>NC_073241.2:41040000-41665000 GCF_029281585.2 Gorilla gorilla gorilla
AGGAGAGAGCTTTCACAGCTTTTTCTTTAACAACGACGGCATCTTCAATGGTGTAATCCTTCCAGACTTTCATGACATTCTATTGGAGTTCTCTTCTACAGCGTTGACAATCCTTTCCCTGGAGTACCGTGTGTAAAGAGCTTTAAAGTTTCTTATGACCCTCTAATTAGAGGCTGGTTTAGAAACACCGTGTTTGTACACCACTTTAATGCCTTTGGTGTTGAAATCAATTGGTTCTGGGAGGCCAGAGGACACTAAAAGACAGCCTCCTTCCTGGCAAAGTACTTCCTGACTTCAGGAAGAAATTGATGACATCAATCCAGAAAAGAGTTCTCATTGTCCAGGCCTTCTTGTTATACAACCAAAAGACTGGCAGCTGGGTTTACCTTTTCCCTTCAGGGTTCAGGGGGCAGTCCTGATCATAAACCCAACTGTATTTACATAAAACAGGAGAGTTAGCTAATCCCTTCCTGCCCTAAATCTTGGTGCTTGCTTCTCTTCCTTAGTAATAAATGTCCTTTGTGGATTTTTCTTTTTCCCAGAATAGGGTACTTTTGTCCACATTAAAAAACTGTTCAGGCAGATTTTCTTTTTTCCTCACTGATTTTCTTAATGGTATCTGGGAATTTACTTGCTGCCTATCAGTGGACTGAAGCCCCTTCTCCTGTTATCTTGACATTTTTTTAAACGAAACCTTGTTCTAAAATTATTAAACCATCCTTTGCTGGCGTTAAATTTCCCAGCTTTAGATCCCTGATCTTCCTTAAAATTGTTGTATAATGACTTCATGTTTTCTTCAATCTAATCTATAGGTATGCCTTTTTTATAGCAATCTTGCATCCACATAAAAGCTGCATGAGATAAAAGAATGTTTTACAAAAAAGTGCAAGGTTTTCAAACCCACTAGCATAGCTGCATCAATGGCTTCACAAATTTCCTTTCCTTTTTTCCACTGGTCCTTATGCTGGATTCGTTCATCTTCAAATGGCAGGTAACCACAGCTGCAGACCTCAATTTATAGTACATTATCAAGCAATTCAATTTTTTCTTTTAATGTCGTAACTTTTCTGTTTCTTAGGAGCACTTCTAGTATCACTAGGAGCACTTAAAATGTGTCCCCTGGTATTAATCAAGGCTTACAGTATTCTACTAAACACGATGAAAAATATGCAAGAATCACACATTTCACTGTGGCATGCAACTTACTGGAGAGACGAACTGCTTATGTGGAGATGATTTGTGTCAGTCACATGGTGTTTTAAGCAGATAGTCCCAATATTTGAGCTCACCACAATGGCAACAGGAGGTAGCTATGCAATTATTACAGGAGTATAATATGTACTACAGTAAATTTTATGCAGTTATGATTTAATACTGCATCTTTATGTTTGTTTACATTTCTCCTGATTCTGAATGGTGCTATGTATAGCCTATGTCTGTATGCATATGTTTTAACTTTTTAGAACAGATTTGTGTATATTTTATGGTAGTAAGTGATAGAATAGACTAGTATGTAGGTATCTTTTATGCACTTATAATGTATTTAATTTTTTCCTATTTTCACTATTTCTAGGCTATGCAGTTCATCTATGAGTTTTTCCAAATTGTTCCAAATCTCAAAAAAAATTTCAAATATATTTACTGAAAAAAATCCACATATAAGTAGACCTACACAGTTCAAGGGTCAACAGTATTTCCACTGTGCTAAATTATTTGACAAAAGTATTAAATATTTAAGCTTTCCAATAAATATAAGCTTGATATAATTTTTAATAATCATTTAAACTATGAAAAAGAATTTTAAAGAGGCAAAATATTAGTAAGCTTGATTAGAGTCTTTCAGTAAACAAAAATCCTGATGTCTTAAGGGCTTTATTCTATTGATACAATATTTTCTGGACTTACTACTTATTTTAACTAAAATAAACTTAATTACTTTTGTAATTAAAAAGTTACATGTTCACAAAAGAAATACTAGATAACTTAAAAATACAAAGAAAATAAACTGTCCATAATCTCACCACCCAGAAATAATAATTTGAAGAATCCAACATAATATCTACTAGCTCTCCCACATATTTATAAAACTTAGATGAATAACAACCTGCTTCCTCTACTTACTAAAGTGAAAATAATTCCCTATGTCATTATACTTTTCTACAACATAGTATTGTACTAATCAAATATACCATAATTTCCTTCAACGAGCTCCTATTACTAAGGATACAGATTATTGCTATTTTTTAATTAGAAACAATGCTGTAACAAGTATCCTTACAACTAAATCTTCATGTACATCCATGATTAACTATTTAAAATAAATCCTTGAGAGTGGAATTGTCAGATGAAAGAAATATTTTTTAGGTTTCTGATAAATAATGTCAAGTTTTCCTCTAGAATAAATGCCATGCATTTTAAGTCTCACTCTTTAAGGTAGATACTGTATATCACACCGTTCCCCACTCACACCAAATAAAGACATAAATTCCAGGTGTATTATAATAGGGCTACATGTAAAAACAAAACAGAAACAAAATTTGAAAAACAGAAAATACAGGAATAGTTTTATGATACAGAGAAAGAGAAGGCCTTCTTAAATAAAATACCAAACCAAGAACCCATAAAGCTCAATTGATATGATACATAAAAGATGAAAACTTTAGTACAATAAACACTGTAATGAGAGTGTATTCAACCTAAGCCACAGACTGTGAAAATCTTTACATATTTGATAGAGAAAATCTAGACTAAATAAAGGCTCTTGTAGATTAAAAACAGTACTAAACCAAAAGAAAATGAGCAAAGGAGTGGATCTAACAATTCATAAAATACACATACGTTTATAATAAACATAAGAAATGTTTACCATCACTACTGATCATGAAAATCCAAATTAAGATTTTTTTCATTCATCAGATTGTTAATAATTAAAAGTTGATAATATCCAGTTTTACTGAAGATATGAGGAAAATGGCTCTTTTATATACTCTTGATAGTAGTATGAATTGATACAGAATTTTGGGGGGGCAATTTCCATTATTTCAAAAATTTAAAACATGTATCTCCGTTGATTTAGCAATTTCACTTCTACTGAAATACTTCCATAAATATACACAAAGATGTTTCTATATAGGTATTTACTACAGTGTTGCCTATGGAATGCTATACCAGAAAATATTATGCAGCTATTAAAAATTAATGGAGTAGGCCTACCTATATATACTGATAGAAATATCTGTAAGACATTAAGGCAGGTTGCAGAATTACAGATTGATACAGATGGAATAATTTCATTTTAAAAAGCCAATATATAAGTTAAGTATTTGCTTTATACATATATAATAAAAATGAACTGAATGAGTAACCTCCTAAGCATTAACAATAGTTCTATGGAAGAGAAAGAACCTGTGTGGGAGGGAGGGTAGGGTTGTGCAGTATGTGAAATTAAAGAAAGTTTTTGAATTGTTCCCTACATACTTTTACTGTTGAATTATTTACAGCAAGAATGTACTGGTATGCTACTTGAATAATGAAAATGAAAGTAATAACACCACACTCTTACAGTCCTCATGGTTCAAGTTAATAAGTGTTCTTAAAATACTTATGAATGAATCAACTACTTTGAAAACATATAACTCAAATTCATCTAGGGCAAAACCTAACTTGGATAAAGAACTATACAGCAAGTAATATGTCAACTAAAGTATAAGTTTAGTATATAAAAATATGAGTAATTACTGAAATGGAATTGTAGTAGAAATCAGGGGTTTTATGTACGAACTCCAAAAGTTTTGTAATAAAGAGTATTTTTAGAACTCTTTCATTTCAGCAAAATGAATAAAAGAATGTAGATTAAATTGTAACCAGGATCTGTTTAAATTTTAGTGCCTGAATAGTAGGTATTGAATTACTAGTCTTACCTGCAAAATCTTTCACATTCACATTTGCCCCTAAACTTATTAATTCTTTAACTTGTTTCACATCTCCTCGAATAGCAGCCATGTGTAAAGGAGTTTCACCACGTTCATTTCTTTTATTAACTTTATCTTTCTGTCGAGATGAAGAACTGGGAGTTTTCTTTTGGGCAGGCGTTGTTTGTGATGGATGATTTGGTGTGGAATCTGTAAGAAAGAAGAAAATTAGCAGAAGTTCTAGGCTAAATATTCTGTATACTTATTTAAATGTTTTTATTGGTAATATGCTAATCTCCTGAAACACAAGGAATGCCTTCTCACCCTAACAACCTAAACCTTGACTTGGATGATCCGTTAATGACCCAAATACACAGAGATCTTCCCTTAGAGTTATCAAATATCATTAGCCAATTAAAAAAAATGTTTTGTCAATTCATAAAATTGGTTTAAAATGATAAAGTATCAAATACGTACTCTAAAATGTTTCCTTAATGAATGATGTGATGAACTACGAAACATTTTTCCTAGGTATGTTATGCTATTATTCTAAGACCTAGAGGAAGTGAAATTGAAGGCTGGAGTCCACACTTCTGACTCAGACAAAGCATTGGAGTTCTTCTGTTCTTATATTATGTGCAAATCAAGGTCATAACGATTTTACTATGAAAATGAAAGAGAAGAGCTACAAAAAATAAGGGTAGTCTGGAAAAGGGCCTTTAAAAACTGTGCTTTGCCTTGATTCTCATATTTTGATATTTGTTCTAGTTTCTATATTTAAAAAAAAAGTTAAATTAGGTGATGCCCAAAGTCTCCTCTCCAATTTCAAAACTACAAAAAAACAAAAACTGGTTTCTTAATTAAGGATTCAAGACATATATACAGTGTTAATTAATTCTGAAAATTTACAACTATAGAAAAGAAACTGCTCTAAGAGAAAAGAAATCTATGGAAAATAATTTTTACCAGTTTAAAACCTGACATGATTAGAGCTCTAAGGCAATACCATCCTTTCCTCAATAAAAAAAAAAAGTGTAAGGTTCATCTTTTGGATTTTTTTTTTTTTTTTTGAGACAGAGTCTCACTCTGTTGCCCAGGCTGGAGCGTGGTAGTTTGATCTAGGCTCACTGCAACCTCCACCTCCCGGGTTCAAGAAATGAAATTCTTCCACCTCAGCCTCCCAAGTGGCTGGATTACGGGCGTGTGCCACCATGCCCGGCTGATTTTTGTATTTTTTAGTAGAGACAGGGTTTCACCATGTTGGCCAGGCTGGTCTCAAACTCCTGGCCTCAAGTGATCTGCCTGCCTCAGCCTCCCAAAGTGCTGGGATTACAGGCTCGAGCTACCATGCCCGGCCCTACCTTTTGGATTTTAAAGTACATTGTCTCAGTAATAGTTTCCTACAGAAATTTTTCTAGAAATTTACACTCCCGAAGAAAAGGGCCTTATCTATCTTACTCATCACTGCTTAGAAGACTTCTTATATACCACAGCGGTATTCAAGAAATATTTGTTGAATGAATAAATTTTAATATAATCCTTATAGTCAAATTACTTGTGAAAAGAATTTGCTTGCTGAATTTCTTAAAATCTAAAGGCTTACCTAATGAATAAAACAACCATAAATTCCAAGTATATCTGTATGATGGCAAACTGCTTGATATTTCAAAAGTTTTCCATTCTAATTCTACACATATTAATAGAGTTGACTAAGAATCACCCTTAAAAGGACCAACTGCAGAAAAGTATTATAGTGTACTCCTATTTATACTAAAAAAAAAAAAAATTAACCCATAACAAAAGATACGTATTTGTATGTTTATGCCTAGAAAAGCTACATAAATAAAGATAAGAAACTGTTAACAGTGGTCACCTCTTGAGGGGAGGTGACTGGAGATGAAAGACTTTTACTTTTTGTCTGTTGGTCTTTTAATTTATTCTAAGGACAAAGGTTCACGTTATTTTAAAAAATCAGTTTTAACAAATGTCTTTCCATTTAACTATTGAATCAGACTTAAAGTCAAAGTCAAAATTTTACAGAAACAGTCAAAGTTTTTACATGGTAAAATGTCTTTAATTTGGTCACAGACTTTCCCATGTTGGAGGTGGAAAAGGTAGGAGTGAGTAACCACAACGTACTCTATTTTTAAAAGCAGGAAGCCCTAAAACATTTTTTTTTAGCAGTGACAGATATTAGATATGCTCATGCTTTGAAATTATAATATTTAGAAACTCTTAAGAATTTAACCATGTCATCCCATTTTTTAAAAAGAGGCAATACAGGAAAAACTCACTGAAAAATTATCTTTTTCAATGCATTTCAACATGGACTGTTACGTAACCCAGAGTCTTACATAAAATTGCTTTGAATTCAGGGCCAAAAGAAATTTTCTCCAGACAAAAGTGATTTACTTTCTTGAATCAGTCAATGAGAACTATGTAACTCAAAAATTTTCTTTTGTACTTTTAGCTGCCAGGATGTGAATAGTAATAACTATCTCAGGCCAGTTGCCTGGATTTTATCTACCTTTTTAGCTCCCTTTTATAAATTAGCATGTTGTTTGGTTTGTTCCCTTTTTGTTTTTGTCCTGCTGGTAAGTCATCATCAATTACTTTTGGAGCACACAGTATATAAATAAACATACATACATGTGGCACAACACCTTAGTTGGAAATGTGACATGAAATATAAAATGACTGTTAATATACTGCTGACATTTTTCCTTATAAAAAAATTTAGATCTTAATAAAATATGGATTACACATGGTGTAAAGAGCCCTACTCTTGTATAGCTTCTACTTTAGCAGAGGATACAGATGATAAACTGTCACACAAATAATCATAAAATTACCACTGACTTACAAGTAATTCTGATAAAATCCAAGAAAGAATAAAAATTAAAAGTAGTTAAAATAATTGTTAAGACGAGACTACAGTTGCCTGAGGAAAACTAAGGATACACATTAACTCAGTGATGGTAGGTATCACCTGGACTGTTGTCTCTTGCTGTCATCTGCATAAGAAGTGCCATCTGTTTTCGCTCAGAGAGTGGATAACCAAAAAGAATGCTAACTGGTGTGGATTTCTTATTTCCAGCTTCCTTTTTTGTCTTCTTCTTCTCTGGACCTTCTTTCTCTGGAATTATTAACAAATATGTAAGAATTTGAAACAAATCCAAGTACTCAAAAGCAAGTTTAAGATGAATTTTTTGATAGATGCTGTACATATATATGAGAAATGTGTACAATATATGAACTAGTAGTAGCCAGACAAAAGCACAATGGGTTTTATATTATATAAACAATTTTCTTCCTGACTGCTTTGAAAAAAATATATTCTTAATTCCACTGTTTTCAGAAAATTAGTAATACTTGGGAAATTTATTACTAGTAAAATTTTACCTTAATGACTTGTTCTAGTAAAATTTAATTCCTTGATAACAGTGCAGACATTCTTTAGTATTACATCTTTGAAACCTCTTTTATTCACTATAATTTTATTTGTAATTGCTGATAAGCCTATATAGCAATGCTCCTTCAAATTACTTCCTTAATTCCAGCAATGATTTATACAATCTTCCAATGAGCTAAATATTTAAGACAAGTCTTATCACACAGAACAACTATCGAAAAAAAGTACCAAATCATTTTATTCCAGTCATAGGATAGCTGAACATGAAATGACATTAGTCAAAGCCAAGAATGCGCAAATTAAAGATTCTGTGTGGCTATGGGTTAACAGATCTTGCAAAGATCCAAAAATTTTCAAGGACCTTTTCAAAGAGATCTGACCCATCATCAAGTTAGCTCTCAGATTTAACTATCTGGGAAACCCATTAGCAACGCAGCCTGCGTTCCCCATTAAGTGTCAGCAAATTCAGACTGAACTGAATTCTATAAGTAAGAGATACAGATGTTTGTCTTTTCTGTAAGACTTCTCTGGGAGTTAAGGCAGGTGCTCTGTGCAGCCAAATGCAAAGGTCTGGCTATTACCTGTCCATCTATTTCTTGGGAAACCCTATACAAATATCTGGAATGTACTGATCCAGGTTTGAGGGTACCTGCAAAGAGGAGCTGCAAAAATAAATAAGTAAAATAAAGAATATTTAAAAATAGCAAAAATGGGAAAAGGAAAGGCTTAGTAGTCAAAATGGTGTCTTTTTTCAAGCAGATATGAAGAGCAGCTAAAATACTCTAAAAGAAAAGCATGTTTTAATCTAGCAAGTTTAGAAAACTAATTAAAACCTGATATTATTAGCAGGCATAAGAAGTTAATAATTCTTCCAGTGTGCCACTTAATCAGGATACTCTGTCACCTTTATGGCTGAGAAAAATCAGAGCTCCTAATTTTAAAAACTCTGCTGTCCACAAATCTTTCAAAATTAAACATTTCCTAAAAAGTCCATTTTCTTGAATATTTGGTTTTGCATAAAAACAAAATTTCAAGACTTATTTAAATCAACTTTATTTTTTTCCAGTATAATCTTTTCATATTTTTTATTTCATTATCATTAATCATCCAATTTAGCACAAATCCAATCTTCGCACAGTACTTTTCCTAACTTACGCTGCATCATAAAGCCCTAAACAGATTTTTGGAGAAGCCAATTTTTTCCTGAAGCATATATGGATTTTTTCTCCTAATTTTCTGCATATCTTGGTTCTCTAGTATTTAACAAGGAACTACAAGTGTTGTTGTTTTAACAGTTTTCCATTTGAATAACAAATCTTTAACTATAATGAATGTATTTCTCTCCTAAAGTAAATATATTTAACATTGTGAAAATTTTATAGAAAATAGAAAAGATGTTTCAAAGACAAGAAATAAAATCTAGTAATTAGAGGAAACAAAAAATACTTAGCATCTATCCTCAAAATATTTTCTAAATATTGGGGAAAATTTCGCATTTTTGTTTGTAAAACAACTGCCTTTTTTGTTTTGACTGCATTTTAACACAAGGTTTTAAAAAAGCCAGTCTAACATGATAAAGTAATACATACTCAGGCAACAGTAAAAAGATACTTATATATGCATCATTAGAATGCCATGCTGCCAAATAAAGATGTAATTATTTTGGAAAGAAAGAAAGAAATTGGATATATTCCAAATATTTAAAACAAAATTTGAATCAGATGCTAGCATCCAATATAAACTCTATTTTCTTTCAGTTACCATAGTCATATGTCTGAGTTCATATTCTGCATGAGACAGCAAAGTAAGAAAACAGCAGCCGGCGTAAGGCAGCTAGGATAGAGACAACTACACTGTGTGTCAAAACTGTGTTAGACTAATATGTCCCAAACTATGCGTTTTCAAGTTAAAAGCAGTCAACAAGACTATCTGGGATTCGTCCTGTAAAGAATTTGTTTCCTCTGACCCATCATAAGTAAAAAAATGATAATATATTATATATCTTATAAAGAGTTAGCTACTTCTCTTGTCAGGAAGGTGATTAAATAATACTTAAAAAGTTAGCTACTTCTCAAGATTCAGTACCTGCAAAACGTATTTATTTGCCCTAATAATAGACAAGAACTTTGAAGTTTAAATGTAAGTATACTGACAAATGTGTTCATTTAGCATAGTCTACTATAAACTTAAGTTCCATTCAGACAGCCTAGGGATTTTTTAAGAAAATATACAAGAGATTCACTTAAGACTATTCAAAGCAAACAGAGAAATGGACTTTTCAACGCTCCAACATTCTTTCAAGGTTTAGAGGATCTTCAGATATACAAAGATGTTCCAGTTTTATAATGCTGAAAATTAATGCTTTCTTTTTAGGTCTTGTCAGAATAAATAGAAAGCTCAACATCTTCACATCCCAATTAAGTATTAAGTACTTATTAAGGAGAAGAGACAAAATTGTTTTTCTTAGGGAACTTGGTTCATAAACCTGTTAGTGTCTCAGAAATTAAAGAATACAACATCTTCCCACAAAGTAGTCACTGTAAGAACCAAACAATGGAATCACAACTCAAATATAGATGAACATAATTAAGTCAATCCTGTTTGCAATGTACATACTTCAATTCTGAAAAAAAAATTTGCCATTACTCTCTGGTTCTAAAATACCAACATGAATCTCCAATTGAATGTCTGCATCTTTTGATTTCCGGCAATGATACTCAGATTATGGATGGCTTCATATACATACAGCTCTTTCAGGGGCACTTTGGGTACTTAGAAGTCACCTTTTAGAAAAGCATGCCTAATTCCACAGTAACTGACTGTAAATATGCCCCACCCCCTCAATTTTGGTAACCAGGCACTACTGACTTATCAGCTCAATTAAAACCTTCGGGATAATTTTAAGAATTATTATTTGGTTCTTCCACTGCCCCTAATCCAACCCCACAAATGTATAAAATAAATAAAAAGTGTATAAAAACAGGTTTACTTTAGTTTTTATAGCTAAATGTCATATGCTGAAAACTAGACACTTAGACACCCAGGGAGTAAAAAAAAATCATATTTTTATTTAAGCTCAGAGATAACAATGTTAGCCAATTTAAAAAAAGACAATCAAAAAACATTTAACTAATTAGCTGTCACATACTAGAGAACACATTTACTCTTTATTTTAAGAGGACACAGTACTTGTATATCCTCTCTTGTATTCTATCTGGAGCAATTACGAACCATTAACATAAAATAACAGGTGCCATGGCTTAATAGAGAGGTTGCAACACAGTGGTAATGGCATTTCTCTAGGTAACCTGGTATTTTAATTCAGTTATAGTTAAATTTAACCTAGGCAACAAAGTCAATAACGGCTAATGAATTCAATGGAAAAAAATTGTATTAAATGTGTTTTTTAAAAAACATCACCTGACTAAACGGTAAGATGACACTGTCTATTGAAATCAGTACACTTGGTATACACCTTGTGAAGGGTATACAACAAAACATTTGGGTATCTTCCCATAGGAGTCACTACACTATGCAACACCAGGGGTTGACTTTCACACTGTTTTCTACGTGAATGGTGTTCCCCACATCGTGCTGTAAAAAATTGGAGTGGAGGTATATGGCAGTCCTGCTACAAGGTTCACACATAGCTTGTGTTAGATATGATACACTGAGTACCTCGGAGCAAAAATGGGAAAATGTGGTGTCACCCACGTAGTTCATTTATTTAACCAAAGATATCTATATGCTGGTTTGAAAATAAGTTACTTATAGTACAATAATTAATTGTAAATGTGACAGAAACCACTGGCTAAACAGGAACACCTGATAATCTAATTACCTGAGTATGTCCTGTAAGAAGATATAAGTCTCTCCCCCCAATTTTCACTTGTATGTCCTGGATCTGAATCTACAGAATGAGAAGAGACAGGAGAAGAGAAAAAAGCACACGGAGGGAAATGCAGAATTCAACAAACCAACATTTTTCAAAAGACCACCAGTTAATAAGCTATTATTGTTTTGCCAAAAGATTATTTTTAAAGTAAAGCCAAAATTATATTTAAAACACAGGTTTGGTCAACACCTAATATTTCAAATTTTTCAACAAAAATATCTTAAAGTTGGGAAATTCAACCATGCAGTTTCAATAACAGGTATTACTGATGTTATATATTAAAACACACTATCTTCTTTGGGGCTATATATTTTTTCAACTTCTGAATAACAGTAAAACAGCCAGTACTCTATCACTGGTTTTCTGTTTAGAACTTGTCTTACGCTTTTTGTTCTATGAGTGCCAACTCGACTCTGGAGACAGTAAAACTCTTTGGACTGCACCATCATCCTACACCACAGACCTTTCCACAAATTATATACACTTCAAATGGTATAAATTACTACAGTGATTACTACTGAAGACCGTCTGGAAAGAAAGTAACCTAAATCAAAACAAAGTTTATCAGTTAAGAATATGGAATTCTGGCTGGGCACAGTGGCTCACGCCTGTAATCCCAGCACTTTGGGAGGCCAAGGTGGGTGGATTACCTGAGGTCAGAAGTTCAAGACCAGTCTGGCCAACATGATGAAACCCCATCCCTACTAAAAATACAAAAATTAGACAGGTGTGGTGGCGTATGCCTGTAATCCCACCTACTTGGGAGGCTGAGGCCAGAGAATCACTTGAACCCAGGTGGCCGGGGTTGCAGTGAGCTGAGATCATGCCATTGTACTCCAGTCTGGGTGACAGAGTGAGACTCTGCATTTAAAAAATAATAATAAGAATATATATATACACACACACACACACACACACACATATATATATGGAATTCTGCCTAACAATTCATGACAGAGAAATATGAATATGGACAATTGACTTTGGCAATATGGCCAGAGCAGACATTTTTACTTATAAATATATTTTGACTTATAAATGCCATTTCAACTCACAATATTATTGTGTTCTTCATATCCTTAACTGACAAACTTTTTTCCAGGATCACTGTTACACAGTATTCATGATTTCATTTAGGTATAAGTAACCAAGCGTTCAAAAAAAACAACTTAGAGAACAAGTAACCCCTAAGCATCGTATTTGAAAATTTTACAGATAAGCCTAAAAGTTTAGTGATGAGAAGGTTCATTCAACTGAAAGAGGAATCATCAATAACATTTAGACCAACTCTAAAGTAAACAGGTAAATGGGCTGAATGGTAAAACTTTCAATGAACACATATTTCAAAATGGAATACATTAAGTTAGCAACCACAAAAATTTCATGAAAAATAATATTTGACAAAGACAAACAAAAAAATTTAAATAACCACCATAGATTGCAAAGCAAACCAGCAACCATTAAATTGTGCCAATTGGATTAAATGAATTATTGAAAGCAGATATTATTTTAATAGATTAAACCACAGTGAATAAACGAAGCTTTCAATTATATTAATGTAGTTTACCAGTTTATCCAAATCATCCTTTGGAAGTAAGCAACCACTCTGACCCCACACACTCTTTGGCTTTTACTCAAACAAGTATGTTTCTATTGGGGGCATCTGAATAGTCTATAAAGCTTTAACTCAGGAACTGGAAAATTAAAGCTTCTATTAACATATCCCTGTCCCTTTCCTCAACTACTTCCTTTTATGCTGTACTGAGACTAGGCTGTATGAGACTACCACTGTTTATGAGATTGAGATTGATGCAAAACACTGAGTGCTAAGCAGAGCCATTCTCTCTCCCACATATGTTCTTTGTAGCGAGGCAAAACAAGTGACACTTGTATTTTAAAACCAATCCTTTTAAGTTAATATTTTGCTTGGGTTGCAAGGAAATAAGAGAAAAATACCAAAAATAATTTTAAAAGCCTGTACTGTATGTTTGAAATTTTTATAATGAAATATCAGGAAGGGGGCAGAGGTAAATCTATCATGAATAACTGCCATGAAAAAATCACCAAAGGTGATTATTCTTACTAAGCAAAGCACTAATTTTATCTATTTTAATATAGTTCCCAGAAAAATTATATCTATCTGTTTTCTTTTTAAAAGAAGCTCCTCTCCTCAAATTTGACTGAGTCACTTTATAATATGGTAAACCCTTAAATGGCATCTAAAGTCTTAGGAAAATAGAACTAAGGCTGGCTGGCAGAGATTTTGTTAATAAAATTTCAACATATTCTACAGCTGCCTCTGTAGACTTTGTGAACACATCATACTATGTTCTCTGAATTTTCTCATAACACATTATCTTTTTAAAATGCCAAAAAAGGCTGGGCGCGGTTGCTCATGCCTGTAATCCCAGCACTGGGAGGCTGAGGTGGGTGGATCAATTGAGGTCAGGAGTTTGAGACCAGCTTGGCCAACATGGTGAAACCCCATCTCTACTAAAAATACAAAAATTAGCTGGGTGTGGTGGCACACGCCTGTAATCCCAGCTATTGAGGAGGCTGAGACAGGAGAACTGCTTGAACCCGGGAGGCAGAGGTTGCAGCGAGCCGAAACTGTGCCACTGCACTCCAGCCTGGGTGAAAGAGTGACACTCTGTATCACCTTAAAAAAAAAAAAAAAAAAGCCAAAAAAACTAGTAAACTATTTGCTTACTAATAATGCTAAGAGGAAACAATTATTCAAAGAAAAAAAGTGAAAGACATTCAATCTTTCTGATTATTTAAACATGCAAACTAAAATGACAAAGGACTACTGGTTTATCTCTACAGAACATCAGATTTATCAACCTAAAGAAAAACATGTCCCCCAATGCTATTTGAAGTTAAAGAACATTCATATACTGCTGGAGGCTTTCTAACTAGGTATAATTATTTTGGAGAAACATGAAGAATCACAGAAATGTTTAACCCTTATAACACTGTAACCCTACTCCTGGGAACGAATAAAGAAATAACTCAGGGTATGACAAACATCACAATCTGCAAAGACGTCTTGATGGCATTATTCATAACAAAAGAATTGTAAATTAAGTTTGAGGGCCAAGAAGAGACTCTCTCATATGTAGCCTCAAGACAGCTGTTTAACACTTTCACATTAAGAGATTTTGGCTTTCCCTTGGACACCGTAAGACTAGGAAAGAAATTAAGTATGATTTTGTGACTGATAATGCAGGAATAAAGTTCACTTAGGTGGAAACTTTATTAATTATTAAAGATAACAAAAGTTATCAGTTACTGATTACACTTTATATATGGGGGCAGATATTATACGATACCTATACAATATTCATTCTCCTTTTCTTACCAGGAATACCCCAGTTTTGATCAGGGAAACAATATGCCCGGCTAAAAGTATGATTTTTCAGACTCCGCTGCAACTAGAATAGCCTAACTAATCAGATGCAGAAACAAAAAGGCCAAATCTCACCGGGAAAAAGACACTTTTGTCCTTGGTCTTTTCCCTCCTACTTTCTACCCAGGAAGAAGCAATAATCTTGTGATTATAAGGCAAAATGATTAAGGACAAAGCCCATGTATGAGCTAAGAGTGGCAGAGCATTAAGATGAAAAGAGATCAGTGCCTGATGGCATTACTGAACTGCTATGCCAACCCCGTACTGCCTATACCTGGCCTTCTTACTGCATTAAACTGTAAAATTCCTATGTATTTAAACCAGTGTTAGTTTTTGGTTATGTTTAATTTAGTTTTACAAGCTAAATTTACATGCTATGTCACTTGAAGGTCACGATTCTCTGAAACTGATACTATTATATGTACTTTTACAGACAAGGAAGCTGGGACTTACAAAGAATTCTAATTACTGGGCCAGTGCTCGTAGGGGGCTGAGGGTCAACACTAGTCAGATTCCAAAATCTTCAACAGTAAACACTGCCATGATTTACCTCTGTTACAACTATAAAATTTATCCTGTCAATTCTAGAGTAGGAGAGAATGAAAGGAAAAGGTAAAAATTAGTGATAAAGCAAGCTGATGTAGGTGTAAGAAATATCTTTTAGATAAGCAGTTGCTTTTTGCTTCCATAGGTTCAATGGGTCACTGTATACACTGGCTTAATATTCCACAGGACAAAATTTATGGGAATTCTTTGACAGAGTAAAACAATATGTTGGTGATTTGTTTAAATAAATTAATTCAGAATAAATATAGTACTATGATAGAGCTACAAGGACCCACTGGCCTGATTTCAAATTATGTTGTAATTCATTCCCTAATTTCTCCTGTCTAGCCAAGCAATTACTTTTCTAGAAAGTGTTTTCTTTTTTAAAAAAATTAGTAAGTATTAAATAATTGAGAATTTAGAAAGTTTAAGACACATTACGATATCTTGCAAAATGAAGGCTAGGAATCTCTCATTCAGTAGACAGCATTACTGCTGATTTGGGGTGCCAGTAGGCTTTCCTTGGACAATGTTATGAATACCTCTTTTAAAAAGTAGTGACTTTATAAAAGTAACATATGACCATTATCTCAAGAATTCAAGCCATACAAAAAGGACCAAGAAGGAAGTAATAAATACCCCACATCCAACAAATAAAGTGTTAACCTCTGGCAAGCATCATTCCCAGCATCCCTCTAAATACATATAACAACAAAGGAACTAGCAGAGACAGTAATAAATTTATGTAAGAACAAGAAAATAACATACATATGCTGTTTTGAAATAAAAGGCTTAAAGATTATTTTAATCCAACATTAAAAAAAACTAAAGGCATTGCTTCTTCTTTATAAAAGACACTGTCTACTATAAAATATAAACAAAAATATAAAGGAATTTTAAATACAGGAACATTAAAAAGTTTATATAATCATTTTAAGAAACTATATACTTGTTTAGATAATATCAGTTAATCCCTTGCTAGAGATAAGATGATATGCTTTCTCCTTATTCCCTACCCTTTTTTCTGTTATTTCCTTACGTCAAGGTTTATAACATTTATATTTTGTTCTGTACCCAAAACACATCCAACAGGTACAGTTCCTACAGTGAAAAAAGTCTTAGTCTTAATCTTTCCATGTGTTAATATACATCATGTGTGCACGTATATACACACAGTAAATGTAAATACACAAATTACAATTTTAATGCAAATAGCACATACTGTTTCATAATCTAATTTTTTACTTCCAATATCATGATCACCTTCCCATATTACGTATTATTCTACAGCCGGAGTACAGTGGCATGATCACAGCTCACTGTAGCCTCGACCTACCAGGCCAAGCAATACTCATGCATCAGCATCCCGAGTAGCTGGGATTACAGGCACACACCACTAAGCCTGACTCATTTTTTAATTTTCTTATAGATACAGGGTCTCACTCTGCTGGCCAATCTGGTCTCAAACTCCTGGCCTCAAGTGATCCTCCTGCCTTGGCCTTCCAAAGTGCTGGGATTTCAGGTGTGAGCCACCATGCCCAGCCTTACTACATTATTTTTAAGGGTGAAAAATCTATTTCTTCATTGAATTTATCATAATTAACAAATCCTATATTACTCAACACAATTTTCCTGATTTTTTTGCTATTATAAAGAAATCTGAGATAAACATTCTTAAAGATAAATGCTCTCATCAGTAAGTATTAGAGGCCAGGCATGTTGGCTCACTCCTGTAATCCCAGCACTTTGGGAGGCTGAGGCTGGCAGATCACTTGAGGTCGGGAGTTAACAGCCTGGCCAACATGGTGAAACTCCATCTCTACTAAAAATATGAAAATTACCCAGGCATCGTGGCAGGCGCCTGTAATCCCAGCTACTCGGAAGGCTGAGGCGGGAGAATCACTTGAACCCAGGAAGCAGAGGTTGCAGTGAGCTGGGATGGCACCACTGCACTCCAGCCTGGGCGACAGAGTGACTCTGTCTCAAAATAATAATAGTTATCATTATTATAATAAATGCCCCCAAAAAAATTAGTCGAATGTTAAGAAACAACTTTTTATATACACTGTCCTATTTACCTTAAACAAAGTATTTCTATAATTTAGACCCACTAAAGCAAATTCCTATGTCCAACCCATAACCACTGGGTGATTCAGACCAAAAACAATTTTGTCATTTACCATAAATTGTATTTCTTTGATTACTATTGATGTATTTTTTTCATGTATTTCTTTGCCAACTATAATTGTTCTGAACCACTTGTATTTTTTGGTCCATTTTCCCATTTTTGAGTTTCCTTTTCACACTTACAAGATCTTTAAATACTACATATATTAAGGGTTTTGATATATGCTGTAAATGTTTCTCCCCTCTGTATCTTTATCTTCACAGTTTCAGCTAATAGTTTAAAATACAGAATACTACATAAAAAAGATCAATGTCAGATATGAAGTCTGATGCTGTATCTTTCATATGGGAAACATCACTTAATGGTACTGAATTCTACTTTTTTTAAAAAAAAATATATAAAAGACACTTGAATCGTAAATAACACATTTTGTACTGGGACTAAGGAAATCCTCCTTAATGTTTTCACTGTGTTGTGATATGTTAAACCAAAGACGTCATCTATTACTAAAATTTATAAATAAAGCCTACCAAAAATATAAATACAATTGACCTTGAACCACCTGATTTTGAACTGCACAGATCCACTTACACAGGAATTTTCTTCTGCCTCCCTGCATCCCTGAGACAGCAAAATCAACCCCTCCTCTTCCTCAGTCTACTCAATGTGAAGACAATGAGGATGAAGATCTTTATAATGATATATTTCCATTTAATGAACAGTAAATATATTTTCTATTCTTTATGATTTTAAGTAACATTTTTTTCTCTAGCTTAAAGAGTACAGTATATAATAATATAACACGTCACCTCAGGTAACAGTAAAGAAAAAAATAATGTTAACACACAAAAGATGTGTTAATTGACTGTTTATGTTATTGGTAAGGCTTTGGTCAACAGCAGGCTATTAGTAGTTAAGTACTTGGGAAGTCAAAAGATACATAGATTTGACTGTGTGAAGGGGGAAAAAGGGGGTTGGCGCCCCTAGTCCCCACACCATTCGAGGGTCAATTGTGTTTTAAATCCATCAAAATTTTGTTTGGTGACAACATGTTAACTTTTCAAAAGGAAGAGTTAAGTGTTATGAAACAGTCTTATAGACAGCTGCGATATCCCAACTAAAGTCCAATAGTAGAAAAAATGTAAGGGGGAAAAGCGTATATAACCCAATTTTAGACATATGAATTAGGTTACATTTATTCAATGCCTAAATTTCTTACCTTCCTAAGTAACATTTTCTCCTTAATTTTATTCTAAATAAAAGAAAAATAATCCATCTGATCTAATGACAAAGGCTCTCATGAAAAGATTATCTTGAAACTTTATTCCTTAAAAATATTAATATTCTTTGAATTTATCAAAATCCATTTTTCGAACAGCTATCAGAAATATACTCTCATCGGAAAACAAAACCCGAGTAATGTAATTTAAAAATGACTAGCAAAGAAACTTTTAACAAGAATATGCGAGAAGAGTTCAATCTGAAATAGCTATCCCAAAGGCACATAAGCACCCTCTTCTCAGCTAAGCGATCTAGTAATAGCTTGAGAGTATCACTTAGGATGCTTCGGGGGAAAAAAAAAGATTCTGAATCTCTCAAAGAAACCAGTGTAGCTTAAAATGAAAAAGCACATGATTTCGTAATCACTGCAAGACAGAGCAATCTTCAAAGTTTAAAAATGTCATGAGTGTTTAAGAACAATTTTTAATTCACACAACAGCAGTGGCAAAATACACAAAAGGAGACCTGGCTACCAAAAGCATACACTACATGATTTTCTAAAGCTATGTTAGCATAGAATGTTTCAAAAATCTTTATGAGTATTTTCAGTTTCCAGAGTCAAGATCATTTCTGAACTGACAATTAAAATGACTACAAAGATATAGGCAGAATATAATCTATGTACGTAAACTCAGAATGGAATACTTTCTCTGAGGCTAAAACATTTTTAAGAACAGTTCATTATTAATATTTCATGCAATGACTAAAACTACAGTAAATACATACATTCAAGTTTATATTAGTTTCAAAAATCGGTTAGTTCAGGGCTAAAACACAACCTAGTAATTTATTAGATAGCAATAACAAGAATCTCATCCGTTATGAATAACTGGGATTGGCTGATTTCAAGTATCAATTTCTGGTATATAGGAGTTTTGGGAAACAAAAATTCTATGAAAAGCACTGAGGCAGTTAGCCTCAATTTGTGCGTGTGTGTGTGTGTGTGTGTGTGTGATGCATGTTTCTAATTTATTTCTGAATCTAAAGTGCCTAAACTTCTTTGGGGTGTGACCATATGTTCACAAAAGCTCAACAACTTTTTCTCAAATCTGCATATCCCAATGCTTCCTTATCACTGAGTAATTTTTATTCATTTGAATGCTCCTCCCAAAATTAATTTCTTGATAAAGAAATTCACAATAAACATTCAAAGAGTAAGGAATAAAGAAAATTGTTTTTATCTCTGGTTAGAAATCACACTTGGCATGATAGATGAATTCCTACCCCAAAATGATAAATCTGAAATAGTGAAATACAAATATTTCTCTATAAACTGGGGTGTCAAGAGGAGTGGTGTACAAGAAACAAAAATCAGAATTAAAGAATGGGCAAGATTTTACCAGAGAACAGCAAATTATTCTACCTGTGTCTGAATCTCGTTCTTCATTTCTTGATGGGCTAATGGTAAAAGGAAGTTTACGTTTCATGGATGATTTCTCTTTCATCTCCTTGCTCACATCACTTCGTTCAATTTTTGGAGTTTTGCTGTAGGATGCAATCTTGTCTTTACTCTATTAAAAAGTCAAATAGAGTAAAGTTATATCAATATTAGCTAAGCAATACAGTATAGAAACCCCTAAGGAAAATTTCAAACATACACAAAAAGAGATAGTATTACCTATCACTGTATTCAATATACTCAAGACCCAGCTTCAACAAGTACATTTTTTCCTGTTTCATATTTCCCTACTCTTATTTAGTAACATAATTTTAATTTTAAATAAATATTTTAAATATTTTAAATAAAAATTTTAAATAAATATTTAAAAATATTTATTTTTAAATATTTTACGTTCAGGGGTACCTGTGCAGGTTTGTTATGTAAGTAAATTGCATATCACTGGGGTTTGGTGTAAAGATTATTTCATTACCCAGGTCATAAGCATAGTACCTGATAGGCAGTTTTTGATCCTCTCCCTCCTCCCACCCTCCACCCTCAAGTAAGCCCGAGAGTCTGCTGTTCCCTTCATGTCCATGTGTACTCAATGTTTAGCTCCCACTTATGAGATCATGTGGTATTTGGTGGTTTTCTATTCCCGCATTAGTTCACTTAGGATTATGGCCTCCAGCTCCATCCATGTTGCTGTGCAAAACACATGATCTCTTTCTTTTTAATGGCTGCATAGTGTTCTATGGTGTGTATATACCACATTTTCTTTATCCAGTCTACTGTTGATGCGCATTTAGGTTAATTCCATGTATTTGCTACTGTGAGTAGTGCTGCAATGAACATACGCAAGTATGTGTCTTTTTAATAGGACAATTTATATTCTTTTGGGTAAACAAAAATGGGATTGCTGGGTTGAATGGTACTTCTAATAACAATTTTAAAACAACAGTAAAACAAAATATTTTGAATAGAACCATTATATCTAGATGTAGCGCCAATGAATATGTAAATTTTAAAAAGCAATTCTGAATTGAATCAAACTGATGGTATTTTATTTAAAAAATAAAATTGGCTGGGTGTGGTGGCTCATGCCTGTTAATCCCGGCACTGTGGGAGGCCACAGCGTGGGTATCACCTGAGGTCAGGAGTTTGAGACCAGCCTGGCCAACATGGTGAAATCCTGTCTCTACTAAAAATACAAAAAAATAGCCAGGTGTGGTGGCAGGTGCCTATAATCCTAACTACTCAGGAGGCTGAGGCAGGAGAATTGCTTGAATCTGGGAGGCAGGGGCTTCAGTGAGCTGAGATCATACCGTTGCACTCCAGCCTGGGCAACAAGAGCAAAACTCTGTCTCAATAAATAAATAAATAAATAAATAAATAAATAAATAAATAAATAAATAAAATTATCTATATCAGTAGTTCTCAAATGGCTTCCTGACTAGCAGTATCAGCATCACTTAGAAACTTACTAGAAATGCAAAATCTCAGGCATCATCTCAGACCTACTGAATCAGAATCTCTGGGGCTAGGGCTTAATGATCTGTTTTAATAGTCCTGCCAAATAATTTTGATGCATAGTAAAGTCTGAGAACCACTATTATTTACCAATAAAGAAGAAAATATGTAAGGATCACAGGAACCAAAGAATAATCTACCCAGGCCAGTAGATTACAACCCTATTTCTTAAATCAGAAAACCAGAAATGGATTTATAATTCATTTTAGAGAAAGAATGACATACCAAACAAAAATACTAAGTACTCGCCCAATCAGGTGAAGTGACCTATAGGTATTATAAAGTTCGCTCCTATAATCAAAACATCCAAATTGATACGGCACATCTAAAACTGGGGTATGACAACTCCTTTGTGAGAAATGTGCTTCATACTGAGAACTAAGCCACACTGCCTTAGCAGGAGATCTTAAAAGAACATTCCCCAAGCTATGATAATAAGTGATAATTTATCATGATTGTAGAAACTCTCAAAAGCAAATGAAAAGTAGATTCAGACTATAAAAGATACCAGTTTTCAACCCAAGATGAAAAATAAAGGAGGGATGAGGAGGAAAAAGGGGCATAACAAATTAATGTCATTTTTTTTAAAGTAGCAATAAAACCAAAAGATGACTCTAAAAGAGCAAATAAATTAACAAACCTTTGGTGAACTTAATAATGAAAATCAGACAAAAGATAAAAACAAACAAAAAAAAAAACACTGAGATTGAGCCTGAATACAACTAGAGAGGGAATATTAAAAAGTTATGAAAGAATGCTGTTGGCTGGGCATGGTGGCTCATGCCTGTAATCCTAGCACTTTGGGAGGCCGAGGTGGGTGGATCACTTAAGCCTAGGAGTTTGAGACCAGCCTGGGCCACACAGGGGGACCTTGACCTTGTTTCCGTAAAAATATTTAAAAATTAGCCAGGCATGGTGGCATGCGCCTGTGTTCCTAGCTACTTGGGAGGCTGAGGCAGGAGGATTGCTTGAGCTGGGAGGATTGAGGCTATAGTGAGCCATGTTCTCGCCACTGTGCTCCAGGCTGGACAACAGAGTGAGATCCTGTATCCAAAAAAAAAAAAAAAAAAGGCTGTATTCAATTTTATACTATTAAAAAACTTACAGCCTGTAAAAATGGGTAATTTCCTTGGAATATATGGATTACTAAAAGCTAGCTCATGACAGGATGACAGGAAGGGAAAACCAGAACAGACCAATTACCACAGAAAACACTAAATCAGGCTGGGTGCCGTGGCTAAAATCTGTAATCCCAATGCTCTGGGAGGCTGAGGCGGATGGATCACTTGAGGACAGGAGTTTGAAACCAGCCTGGGCAACGTGGTGAGACCTCATCGCCATAAAAAATTTTTAAAAACTAGCTGGGCACAATGGCACACACCTGTAGTCCCAGCTACTTGGGAGGCTGAGGCAGAAGGCTGCAGTGACCTATAATCATGCTACTGCATTCCAGGCTGGGTGACAGAGCAGAGCAAGACCCTCTCTCTAAAAAAAAAAAGGAGAAAAAAAAAGATAAATCCATAGTGAAATGTATGTTCAAAAAGGCACCTACTCCAGAAGATTTTACAATAGAGTTTTAACCAAAAAAACAAAAATTCAAGAAGCAGGTATTTCCCATGTCTTATAAATACCAGAGCACAGAAAGATTAGAAGTTACCCAATTCATTTTAGAAGTCTAAAATGAAATTGATACCAAAAAACAGCACAAGATACAAAATTATAGACAAAAATCCACTTATGAACTTAAATGCAAAAGTCCTAAACAGACTATCAAGCCAAATTCAATTCTTAGATTATAATCAAGCAGGGCTCATCTAGAGAATGCAAGGACAGTTCACTGATAGAAAACCTTAATTCATTGTATCGAAAGATTAAAGAAAACCCTATGATGGCAAGAACAAAGTGACAAGAATAACATCAATAAATTCTACATTCATTCTTGATCAATTTCCAAGCTTTCAACTAAAATCCTCGAGCTATTTTTTCACTTCTGCCAATGGAGCTTCAAAAACAAGGTGTTCTGCTTATAAGGTTACTTAAAATGTAGGTTTTATTATATGGTGAGACCAACAAATCAGGATATTACTGCTATGGAAAAGATTGTTACTCACAGTTCCAAGGGGTGGGGAGCATGCCATGCCACATCATGCCACTCCAGACCACACAGGGAAGTACCAGGGTGGTTGGTCAAGAGGTAAAAGAAGAAAGGTGAAATGTGAGCAAGAGCCTCTACTGTAGTTTCCACAGGAAAAAAAGTGTGAAGCAGGGTAAGCAGGCTTGGGATTGGCTACCTTGAATAATTTCAGTGGGCTCTGGGGTATAGGAGCTGTTTCTCTAATTGGTGCCTGGTTCTGGGGTGATTAGGACAGATGGCCAGTGGCCCAGAGTGTGAGAGCCCAACAAAGTTGGGGGTTTGGATGTGGGGTCTAGATAGGTCAGTCTGAGAGTGAAAGATTTGCTCACAGTGAGTTTATTATCTCTAGGAACTGGCTAGCCCTGGAAGATACAGTCTCTCAATGGTCAGCAAGGCCTCAGAAGTCAAAGCAACAGAAATACAGAAAACAAAAAGGCACAGCTAATACACAGGTTAACCAACAAAACTCCAGTAACTTGCCTCAGAAAATGAATCATTGTTACGAATAAAAAATTTAAGAATCATTTAAAAATCCTTTCTCCCTTGCAGCTACGTAAGATACAGGTCTGTGCCACAAAATGAGTTAAAAAAAACCTATGTGATATCATGTTGAAAGAAAACAGCAAAAGAGTATATGGAATATGTTCTCCTGTGCAATACGGTGATGTGTAACTATCATAACTGCTAACTACTTGTTATGTCTTCTATAAAACTGTCCTTCAAGGCGTATTTGAACAAAGGGTTTCTTTTCTTTCAAAAGAAATGTTTTTGATAGTCTTGAAATTTCTGTATTACCAAAGAGTAGAAATACTCTATCAAATTCACGAGAGGCTCATTAGCACATCCTAGGCCCATAACTCTGTTAGGTTTATTATCTTAAAATATTTCTAGAGTCTTTTTCATTTAACATTATTTTCCCAATAACTGGCAACAGCCATCACACGTAATAATGAAAGCATCAATGGTAAGAATGATCTTCTATTAATTCTGCTATTAAACAATGTATTGATAGCCTTTGTCATCTCAGTAAGATAGAAAAAATTGTAAAAAAGTATCCAGAAAACAAGAATATATATACACACATGCAAATATATAAACAGAAAACTCGGGAACAATATCAAGGCATACCTTGGAGATATGGCAGATTCAGTTCCAGACCACCACGATAAAGCAATTACAATGACAAAACAAGTCACACAAATTTTGTGGTTTCCCAGTACAAAAATTATGTTTACACTATGATGTAGTCTAGTAAGTGTGCAATACTATCATGTCTAAAATACATATATACCTACTTTAATTTTAAAGTACTAAATATACTAAAATATGCTAAAGATTGCATGGGCCATCGGTGAGTTGTAATCTCTTTGCTGGTGGAGGGTCTTGCCTTAGGTTGATGGCTGTTTGCTGATCAGGACAATTTTTGATGGTTGGGGTGGCTATTACAATTTCTTAAGACAACAATGAAGTTTGCCATGTGAATTGACTTTCTCTCACAAGAGATCTCTCTGGAGCATGCAATGCTGTTGATAGCACTTACCCACAGAACTTCTTTTCAAATTGGAGTCAATCTTATTTAACTCTGCTGCTGTTTTATCAACGAAGTTTATGTAATATACTAAATTCTTTGCTGTCATTTCAACAATGTTTATAGCATCTTCACCAAGAGTAGATTCCATCTCAAGAAATACTTTATTTGCTCATCCATAAGAAATATGAGCTATTTTTCTCTTCTGCCAATGAAATGGAGCTTCAAACCAAGTGTTTTGCTTATAAGGTTGTTTTAAAAGTACGTTTCAAGTTTGATCATGAGATTTCAGCAATTCAGTCACATCTTCAGGCTCCACTTGATTCTCATTCTCTTGCTTTTTCCAATCCCATCTACAGTTAGTTCCTCCACTAAAGTCTTGAACCTCTCAGTCATCCATGAGTGTTAGAATCAACTTTTCCAAACTCTGGTTAATATTGGTATTTTGACTTCCTCTCATGAATCACAAATGTTTTTAATGGCATCTAAAATGGTGAATCCTTTCAAGATGGTTTTCAATTTACTTTGCCCAAATCCATCAGAGGAATCACTCTCTATGGCAGCTACAGCCTTACAAAGCATACTTCTTTAATAAGACTTGTTTAAAAAGTTAAAATTATTCCTTGACCTATGCGCTGCAGAATGGACTGCATGTCAGCAGCCATGAAAACAACATTATTCTCTTTGTATGTCTCTGTCAGAGCTCTTGGGTGACAGCTCACTGACATGTCATCAATGAGCAGTAATATTTTGAAAATAATCCTTTTTTCTTAGTAAGTCTCAACAGTAGGCTTAATCTATTCAGGAAACCATGCTGTGAACAGATGTGCTGTCATTAGGCACTGTTTTTCCATTGATAAGGTACAGGCAGAGTAAATTTCACGTAATTCTTATGGGTCTTGGCGTCTTTGCAATGGAAAAAGAGCACTGGCTTTAACTTAATAGTTGTCAGCTGCATTTGTCCCTAACAAGACAGTCAGCCTGTCCTCTGAAGCTTTGAAGCCAGGGATTGACTTCTCCTCTCTAGCTTTCAAAGTCCTACATGGTATCTTTTTCCAATAGAAGGCTATTTCATCTATACTGAAATCTGTAGTTTAGTGTAGTCATCTTCATCAAAGATCATAGCTAGATCTTCTGGATAACTTGCTGTAGCTTCCACATTAGCACTTGGTGCTTCACCTTGCACTTTTATGTTATGGAGACAGCTTCTTTCCTTAAACCTCATGAACCAACTTATGCTAGCTTCAGACTTTTCTTCTGCAGCTTCCAAACCTCTCTCGGCCTTCACAGAATTGAGGAGAGGGCCTTGATCTGGATTGAACTTTGGTTTAAGGGGATGTTGTAGCTGGTTTGATCTTCTATCCAGACCACTCCAAACTTCCTCCATATCAGCAATAAGACTGTTTTGCTTTCTTATGGTGTGTTCACTTTAACGGCACTTTTAATGTTCTTCAAGAACTTTTCCTTGGCATTCCTCTCTTGGTTAACTGGCACAAGAGGCCTAGCTTTTGACCTCTCTCAGCTTTTGACATACCTTCCTCACTAAGCTTAATCATTTAGAGCTTTCGACTTAAAATGAGAGACATTCCACTCTTCACTTGAATACTTAGAGACCACTGAAACACAACAGTTTCAAAATTGTTGTTTTAGGAAATAGGAAAGCCCAAGGAGGGGCGGAGTTGGGAGAGGAGCCAGTAAGTGGAGCAGTAGAACACATACAACATTAAGCTTGCCATCTTTTCTGCATACAGTGTGGTGCCCACAAAACAACTACAATAGTAAGAAAGATCACTAATCATCATCATGATAATGAAAAAGTTGGAAATATGAAAATTATCAAGATGTGACATAGAGACAAGTGAGTACATGCTGTTGGAAAAATGTTGCCAATGAACTTGCTCAACACAGGGTTGCCACTAACCTTCAATTTGTAAAAAGCACAATTATCTGCAAAGCACAATAAAGTGAAGTGCAATAAAATGAGGTATGCCTGTAAACCAAAATGTTAACAGCTATCTGTAGGTGGTGCCATTACAGCTGTGTTGGGACATAATTCTCCATGTCTCTCTTGCATTTTTGCACATCTTGCGAGCAGACACACTAATTTCCTTTGTCCTGGACTATCTTTTCATGGGTATTTGTATGATAAACAGCCTCGAAAGACAGAGGTAGCGTCTCCCTCTAAAGCTAAGGACATACCTGTTTGCTGTCCAGTGTAATAACGTCTCCTTCTAGGGAAAAGTTCAGGCAGACTTACTGCCCATCATAAAAGATTTGGGGTTCCTACCCTGTAATACAACCCACTGCATGTGCAGTTGTCATCTGCCCATCACTGCATCCCCCTTGTGAGAAGTGAGGCTCAGGGAACAGGCACAAACAATGATACTCTAGCTACTGCTATTGCTGAATAGCAAATATTCCTTCATCACTGACCTAGGAACTGTGTCTTCTGCCAGCATCCATGAAGCTAATTAGCTTACAAGTAGGGTAAAATCTCAGAACCTTCACAGTTGTTGACAAGGTAATAGGTAATTTCTATTTTCATTATTCTTATATGTATTTTCTAATTTTTTACAACAAACGTGTTATAATACTTGGATAATAAAAGAAAAAATTCTCAATAGTCACTTGGAGAGGAAATAATGAATATCTGAACTACACTGATGACGAAAAGGATATGACAGAACTATTCAGATGGTTAAAATAATTAATATCCCCTCTCTCACATTTTATGAATTTAACCAGGTTTTAGACTATCTTAACAGATTTTATAAAAGATTCTGCTTTGCAAATTTTAAATACTGATTTATAGCTAAAAGAGTAGTGCAGACATTTCTAAACTAAACTAGAATCAATGGGGGGAAAAGACCACAGATGAGCAGTGAAAGGTGTGAACATTCTTGTCAAAATCCTATTTTAATATTTAATGAGAGGACTTTACATAAAAATTAAATTGCTATAAAATACAATTACTTAAGTTATGCTCTACTTAAATGAATTTAAGGAGTGAAATTTTGGTTTAGGTTATTTTATTAATTTAGGACCTCATAACAGCAATATTCTGTCATATTAAACTGTAAATGGGGTCTCTACTTATGTAAGAGAACTGTTAAAAAAAAAATTAAAAATGAATAGAGACAGCAGGGTCCTGCTCTCTTGCCCAGGCTGGAACGCAGTGGCATAAGCATAGCTCACTGTAGCTTAAAGCAATCCTTCTACTTCAGCCTCCCCAGTAGCTAGGAATACAGCTGTGTATCAACACATCCAGCTAATTTTTTTTTTGGTAGAGAAGGGGGTCTTGCCCAGGCTGGTCTTGAACTCCTGGCCTCAAGCAATTCTCCTGCCTTGGTCTCCCCAAAGCACACATTATAGGCATGAGCCACCATGCCCAGCCTCATTTCTAAAAATGTTATGAGGAAAAACAACTTAGCAGAACCCAGAAGTTGACTTCAATGCCACTCACTATGAAAAGACAATCGGCCAGGCGCAGTGGCTCACGCCTGTAATCCCAGCACTCTGGGAGGCCGAGGTGGGCGGATCACGAGGTCAGGAGATTGAGACCATTCGAGACCATCCTGGCTAACATGGTAAAACCCCGTCTCTACTAAAAATACAAAAAATTAGCCAGGTGCGGTGGCGGGCACCTGTAGTCCCAGCTACTCGGGAGGCTGAGGCAGAAGAATGGCGTGAACCCAGGAGGTGGAGCTTGCAGTGAGCCGAGATAGCGCCACTCCACTCCGGCCTGGGCAAAGAGAGCGAGACTCCGTCAAAAAAAAAAAAAAAAAAAGACAATCAGAGAAATACACATTGCAAATATACACATGAATGATGGTCATGCCTTCTACCCCCCACCCCAACTTCTTCACTTTGTCTTAAAAAGGAGCAGCAACATGGTCTATACCTAGCATCTTTGGAATAAAAACTACAGCCCTTCCTCTCAAGGTAAAATAAGGCGTTAAATATTCACTGAAAAACTGAGGAAAATACTTCTAACAACAGCTTTTGACATCAAATTGTTCTGAAATCCCAAAGCATGGCAATTTAAGTACAGTGCATGTTGCCTTAGATGAGCTTCTGATCCTTACCCAAACTAATGATCTTGAAAAACATACAGTTAAACAGAGACTGAGAATAAATACATCCCTTTATGTAAGCCAAAAATTTGTTAACTAGAGGAATATAATAGTTTGTATTCATTCTTGCCATTTATTTTATAAATCTAATGATTAACAAGTATTCTTAACTTACCTAGGGAATGTTTTAAACAGAAATATGTTAGTGAAGTATTTGGTTTTTGCTATTGTTGCTACACTTTTAAGAAATCACACTTTTTCGCACCACTGCACTCCAGCCTGGGCGACAGAGCGAGACTCCGTCTCACAAAAAAAAAAAAAAAAAAAAAAAAAATCACACTTTTAGGAGGGCAATATTCAGGCACTACTTATTTAGTGACAACTTTCAAAAGATACATGAAAAGTACATAGGAACAATTAAAGCTTCATTCAGTTTAGCCTTATAAATTCAAATCCAAAAAGTGGCATCAAGCAGCCCAGATGAATTTCCACAAATGTAACCTTCACTATACTTAAACATGCAGAAATAAAAGTTATAATGCTTTCTTCAAATCTAACATTGCATTCTGTCCCCACATCTCCACGCAAACTACTTTCATCAAGGTCATTTAAAATGTTTCAATGGCCTCATCTTTCCTCTTAACCTCTGTTGCATTTGGCAGTGCAGACTCTCTCTTCCCTTTAGCCATTCTCTGTGGAACCTCCCCTGGTTCTCTCTCTGTCCTCCTCTTTCCTTGTCTCTTTACTCCTCCTAAAATATTTGAATTCCTCAGGGTCTATCCTCCTCCATTCTTGTGCCACTTTATACACTCTTTGTACACTCTTCTCCATACTTTCTACATATCCTCATATATTTATTTCCAATCTAGACTTGTTTTGAGTTCTTACACTCATATGTAACTGCCTACTAAACATTTCTACTTGAATGTTCCCAGGGCCAACTCAGTTCAGTAAGTACAAAGCAAACTTATTCAAAACAACCTGTTCTTTCTCTTGAATTTCCTTTCAGGAAATGGCCCAATCATTAACCTAGTAATGGAAACAAACCTCAGAATGGACCCAGACTATTTTTTCTTCACACACAAGTTTAATTCATTCAACAGCCTTTCGATCTGCCAACTTCTCTTCATCCCAAAAGCCACTGCCCACACTGCCTCCTACTTATATTTTATCAAATAGCATTCTGACTGGTTCTTTCTATGACCCTTCCCTCCTGACTCACTGACTACAGAATAAGTTCCAAGATCCTTTGCAAGGCACACAAGGCTATAATGAACTGCTCCTTGTCTAGTGCTAGACTCACCTCCTATCCTCCATCCTTCACAGGCTACATCCCAACTCAAGTTTGTTTTTCATTTGCTGTTTCTTTCGCTTATACTACCCTTTACTTTCACTTTCCTTCTGGTCAAATACGAATTCATCCTTGAGAACTCAGATTAAGTACCTAATTCTACTAATTAGGCTATCGCTGAACCTGTTAAGTAGCATTCTCTCCTTTTTTCCTCCCATCACTCAGTAGTTTCATTAATGAGCTTATTACACTGGTATAGCAGTTCTCAAATTATGGTCCGTGAGATCAACTGAGGAGATCTGCAACGTCAGTATCTTCATAATAACATTTAAGATATTATTTTTATCTTTCTCATTCTCTCAAGAGTATATATTGGGGTGAAACTTCTAAAATTGATTGTGGTTGTGACCATACAACTCTGTAAATATAAAAACAACTGAATTGTATACTTTAAATGTATGGCATGTGAATTATATCTCAATAAAGCTACTTATTAAAAATGGCAACATCAGCCAGGGTGTGGTGGCTCACACTTGTAATCCCAGCACTCTGGGAGGCTGAGGCAGGTGGCTCACTTGAGGCCAGGAGTTTCAGACTAGACTGGGCGACATGATGAAACCCTATCTCTGGGCATAGTGGTGTGCACCTGTGGTCTCAGCTACTCAGGAAGCTGAGGTGGAAGGATTGCTTGAGCCTGGGAGGTCAAGGCTGCAGTGAGCTGAGATCACACCACTGCACTCTCCAGCCTGGGTAAGAGAGCAAAATTCTGTCTCAAAAAGAAAAAAAAAATGGCAATATCAAGATATTCCTACCTAGATCAAAAAAAGACTGACAGAAACCATGGCTGAAGACTTGCCTTATAGTAAGTACTAAGGAAAACTCTTACACCAGATAGTAACTTAAACCCATAGGAAGAAATTAAGAACACCAAAATCCGTAAATTTGTGGGGAAATCTGAAACTACATAAACATAGATTTCTCTTATTTCTTTAAAAGATAACATTTTGTATCAAACAATTATAACATTCTTTTGTTGGGTTAATCACATATCTAGATGTAATCGATGTTATATAAATAACACAAAGGAAGAAAATGGAGCTATATTGAAGCAAAGCTGCTATATTTTACTGGAATTGTGTCAATATCAACCTGTAAGTAGACTGTGATCAATTAGGATGTGTATTACAATCTCTAGGATCAACATCTAAGATAATAAATCAAAAAACAGTTAAAAAAAATCAGAGAAATTAAAATTGTACACTGAAAAATATTTAAAACCAAAAACGGCAACATAAAAGAGGTAACAAAAAAGACATGAAATATACAATAAAGAGCAAAATTGCACATATAAATTATCATCAGATATAAGTCATAGCAATAATTACATTAAATGTAAGTGGACTAAGTACTGTAATCAAGAAGAGTTTGCCAGTGCAATCGGGGAAAAAAGGGGGGCGGGAAGTAAAGGTAATCAAACAAAAAAAGAAATATCCGGACTGGAAAAGAAGTAAAATTATCTTTATTCACAGATAATATGATTCCATATGTAGAAAGTCCTAAGGAATTACAAATTGTTAGAACTAATAACTGAGTAAGATCACAGGATACAAAGATAACTACATCAAAAATCAATTATATTTCTGTACTAGCAATAAAGAACCCAAAATAAAATTATCCATAGTAGCACTGAGAGAATAAGATACTTACAAATACTTTAACAATAGAATGCAACACTTTTACACTGAAAACTACAAAGCACTACTGAGACAAATTGAAGATCTAAGTAAATGAAGAGCTATTCCACGTTCATGGATTGGAAGACAATATTAAGATGGCAATACAACTCAAAGTGATCTACACATTCAATGAAAAAATTCAATAAAATTCCTTCAAAATCCTAGTAGGTACTTTTGTAGAAACTGACAAGCTGATCCTAAAATTTATATGAAATCATGAAGGACTCAAAACGATTCTGAAAATACAGTTTGAAAACTTATACTTCCTGATTTTGAAAGCAGATATGGGGTTGCCTGGAGGGTTTAGGGTTGCAGTGGAGACTGACTACAAATGGGCAACAAAGACCTTTCCACAATGATGGCAATGTTCTAAAACCTTATTGTGATGATGGCTGCGCAACTCCGTTAGTTAAAAATGTCTGGAAACACCTCAGACATCTTTCCATAAGAAAATGGCTTTTAAAAAGACTTTAAAAAGTAAACAGAGAAAAAATTCAAAGACAATGTATAAAACCAGAGATAAGGAGAGACTAGGGATAGCAAGACCAGTTAGGAGACAATTGCAGGAGTCCAAACGAAGGTTCTGAGGGTCTAAATTAAGTAGGAATGAAAAAGGATAGATACAAAAAGACAGAATTACAGGTCATTGACAATGACTAATAATAAAAATTTTTCCCTCTCTCAATCATTATTTCTTAATTGCACAATCTTAGTAATTGTGTTTTACTTAGTAGTTGTGTGTTCACCTTAGGGAATGATAAACAATCACTTCCCCAGGAATCCAATTTATTTCTAAAGGGCATAAATGGTTTGGATTTATCTGGCATCCATATTGGTTTTTATCTTATGAGAAATCACTAAAAATACTTAATTGGGAGTCTTTTTCCCAGTTCAAAAAGTCAACAAATCTTTAGTATAATCATATACCTTTCTTCCATATGGTTTCTCTACCATATTGCTGTCACTGTCAGAATTTTCACTCTGAACTGGTTTTGTGAACCCAGATTTGGGCATTTTACAGCTGTTCAGCTAGCTTCTTCTTTTATCAGTCTTCTCATCCTGGATCTGTAAAGAATAGATATATAAGGGTTATTTGAATATATATACAATAGAACCTACCTGAAGTTTATGCACCACAATTAGTCCAATTTGTTTTCTCTGTTTTTATAAGATACCTTATTTTCTCAGAGAGGCTATCCTAAGCTAAAATAAGTTTTCACCTTATTTTAGCTTCTGGTTCTCTAAAAGAAAAGAGAATTACTTTTATAAATTTCTTCCCATATTCTCGAGACAAGTAACATCTCCAGTTTTGGGTAACCAGAAGCAGTGAAAGTGGAAGCAGTGACAAAACGTTTCTCTTTTCAGTAGGAATCCATAATGCGAGCTCCTAATTGATGCCCTTGTAGTTTTGTGTTGGTTTGGAAGTCATTTCTGAAGACCCAACCAAAAACCTGTTAGGTTTGATCAGTAATTTTACAACACCTAATTCCCTACATTAAATCCTTCCCATTTAAAATCCCTACAGTAGTTTATTTTCTTTACTGAACATCCTCAGCCATTTAGTCACTTTATCAAACTACTCACTGATATACTTCTACTGTACTGTAATCACCACTGTATACATTATTTTATTTCCAATTTGTTCAGCCTTCTCTTTCCTATTCTACAAGCATAATAGGTCAAACATTCTCCTAAGAGCTTATGATTATGACAAGTTTATGCCTGAACGATCCAGAAAAAATTCCAAGGGGTTTTACATGTTAAAGAGGAACCTATGAGGCTACACCTATGTTGCTGTCAGATAATCTATTACCTACATGTGGCAATTTAAAATTAATTAAAATGAAATTAAACTAGCCACTGTACTATACAGCATAGATACACATTTAAGTAGTAACAGAAAGGTCTACTGCACAGCACTGGGCTAGATTGAGGCTGCTGGCCAAGGGGAGTATTACTTGGGCTACAACAAGAAGCAGAATGACTGACAAGATTACTTTGAACTCTTTCATGCTATAAATCTCCTACAGATGGATATCATAGATCTAAGTTAGCTGTCATTCTAGTATCTATGTAAATTATTAAAACTCAGACACCTTGAACAGAGTATTAGTAAAATCTGCTGTCCCGCTGGTGCTTTAAAATTTCTTTCGTTTTGATAGAAACAAAACCAAAAATCCCTTAAATAAACTGAGCTAATTTGTAAATTATCAAAACCATATTAATCTGGAAATAATTAAATCAGAATACATTACACAACACAAAAAACTACCAAAGAAAAATGGTTCAAATCTTTCATTTTATAGAGGAGGAAACAAACTTAAAGAAATTAAGAAACTTTTTTGACATTACACTCAAGAAGCAGAACTTACCTTGGGGCCATTCAACCATTTCATTAACATATAAACAATAATTTAAACATAGCACTGCCCTCAAAGCTAGCCACTGGTAAAGCTTATGGAGTTAAAGTTATGAGCCACATAAAAACAAAAAGACTGGCTCAAAAGCAAAACTGAGCTATACAATACATATAAACATCAGCCTAAGTGAGACTATGAAGATAAAACAATGTCTCCTTTGTAGATGAAGCAAAGCAAGTTGTTAGTGAACTAAAGGAGTGTCAAATATTTTTTGAGAAAATTCTACAGGGCAATATTATATTAAATAGATTCTATGTAAGGAAAAGCTTACACCATTTTTCAATAACTATTTAGAAAAATGCCAGCAGTAACAATAAAAATCACAATTGGATTCCAAAAATATTCCTTCAATCAACTAATATTAAGCATTTAATACTGAGTTAGCTTCTGGGTGCAAGATGTATACTGTAATCCCTAAAGCAATCACTATATAATAACTATACAAAAAGTAACACAAATCACACTAGGTAAATTAAAATGGAATATTAAATAATGTACAAATAATCCAATGAAAGGCAGGAAAAGAAAAATTGAACAATGAAAAACAGAAAGAACAAAATTATAAAATGATATAGACCTAAGCCCAAATATTAATAATAATATAAAACACAAATGGCTTAAACACACCAAAAGACAGAGAATGCCAGAAAGTGGGAAAAAAACCAACAAGAAGTTTGCTTCAAATATAATAATAGGTAGGTTAAAATAAAAGAATGGAAAAAGAACCCATGGAAGTACTTGAGTTTCCAAGTGCTTAGAAAGAAAGCAAGCTTGAGTGGCTATATTAACAACATCAACAAAACAGACTTCAGAACGAAGAGGGACATTATATACTACATATTGATAAAGGGGTCAATACACTAAGACAACACACCAATCTGACATATGTATGCAACCAACAACAGAGCTTCAAAATACATGAAACAAAAACAGCCAACTGATAGACAAAATAGATAAATTCATAACTACAGCTGGAGGCTTCAACTATTATACTTTTTATTGACATAACATCAGCAAGGATTACATAAGAACAGAAAAACACCGTTAATCAGTTGGTTCTAATTGATGTTTACAGAAATATCTGCTCAACAACAGAATACTCTTTCAAGGGCACACAGAATATTCCCCAAGATAGGCCACATTCTGTGTCATAAAACAAACTTTAACAAATTTAATTAAAACCATACAAAGTTTGCTAGCAGACAATAAAGAAATTAAACCAGGCCAAGTATGGGAGCTCACACCTGTAATCCCAGCACTTTGGGAGGCTAAGGTGGGCAGACAGCTAGAGCCTAAAAGTTCAAGACCAGCCTGAGGACAACATGGCGAAACACCACCTCTACTAAAAATACAAAAATTAGCTGGGCATGCTGGTCCGTGCAGGTGGTCCCAGCTACTCAGGAGGCTGAGGTGGGAGGATTGCTTGAGCCCAGGAGATCGAGGCTGCAGTGAGCCATGATCATGCCACTGCACTCCATTCTGGGTGACAGAATGAGGCCCTGCCCCTGCCCCCCTCAAAAAAATCAAACTATGTAATTTAGTGTATTAATTCAAACCATAAAAATATATGACCATCTCAACAGGTAAGATAAAATGTGTTAGCTAACATTCAATACCCATTAATAATAAACAACTCTCAGCAAACCAGAATTAGAAGGGAACGTGAATGCTTTCTCTTCTAAGATCAACAATGAGGCATGGATGTTGGGTTCTCTTTTACCATTCCTATTCAACACTGTACTACTTACTGGTGGTCCTATGTAAGTTCAATAAGGCAAGAAAAAAAAGGCATACAACTTGGAAAGTGGTAAAACAGGCCTTATTTCCAGATACCATGATAATCTATGTAGACAAGCAAAGATATCTACAAAGAAGCTATTAGAACTAATACATGCGTATAGGAAGGACATAGAATACATGGTCAATATATAAAAATTATTTCTACATATTAGCAATAAGCAATTAGAAATTAAAATTAAAAATACAACCTACAACAGCATCAGAAATACTAAATTCTTAGGGATAATATAACAAAATATGTATAAGAATACATGGTGAATATGTGAAAAAAATTTTTCTACATACTAGCAATAAGCAATCAGAAATTAAAATTTAAAATATAACCTATGATAGCATCAAAACCACTAAATTCTCAGGGATAAATATAACAAAAGTATATAAGACTGTACAATGACAAATACAAAAACACTTTGGAAAGAAGTGAAAAAAGATCTAAATATATGGAAAGATATGCCATGCTCATGAATCAGAAGATGCAATGTCGTTAAAATGTCAGTCTCTCCAAATTGCTCTATAAATTCAAGGCAATCCTAGTCAAATTTCCAGGATCTATTTTTTTGTTTTTGATGGAAACTGACAAATTGTTTCTATAATGTATATGAAAATGTTAAGAACCTAGAAAAGTCCAAATAATGTTGGGAAAAAATTAATTGGTAGACTCACATTACCTGACTTCCACGTTACTAACAAAGATACAGTAAGCAAGACAGTGTTTACTAATGTAAAGACAGACTTACAGATTAACAGAACAGAATGGAAAGTCCAGAAACAGATCTACACATATACATCCAATCCAACAGATTTTCAACAAATCTGTCAATGTAATTCACTAGGAAAAGGATATATTCCTTTCAATAAACGGTCTTGGAAAAACTGTATATCCAAATGCAAAAAACAAAAGAGAGAGAGAGAGAGAACCTTGATCCTTACCTCACTCCACAGAGAAAAATTAACCTCAAAATGCATCATAAACCTAAATTTATGAGCTAAAACTACACCACTTCTAGCAGAAAACAGAGTATTTTAGTGGCCTTGGATTAGACAAAGATTTCTTAAATAGGTAATGAAAAGCAGAAATTATGAAAGCAAAAAATGGATAAATTAGACTTCACAAAAACTTCTGCTCTTTAAATTACCCTGTTAAGGTGTTAAGAAAATGAAAAGCCAGCCATACTGGCAGAAAATACTTGCAAATCACATCTTTATAAAGGACTTCTATCCAGATTATATAATTCTAAAGACTTATATCCAGAACATATAAATAACTCTTATGAATCAATAAGATAAACAACCCAATTTAAAAGTGAGTAAAAGATTTTAACAGTTCAGCAAATAACATATAATGAATGGCAAATAAGCACAGGAAAAGATGCACAACCTCATTAGTCACCAGGAAAATTAATAATGAGATGTTCTCACTCATATGTGAGAGCTAAAAAAAGTTGATCTCACGAAAGTAGAGAGAATGATAGATACCAGAGGCTAGGAAGGGTACGTGTGGAGGGTGGGGGATGAAGAGAGGTTGATTAAAGGGTAGAAACATAAATAGAAGAAATAAGTTCTAATGTTTGACAGCACAGTAGGGTGACTATAATTAACAACAATAGGTCATATATCTCAAAATAACTAGTAGACAGCTATTTGGGAACATTCTGAAATGTTCCCAACGCAGAATTGACAAATACTCAGTGATGAATATCCTAAATAATCTGACTCGATCATTACATGTTCTATGCACAGAACAAAACATCAGATGTATCCCCTAAATATGTACAAATATTATGGGTCAATTAAACGATTAAAATTTTAAAATAAAAAAATGAGATGTCACCCAACAGAATGGTTAAAATTAAAGACTAAGAAGACCAAATGTTGGTGAGAAACTGGAACTCTCATATGTGGCTGGAGGGAGAGAGGGGACGGGCAATGATGCATAGCGGTACGGCCACTTGCTAAATGAAAATACTTGGTGTTATCTTCATATGGCTAAGAAGAGTCCTTCATATTCCTCCATTCTCTGTATAACAATCTCGGTGGCTATTACACTGCTTGCACTTCAATTTCCATGCCCTAAGGGCTGCACAGAGTATATTAATACTTGTTCAGGGCTACTTTCCTGTTTAAGCCAACCAGCTGCAAGCTCTACTGTAGACTTTGTTATCCAATGGCTAAATGATGCAGTTTATAGATTCTATTCTGCCTTCGGAGATGTTTCTTCCCTTAAAATTAGTATGTTCTTGCTCCTTACAGACCAAAGAGTCTATGTATCGAACAGCAACTGACTTCCAGGATTAACATCCTCTAAATGTATGCCATAAGACAGTTTTCCACTCTAATTTACAGCAGTAAAATATATCTTCTTCTAAAACAAAATAACCCAGTATTCTCTTGGTGTCTTTTTTTTTAAATGGCATTACTACTTGGGATCACTCAAGAGATACTAAAAATATATTGTTTAACACCACTGCTATTTCTAAATAATTTTGTTTATAATGAAGGCAAAACATTCTAGTTGCTATTCTGAGGTACCAAGATACGTACATCAAAAACTCTAGTGTAAACTAAACATCATTTGGGTAAAGAAGATGTACAGATGCCTTTTTTTTTCTTTTTTTTAAGTATAAGCACCTTAAGAACCGAGTTTGGGCTGGGCACAGAGGTTCACACTGGTAATCCCAGCACTTTGGGAGGCTGAGGCAGACAGACTGCTTGAGCTCAGGAGTTTAAGAGCAGTCTGGGCAACATGGTGAAACCCCGCCTCTACAAAAAATTAAAAAATTAGCTGGCCATGGTGGTATGTGCCTGTAGTCCCAGCTACTGGGGAGGCTGAGGTGGGAAGACTCCCTGAGCCTGGGAAGCAGAGGTTGCAGTAAGGTGAGGTCGCACCACTGCACTCTGGCCTGGGCAACAGAGCTACTCCAACCTGGGTGACAGAGCCAGACCCAGTCTCAAAAAAAAAATAGAACAGTGTTTTGTCTGTTTTCCAACTCATTCAAAATTATAACCAAAACTAAAATTTTCTATCATTCAAAGATATTAGGCAAACAAAAATGTTCACCTATCTGTGACTCCTCACAGATAATCAATGTCATTATCTTAGCAACATCACTAAACTAATGCTAAGTTATAATAACAAGACCAGCAGAATCAAAAAACACAACTCAAGACAATAGCAATGATACACAGATAAACATCCTTCTTGAAAGCTGAGGTGACTGCAATACAACAAGTCTTGTTTGACAGACTTCTTAGTACAATAACTAAATTGACTGTTCAGGAAACAAAGAGTTTTTTTTGTTCATAAATTGTCCTTTATCCTAAGCCTAACAATTTGGAGAAAATTTTATCTTAGCAGAGTACAAAATCACCTATAGGATGAGGCTGAACTTTGTCAAAAGAGGTTCTGGCTGAGTGTGGTGGCTCACACCTGTAATTCTAGCACTTTGGGAGGCCAAGGCAGGCAGACTGCCTGAGCTCAGGAGTTCAAGACCAGCCTGGGCAACATGGTGAAACCCCATCTCTACTAAAATACGAAAAATTAGCTGGGCATGGTGGCACCTGCCTATAATCCTAGCTACTCAGGAGGCTAAGGCTTGAGAACTGCTTGAACCAGCAAGGCAGAATTTGCAGTGAGCCGAGATAGTGCCACTGCACTCCAGCCTGCGTGACAGAGACTGTCTCAAAAAAAAAAAAAAAAAAAAAAGAGGAGCCTTTGAAAAACTGATCAAGTGATCAAGAAGGAAAGAAGCCTTGGGACCATTTCTGTGGAGGAAAAACTACTGAACACTGACAAAAGGAGGGAGAATCGGGGAGAAAATCCAATAACAGAGAAAGACAACTCAGACTATTTAGAAGATAGGGCTGAGAGAAAAAAACACCTCTAGTTGTCAATGTGGCCTAGAGGACTATGGGGAACAGAAATAATAGAATTTGCATATCTGAATGCTACAAACATGGAGACTGCACATGTATAATACAAGTGAATATCTACAGAAGTATTCCAACTACAGAAAGTCTATTTTGAGATCACTTTAGAGTCTGGCAGCATTTAGTGAGTTCCAGGCCCTCAGAATCAATGCTTTAAATGCTTTGGTCATACAAAAAATTAGGCAGGAGTGGTGACACACGCCTGTATTCCCAGCTACTGCGGAGGCTTAGGCAGGAGAGTTGCTTGAATCTGGGTGGTGGAGGTTGCAGTGAGTCGAGATCACACCACTGCACTCCAGCCCGGGCAACAAAGCAAGACTCTGTCTCAGGAATGAACAAATTAAATAAATAAATAAATAAATAAATAAATAAATAAATAAATAAATAAATGCTTTGGTCTGTTTGCTCTAGTCACTATCTTCCAACTTAAGTTTGACTTGAAAATTCTTCACAGCAGTTTCACAAAGCACTGGGATTATTCCTCAGTTTCCACCTGTAAGACAAGAAGGGGGCAGGAGGGGCCAAGATAGCCGATTAGAAACAAGATGGCTCTCATAGAGAAGAATGACAACAGCAAGTGAATTCAGCACCTTCAACTGAAATGTCCAGGTTCTCACACTGGGACTGATTAGGAGGATGGCATGACCCACAGACAACGAAAAAAGCAGGGTGTGGCAATGGCCCACCCAGGAGCACTGGGGAGCCAAAGGAACCCCCACCCCCAGCCAAGGGAAGCGGTGAGTGATTGTGTAACCCCACTCAGGAAACCACACTTCTCCTACGGATCTTTGCAACCATGGATCAGGAGATCCCCTCATGAACCCAGGCCACCAGGGCCTTACTTAGGTCCAATATACAGAGCTGTGCGGAGTCTTGGCAGAGCAGTTGCTCAGGCTCACACGTAAACCCAGGAGTTTTACAGACTCCACCCTTGGGAATCCCAGCAAGGTGAGAAATCCATCCGTACCCTCCCCTAGGAAGAGGGCTGAATCCTGGGAACCAAGCAGTGTCATTCTACGGGCCTCACTTCCATGGCACCTCAACCCACTGGCTTGGAATTCTAGCCAGCCAGTGCAACAGGCTAGAGACTGCCTAAAATGGATGAGTTCCCAGGGGGAGGGGGGGCTGCCATTTCTGCAGTTCAGTTGACCCAGCTGTTCTAGCCTGCTCCCAAGAATCCAGGTGGTCCTGATGAGGAGGAGTCCCTCACAGGGCAGCACAGCTGCTGTGCCAGATCGTGGCCAGACTGATCTTTTAAGTGGGACCCCAATCCATCCCTCCTCACTGGGTGAGGCCTCCCTGCGGGAATTTCAGCAACTCCAGCCAGGGTTATATGAACAGTACTCTGATCTCTCCCTGGGACAAGCCCCTAGGGGGAGGAGTGGCCAATGTCTCTGCGGTTCAGTTGACTAAGCCTTTCTTCTTCTTATTTTTTTATACTTTAAGTTTTAGGGTACACGAATGACTCAACCTTTCTAAGCTGGCTGGGTCTGGAGAGTCCAGGCAGTCTGGGCAAGGAACGGTTACCCCCAATGCAGCACACCTGATCTACCAAAAAGCAACCAGACTGCTTCTTTAAGCAGGTCCCTGATCCTGTCCCTCCTGATTGGGTGAGACCTCCTAACGGGGATCTCCAGACACCTTCTACAGCAGCGTCCAGGCTGGCAACAGGTCAGTACTGCCCCCCCCTACCCACCCCCCACCACCCCACCGGGATGGAGCTCCCAGGGGAAGGAGCAGGCTGCCATCTTAGCTGTTTCACAGCCTTCACTGGTGATATACCTACAGGTAAAGGAAAGACCAAGACAACTAGGGTCTGTAGCAATCCCCCAGCAAACTACAGCAGCCCTATGGAAAAGTACACTGACTGTTAAAAGAAAAACAGAAAACAACAACAAGAGTATTAACAAAAAAGACACCACAAAAACCCCATTTAAAGGTCAGCAACTGGCCAGGCGTGGTGGCTCATGCCTGTAATCTCAGCACTTTGGGAGGCCGAGGAGGGTGGATCACCTGAGATCAGAAGTTTGAGACCAGCCTGGCCAACATTGTGAAGCCCCATCTCTACTAAAAATACAAAAATTAGCCGGGCATGGTGGCAGGCGCCTGTAATCCCAGCTACTCTGGAGGCTGAGGCATGAGAACGGCTTGAACCTGGGAGGTGGAGGTTGCAGTGAGCCAATATTGTGCCACTGCACTCCAGCCTGGGTGATAGAGCTAAACTCAGTCTCAAAAAAAAAAAAAAAAAATCAGCAACCTCAGCTGGGCAGAGTGGCTCACGCCTATAATCCCAGCACTTTGGGAGACTGAAATGGGCAGATCACGAGGTTGAGGTTGCAGTAAGCTGAGATTGTGCCACTGTACTCTAGCCTGGGCAACAGGGCGAGACTCCGTCTCAAAAAACAAAAACAAAAAAACAAAAAACAAAAAAAAAAGATCAGCAACCTCAAAAATCAAAGGTAGATAAGCCCACAAAGATGAGAAATAATGCAAAAAACGCTGAAAACTCAAAAAGCCAGAGTGCCTCTTCTCTAAATGACCACAACACCTCTTCAGCAAGGGGACAGAACTCGGCTGAGGCTGAGATGGCTGAACTGATAGAAGTAGGCTTCAGAAGGTGGGTGATAATGAACTTGGCTGAGCTAAAGTAGCATGTTGCAACCCAATGCAAAGAAGCTAAGAATCATGATAAAATGGAGGAGCTTCTAAACAGTTTAGCCAGTTTAGAGAGGAGCATAACTGACCTGATGGAGCTGAGAAACACAAGATGAGAAATTCACAATGCAACCACAAGTATCAATAGCAGAATAGACCAAGCAGAGAAAAGAATCTCAGGGCTTGAAAACTGTCTTTCTGAAATAAGATAGGCAAACAAGAATAGAGAAAAAAGAATGAAAAGGAATGAACAAAACCTCGAGAACTATGGGACTATGTAAAAAGACCAAACCTATATGACTGATTGGGGTGCCTGAAAGAGATGAGAAGAATGGAATCAAATTAGAAAACATACTTCAGGATATCATCCAGGAGAACTTCCCCAACCTAGCAAGAAGGGCCAACATTCAAATTCAGGAAATCCAGAGAACCCCAGTAAGATGATCAATCCCAAGAAACATAATCATCAGATTCTCCAAGGTCAAAATGAAAGAAAAAATGTTAAGGGCAGCCAGAGAGAAAGGCCAGGCCACCTACAAAGGGAAACACATCAGACTAACAGCAGACCTCTCAGTGGAAACCCTACTAGCCAAAAAAGACTGGGGACCAATATTCAACATTCTTTTTTTTTTTTCTGAGGTGGAGCTTCATTTCACTCTTCCTGCCCAGGATAGAGTACAATGGTGCGATCCCAGCTCATTGCAACCTCCACCTCCCGGGTTCAAGTGATTCTCCTGCCTCAGCCTCCCAAGTAGCCAGGATTACAGGTGTATGCCACCACACCCGGCCGATTTTTGTATTTTTAGTACAGATGGGGTTTTGCCATGTTGACTAGGCTGGTCTTGAACTCCGGACCTCAGGTATCTACCCACCTCAGCCTCCAAAAGTGATGGGATTACAGGCGTGAGCCACTGCACCTGGCCTCAACATTCTTAAAGAATTTCCAACCCGGAATTTCATATCCAGCCAAACTAAGCTTAATAAGCAAAGGAGAAATAAGATTCTTTTCAAATGAGCAAACGCTGAGGGTATTCATCATTGTCTTGAAAGAGCTCCCGAAAGAAGCACTAAATATGGAAAGGAAAAACTTTCCTTTCCGCTGCCAGCCACTACAAAACACACTGAAGTACACAGACGAGTGACACTATGAAGCAACCACATAAACAAGTCTAACAAATAACCAGCTAGCATCATGATGACAGGATCAAATTCACACATAACAATATTCACCTTAAATGTAAATGGGCTAAATGCCCCAATTAAAAGACACAGAATGGCAAAATGTATAGAGTCAAGACCCATCAGTATGCTATCTTCAAGAAATCCATTTCATGCTTGGAGGAGCCAAGATGGCCAAATAGGAACAGCTCCGGTCTACAGCTCCCGGCATCAGCGACGCAGAAGACGGGTGATTCCTGCATTTCCAACTGAGCTTTGAAGACAGTGGTGGTTCTCCCAGCACACAGCTTGAGATCTGACAACAGGCAGACTGCCTCCTCAAGTGGGTCCTTGACCCCCGAGTAGCCTAACTGGGAGGCACCCCCAGTAGGGGCAGACTGACACCTCACACGGCCAGGTACTCCTCTGAGACAAAACTTCCAGAGGAACAATCAGGCAGCAGCATTTGCGGTTCACCAACATCTGCGCTTCTGCAGCCACCGCTGCTGAAACCCAGGCAAACAGGGTCTGGAGTGGACCTCTAGCAAACTCCAACAGATCTGCAGCTGAGGGTCCCGTCTGTTAGAAGGAAAACTAACAAACAGAAAGGACATCCACACCAAAAACCCATCTGTACGTCACCATCATCAAAGACCAAAGGTAGATAAAACCACAAAGACGGGAAAAAAACAGAGCAGAAAAACTGGAAACTCTAAAAATCAGAGCGCCTCTCCTCCTCCAAAGGAATGCAGCTCCTCACCAGCAACGGAACAAAGCTGGAGGGAGAACGACTTTGAAAAGTTGAGAGAAGAAGGCTTCAGAAGATCAAACTACTCCGAGCTACAAGAGGAAATTCAAACCAATGGCAAAGAAGTTAAAAGCTTTGAAAAAAAATGTGACGAATGGATAACTAGAATAACCAATGCAGAGAAGTCCTTAAAGGACCTGATGGAGCTGAAGACCAAGGCACCAGAGCTACGTGACGAATGCAGAAGTCTCAGCAGCCGATGCGATCAACTGGAAGAAAGGGTATAAGTGATGGAAGATCAAACGAATGAAATGAAGCAAGAAGTTTAGAGAAAAAAGAATAAAAAGAAACAAACAAAACCTCCAAGAAATATGGGACTTTGTGAAAAGACCAAATCTACCTCTGACTGGTTTACCTGAAAGTGACAGGGAGAATGGAACCAAGTTGGAAAACACTCTGCAGGATATTATCCAGGAGAACTTCCCCAATCTAGCAAGGCAGGCCAACATTCAAATTCAGGAAATACAGAGAACACCACAAAGATACTCCTCGAGAAGAGCAACTCCAAGACACATAATTGTCAGATTCACCAAAGTTGAAATGAAGGAAAAAATGTTAAGGGCAGCCAGAGAGAAAGGTTGGGTTACCCACAAAGGGAAGCCCATCAGATTAACACCTGATCTCTCAGCAGAAACTCTACAAGCCAGAAGAGAGTGGGGACCAATATTCAACATTCTTAAAGAAAATAATTTTCAACCCAGAATTTCATATCCAGCCAAACTAAGCTTCATAAGTGAAGGAGAAATAAAATACTTTACAGACAAGCAAATGCTGAGAGATTTTGTCACTACCAGGCCTGCCCTAAAAGAGCTCCTGAAGGAAGCACTAAACATAGAAAGGAACAACCGGTACCAGCCACTGTAAAAACATGCCAAATTGTAAAGACCATCAATGCTAGGAAGAAATTGCATCAACTAACGAGCAAAATAACCAGCTAACATCATAATGACAGGATCAAATTCACACATAACAATATTAACCTTAAATGTAAATGGACTAAATGCTCCAATTAAAAGACACAGACTGGCAAATTGGATAAAGAGTCAAGACCCATCAGTGTGCTGTATTCAGGAAACCCAACTCACGTGCAGAGACACACATAGGCTCAAAATAAAGTGATGGAGGAAGAGCTACCAAGCAAATGGAAAACAAAAAAAGGCAGGGGTTGCAATCCTAGTCTCAGATAAAACAGACTTGAAACCAACAAAGATCAAAAGAGACAAAGAAGGCCATTACAGAATGGTAAAGGGATCAATTCAACAAGAAGAGCTAACTATCCTAAATATATATGCATCCAATACAGGAGAACCCAGATTCATAAAGCAAGTCCTTAGTGACCTACAAAGAGACTTAAACTCCCACACAATAATGGGAGACTTTAACACCCCACTTTCAACATTAGACAGATCAACGAGACAGAAAGTTAACAAGGATATCCAGGAACTGAACTCAGCTCTGCACCAAGTGGACCTCACAGACATCTACAGAACTCTCCACCCCAAATCAACAGCATATACATTCTTTTCAGCACCACACGTACTCCAAAACTGACCATAGTTGGAAGTAAAGCACTCCACAGCAAATGTAAAAGAACAGAAATTATAACAAACTCTCAGACCACAGTGCAATCAAACTAGAATTCAGGATTAAGAAACTCACTCAAAACCACTCAACTACATGGAAACTGAACAACCTGCTCCTGAATGACTACTGGGTACATAATGAAATGAAGGCAGAAATAAAGATGTTCTTTGAAACCAACGAGAACAAAGACACAACATACCAGAATCTCTGGGACACATTCAAAGCAGTGTGTAGAGGGAAATTTATAGCACTAAATGCCCCCAAGAGAAAGCAGGAAAGATCTAAAATTGACACCCTAACATCACAATTAAAAGAACTAGAGAAGCAAGAGCAAACACATTCAAAAGCTAGCAGAAGGCAAGAAATAACTAAGATCGGAGCAGAACTGAAGGAAATAGAGACACAAAAAACCCTTCAAAAAATTAACGAATCCAGGAGCTGGTTTTTTGAAAAGATCAACAAAATTGATAGACCACTAGCAAGACTAATAAAGAAGAAAAGAGAAAAGAATCAAATAGATGCAATAAAAAATGATAAAGGGGATATCACCACCAATCCCACAGAAATACAAACTACCATCAGAGAATACTATAAACACCACTATGCAAATAAACTAGAAAATCAAGAAGAAATGGATGAATTCCTCGACACATACATCCTCCCAAGACTAAATCAGGAAGAAGTTGAATCTCTGAATAGACCAATAACAGGCTCTGAAATTGAGGCAATAATCAATAGCTTACCAACGAAAAAAAGTCCAGGACCAGATGGATTCACAGCCGAATTCTACCAGAGGTACAAAGAGGAGCTGGTACCAATCCTTCTGAAATTATTCCAATCAATAGAAAAAGAGGGAATCCTTCCTAACTCATTTTATGAGGCCAGCATCATCCTGATACCAAAGCCTGGCAGAGACACAACAAAAAAAAGAGAATTTTAGACCAATATCCTTGATGAACACTGATGCAAAAATCCTCAATAAAATACTGGCAAACCGAATCCAGCAGCACATCAAAAAGCTTATCCACCATGATCAAGTGGGCTTCATCCCTGGGATGCAAGGCTGGTTCAACATATGCAAATCAATAAATGTAATCCAGCATATAAACAGAACCAAAGACAAAAACCACATGATTATCTCAATAGATGCAGAAAAGGCCTTTGACAAAATTCAACAACCCTTCATGCTAAAAACTCTCAATAAATTAGGTATTGATGGGATGTATCTCAAAACAGTAAGAGCTATGTATGACAAACCCACAGCCAATATCATACTGAATGGGCAAAAACTAGAAGCATTCCCTTTGAAAACTGGCACAAGACAGGGATGCCCTCCCTCACCACTCCTATTCAACACAGTGTTGGAAGTTCTGGCCAGGGCAATCAGGCAGGAGAAGGAAATAAAGGGTATTCAATTAGGAAAAGAGGAAGTCAAATTGTCCCTGTTTGCAGATGACATGATTGTATATCTAGAAAACCCCATGGTCTCAGCCCAAAATCTCCTCAAGCTGATAAGCAACTTCAGCAAAGTCTCAGGATACAAAATCAATGTACAAAAATCACAAGCATTCTTAAACACCAATAACAAACAAACAGAGAGCCAAATCATGAGTGAACTCCCATTCACAATTGCTTCGAAGAGAATAAAATACCTAGGAATCCAACTTACAAGGGATGTGAAGGACCTCTTCAAGGAGAACTACAAACCACTGCTCAATGAAATAAAAGAGGATACAAACAAATGGAAGAACATTCCATGCTCACGGGTAGGAAGAATCAATATTATGACAACGGCCATACTGCCCAAGGTAATTTATAGATTCAATGCCATCCCCATCAAGCTACCAATGACTTTCTTCACAGAATTAGAAAAAACTACTTTAAAGTTCATATGGAACCAAAAAAGAGCCCGCATTGCCAAGTCAATCCTAAGCCACAAGAACAAAGCTGGAGGCATCAAGCTACCTGACTTCAAACTATACTACAAGGCTACAGTAACCAAAACAGCATGGTACTGGTACCAAAACAGAGATATAGACCAATGGAACAGAACAGAGCCCTCAGAAATAATGCCGCATATTTACAACTATCTGATCTTTGACAAACCTGACAAAAACAAGCAATGGGGAAAGGATTCTCTATTTAATAAACGGTGCTGGGAAAACTGGCTAGCCATATGTAGGAAGCTGAAACTGGATCCCTTCCTTACACCTATACAAAAATTAATTCAAGATGGATTAAAGACTTACATGTTAGACCTAAAACCATAAAAACCCTAGAAGAAAACCTAGGCAATACCATTCAGGACACAGACATGGGCAAGGACTTCATGACTAAAACACCAAAAGCAATGGCAACAAAAGCCAAAATTGACAAATGGGATCTAATTAAACTAAAGAGCTTCTGCACAGCAAAAGAAACTACCATCAGAGTGAACAGGCAACCTACAGAATGGGAGAAAATTTTTGCAACCTACTCATCTGACAAAGGGCTAATATCCAGAATCTACAATGAACTCAAACAAATTTACAAGAAAAAAACAACCCCATCAACAAGTGGGTGAAGGATATGAACAGATACTTCTCAAAAGAAGACATTTATGCAGCCAAAAAACACATGAAAAAATGCTTATCATCACTGGCCATCAGAGAAATGCAAATCAAAACCACAATGAGATACCATCTCACACCAGTTAGAATGGCAATCATTAAAAAGTCAGGAAACAACAGGTGCTAGAGAGAATGTGGAGAAACAGGAACACTTTTACACTGTTGGTGGGACTGTAAACTAGTTCAACCATTGTGGAAGTCAGTGTGGCGATTCCTCAGGGATCTAGAATTAGAAATACCATTTGACCCAGCCATCCCATTACTGGGTATATACCCAAAGGATTACAAATCATGCTGCTATAAAGACACATGCACACGTATGTTTATTGCGGCACTATTCACAACAGCAAAGACTTGGAACCAACCTAAATGTCCAACAATGATAGACTGGATTAAGAAAATGTGGCACATATACACCATGGAATACGATGCAGCCATAAAAAATGATGAGTTCATGTCCTTTGTAGGGACATGGATGAAACTGGAAACCATCATTCTCAGCAAACTATCGCAAGGACAAAAAACCAAACAGTCCATGTTCTCACTCATAGGTGGTAACTGAACAATGAGAACACATGGACACAGGAAGAGGAACATCACACACCAGGGACTGTTGTGGGGTGGGGGGAGGGGGGAGGGATAGCATTAGGAGATATACCTAATGCTAAATGACGAGTTAATGGGTGCAGCACACCAACATGGCACATGTATACATACGTAAAAAACCTGCATGTTGTGCACATGTACCCTAAAACTTAAAGTAGAATAATAATAAAATAAAAAAAATAATAATAAAAAAAGAAGGAGGGAAATTCTGATACATGTCATGTACAGCATGGAAGAACACAGAAGGCATTATGCCAAGTGAAATAACCCAGTCACAAAAGGACAAATACTATATGATTCCACTTGTGTGAAGTACTTAGAATAGCCAAATTCATAGATATAAATTAGGATGGTGGTTGCCAGGGGCTCAGGGAGAGGGAATGCAGAGTCAGTGTTCAATTGGTATGAAGTTTCAGCTTGGGATGACGAAAACATTCTGATGAAGAATAGTGGTGATGGTTGCATGACAATGTGAATGTACTTAATGCTACTGAACTGTACACTCAAACATAGTTAAAGTGCCAAATTCTATGTTACGTATATTTTACCACAATAAAAAAGGCATTGCCCCCCGCCAAAAAAAGAAATCCATTTCACATGCAAAGACACACATAGGCTCAAAATAAAGGGATGGTGGAAAACTTACCAAGCAATGGAAAACAGAAAAAAGCAGGAGTCGCAATCCTAGTTTCTGACAAAACAGACTTGAAAACAACAAAGATCAAAAAAAGACAAACGACATCACATAATGGTAGAAGGTTCGATTCAACGAGAAGAGGTAACTATCCTAAGTACATATGCAACCAATACAGGAGCACCTAGATTCATAAAGCAAGTTCTTAAAGACCTACAAAGAGACTTAGACTCACACATAATAATAGTGGGAGACTTTAACACCCCACTGACAATATTAGACAAATCATAGAGACGGAAAATTAACAAAGATACTCAGGACCTAAATTCAGCTCTGGATCAAGCAGACCTGACAGATATCTACAGAACGCTCCACTCAAAAACAACAGATTATATATTCTTCTCATTGCCACATGGCACCTACTCTAAATTTGATTACATAATCACAATTATTAATAAAACACTCCTGAGCAAATGCAAAAGGACTGAAATTACAATAAACTCTCTTAGAACACAGCACAATCAAATTAGAACTCAAGACTAAGAAATTCACTCAAAACCACATAACTACATGTAAACTGAACAACCTGCTCCTGAATGACTCCTGGGCGAATAAAATTAAGGCAGAAATCAAGAAGTTATTGGAAACGAATGCAAAGAGACAACATACTAGAATCTCTGGGATGCAGCTAAAACGGTGTTAAGAAGGAAATCTATAGCACTAAATGCCCACATCAAAAAGCTAGGAAGATACCAAATTAACAACCTAATGTCACAACTAAAAGAATTAGAGAACCAAGAGCAAACAAACACCAAAGCTAGCAGAAGACAAGAAATAACCAAGATCAGAGCTGAACTGAAGGAGACAGACACACAAAAAAATCAAGTTGGTTTCACCCCTGGCATGCAAGGTTGGTTCAACATACACAAATCAATAAATGTAATTCATCACATACACAGAACTAAAGACAGACACCACATGATTATCTCAACAGATGCAGAAAAGGCCTTCATAAAATTCAACATCCCTTCATGTTAAAAACTCTCAATAAACTAGGGAAGGAACATACCACAAAATAATAACAGCCATATATGACAAACCCACAGCTATTATCATATTAAATGGCAAAAGCTGGAAGCATTTCCCTTGAAAACCAGCACAAGACAAAGATGCGCTGTCTCACCATTTCTCACAGTATTGGAAGTTCTGGCCAGGGTAATCAGGCAAGAGAAAGAAATAAAGGTATTCCAATAGGAAGAGAGAAAGTCAAATTACCTTTGTTTGCAGAAGACATGATCCTATATCTAGAAAATCACATTGTCTCGGCCCGAAAGCATCTTAAGCTGATAAGCAACTTCAGCAAAATCTCAGGATACAAAATCAGTGTGCAGTAATCACTACCATTCCTATACAGCAACAACAGGCAAGCAGAGCGCAAATCATGAATGAATTCCCATTCATAATTGCTACAAAGAGAATAAAATACCTAGGAATACAACTAACAAGGGAGGTGAAGGACCCCTTCAAGGAGAAGTACAAATCACTGGTCAAGGAAATAAGAGAGGACACAAACAAACGGAAAAACATTCCATGCTCATGGATAGGAAGAATCAATATTGTGAAAATGGCTATACTGCCCAAAGTAATTTACAGATTCAATGCTATTCCCATTAAACTACCATTGACGTTCTTCACAGAATTAGAAAAAAACTACTTTAAAATTCATATGGTACCAAAAAAGAGCCTGTATAGCCAAGACAATCCTAAGGAAAAAGAACAAAGCTAGAGGCATCATGTTACCAGACTACAGGGCTACAGTAACCAAAACAGCAAGGTACTGGTACAAAAACAGACACACAGACCAATGGAACAAAACAGAGAACTCAGAAATAAGATGGCACACCCACAATCATCTAATCTTTGACAAACCTGACAAAAACAAGCAATGAAGAAAGGATTCCCTATTTAATAAATGGTGTTAGGAGAGCTGGGTAGCCATATGCAAAAAATTGAAACTGGATCCCTTCCTTACAATTTATACAAAAATTATCTCAAGATGGATTAAAGACTTCAATGTAAAACCCAAAACTATAAAAATCCTAGAAGAAAATCTAGGCAATACCATTCCAGACATAGGCATAGGCAAAGATTTCACGATGAAAACACCAAAAACAATTGCAACAAAAGCAAAAATTGACAAATGGGATCTAATTAAACTAAGGAGCTTCTGCACAGCAAAAGAAACTATCATCAGAGTGAACAGACAACCTACAGAATTGGAGAAAATTTTTGCAATCTGTGCATCTGACAAACGTTTAATATCCAGAGTCTACAAGGAACTTAAATTTATAAGAAAAAAACAACCAACCCCATTAAAAAGTGGGCAAAGAACATGAACAGACACTTTTCGAGAAAAGAATTCATGCGGCCAACAAACATGAAAAAAACTCAATATCACTGATTAGAGAAATGCAAATCAAAACCACAATGAGATACCATCTCATGCCAGTCAGAATGGCGATTATTAAAAAGTCCAGAAACAGATGCTGGCGAGGTTGTGGAGAAAAAGGAATGCTTTTACACTGTTAGTAGGAGTGTTAGGAATTAGTTCAACTATTGTGGAAGACAGTGTGGAGATTCCTCAAAGATCTAGAGGCAGAAATACCATTTGACCCAGCCATCTCATTACTAGGTATATGCCCAAAGGAATATAAATCATTCTATTACAAAGATACATGCATGTGTATCTTCACTGCACCACTATTCACAAACTATAGAAATGATCTCTGAAAGTATAGTCTTCACTGCACCACTATTCACAATAGCAAGACATGGAATCAACCCCAATGCCCATCAATGATAGACTGGATAAAGAAAATGTGGTAAACATACACCACAGAATACTATGCAGCCATAAAAAGGAAAGAGATCATGTCCTTTGCAGAGACATGGATGGAGCTGGAAGCTGTTATCATCCTCAGCAAACTAACACAGGAAAAGAAAACCAAACACCATATGTTCTCACTTATAAGTGTGAGCTCAATGATGAGAACACATGGACATATTGGGGTGGGGGGGACACACACACTGGGGCCTTTAGGAGGGAGGGGTTGGGGGAGGGATAGCATCAGGAAGAATAGCTAATGGATGCTAGGCTTAATACCAAGGTGATGGGTTGATCTGCGCAGCAAACCACCACAGCATATGTTTACCTAGGTAACAAACCTGCACATCCTGCACATGTACCCCATAACTTGAAAGCTGAAGGAAAAAAAATTGGCTGGGTGTGCTGGCATGCCCCTGTAGTCGCAGCTACTCAGGAGGCTAGAGCAGGAGGATGGCTTGCACCCAGGAGTTTAAAGCTGCAGTGAACTATGATTGTGTCACTGCACTCCAGCCTGGCAACAGAGTGAGACCCTGTCTCTAAAAAAAATTATAAATAAATAAATAATGTAGGTAAATGTTCTCACTGCAACAAAATATATGAGAGGTAATGAATGTATAGCTTGGTATAATCATTCCATATATATATATTTTATATATATATATACACACACACACACATCAACATATCACATAGTACCCCGTAACTATACACAATTCTTTTTTCAATTAAAAATAAAAACAGAGGCCAGGTGCAGTGGCTCACGCCTGTAATCCCAGCACTTTGGAAGGCCAAGGCGGGCGGATCACAAGGTCAGCAGATCGAGACCATCCTGGTCTAACTCAGTGAAACCCCGTCTCTAATAAAAATACAAAAAATTAGCCGGGCGTGGTGGCGGGCGCCTGTGGTCCCAGCTACTCGGGAGGCTGAGGCAGGAGAATGGTGTGAACCTGGGAGGCGGAGCTTGCAGTGAGCCGAGATCACGCCACTGCACTCCAGCCTGGGTGACAGAGCGAGACTCTGTCTCAAAAAAACAATAAAAATAAATAAATAAATAGAATAAAATAAAAACAGAAATTGAGAAAAAAAAAGGACAAAAAGGGATCAAAGTTAAAGTCTGTCTACAAATCTTTCACAACTAAGTTTTCAGATATACTTAGTTTTACCATGGCTACATACTGGGCAATAAGTACTCACTCTTTAAGAGCTCGGTTTTACTAAGGTATTGGAGGTCATGGAGGATAGCTTCCCTCTGATTGAACTAAGGTAAGCCGGAGTTTTTAAAAAATTTAAGGAAAACAACAACAACAACAACAACAACAACACACACACACACAGGCCAAGGCAAGAGGATTGCTTGAGCCCAGGAGTTCAAAACTAGCCTAAGCAACATAGTGAGACCTCATCTCTACAAAAACAAAAAACAAAAACTAGGGGAAACCAAGGAGAACAAAATACACCAAAACTGAGTGATGGATGAATACTGACTACAGATTAAATTTACCTGAAATCTAAACACAGATGCAACAAGCTAACAGTTTATAAAATGATTTCTTTCTCTCATTTCAACCCTATCTAAGCTGACTTTTAAAGACGATCAAATTGTGTTGGCACTGTTTTTAGCTTTGATTAGGTGCTCCTTGATTCATATTAACTGCTTCTAGAACATTACAATTTACTCTCAAATTTAATAAGCTGTTCTTTTAGGCTCATAACACTTGATAACGCAAACTTGCCTGGTTACCAGAAGCAAGAAGAATACTTTTTAAAAAAGATACAGATCCCTAGCTTCATTTTCAGAGCTACTGAATCAGAGTATCTGAGTAGAGTGATAAAAAAACACTTTTTAGAAAGCTCCATCAGTGCTTGCCAGGGGACTGGGAAAATATGGAGTGACTGCTTAATGGGTACAAGGGTTTCCTTTGGGCGATGACAAGTGTTCTGGAATCAGGCAGTGGCAATAGCTGCACATCACTGTGAATATACTAAAAAAACCACTGGATTATACACTTAAAATAGTTTAAGCTGGGCACAGGAGTTCATGCCTATAATCCTGGCACTTTGGAAGGCCAAGGTAGGAGCATCACTTGAGGCCAGGAGTTTGAGACCAGACTGAGCTGGTGAGAACCCATCTCTAAAAAAATTGTTTTTTAATTAGCCAGGTGCCTCAGCACAGTCTGTGGTCCCAGCTACTCAGAAGGCTGAAGTGGGAGGATCACCTGAGTGCACGCAGCTGAGGTTGCAGTGAGCTGTGATCACACCTCAGCCTCCCAAGTAGCTGGGACCACAGACCCATGCTACCACACCCAGCTAATATTTTGTATTTTTGGTAGAGACACGGTTTTACCATGTTGCCCAGGCTGGTCTCAAACTCCTGAGCTCAAGTGATCTGCCCACCTCGGACTCCCAAAGTGCAGGGATTACAGGCATGAGCCACCGGGCAAGAGTAACAAATATTTTAAAATGAGCTGCGTGTGGTGGTGGACATCTGTAGTCCCAGCTACTTGGGAGGCTGAGGCAGGAGGATCACTTGAGCCCAGGAGTTTGAGGCTGTGGTAAGCTACGGTCATGACATTGTACCCTAGCCTGGGTGACAGAGCAAGACTCTGTCTCAAATAATTGAAAAAAAAAAATCTGAAACTACTATACATGTATAAAGAAAATGAACAATTAAATATTAATAAATGGATGGTGAAGGGCCGGGCGCAGTGGCTCACGCCTGTAATCCCAGCACTTTGGGAGGCCGAGGCGGGTGGATCACGAGGTCAGGAGATCGAGACCATCCTGGCTAACACGGCGAAACCCTGTCTCTACTAAAAATACAAAAAAAAAAAAAATTTAGCCAGGCGTGGTGGCAGGCGCCTGTAGTCCCAGCTACTCGGAGGGCTGAGGCAGGAGAATGGCAGGAACCTGGGAGGCGGAGATTCCAGTGAGCCAAGATTGCGCCACTGCACCCCAGCCTGGGTGACAGAGCAAGACTCCATCTCAAAAAATGAAAATAAAAAAAGTAAAAAAAATAAATGGATGGCGAATAGAAGCCAGATTTCTTGCTGTTGGGGTGGGAGGTTACAGATAGACAAGTCAGGAGAAGGCTAGAATGTGGTAATGGATTACAGCTGGAAATATGAATATAAACTTATTTAGTTTAATACAGACACAAACTTACATACAGAATTATAGATATGTATATAGAATTAGTAATATACACATATATTTCCTTACTATGTCAGCTGGAGAGAATCCACAAGCCGCAACACCCCAGTAGCAAGAAGCACACCTAAAATGCAGACCTTGGTTATTAACCTTTCTCAGTAAAAGGAGAAATGGCTGATCCTAGGCCAAGGCAGGAAACAAAAGATGAGTCTGGATAATCTTGCACTCCCAGAAAGGAAGTACTCAATAAGCATACATAAATAATAGTGATATGTCAAAGGCATACAGGTGCAAAGTGAAAGGGGTCCCAACAGACAATGCCAGAAAAAAATTGAGAAACAGAATGTAGTAGTATTGGATTATAACCCAAGGTATCAACATCTACAAGTCCACACTGATTAGTAAAGTGAATAAATGAAAGAGATTGAGTAAGTCTTCCATTAAGAACTAAATGAGAGAGAATGAGTAAGTCGTCCATGAAGAACTGCAGATAGTTTATGGAGACATCTCCTTTCAAGGAGGAAGAGCATGTAAGTGTGGCCTGGGTAGAGTGACTTTCTTCCAAAGAATACAGTATGGAAAGAGGAGAAAAAAAGAGTAACTGTACTGTAGAGAAACCTGACAAATACTATTATCAGCCAGGTGATCAAGGTTAACGCTAATAGTGCTAAGTCATGTTGACAGTATGTACCCTTGATAAGATGTGATAAAAATGACATTTTACCTCCGTGATCCTCTTCCTCAAAGCCATAACCCCAGCCTAATCATGAGAAAAACTTAGGACAAATTCTAATAGTGGAGCATCCTACACTTACCTCACTGTACTCCTTAACACTGTCAAGTTCATCAAAAACAAGGAAAGTCTCAGAAACTGTCATGCCAAGAGAAGGCTAAGGAGACATGGTAACTAAATGTAATGCGGTATCCTGGATGGGACCTTGGAACAGAAAAAGGACATTCAGTAAAAACTAGGGCAATCTGAATAAAGTATGAACTTTAGTTAACAATCATTTATTAATATTGGTTTTTTATTTGGGACATATGTAACATCCCAATGTAAGATGTTAATAGAGGCAACCGGTATAAAGGTATACAGGAAACCTCTGTACTATCTTCACAGTTTTTCTGTACATCTAAAACCACTCTACTAAAGCAAAAAGTTTATTTTAAAAAGTTTCTCAGGTAACTCTGATGGTTTGGAAGCCATTAAGCAACGACTCCATCCTCTTCAGAGAAAACATCTACATCTCTAGTTACTTTACCTCATATTGACTTTGTGTCACTCACAGCCTTTATCTCTACCTCAAATCCTGCCCCCATCCTGGTTTCATGTCTATATCCCATCTCAGTTTGACCACTTAAGTTCTTTGACTTCTCATGATTAAAAACCTTTTTTACTCCACTTAAGCCACTTACTTTATTTTTGTTTTTCAGAATTTTTGTTAATATCTTTGGTCATTTTTCTGCTGTGGCAATCATTTTCCTATCGATCTGTAAGAGGAAAACCGATGCTGTCATTTTTGTTGCATATTTTTTAAAACTGTGATTAAATATACATAACATACTGAGGCAAAAGAATCGCTTGAACCAGGGAGGCAGAGGTTGCAGTGAGTCGAGATCATGCCACTGCACTCCAGCCTGGGAGGCAGAGCAAGACTCCATCTCAAAAAAAAAAAAAAAAAAACATATATATATATATATACACACACACACACACACACACATATATATACACACATATATACACACACACACACACACACACACCATAAAATTTACCATTTTAACTATATTTAAATACAGATGGTCCTCAGCTTACAATGGTTCGACTTACAATATTTGGACTTTATAAATGGTGCAAAAGTCATACGTACTCACTAGAAACAGTACTTTGATTTTTGAATTTTTATCTTTTCCTAGGCTATTGGTGTGTGGTATTATACTCTCTTGTGATGCTGGGCAGCTCCCAGTCAGCCACACGATGACAGGGGTAAACAACCACAAGATAATCAACACTTTATTATAAAATAGGCTTCATGTTATTTTGTTCAACCGTAGGCTACCATAAGTATGCTGAGTACATTTACAGAGGCTAGTCTAAGCTATGATGTTCAGTAGACTAGGTGTATTAATGCATTTTTAACTTAACAGTATTTTCAACTAGTGTTTAGTTGGGATGTTAACGCCATCCTAAGTCTAGAAGCACTGTTCAGAGTTCTGTGGCACTGAGTAACATTCACACTGTCATGCAATCATCACTACCATCTATCTCTAGAACTTGATCATCTTCTGTAACTGAAACCCATTTAACAAGAAAACTCATTTCCCACTTTTCCCAGCTCCTGGTAATCACCATTCTTTCTGTCTCCATGAACCTACTCTAGGCACTTTGTGCAAGTGCAATCATATGATATTTTTCCTTTTGTGTGACTAGATTATTTCACTTAGCATACTGACTTCAAAGTTCTGATACATGCTGTAGCATGTGTCACAATTTTTTTTCTATGCTCTCTACACAGCCAATACTTTCCTTTTTAAAGCTGAGTAATATTCCATTTACGTATATACCACATTTTGCTGAGTGGATATTGGGTTGTTTCTACCTTCTGGCTATTGTGAATAATGCTGCTATAAACATGGGTAAACAATGCAAATACATTTTTGATGCCTGTAGTTTTCTTGATAAATCCTTCCTTTGCTTTTAGATATAAAGCTTCTCTAGCCAAAGATCAGAATACATTCAATCTTATTTCAACTACTTTTGATGTTTAACTCTTTTCATCCACTTACCTATAATGCCAATTTTTATTTTTAAACCACACTCTTACTCCTTTATATGTTAATAACTAAATCTCTTTTCAGGCTTTCTAGTCTGTTCCACCAATACTCTGTCTTTCCATTCTTGTATCAATACTGTATTGTTTTTATGTACAGCTTTCTAATACTAATTTTACTCCCTCCTCACCGTTTTTCTTTTTCAAAATTATCTTAATTCTCACCAAATGAATTTCAGAATTAATTATGACAAGGTAAAAATGTTGGTATCTGGGACAAAAAAAATATAAAAATTAAACCATATAAGTATTAGGGGAAAAATCCTTGGATAGAGAAAGCCTTTCCAAAATATGACATAAAAGTCAAAAGTCTTTTTCTTTTTTCTTTTTTTTTTTTTTTGAGACAGAGTCTCACTCTGTTGCCCAGGCTGGAGTGCAGTGGCGTGATCTTGGCTCACCACAACCTCCACCTCCCCAGTTCAAGCGGCGATTCTCCTGCCTTAGCCTCTCAAGTAGCTGGGATTACAAGCATGCAATACCATGCCCAGCTAATTTTTGCATTTTTAGTAGAGATTTGGTTTCATCATGTTGGCCAGGCTGCTTTGGAATTCCTGGCCTGAAGCGATCCGCCCACCTCAGCCTCCCAAAGTGCTAGGATTACAGGCATAAGCCACCATGCCCGGCCTTAAAAGCCGTTTTTTTAAGTCCTAAACAAAAATTTAAAATTTCTACAATGTAAACATCATAAACAGAAATCAGAAAACAAGTGAAAACATTTGCAACACATATGAAAAAGAATAATCCAAGAGGTATAACAAATCAGTGAAAAACAGAAAAATTACAAAAAAAATCAGAAGACATCAACAAAGAACAAAAAACACAAAAGTAAACATACAGAAGTATGCAAACTCATTCACAGTTTTGAAACTATAAAATAATGACATGACTTCTCACTTAAAAGTCCGACCAAGATTAAAACTGTTGGCAAGGGTTCGGGAAAACCAGCATTTTAATCCACTGCTGATGGGGATACGGGATACATTCTCTTTGGAGAGGTATTTGGCAGAAACCATAAAAATTTAAACGCACAGTCTTCTCTTCTAGTAATTCTACTTCTGGGATTGTCCTACAGGTGTACTTACACAAATATGTAAAGATAATATAAAAAGACATTCAAGGAAGTGTTACTAGTATGCCCAAAACACAGGAGGGAAAATCTACATATCCATTTATACCTGGTTAAACAAATTATGACGCATTTTTATCCTGAAAATTATCTTCAAGCATTTATCCTTTGTGTTACAAACAACCCAATTATACTTTTAGTTACTTAAAAATGTACAATTAAATTATTTTTGACTATAGTCACTCTGCTGTGACAGCAAATACTAGGTGTTATTGATTCTTTCTACTTTTTGTACCCATTAACCCTCCCCACTTCTCCAAAAAGCAACTTCCTTATTTTTTTATCTCTTCTTTTCTGAAGAACTTGTAAATATTACGGGTGCCTCAGCATTTTAGGCTAGGTCTATTTTTATTCACTAACCCATGGTACCTAAATGTGTGAAGTTAGAAAACCTAATCCAGTCTCATGGCTTTGAATACCACTAATAAGCCACTGATTTCCAACTCTGTATTTCTAGTCCTAGACCTTCTCTAAAACTCCAGATTTGTGTATGTAAATACCCACTTGACATCTTCACATAGATATCTAATAGGCATAACCAAACCAAAAAGGACTACAGAGAACTCTTTTCTGTTAATCTCTATTCCAATAAATGCCACCAACATCCATCCATCACTTAAGCCAGAAATTCAGAAATGCTGATTCCATCTCTAAAATATACCACAAATTAAATTCATGTCTTCCCATCTCACTTGCTACCATCCTAATCCAAGCCACCATCATCTCTTGAATAGACTATTGCAAACACTTCCCAAATGATCTTCCTGCTTACATTCTTGTCACCACCTCCACCTTATACACACCCCCATCTTCTACAGGCAGTTGCCAGAGTGTGTGTTGTTGTTGTTTTTTAAGAGACGAGTTTCACTATGTTGCCCAGGCTGGCCTTAAGCTCCTGGGCTCAAGCGATCTGCCCACATCGGTCGCCCAAGCAGCTAGGAGTACAGGTGTGTGCTTCTGCACCTGACTGGAGTAATCATTCATGCATTCATTTATTGAGACACGATCTTGTTCTGTAGCTCAGACTGGAGTGCAGTGGCATGATCATGGCGCACTGCAGTCTCAAGTGATCAATCCTCCCACCTGAGCCTCCCAAGTAGCTGAGACTGCAGACACATGTTATCACATCCATCTAATTTTTGTATTTTTTGTAGAGACAGGGTTTTGCCATGTTGCCAAGACTGGTCTTGAACTGCTGGGCTCAAGTCATCCTCCCGCCTCGGCCTCCCAAAGTGCTGGGGGATTACAGGCTTGAATCACTGTGCCCAGCCGCAGAGTAATCTTTTAAAACTAAAAATCAAATTATATCACCGCCCTGCTTGAACTTTTTCATTGGTTTCCCATTCAAACTAAACTATGTGTATACAAAGCAGAATTAATGGAAAAGACACATGAAGAATTTTCAAAACATTTAAAATCCTCTTAGAGCTAGAAGACTAATAACATGCAGAACTAAGTAGTTACAAAAAAGAACCAATACAGAGTATGAACATACATGGGTTGAAATAAAGAACTCTTCAGATTAGGTATATAATAGATAAGCCAAAGAATGAATTAGTGAGCTAGAAGAACAAGTAGAGAAGACAGTCCCAGAAGACATCAGGAAGGGATTAGAAAAAAAACAAAATATTAAAAGTTAAGAGACATACAGAAACTAGAAGTGACAAAATCCATACAACAGAATTCCTGTAAAGAGAAGAAAATGAAGAAAACAAAGTATTTGAAAAAAATGACCACTAATTTTTCCATAAAGAGAAGAAAATGGAGAAAACAAAATATTTGAAAAAATGACCAGTAATTTCCCCCAAATAAGAAAAGGTGAAAGAACTCAGATTAAATTGTCCGGAATACATCCTGGGACACACAGTAGGCTCCCGACAAATTCAATATTTGATAAATGAGTGAGTAAACACGAATCCAAGGGCCAAACCAGGAAAATGAACTATACACAGACACATTACAACGAAACTGAAAAAGACAAAGGATTTCAAAATGTTCTAGAGAGGAAAAGAAATCAAACTGCCATCAGAACTTCCCCCAAAGTAACATCAGAGATAAGAAAACAATGTAGTAATATTCTCAAAATGTTAAAGGGAAACTATTTAAAACCAAAATCATTACTCAAACTAAGCTATTGGTGATACTAAGCTATCAGCTATACCTAAGGGTTAACGAAAAATATTTTCAGACATCAAAAGGCTTTAGAAGGACATGTAAATACCCTGTTTGAAAATCTGCTTTTGAGTAGGCACTCAAATAATAGAAATAAATCTATGGGCTGGGTACAGTGGCTCACGCCTGTAATTCCAACACTTTGGAAGGCTGAGGTAGGAGGACTGCTTGAGGTCAGGAGTTGGAGACCAGCCTGGGCAACACAGTGAGACCCGTCTCTACAAAAAAATTTTTTAAGAAAGAAACATATGAGGACATTACGTAACATATGGGAGTAAGAGTGAGTTTATAATCTAATAAGTCTATTTCATACAAAAAGAAAAAGGACAAATATGTAAAAGAATACCCCTATCAATCAACAAGGCTTTTGGGAAAGAGTAGGGGTCAAGGAGAGGGAAAAAGCCCACAGGAAAGTGAGAAAGCACTTAAAGGACTTATCTGGCTTAGAGGGAAAATATACGTTAAAATTAAAAAACTGTAGAAAATGAATAGAAATATAGGTCTCAATAAATCAAATGGATGCCTTTGAAAACAAACGAACATTCAATCTATGTGACAGAAGGCAGAAAAAAAATTTTTTTAAGTGTGGTAAATAGAATGTAAATAACTTCCAATATATATGTTACTACAATAAATGAAACTCACTAATCAAGAGTCTGTAAGAGTGGATAAACAGAATCCAGCAATATACTTTAAAAAAAAAAAAGCAGACCACTAAAGAAGACCAAAAACGGTGAAAATAAAAAGACAGGATGAAGATATACCTGGAAATATAAACCCAGGCTGGTAGATGACCTTTCTGTTTTTTAAAGACCTATTTATGAATAATTGAGAGTCCTCCTGGTCTGGACTTTTACTCAAAGAGCCCAGTCTCGGCTTTCTGCCATTCCTGGGCCAATGGATTCCACTACTACATTAAAGCTCACACACTAAAGGTATCTTTTTATTTTCCCTATAGGACAAAGCTTCAACTTCTGTTCTCTGTTATGACTGTGTTCTTTTTCATTTCAGGCACCTGCAGATTCCCCTTTCTTTAAATGTTTTATTTTTATCTAGCATTTCCATATTTGAAAAAGAAGGGGGCATCTCCAGTCTACCCTTTTGTCCAGAAGTCCCTAAAACATGTACTTTAGATTAAATACAACTGAGAGCAAAGTCCAAATTATTTTTTTCTTTTTGTTTTTTAAGTATTGAGACCAGGTCTTGCTTTGTTGCCTAGGCTAGCCACAAACTCATGGCCTCAAGTAATCCTCCTGCTTCGGCCTCTCAAAAGTGCTGGGATGACAGGCATGAACCAATGCACCTGGCCTAAATTACTTAATTTCATCATCTATATTATGAAATGATAAAGTTCAATAAAAAGGCTATGAGAAGTAACTAAAATTATACCTTAGCACAGACCCCAGTGCATATAAAATATTCAAATTTACCACCCACTTTGTATTCTACCTAGAGAAAGTAAAGAGAGAACTCTGAGCATGGAATGCAAGTTCCTAACTTGCAGTGGAAGTTCCAGCTTCCACTGAGCTGCAGCCGCTTTCAGGGCAAAAACGCTTTCTTCGAAATTGATTTGAGAAAAAAAGACAACTAGCAAAGGACCATATCACAGTACACAATTTTGAATGGTCCTTAAGCGTCATTCAGTTAGGAAAGTGACCATCACTTTTTATGTAGTGTGATCTGGGAGCTTGAGGTCCAAGACTCACTCTATTCTGAGATCTACCAAAGACTTTTTGGTTGACCTTCATCAGTTCTCAGTATTTCTGTTTCTTCTTGAAAGTAAAATTAAATTAGATGACATTTAAGATCCTCTCATTCCAAAATTCTGCTTCTTAAATAAGAGGTTTAGAATGATTTCACTCCAAATTCTAGTATTTTTTCTATGAATGCAAAATGATACCTTAAATTATTAGATGTACTTACTGCTGTTTTCCTCACATGCAAAAAATAAACCATTAGACATAAACACTAAGTAATTCCTACTTAAACCGAGCAAGCAGCTTAATTCCCTCACATTTTTAAAGTGGTTTTGAAAAAAATACTGGAAAAAGCCTCGAAACAAATAGTTGTGCTTCTGAGATATTAACTGGACTTCCCTCCCTGCCTTAGCTATTTAAGCCATTCAAGTGAGAATTCAGTCTATAAAAAGGGAACATGCTCTCTTTATCATATTTTCCTAAAGTAATAGTTAATTTTCACCACAATGTTTTCTGGCAGTTATTCCATAACATTTTCCCACAAAAAGCTCATGGTTGCATTCCAGATCAAGAAATTAGCATCATTTTTTTTTTTTAATCACAAAATTGGCCGGGTGCGATGGCTTACACCTGTAATCCCAGCACTTTGGGAGGCCAAGGCAGGCGGATCACGAGGTCAAGAGATCGAGACCATCCTGGCTAATATGGTGAAACCCCGTCTCTACTGAAAATACAAAAAATTAGCCAGGTGTGGTGGCAGGTGCCTGTAGTCCCAGCTACTCGGGAGGCTGAGGCAGGAGAATGGCTTGAACCCGGGAGGCAGACCTTGCAGTGAGCCAAAATCACACCACTGCACTCTAGCCTGGGCAACAGGGCGAGACTCCGTCTCAAAAAATAATAATAAAAAATAAAAATAAATTTAAAAAAATCACAGAATCACAAAATTTAACCACCAACAGCATGCAAAAGATGAAGAAAAAAGTACAGGCATCTACAATCTTTTACAACAAACTGTCCTCAACAATGTCCTTAAAACAATGTTCTTAAAAGTCCTTAAGGAATTTTTATGGTCTATTTTATAAAGTTCTCTAAAGTTTTAACTTTAGAATGGAGATGTATTGCTTTTATCAACAAAAAAAATTCTTTTAAAATAATAACATAGATCCATTTCTACTTAGTTTCCTCTGGAGTCCTACAGCATTCTGGGTAGAACTCAAGAGGAAGTAATACATGAGATGGCAGGTAACGGAGTGCTTCAGACAGTGGTAGACGAAAAGAGATAAAAGGTACTTACATGTTTTCTAACTCTAAATCCAGAATAGGGAAAGAAGCAAAAGATTTAGGACACAAGCTCAATCCAGTAAACAAAGGATTCATTTTGTATTGGTGCTGCTAAATATTATACCTTTCGGGAGTCTGAGCCTGAGAAAGAATTCAGAAGACTATACAAAATAAATACATTACAGGCCAGGCACGATGGTTCACTCCTGTATTCCCAGCACTTTGTGAGGCCGAGGCGAGAAGATCACCTGAGGTCAGGAGGTCGAGACCAGCCTGGCCAACATGGTGAAACCCCGTCTCTACCAAAAACACAAAAATTAGCCGGGAGTGGTGGGCGCATGCCTGTAGTCCCAGCTACTCAGGAGGCTGAAGCAGCAGAATGGCTTGAACCCAGGAGGTGGAGGTTGCAGTGAGTCCAGATTGCACCACTATACTCCAGCCTGGGTGACAGAGTGAGACTCCGTCTCAAAAAAAAAAAAAAATAAATAAATAAATAAATAAATAAATACAAATAGTCGGTTTGCTTTAGCTATATGTCTATTATTACTTTCAAAATTCCACAAAGGTAAACCTACAGGATAGAGTTCTATTTAGATAGTCCCATTGCCTGAAATAATAAACAACCGGTATCTACTAATCCTAGCCAAATCTAGGTAAAATACATTAGAAGGAAATTAGGAAAGTAAAAAATGAGCACTATAAAACTTGGGTTCTAATTGTAACTTGAAATTTCTAGTAAACTCTTTGGCTTTCAGTTTCCTCATTTTAAAATGATGTCCATTCCAATTCTAAAATTCTACCATTCTTTATCTCCCCCAACCATCACTTTCCTTAATATAGACATCATGAAAAGTATGTTCAATAAACACTAGTCTAAATGAACTAATTCTCCTTAAAATGTCAAGAAAAACGAATTAAGTCTGTGATGTTAACTTATTTAAGTGTGGGTATTTCCTTTAGCTATCATATCCTAGTTTGCTCATGCAATTATTCTATCACTTAGCATTTATTAAACACTTACATGTCACATAATGGAACTAAGATGAACAAAACACAACCCTAGCCTGAAGGGAACTGACAGTTTTTAACAGAAAAAAGACAATTTAATTACCATGCAGAATAATAAATGCTATGTAAGCAAGCACCCAATTTGGGTGCATGTGTACGGAGGTAGGGGTGGGGAATTTCAAGAAGAGGGAACACTAAAATAGAGTGTTGAGGATGACTCTGATGCAGGTAGATATAGATGGGGCTGGTGTGGGAGGAGGATAAGCATATGCACAGATGTACACACATGCCCACACACAAAAGCAGACCACAATGAAGGAACAGCAAAAAACTGAAGCAGAGTGCGACAGAAAATGAGGCTGAAGAAAGCAGGAAGGGATCTCATCATGAAGTCCCTTGTCATTGTGTAGTCTGTTCTTTATGGTAACAAAAAAGGCTTCTAAAAAAAGTAGTGACATAATTCGAGTAGTGTGTTCAGAAATGTGCCCTTGGTGAAACTCTGGAAGATGGACTTAAGAGGAATTACCTAAGACACAAGGAGACCACTTAAAGCACAATGACCAGATTGTGGCGGGGGGAGGGTCACAGGGGACAGGGGTGGAAGAGTAAACAAGAACAAGAAGCCTAGAATGAAACCTAAGTTTCTGGCTCCAGCAATAAATAAGTAAAATTGCTTTGGAAATAATTTAAGCAATTAGCATTTATCTGTTGTATTTATCTTCTAATAGTAATAAATAAACACCTCAAATTTTTAAAAAATAAAATTTTCATTACTTCATTAAATATTTACAAGACTTTAAAGAGATGTTTTTGACAACGTGAAACATCTGATTGTAAAGGATCACATTCTAACAATACATTTAGAGTTTGTAAATAAATATGGGCAGTTATATTTACAATTATCTATTTGCCTAGGGTATCTTATACATACATACATACATACCTGTGTGTGTGTGTATATATATATATATTTTTTTCCCTCCCTCCAGAATTGTTAAGGTAGGTATATAAAATATTCATCTGCAATTGAGAGGGTTGGCACAGATGACTTCTAAAGGTCTGAGATTTTTTAAATGAGTTGCTGAGTTTACTGACCTTCTGGCCCTAACAGGTTCTAAATTGCTGCAACTTCCATAAACCAGTAGAGGGCTGCAACAGCTCAGAGAAAATGGTTAGCCAGCTTTACTTGCATTTCCGGCACTGGGAGCAGAGAATACTACCAATGCTGAAAAGTAAAATCTAATAGCCACTGTATTCACTTCACTGTCAACAGGGAAAAAGTTTACAGGTTCTAAAAGGATTCTAAAACCCTGAAAACTAGAAAAATTCATAATGAAGAATTCTGCCATCTCCTTTCTCTTCTAGCAAAATGGTAAACTGTTTGAAGGCCAAGTAAAATTTCACAGAGTAAGTACAGTGAAAAAGCCAATCAAAATGAGTTGGCAATTCACCACTTCCTTTTAGACCTATTGCTCCACACAACTGATCTTCCTAAAATAATTATTTTGTTTGGTTCCTCTCAAATCTATACTTTATTAGTTTTGTTCTGCATACAGTGAAATGTTGAAGTTTAGCTTTCACTAGATTTCTAGGTACATTTCTACTACATACATAAATCTTATTTTCAACTCCTCTAGTCACGCTGCTCTCACTACTATATACGATGTGCAACAGACTTAAGATGGAAGAGGTCAGGCTTCACTGAATACGTCACAGTTGAGATGAACCATGAAGAAATAAAAGGATTTAAATAGGTCTAGAGAAAAAGGAAAGTTCATCATGCTATTTTTTGTACCTTTTAAATTATCTAAAATATTCTAAATAAATTTTTTTGTATTTTATTTTTGCACCCTCTGCAGCCCCCCCCAAAAGATAGGCTATTGCAGCCAATCTTTGCAACATATCATAACAATTATAAATAAGGCTGGTGCTAATCTTAAGTATTGCTCACAGCTTAACCCCCAAAAGTGCCCTATCTCACTTTTACTGCTTTCTATAAAAATGACAGGCACATACTTTAGCCTTAAATGAAAGGATTTTTAACTACTTAAATAATCGATATAGTTTTAACAGTGGTACATAAGATAAGTGAGATTGGGATAGGTCATTAAGAAACCAGAATAGTTTACAATAATCACTGCTTCTGCAATATAAGCCTGAGATCCTTAAAAAAACACGTCCAAATTCTTGATGCAGTTGTGGAGAGCTGAAATCAGTCCCTACAAGACAGCAATCCAAGTAATAAATAAAGTATTTCTAACTTACATACAACATCATCTCCACCCTGATCCAATAATATGACGGGTAATAACACTGCTCAAATTACAGATTAAAATTGTCACTTCCATGACTATACCAGGACTGAATTGTTTAGGCCTTTTAATCTTGAACTGCTATGTTTTTCTTTATCCTGCTCACTCTCCAACACAAACTTACCTCTTATAATATACACTAGATTTCAGAACAACTGTATATTCCAGGGCATTCAAAGGAAAACACACTTTAAACTGGTTTAATGTAGCAGTATATGTCACTGGTAGCTCTTCTGACCAAAGTCACTTAGAATTATAAACTGTTTACCCTGCCAAAGCATGTTGATGAGAAGGAGAAATATGGTAATGAGGGACCAGAACAGAGTAATTTCACTGTATTCTAATAGCTGAAAGAAAGTAATGTGAAAAGGCTGGTACTCTGAAAACTCCAACATCAATGCAAAAGAATAAGCGTGTATTTGGTTGGTTTTTAAATTTTTTTTTATTTTTATGGAGATGGAGTCTCACTATGTTGGCCAGGCTACTTTCAAACTCCTGGCCTCAAGCAATCCTCTCACTTCTGCCTCCCACAGTGATGGGATTGCAGGTGTGTGCCACTGTGCCCAGCCAAAACTCTTTTGTAGATGGTGTCTCACTATTTTGGCCCAGGCTGGGCTCAAACTCATGTTCCTCCCACCTCAACCTCCTGGAGTAGCTGGGATTACAGGCATGTGCCACTGTGCCAGGCTTGGTTTTATTTTTAAAATAGAACACTTTCTGACATATAACCACACAAATGTTTTTGAATCAGGGGAAAAAAAGGCAAATGTCACTGATGGTGCAAATGTTAAGCAGGTTTACTAAAGGAATTACATTATAAAAAATAACCCCTAAAAAAGAAATTAAGGACTCTAAGAATCTAAGAGTTCTACAGCAAAAACTGAACCTACATTTCAGTGATTCTTGGCCTTTTTGAAGAGACCTATTTCAGTGCCTAAAACACACAGGTCCTTTTCCCTGAACTCATATTCACCAAAAAATCTACAACTTCAAAATATACACAGAACCTCTTCCTAATTATGCATCTTGGTTTTAGGTAATTACCTCTTCTTGCTAGATTTTAAGTTGCCCATAAACAGAGAATGCCTTCTTCAGATATGTGCTTACAATTGGGGTCTAAACCCTTAAGAACCTTTCTAAATAGTTACCTCCTATTTAAATTCTATACTTCTAGAATTACTTTCTAAGAAAATGTGTATTATATCATTTCCCACCTTGGAAATTAATTTTTATTAAGCCCCTCATCCTAGTAATTGTGGCTGTTCTCAACTGCTACCCACTTTTAGTCCCAGTTCATCCTCTTATGCCAGTCAGACCACCCTCTTGCCATTGGCACTGAGGTGATTCTCATTCATTCAATAAACATATGCTAACCATTTACAACGTGATGGAACAGAGAACAAGACAGAATGATTCGTGTCTTTACATGGCTTACCATGTTCCTTTCCACAGCAACTAGAAAGCAATTTGGATGATTAAGGAATAATAATATCCTCCTATGTGATTATGTGTGTATTTTGTTTCCTGAGTGTGAATTCTTAAAAAGACACATACTATAATATTGCCTTCACTTGTATCTTCCCGAATCCCTGCCTCAACAATGCTAGATGTAGTGCTGTACCTAGAGACATTCCTCTAAAAACTGTTAATTATGTAAATGTTTAAAACTTCACTACATCCGGAGTCTGGCATGGCGGCATACGCCTGCAATCCCAGCTACAAGACAGGCTGGGACAGGAGGATTCCTTGAGCCCAGAAGTTTGAGGCTGTAGTGAGCTATGATGACACCACTGCACTCCAGCCTGGGCAACAGAGCAAGAACCCATATCTAAAAATAAAACTAACAAAAACTTCATTATATCTATGATACTTGTTCATTGTGGTAAAACTGGAAAATTCAGAAATAAAAAGATAAAAATTTCAAATACTTTCAAATTCAAGAACCCATTACATTTTCAGACTGAATACTTCATGACTTTTCACTTTTTACTCCTTGTAAAAGTCCATAATCATAATTATTATATTAGTATGATATACATATTAATATGTATACATATTACATAATGCATGTATTACATACATACAAATACATACATAATTAATATGATATGCAAATTACATATTTTCCCCTAAAGTTTCTAAATTTATCATTTTATCTTTTCTTTTAATATCATCATCTTTGAAGGTGCAGTTTTGAAAGGAAGCAATATAGTCACCATCACTTACTAGATATGTGTAACTTTAAATGATTTAACTTGAACCTTAGGTGCAAAATGGGAATAAGATAAACCTCGTTAAGATTTTTGCAAGTATATGTGGAGAACCTATAATCAACTATGGAGTAGTTGTAATTATACCTCTGCCAGTCTATTAGCACTTCATAATGAATACGACTCAAGTGTGAGACTACATGTTTCCCCCTATGCTCAAAAGATTCTGTTTTCTGCTACTCCCACCCTAACATCTGAGTATACAAAAGCTATAGGGAGGGGAAATTCTTAGACTAGGAGTGTGAATGGAATAATAAAAGAGCATAAAGAGTAATCACCCCAATAAGGTAGTAGTACTTTGGACAGAGCCTATTCTTCTGGGGTTTTTGAAGGGGCAATGGTGCTATAAAATAATATTTGTAACATATAGAAGATTAATAATCACTAATATATAAAGATTATGCAAAAGGAGGTTGGAGAATAACCTTTTTATTATAATCTTTAAACAATAGCATACAATAATTGCATGCTGTAAAACCCTAATAAAAATGTTAAAATATTATTTAAATTATTGATTGCTACTCCTGGAAGTTTTGAGTAAGAAAAAAAGAGAAAAATGGCCAAAGGATATGATGTGTCAAGTCACAGTAGAGAAAATGCAAATGATTATTTCCTCATGCATTAGCTAATGTAAAATGAAAGTGGTAATATAATTTTTAAGTTTAATAACACAAATATAGGTATGTAAGTATCTATGTAAGTATAGATTAATTTTCAATGGGGCTTTCCAAGAAAGAGCACTAGTGCCTGAAGGAAGAGGAAGAGCTTCAAAGGGTGAAAAAGGACAAAGGAAAGAATGAGTAAGCCAATCTGCTGTCAACCATTCTTGCTTACTTTCAATAACATGAGGACAAATAGAAACACACTAAAGAGGGTGGTGGTGGTGGTGGTGTTTGGTCATATTCAACTGCAGCTTAAAGAGAATGCTCCGCAGAGAGTGGTGGCTCACGCCTGTAATCCCAGGACTTTGGGAGGCCAATGTGGGTGGATCACGAGGTCAGGAGTTCAAAACCGGCTTAGCCAACATAGTGAAACCCCATCTCTACTAAAAATGCAAAAACTTAGCCAGGCGTGGTGGCAGGCGCCTGTAATCCCAGCTACTCGGGAAGCTGGGGCAGGAGAATCGCTTGAAACCGGGAGGCAGAGGTTGCAGTACGCCAAGATCATGCCTTTACACTCCAGCCTGGGAAACAGTGTGAAACTCCGTCTTAAAAAAAAAGAAAAAAAAAAAGAATGCTCTTCACTCCTGAGATGTTTTTACAAATCCTGGAAGATAAGCATAATTTCTGAAGGCTCAATAACCACTACTGGATGATCATGTCAACTATAAATATATTAGTGAATTGGACTGATCTTAATCAAGAAAAAATTTCTCAAAGTAACAGACTTAACATTTTTATAACTTATAAATTTCAACTTAAGTTCTTGAGTAAAAAAGACCCAGTTAGAGATATTCTGGCAACAACTTTTTGAAGTGTTTTCTTAACTCGATATTTAAGATATCTACACTTACATGTAACATACATGAAAGTATCTAATAGTATCTAGCGTACAGAAGCTCAACAGAAGTTCTTTTCCTTGATTACCAAGTAACTTCCAAGTAGTGAGAATTAAACTCTGGTAGAAAGGATTTGTTTTAACTCAGAGGTTCCAAGACTACTATAGAACACTGGAATGCAAGCCAAGGCTTTATTCCTAGTTGCAATATTCTTGTGCAAATTATGGTAGGAAATGTGTTATGAAATTTTAATTTTCTTATCTAATTGTCTTTATCATCATTAACTATTACAACTAATTTTTTTTTGGAGACAGTATCACTCTGTCTCCCAGGCTGGAGTGCAGTGGCTCAATTTTGGCTCACTGCAACCTCCACCTCCTAGGTTCAAGCAATTCTCCTGCCTCAGCCTCCCAAGTAGCTGGGATTACAGGGGTGCGCCACCACGCCCAGCTAATTTTTTGTATTTTTTAGCAGAGAGGGGGTTTCACCATGTTAGTCAGGCTGGTCTCAAACTCCTGATCTCAGGTGATCTGCCGGCCTCAGCCTCTCAAAGTGCTGGGATTACAGGAGTGACCTACTGCACCTGGCCCATTACCACTAATTATTAAAGCTGTACAAGGAATGTTTTTAATGTTTACCTCTACTCTGTTTCAGAACGGGTAAACAGAATAGAAAGTTGTGTACAATATGAATTTGGTGGGAGAAAATAGAAGTGCACGTCTCTCCTTTCTCTTCCTTTAGGTTTGCTAATGCTTCTCTTTCATGAGTGAGTTTCAAAGGAATCTAACATTACTCCAGATACTTTTAACCTGGATTCAATCCATGGCTCAGTATCATCAGATTAGCTGACAATCCTTGTTTTGCCTACTGAGCTGTGAGGTTCAAAAGAGAATCAGATGTAAAAAGCACTGTGCGAACTACAAAGCACTGTAATTTTTAAGTTACTATTTTTCTTTTGAGAGTCAGTATAGCTATTTCTAGGCAGAAAAGACAGCCACAAATGGTTTTTTTTCTCTATTAGAAGTCAGAATGCTGACAAAACTCCTATGTAGGAGTAACAATCTGAAATCTGAGAAGCTATAGAGTTCTATTGTAACTCTTTGCTATTGTTACAATAAGAGACTATATAGCAAGGTAAGGTGGCTAAGACCTGGAATCCCAGCTACTAGGGAGGGTGAAACAGGAGGACTGTTCGAGGTCAGGAGTTCAAGACCAAGACCAGTCTGAGCAACATAGTGAGACCTTGGCTCTAAAACAAAACAAAACAAAAACAAACAAACAAAAAACCCACTATTCATTTTAAAAGGTTAACAATTCCCCAATCTATGCATATTATTAGAGATTATTAATCTTAATTGTCAAAATAAGATAGTTAACAGACATAAGGTAGTTAAAAATGTACTTATTGCTAACATTTGTGTTATTTTTTTCCCAGTTATGGCCTGAATACATACTGAGAACCAGAAAGGTAAACTATTACATATTTTGAAACAATTTTAGCCCAATAAACAGATGTTAAGGAATTTGCCAAAGATGACATAATTTTTAAATTTTTAGAATTTTTTTTAAAGCCAAAGAAAAAGAAATGACTTCCACCCTGTAACTTTCAGCTTCATAATCTACGTCAAGTTGGAAGCATCTCCACGTTACAAGTGAATTTTCTAAGGACTTATGTTTGAATTTAAGTTTCTTAGAATTTTGGAGGATCACACTAATCAGAAAACCTGGTCTTGGATACTGTTTTCTAAGCTGGACAAACTCAGCAAATTTTCTATTGCTGGATCTATTCCCTTATGAAAGTCCTAAATGAGTTTGGTTAGTTTTTTCTTCAGTCACTGTGATGAAAGAATGTCTCTTTAGAAGAATGATAGCAATAGCAAAGTGGAATTTGTTAGGATAGCCTCATATCCATGGCCCTTTCTGTATCTGGTAAGAATAATGTGCTCTGACAACTAATATAAAACCACCACCACCACCACCACAGCAACAAGTATATCAGCATCTCATAAAAAGGGTTGCTGGCCTATGTTCTATGATTCCCATAAGGTACTTCTTTTCTTTTTTGACCACCCAGAAGGTAGAATAGCTGGCCCCCAAACATTTTTCATGAAATCTGAAATTTAAGAATCCCCGCCTTCAAACTCTTCGAAAACCAACACTCTTAATTAGAGGCAGAGCAATGGTTAATAAAACAGGATAATGAAATCTATTATTTAGTGTGTAAAATCTATACATCACATAACTGTTCACAGCCTCAGTTTCCTCTCCGTTTTACAAGGTTATTATGAAAATTACCTGAAATGTTTCACTTAAAACACAAATTTGCATATTCTAAGTGTTCAGCAAATATTATCTATGATTATTATAAGTACCTTTATTTTCAAGACTATAAAAACTCCGATAATCTATGTAATACTACAATACTGAGGTTGGTTTCCAGGATTATCAATTGAAAGCACTAAGAGGTTTCAAACTTAACAGCAAAGGCAAACAAAAACTGTTTTAACATTTCTAAATATTTCAGATATACGAGATAACCTTAACACGAACTATTCAAAGCTGAGTTTTTAAAGGAAATCATCTCCCTTTTGCGTACCTGAAAACTAGCAAGAGTCAAATAAATTAACATTGCTACTAAGATTACTTTCACTATTACTTTTAAAAAGCCACTGTCTGTTACAGAAACAGATTATGAATGTATGAGTATACATGAGAATATTTTCAAATGCTAAAGAAACTTCATATTCTCCAGGGAAAGTCAGACTAATAACTGCAATATTTAAAATGTTCATAAGCAGCTTAACTAAGGTTAGAACTAAGTGGGGATCAGAAAATGTATCTACAGGAGTTATAATCTGTAAAACAGCAGATGATGAAAACAATAAAGGTAGGGCTACGCAAAAATCCAGGGATCTAAACACCTTGTTACACTTTAAGAATTGTATTTTCTTTAAAAATAACATCACCACGTTGTATAGAAGTTTACAGTGTACAATGTGCTTTCTGAAGTATTCTCATTTGTTCCACATGAAAACATTAAATTATGCAGGAAAATTACCTTTGCAGGTTAAGAAGACAAGGTTATTATTTTTGTATTTTTAAAGTTGCAGCTGATAGAAGGCAAGGTTCTGAAAGTTAATGCGATATGTCAAAAACCACTGTTAGGAAGTGAGGAAGTGATAAATCAAGAATTTAAACCCAGGCCTTCTCACTTATATTTCAATGTTCTTTCCACAACTCCGTAAAACTTCTAAAGAAAGAGGCAAATTAGCATCTTCACAGAAAGAAACCTCTCGGCCAAACCACAGACTAGTTTTTAACTAGCTGCAGACTAGCTTTAAGTCTTTTCACCTTTATTTTCTCATGTGTAAAAATAAAGGAAATGAATAAAGAAAATCAGAGGTCCCTTCCTGTCCCAAGGATAAATCTCAACACTGCACCCTTCACAAGGCACAGGCATCTTACAAATACATGTTTTTAGCAACAAATTCCAAGTCAGAAAGCAGTGTCAATAGCTCTTAAGCAACCTACAGCAATTATTAGACAAATTCTTCATGCCCATCTGATACACGTTACTTTAACATGACTAAGTCTATATACAGAGAGCAGTAGAAACCTCTTATGAACTATGATGGAAATGATTCCATTAACCATCCTCTTTTTGGACTGAAATAATGCTCCTAAAACGTAAGAATGGTTTAAAGAAAAGTTTACGTGTCAGCTAATAGCAAGAAATCAAAATGATATTTTTAAAATCACTCATTTTTTTTTAAGAATAAAAATCTCTTCTCCAACGAAGTGCTTTCCAAATATCCTACCATTTCTCCAATCTACTTCAAAAGAGTATCAGTCATGGTTTTCAACTTCTATAGGGGAAAAAGTTAATATCGACAGCTTGATAAAAGCATCTTCCTTTTAAACTCATTCTACCAGCTGGACACTAGTCTGCAAATAAAATTCAGGCTTTTTTCCCCCTTGGGTATTAACAAACCAATGTAAGTCTGCACAATGTATTTTCAGCTAAATTCTTTCCTCGTCTGAATATTTTTGTTCTCTTCACTCCTCCTCAAATATTCTTCATGGAATACACACCCAGAGATTTCCACTTTCCCAGTTCTGCGTAGTTCATAAAACTATTCCGATAACTAATTCTTACCAACTACTACGAAAACTATGAGATTATGAAAACTATACAAGATTAAGAACATTAAAAGTATCCTACATAAGTACACTTAACACTCATTTTCCTTCCATTTTAACACCTCATCTGTCTCTAAACTAAAACACATAACGAGTTAAACTTGACCTTAGCCAAGATGCCTGTAGAGCTTCAGAAATTTATTCAGTGCCTGTATCAAATATAAAAGATCCTTAAGTAGTAAAACTTTTCTCCCCTTGTCTATAATCTCCAGGGGTAAACATTTCAAATTTTTAAAGGCTCCTGCTTTTAACCCAAATTAAAGATTTTTCTCAACAAGACTTAATATAACGACTTCATCTTACACGGTGGACACTATCTCATTTTGCTTTTAAGCCACTTGGCACCAATAGAGCATATGTTCTGCCAGTTCTGAGCTAATCTCCAGGGAAGGCTTTGTATAACGATTAAAGAAACTCAGATCAGTGCCCAAGATTTTTAACGGCCTACTTGAGCATATGTTTTTTTGTTTGTTTGTTTGTTTTGGTATGTTTTTGCGACGGAGTTTCGCTCTTGTGGCCCAGGCTGGAGTGCAGTGGCACGATCTCGGCTCACTGCAACCTCTGCCGCCCGGGTTCAAGCGATTCCCCTGCCTCAGCTTCCCAAGTAGCTGGGATTACAGACATGCGCCACCACGCCTGGCTAATTTTGTATATTTAGTAGAGACGGGGGTTTCACTATATTGGTTAGGCTGGTCTCGAACTCCTGACCTCAGGTGATCTACCCACGTCGGTCTCCCAAAGTGCTGGGATTATAGGCATGAGCCACCGCGCCCGGCTGTGCATATGTTTTTAACACACAGTTAATTTACGATAAAATAGCTATTTCACTAGCCTTTCTTTATAATTTACATAAACCATGCTAAAATGAAAACGAAATACATGACTGAAGATGCAGGCTCATTTCAACTTTAGGATTAGAGGTAATTCCGAACCACTACATACACAGCACTGGATCTGCAACACACTTCACCTTAGTTCGCAGTTTAACCACGGGTGTCCAGTGGAAATTACAATCCCGGTGACTACACTGCTTTAAATGTTTCCTAAGGTTTCAACGAGTGCAACAGTAACTTCCTATCCCAGACAGCGTCTTACTGTTATAACTAAAACAGCTGTCAGCTAAGCTTCGCATACCTCTTTGTACAACCGTTTATTCAACGCTTTGGGATCTGTAAGGATGCGTCATTCCACATCACTCCTCAAAACGATATCTAAGAACCTGACGTGCTCCAGGGGTCTTGAAGCATCACAAGTGGGCACTTGAAAAACGATGACGGGAACTGCCTGTCCAATGCGGCAAGGTTATTTTACACTGGCATTTAAGACAGAACCGTAGAGTGGCTGCTCTTTCCCCGGACACTACTAAAGCAGCAATTTCCCCTTCTTGCTTTCATCCACTTCTCCCAGGACCCGGGTACCTCCGACGCTCCCGGCCCGAGCGGCCGCGGCAGACTCCCCGGCGTCGGCGCACGCTCCGCGGCTGGCGGCGGGAACGCGCGGCGGGCCGGGCGCGCCCCCGCCCCCGCGGGTCCGACCGCGGCACGCCAGCGGCGCCCTCTCGGCCGCGCACACTCACACTCGCACGCACACGCTCCTCCGGCCCCGCCATGTTCCGGGAGGCGGCGGCAGCCCAGCCCCGCCAGCCGCGGTGAGGGGCGCCCGCGACGAGGCCAGCTCGCGGCCCTCCGCCCGGCCCCCGCCCCGCCCCGCGCGGCGCCCCCGCCCAGTTGGCGGCTCCCACCTGCGCCGCGGCTCCTCGCGACGCCGGGAGGGGCGGCGGCGGCAGCGGCGGCGGGCGGGGCCCCGGCGGACCCGCGCCGGGGGGCACTAACGGCCTGTCACTGTCAGGCGAGCTACGGCTCGGGCCAGGCTGGGCGGGCGGCGCGTCGGGACCGGGTGGGGCGGGCAGGGCGCGTCCCCTACCTTGCTCTGGGGAGGGGGAACGGGAGCAGCGCAGAACTGAGGGGATCTCCTCCCAGGCGCCGGGGACAAGCTCGAAACCGCGCCCCTCCTTCCTCCTTTCCTGTCGCCACGCCCCCCTCACCCGTACGGACCCGAGGCAAGGCCGGCGCAGGAGGCTTCACCCCCAGAACGAGTGCTTCGGCGTAGCCGTCGCTGTCGTTGTCTTCGTCGCCGCTGCAGCCGCCTGTAAAGCCGCCGGAGCCGGGCTTGAAAACATCTCCGGTCTCGGTCCGTCTCTCACCACAGCCTCCTCGCTCCCAGGACAGCGTCGCCCCGCGATTGGCTGCGACGCGAGCACGTGACACCCGCGGACACGTGACTACCGCGGGCACGGGACGGGCGGCGTGACCGCCCCGCCCCCCGGCGCCCGCCCCTCTTGCTGCTCAGCGAGGCTCCGCGAGCCGCAAGGCGGGGAAGCGGGACGTACCAAGCGGCAGGCGGCGGAGGGGTGCAAGCCGGAACTCCGCCCTTCGTGCTGGTCGGTCTCCACGCCCCACTCGGACTAGTGTCACCGCCTCCCCGCCGCAGACACTATCCGATAAAGGAGGGGGAATCAAAGGCTGGGCGAAGAGGCAGGGCAGGCGCCGGTGACGCTGCTGGGCAAGCGGGCTCTGCAGTAGCATTTGTGGCGACCGTGGCAGTGGCTGTGACTGGAAGCTTCTGGAAATGGCGGCGATGAGGACCCCCACATAGGGTATTCACCTGTTATTTTTACACGGGGTGGGTGGACGAGCGTGATCCAACTCAGGCAAAATGACGCTGCGACCGCAGCCCGAGGACTAGGCGAAGTTCCCTCGCTAAGCCGGCGGCGGCCGTCTGGCCCCGCACCAGGCCCGAGAAGCTGCACTTACGCCCAGAGCCCGCGGCCCCCCGCCTCAGGTGGGGCCCTGGGCCCCGCCCCGAAAGCGCGGTAGCGTGCACCTGCCCTGGGACCAGGGGGTCTAGAGCGCGTCCCCTCCCAGCCACGCCTTCCAGTGGCCTTTTTAAAGAGGAATTCAGTGCACCCTCCCACACGTAGTGTTGGGGATTTGAGAGGGAGCTGCTCAGGAACTAGGAAGGGTGCCGGAGGAAAATTGACCGTCGCAGCGTGGCAGCAGCGTGTACTCACTCCCTTCTGGGCGCGTTATTTACGTAGAGGTTAATCTGCAACAACAGCGTCTGTTTATGACTTAGTGCATGCAGTTACAAGTTTATGTTACACTGTCCTTTAACGTCTGGATGAACTGAGGGTTCAGGTGTGATCACAGCAGATGAAGTGACATTCAGACCTGACAGGGACGGCGAGGTCCCATCAGATTACTATATAAAGCATAAACCTGCATTAAAGATCAGGAGTTTTTCCTTTCCTGGGTTCCTGATTTCTCCCACCTACAAATCTTTAGGGTCAACAAGACTAGAAAAAGAGCACCTTATGGCTAGAGGTGGAATAGTGTTACATTTAACTTGGTTATTTATGATGTGAAATACAAAGAAAAAAACAGTCGCCTATGAGAAAGGAGAGCTCCAGGGTAGGACATTTTCATTGTTACTTTTTTGTGCCACTTGGAAAATTAACTGTTGTTTACCTTCTCTCAATTAAAAAAAATCTTAAAGACATACTTAAAAATAATCGTTATAGCCGAGCGCAGTGGCTCACGCCTGTAATCCCAGCAATTTGGGAGGCTGAGGCGGGCAGATGGCTTGAGCCCAGGAGTTTGAGACCAGCCAGGGCAACATAGTAAGACCCTGTCTCTAAAAAAATATATGAAAATTAACCAGGCTGGTGGCGCCTGCCTGTGCTCCCAGCTGCTCAGGAGGCTGAGGCCAGAGTATTGCAGTGAACCAAGATCACACCACTGCACTCCAGCCTGGGGACACAGCCTGTCTCAAAAAAAAAAAGCATAATTACTAGTGAATAGTCTGTTTCAAGTACAGGTGACTTTGAGAAATCGAGGATTAGATTAATATAAATTATTCATGCATTAAAGCTGGCTAATGCAAAACTAATGTACTACAGATAATTTCTTAAATACACAAAAGGGTTTATCCTTTTTTCTAAGTTGTAATATCCATACCACTGCAGAGTACATAATCATACTTCCAATCCCTTCACCCAATTATTTTTTGTATACTTGCAGTGTCAGAATAGCTAAGGATAATGTCAAGTGTTTTGGACCTTTCTTTTTTAAAAATGGTAATGCTTAAGCCGGGCGTGGTGGCTCACGCCTGTAATGCTTGCAGTGAGCCGAGATCCCGCCACTGCACTCCAGCTTGGGAGACAGCGAGACTCCGTCTCAAAAAAAAAAAAAAAAGTAAGGCTTCTAGAGACAACTACCATATCCTCCTTAAACCTACAGTGTGCTTGAGGTCTTACCAGTTGGAAATACAGTAACAATTATGTGTTTTAAATAATGTTTAAAGGGAGCACTGACAAAGTTTATAGAAAGATCATGTTAACTTAAAACTTGGCTGTGGCTAAAGATGGGAAAGCAAAACATTTGAAATTTAACCAAATGTTTACTTCACAGTAACCTGATCTTGATAAAAGCGATCTGGAAATTGAAAATGGGTGACACTAGAGTAACTGTTAACTAGATTATGTAATGATGTCTTCACAGCCATAGATAGAAGACTTTAAAATGGTCCTCTGTCATTATGACATAATACTTCGAGCTGCAAGTTGCTACGGTTAGCATGAGGATGTACACAGAGCAGAATAAACAAATAAAAAGTTTACGTAGACTGGAAGTCCATATTTTATTTCTCTAGTGACATATTTACAGTTCAATATAAATTAAAGGCCTGCTTGTACACCAAATCCAGGTCCCTTGGGTGGTTCAGTCAAAGAGGTAAGACCTCCAGCTGGCTCACAAGAGAAGCGTCCACTCCTGAAATGAAAAGTAATATTAAATTATTAATGATTAACATTTGTAAATTTTTACTTAAATTGTAATGGTTACCTCACAAGAGCCCAGTTAAGTAACTATTTTTACCCTAAGAACTAGCATAGATTATTTAATTCAAACATTTCAACTGATGCAAGATTTTCTCTTCCTAAATTTAAATATGGAAAAACATCAGACTTCACCATAAACATAAAAAATACAAAAGTAGCCCTAATAATAGTTCCTATTTACTGAGCAGTATGCATACACTAGCTCATTGAATCCTTACAATGCCACAAGACAAGTGATACTGGCTTTATTTTACAGTTAGAGAAACCAAATTTGGGAGATTCAGCATCTACCCAAGAATCAAAGCAAAGAACTACGGCAAAAATACCCAACCCCAGAGAACATTTTTAAAAACCATGTTTTAATAAACTAGAGCACTGTATTTCTTTTTAGAGTTGAATTTTATTTAGATCAAGATCCACAGTCACAGTGAATAGAGGGAATACACACACTTATACATTGTATTTGGAAATAGAAACTGGATTCCTTGAGGAAATATGATTTGGGACAATGTCCCTTAGAAGCAGCGAAGTCAAAATCAGTTTGTATTTATGTATTATAAAGACTATATTAGTAGTAGTAGTTTTCTGAAAAAAGTTTCCAAATCAGGATGGCCATAGCAGCCACAAAAGGAAGCAAACAAGAAGTCCTGATGGAGCAGTTTATGAAGACAGGCAGCATAGAGGGAGAAGAACCTGTCTGTCAACCCCACACACGCTTTCCCAGGTAATTGCTCACCTCTGCCCTGTCTGACCTGTTTCTAGAGCCCAGCTCAGACTTACTGTATGTCACCCCTCCACCACTATTCCCTGGCTTTGCTAATTTACCTGTTCCTGCCACAGATTTACCTAAAGAAAGAACTTGTTCAGTTTATATCTTTTCAACCCCCTCTGGCTATGCCCTTCACATTGTGTCATCAATCCTTTAAGTCTGTTCTTTAGAGCCCTAGGGAATCATTTTTTATTGGAGCCAGGAAAGTGACACCACATAATATAAGATCTTTCAAGATGTCACAGCATATAATACAAGTTACTAAGTAATGAACAATTATCTACAAAGTCAGAAATTAGTTAATATCTTTGGATTATAGGTCTTGTTCACTACAAAAACAGATCAAAAAGCAGTCATTGTATACTGTAAGAGCCTGAAACTTGTAGAGTAAGCAGCAAAATGATACTTAACTTTAAAAAAAAGACAACAGTATTATATTTTGCAATTTTTAAATTTATTTATTATTTTTGAGACAGGGTCCCACTTTGTCACCCAGGCTGGGATGCAGTGATGCGATAATGGCTCACTGCAGTCTTGACCTCCCAGGCTCAGGTGCTTCTGTCACCTCAGCCTCCCACGTAGCTGGGACTACAGGTGTGCGTCACCATGCCTGGCTAATTTTTGTATTTTTCGTAGAGACAAGACCTCACCATGTTGCCCTGGCTGGTCTTGAATTTGTGGGCTCAAACAATCTGTCCGCCTCAACCTCCCAAAGTGCTGGGATTACAGGTGAGCCACTGTGCCCGGCCTGTAATTTTTTATGTTACTTATTGATAGGCACCACTGCTGCTCTTTAAATGTCAATGAAATTATTTTGGAGAAACTTTCTTCACCTTTACTAGGTTTCTTCTTACGGTTTAAGCTCAGCTACCTCTTCTTTTCTGCCTAAAACTTTTCTCTTGATCAAATATCAGAATGGAATATGATTTAAAAGTTTCATTTTAGACGTCTCCTGAAAGCTGAGCATTTGGTATCTTAAAGCCTCTTACCAGTTTGGATAGATACGGATCTTCCAAAATTAATAAGCTCCTTAATATTGTTGACACTGTTTATCAACACAAAGGATCAATTTAGGAAGATTATAAAAACTGAAGTTTCTGGAACAATAAATGGGAGAATTAATCGTAAGTACTTCCTGAGTTCTTCACAGGATTATAGAATTTTATATATGGAAGTAATTTTAAAAATAATCTGGTCTAAAGTTTCCTAAAGTTTGTTCCATAAAATGCCAATGTTTTGTTCTATACAATCCCATGGCATTGTATAGAAAAACGGGAGTCCCAGTGATCCAGTATGTCTGGCTGTAAACCTCCCTTCCTCGCCACTCACAGTGTACCTTAAAATACTACAAAGGCTACAAAAATCCTCCAATAAAGCCTATAATTGTTTAATCTACTAAAAATGTAACCCCCCCTTTCATCTGTAAACATGCCTCAGAACACTCAAGAGGCAGTGAGCTAGCCCTATCCACTCACCTGACAGCCACAATTTACACTAGTGTTTTTCACTTACTAAACAAAAAATGATTTTCCTGATATCTCATGCTTAAAATGCCATCTAATAATTACATCTTCACTAAAATTTAAAAAGTATGGTTCGTCAGTCATTCCAACACTATACGTACGTGTACCATTTTAACTTATTTGCATTCTAGAAAACTTGGCCTTTCTGTAAACTTTCATGGCTTAAAGTACTTTATATAGACAAATTACTTTATAAAAGTTTAGTGCTTATCTTTTTACTATTGCTGAGATATATCCAGCACTGTCCCTACTTTTAGTATAAAAAACCAAAAGTGATGTTATTGTCTAGAGTCATCTACCAACCGCATTGGAACTGTAGCCTAGCTCTAAATATGAAGAATTAAAATTGGATTTAAAATGAGTTATAAACTAATCCACACTAAAAAATTTCTACCTATTAGTAACCTGAAAACAAGTTTAGAATTTTTCAGTACTTTAAATTCACTGAAAATAAGAACAATCTCAGCACAAAAATATTTAGTAATGTCAAGATTAAGAGACTACAGCTGACCCTTGAACAACACAGGTTTGAACTGCATGGGTTCACTTGTACATGGATTTTCTTCAGCCTCTGCCACCTCTGAGACAGCAAGGCCAACCCCTCCTCTTCCTCAGCCTATACAACATGAAAATGATAAGACTTGTATTATGATCCACTTAATGAAGAGTAAGTATATTTTCATTATGATTTTAATAACATTTTCTTTTCTCTGGATTATGGTAAGAATACAGTCAGTATATAATATACACAACATGCAAAATATGTGCTATGTTATTTGTTAAGGCCTTCAGACAACTGCAGGCTATGAGTAAAGTTTTGGAGGAGTCAAAAGTTACACACAGATCTTCAACTGCATGAGCAATCAATGTCCCTAACGCCCATGGTGTTCAAGAGTCAACTGTATTATCTTACCACTGCTTTAATATTTTCAGTGGTCATTCACCAACGATAATACAAAAGCAGTTTTGAACCACATATAGACATCAGTCTTTTACTAATTTTGGCCAGGGTAAGACCTGGCAGTGGTACTCAGGAATCAGTTGCTATTGAACCAGTTTAATTCCTCTCGGTTTTTCATTACAGAGACGCACAATTAGTACCTCTTTCAAAGAGCAGAGATATTTATTATTAAAATACCAATAAAAAAGAATTAGCTTTGGTTAATTTAGAGTAACTATATTATGGTTATTGCTCTCCCAGTCTCTGTCATTATCCTATATATCCAAGATATTGAGTAAGTAAAGTGAAAAGTTCTTGTTTTCATATGCTGACAAGACATTCTAGTATTGCTATGTCCAAATACAAGCTTTATATAATACAGCATTGGTGGATGCTTGCAATTATTGAAACCTAAGTAGACTTTTGTCTGCTTTTTAAATAAGAGGTAGTAAGTAAAAAAAGAGATTCAGACACAAATAATTTTGAAGTATTTGGCTCAAATCCAGAACACTGTCAAGAAAATCTCAGCGAAAAACTATTCATGATTACTGATAAGTAACATCCCTATTATTATCAGATGTTGTTGAAAATGCTTAACTGAGTACTTAGTTCCTGCTTATTGTTAAAATACAATGTTATAGTACCTCATATTACAAATAACAGATTTTAATTTCACCCCGATAATGTCATCCAGATTTATAACTTTAAATACTACCCTTAGTAACTGATGAATCCCCAATTTGTGTTTCCAGCCCTAACCTATTCCCTATATTCCAGGTTCGTATCTACCTATCAGCATCATACCATGGATGTCTTAACAGGCATCTCAAACTTACTATGTCTAAAACAAAATTTGACTTTTCTTCCTCAAACTTGCCCTACCACAAATCTTCTCTATTTTTGGTAAAGGAACCTCAGAGATGCTCAAGCCAAAAAGCTGAAAATCACTCATAAATCCTTAGTCCCACACATCTACTAAATTCTAATCTCCACATAGCAACTATGTCAGTATTTTAAGATTGCTCATTTCATTCCCTACTGAAAACATTCCAACAACAGTTTTTATTATATTTAAGATTCGGCCCAGATTACTTATCTGGGCCCTTATCTCCTCTGACCCCTTCCACTGCTTTCTTTCTTGAGCACCTCACTGCAGCCATACTGTTACCTTACTTTTCTTCCAGGACCCTGATAACATCCTCTTTCCCCTCCCTGGAACATTGTTCCTTCAGCTCTTTACATGGTTCCCTCTAGCTCTTCATTCAGGTCATGGCTCAAATGTTACCACCTCTAAGAGGCCTCTCCTCACTAAATTTACTCCCTATCTATCCCCTAACCCTGCTACATTTTATTGTGTAGCCTTTTTATCACTCGCATATTACACTAATCATCTGTCTCCATCACTAGAAGATATATGAGAACTTTATCTTGTTCATAATTGTATTCATAACCTAAAATAATGCCTGACACACAGCAGGCACTCAAAAAAATTTGTGAAAAAAATTACTGTTGAGTATTTAATGTAATGTGACATAACAAAGTAGACAAAGCAGCTATCAATTTGTGTGGCAGGAGAGTAATACTAGATTAATATGAACCATAGATCCCCCAGTTCACAAGAAGCAAAGCAGAAGATTCTAAACGCCAAAGTGGCCGGGCGTGGTGGCTCAAGCCTGTAATCCCAGCACTTTGGGAGGCCAAGGCAGGCAGATCACTTGAGGTCAGGAGTTCGAGACCACCCTGGCCAACATGGTAAAACCCCGTCTCTACTAAAAATACAAAAATTAGCTGGGCATGGTGGTGGCACGTTCCTATAGTCCCAGCTGCTCGGGAGACTGAGGCAGGAGAATCGCTTGAGCCTGGGAGGCAGAAGTTGCAGTCAGCCGAGATCACACCACTGCACTATATAGCCTAAGTGACAGAGCAAGACTCCATCTCGGGGGTGGGGGGGGGGAGTGGGGGGGAGGAAGCCCAACACCAAAGTTATGACTATAGAATTCAAAACATCTAATCAGAAGAGAGGGGCCATCTAAAGAACCCAAGTGGATTTCACAAGAAAATCTGCACTTGAGATATTCTTTAGAGTACCCAAAAGGTGAAAGAAGTTATGGGCTGAAGTACAAACCTAAGAATAGTATGAAATTTATTTTAAAATACCTGAATCCTAAAAAGCAGATGAAGCTTGTGGAAAATATTATGAAATTTGTACTTTTTGGGGGGACAGTGTCTGTTTAAAGCAAGAATAAGTAAGGGATAGGAGCACTAGCTAAGAAAGATACTGTAATGATAGATGACTAAAGGTTTTACTTCAGTTGCCTTCATAAAGGAAAATGATTTTTCACCAGGGAAATGATTTACCTCCTAAAAAAGGGGGTATACCCAAGAAAGTGAGGAATTAGGAAGAAAATGCCAACACTGTTTAAGCAAATTCAATTCTATAGGCTCAGGTTGTTAAGAACAGTATACGTTTCTTAGAAAAGAAAGTAATGGTCAACAGCGGCCAGCTAGCATTTACTAAAGTTATCCTGAACTGACCTCATTTTCTCATTAAGTAGGGTATTATTAGTAGTTTTAGAGAGCAAACTCTAGAACCACTCATACCCTCTTAGTAATTCTACTTCAGGGAATTGTTATTTATAATAAAGCTTAAGAAAAATATTTTAAAACGGGAGTAAGAGCACATCACAGCTGTTTTAAAACATTAGAATACCGTATGGACATCAAAACCTCCAAATGTGCTGAGGGAAGGAAAAATTTATATACATAAACAAAAAATTTGAGGGATTATGACTAAAACCATGCAAACATTTGCTAGTATTAAGAGAGAATTTTGAGTGATTGAACACATATATGGAATAAGGGTTTGTTTAAAAGTGAAAATCCAAGTTCATAACTGAAAGGTAAGTAATTAATGTAACACAAGTATGGGACGGGAGCAACCTGGATAAATAGTGAACAGAAAAAGATCTAGGTATTATGAAGTGCAGTTAATTGTGTAATGTCTCTGAAGTAGGAGTTGATGTAATTAGGCAGACTTATTACAAGCATAATGTCTGGAACAAAGGAGGCAGTCCCACAATGCTCTGCTGCTCAGTATGTATCTCAAAATACCATGATTAGGCCGGGCGCAGTGGCTCATGCCTGTAATCCCAGAACTTTGGGAGTCTGAAGCGGGCAGATCACGAGGTCAGGAGATCGGAGACCATCCTGGCTAATACGGTGAAACCCCGTCACTACTAAAAATACAAAAAATTAGCTGGGCGTGGTGGCTGGCACCTGTAATCCCAGCTACTCGGGAGGCTGAGGCAGGGGAATCACTTCTACCTGGGAGGTGGAGCTTGCACTGAGCTGAGATTGTGCCACTGCGCCACTGTACTCCAGACTGGGTGACGGAGTGAGACTCCGTCTCAAAATATAAATAAATAAAAAAGACAACCATGATTAGTTTAAGCATCACATTAAAGCATTAAATAGTCACTAGCCAACTAGAAAACCCACAGAGGGAGACCAAAGCTATGTCATGAGAAAAACAATGAAACAATTGTGGATATTCCATCTGAGAAAAAGATAAGGGCAAGACAGGGTAGCTATTTCAAGTAATTGAAGAGCTGTCATTTGGAAGAGGTACTAAAATTATCTTTTGTTGATTCAAAGGGCAGAATTGGATTTTTAGGTAGAAATTGGAGATGGTCTTTGGGTCAATCTTCTATCAGTATGAACTTTTAAATAATGGAATAGATTTCTATTTGTAGTAAAATTTCCTTCTCTATAAATATTCAGGTAGGTATCAGATGATTATCAGACAGGGTTTTAGAAAAAAAATTATTCTTGCTCTAGATGAGATTCATATAGATAATACTATCCAAAGCTCCTGCCAATTCCTATGAACTTAAGATATAAAATTTTTTAAATCAAGTTTATTTGAAAGATTAATTTAGGTGAGCCACTAAAACTTCCTATATATAAATAAAGCATACCTTGGCCCAGGTTTTGGGATTTTGCCAGCCTTGAGCTCATCAATAATTTCTTCAATATCCTTAGCTGTCAAATCCTCCTGGAAAAAAAATTAACAATAGTCATATTGAAATTACTTTCTTTTATATCGATATATTTATAGAGACAAGGTCTCACTATGTTGCCCAGGCTGGTCTCCAACTCCTGGGCTTAAGCAATCCTCCTGCGTCAGCCTCCCAAAGTGCTGGGATTACAGGTATGAACCACCACGCATGGCACAAAATTACTTTCTACTGCTGAAATCTGTAAATCCCTAATGCCGGTGATTTTATTGTCTGTCTCAGCTCACAAGATAGTTACCAAGGCATCAACAATTAAGTAACTCCTATATATAGTACACACTGCTAAATATAATATGCAACAAGAGCCTGCAGCTGAAGAGGCAATACAGAATATTGCTCTGAATTGAAACATATTTGCATTTGAGTTCTGGCTCTATCACTTACTAGCTAGTAATCTTGGACAAGTTACCCGGCCTCCCCAAGTTTGTTTGTTTATTTGTAAACCTAATTCAGCATGTTTTTGAGGATGAGAAAATATATAAAGTAGAACAGTGTCAACGTACATACTAAATAAATGCTGTATTATTGAAGAAACAGTAAGGTACTAAGTAGCTGCAGTAACTTGTTAAGTAGATGCCTAGTTAGATCTATCCCTAAAGATCTAACTACTGCTAACTGAAAGAATACCTATCTCAAACAAATTCATCTACAGGCTACTATATTTAGACTTAACAATGCTTCACACAAAGCCTTGACTGTCTAATTCCTATTTAAATCAAGAAATAAGTACCCAGACGCCAAATTCTCAAGGAAAACCAAAGAAAGAAAGTGGAACATCAAGCAAACTTTGCTTCAGAGTTTCAAAGCTTAGAGGGGCAAGGGACCCAGCCAGCCCCCAGAGAGTCTAACAAGAGACCATGTAAGCTACACAAAGTTAAGGTCCCCAAAAGCTTTAACCTCATTATAAGAGTAAACTGTCCCTCAAAGAAAACTGCTAGTCTGGAACCTTTCACACCGGAGGAACAGAGGCCTAGGGTATAAGGAGAGGGGCTTTTCTGGGGCCAGCAGTACTGCCAGGAGCAGGAGAGAAACAAAGCAAATCCCCTCTTAAAAGAAAATCTACCTTAAGTACAATCCCTCCAAAATTTCCATTAACAAATTTCTAAGAAATATGAGCTAACAAGGTATCTTGAATGAAAACGGTGATATAATTAGGGTAGCAAGCAACTTTTAAAGAAATAACTAGAAAACGCCATATATATGGATATTAAGAACATTTTTAGAAACTTACAGGTCAAAGAAATCAAAATGAAAAACAAAAAAAACCAGAAACGCTCAATCAAAAACAAAAAAGACTGCAAAACTTGTGAGATCCAGCTGCAGTACTTAGAGGTATGATACCATCTCTATAAAATTTTTTTAAAAAGCCATACAACATATTAGTATAGCTGCATACATATATAGACACAATTTATGATAATGGTTATCTCTGGGGATAAAAGGAAGAGAAAAAGATTTGGGATGGAGTATTTCACCTGTATCTGTAGCTTATTTCTATAAATAATGATGATGATGATGATAGTATCTGAAGTAAAATGTAGCAAAATATTACTCTCAGTTAAGTCCTGATAGTTGGCTACACTAGGATTATTTTCTGTATTAATATCCAAATTATTAAATTTTTCATAATCTAAAGTTTTAAAATTTGTCTTCTGAAGTTAAATGCAAAAATCTTTAAAGAATTTTTTTAAACCTGGATATTTATGGTAACCATTTCTTCTAAATGAGTAATTCAGAAACCAACATCTAAGGACACAAAATCAAATATTTAAAATGTTTAATATGACATCATACAACTTTAACTTGTATTACCTGAAATACTCACATAGTAATTGTCATTTATTTGAACCATTGGTGCGTTCACACAGGCCCCTAAACATTCCACTTCTATAAGAGTGAAAAGTTTGTCAGGTGTAGTCTCCCCAACCTTTATTCCTAAAAATACAAATAAACACTCTTAAGGACCAGGTTATATTTTAATAGTCATTTGGTTTAAAAAAAAAAAAAAAAAGAATTTTTATAGAGGTATATTAAAAGTTTAAGACTATTAAGTTTTTTAAAAAGAGGCCAGGCGCAGTGGCTCACGCCTGTAATCCCAGCACTTTGGGAGTCCGGGGGGGGGGCGGATCACAAGGTCAGGAGATCTAGACCATCCTGGCTAACATGGTGAAACCCTGTCTCTACTAAAAATACAAAAAATTAGCCAGGTGTGGTGGCGGGCGCCTGTAGTGCCACCTACTCGGGAGGCTGAGGCAGGAGAGTGGCGTGAACCCAGGAGGTGGAGCTTGCAGTGAGCCGAGATTGCGCCACTGCACTCCAGCCTGGGCAACAGAGCAAGACTCCGTCTCCAAAAAAAAAAAAAAAAAAGTTTTTTAAAAAGAAAAAAATCCTAGGCCAGGTGGAGTGGCTCCGTCCTATAATCCCAGCACTTTGGGAGGCCGTGGTGCGAGGATGGCTTGAGCCCAGGAATTTGAGACCAGTCTGGGCAACATAGGGAGACACAGCTCTACAAAAAAATTAAAAAATTTTTTACAGTAGTAAAAATGTTTTACAGTAGTCATGATTGTGCTACTGTACTCCAGCCTGGGTGACAGAGCAAGACTCTCAAAAAAAAAAAAAACAAAAAAAAAAACTCTTTATGTAATTTTAACATTCAAGGAAGTTTTTAGTGGACTTATTCCTTTAAAAGCAATCAAATTTCAGAGGACTCATCACCAGTGTTTACTGTTATACAGCAGTGCATCAGGCTGTATTATTTTCATTTTGATTGTAATAATTAAACTACTAAAATCACAGTCACATTATCAGATTTGGCAAAGACTCAGAAAACTCCTAACGTCAAAGATTATTAAGGGATGTGAAGAAAATGGGTAGTCTCATACATTTAGGGAAGGCATTTGGGAAAAATACGGTAAAGTCTGACCCTACAATTCTACTTGTAAACAATCTCAGCATACAACAGGACAAGTATGCAAAGATGTGTGTACATCAAAGTAACTGTTTGTAACAGAAAAATGAGGCAGGCCAAGCATGGTGGCTCACACCTGTGATCCCAGCACTTGGGAGGCCAAGGTAGGAGGATTGCTTGGGGCCAGGATTTCACAAACCAGCCTGGGCAACATAGCAAGACCCCTCTCTACAAAAACAAACAAAAATCAATTAGCTGGGCTTGGCAGCATGCACCTATAGCTACAGCTACTTGGAAGGGTGACGTAGAAGATCACTTGAGCCCAGGAATTGGAGGCTGCCGTGAGCCATGATCCAGCCACTGCATTCCAGCCTGGTGACAAAGTGAGACCTCAACTCAAAAAAACAGAAAAAAAAAATGAGGCAGACATATATATTGTGCTGTAGAAATACAGCCAAAATAAAGTCTACAAAGCAAGCATACATGTAGTACATTTATATATTTAATAATTAAAATGATATAAAATCTACAACTAATATATCCAATTGTTATCAGGATTTCTACCTTGATGGTGTTGGGGGTGGGGGGTTTGAGCCAACTTCAGCTGTTTTATATATTTCAATACCACCCAGCTATTTTTACAACATGCACATATTACATTAAATAACAAAATATTACTTCATTTGACATATATAGTTAGAAGTGTAGCAATGGCAGTTTTGTAGGGGAAAATGCCCATTTACTTTTAAAATGCTAATTTACTTTTCAAATGCTACTGTAATAATATCTGTTTCAAATTTCCCTTCCCAAAGCATTCTTACTATGCTTGTATCTTATTTGTTCCATGACTTCTTTAGAAGAATATAAAGACAATAATGGGTCACTTTTTAATATACCACATGCTGTCATGGAATAGTAAGTGAAACAGTTTTCTAAGTGAAACAATCTTCTAAACAACGAATATTTTATAACTTCTACAAGCATTTCAAACATACTGATTAAAAAAGAAAAAATTAAAAACTCAGCTTTAACACTAAGAACTGAGGAAGAATACCAAATAGGAAGAAATAAAGATGTGGAAACACAGTAACACAAAATATTACTAGGTAAGTACAGATCCAATAAGATGGCAGAAGTTGGAAATTTTAGATAGAAATGTATCAAATCTAGAGAGACAATTCTACTTTTTATCAGTGTTACAAATATCATGTATTCCCTACCAAGCTTTTTCTGAATGGCCTCCAGTATGCTGTCAGAGTTTCGAAGCATGCAGGGTGTAGTAGTGCAGACCTGAATGTGATACTTTCCAACTGGCTTTCGATTATACATTGTATAAAAAGTTGCTACTTCATATACTCTCATTGGAGGTACTTGTAAAACTTCTGCAACCTAAAATATTAGGACATTTAAAAATAAGATAATTACAGTGTTAGTAATGGAGCTTTAATTATGTTGTACAAAGTATAATTTCAATATTGTCTCAATTTGGTAAAAACAGAAAAGTTCTTCAAGAGCAGAAAACATACTTGTCTTGGATAACTGGGAGATATAAACTCTTCAATTTTTGCAGACAACGTACTTACACTTAAACCATACAGAGCCCGAAAGTTATGGAGTTAACAGCACTTCCTCCTTCTACCCTAGTTCTCACCTCTGTAAAAGGATATTCTTTTTCTCTAAATCTTTAAGTCTTTCACTATTAAGAATTTCTACTTTGATCATGTCAACTCACATTTTATAATCTGTCTAAATGGCAAAAAATTGATGGCCAAACCCCAATAAAAGAAGCAATTAGATTTTTTAAACCCTCACCAATTTTTTCCAAAAAGCCTACATACAAATGGTACAGCAACAGAAAAAAAGGTTGAAAATCAAAGCTCACTATTGGCCCATATTTTAAATATGTAAACTCAAAATTTTATATCTCTATATATATGTATACACATATTATCATACACAATCACACACTCCTCTCCCAGAATCCAGCACACTACTTCTATTTCATATCACAATACTCTTTTGAAAGTTGAATCATATAGTCTAGTACTTTCTAACCCTTCACGTCAAGACATTAATAGAAAACAATTGTTTTGACATTCTGGTGTTCAGGACTAATTAGGGCAAGTCTGTTAGGGAAAACAAGGATTTCTAGCTGTTTGCCAGGGCTGGTCCTTGTCTATCGTGATTTATAATTCTGTCTACAACTTTCTAGGTGACCTATTATCATTAAGACTTACTATCTGGCATTCTTAAAAATTATACATATATCCATATTCTAATATAAAAGAAGAGCGGGCATTTCAGACAAGTATGTTAACTTTCTCATATTAGGAATTCTAAAGGAAATATATTCTCAAAAGACATCTAATCATGGCTTACTTGTGACAGATAAAGTAATTGTGCTATTTCATTCTGCAGTTCTAAATCAAGGATGTATCCCTGAATCTGGGGAGCTCTCTATCAAAATATACATGCTGGAACCCTACCAAAGGAATAATAAATCTGGAATGAGGCTCTGACTGTCTAATTAGGAAAAGACTCCTTCCTGGAATTCTGCACATCTCCCTACACCTTAGTGACGGTTAAATAAATAATTATTAAGCTTCTGGATATTTTTTGTTGTAAGGTTAGGTGTTTCATGGGTTGGGGGGAGGGGCAGTAACATTAAAATAAAAGTCCCAAATGTAAAGTGCAAAGAATCTTGAGTCTATTCTCTATACCCTACACTTCCTGCCTTTCCCCCACACAAATCCAACCCTAAATATAATAGGACAATATATAAATACATATTTTTTAAGAGATAGGGTCTCACCATCTTGCCCAGGCTGGTCTTAAGCTCAAGCAGTCCTCCCACATCAACATCCTGAGTACCCGGGTCTACAGGCATGCACCACCATGCCTGTCTTATTTTTTAAATGTTTTCACTTTCAGTTTCTTATTTATTTTTATTTTGCTCTGCTAACGTGCCACTCAGCAAGATTTCCAACAGGCTTACCATTACTAAAAATATGATTTTTTCAAAATAATAACATTATAATTAGAAACATACACCTAAATCATTATAAAGTTGGCTATTTTAATTTAAAAAAATGTTAAGTAACTTCCCAAGAAATACATAATTTATCGAAGAAATAACCACCTATGTTTACTCAGGATAGTAACTCACTAAACTTGCTTTATAATATTTTTCATAGGGAAAAAATACCAGTGTTATAGTACTATACAATGCAAATAAAATAAAATATCAATAAACTAAATCTAAAATTTGCATTTAGGATTCTATTAGATAAATTGAGGACATTCCTATTCTCTCAGAAAGATGATTGTCTAGCCTAAGAGTTATAACCAAATTAAGTTTAGAAAGTGGTAAGAATGAAGTACAACAAAATCTCTGTTATAGTCAGTCAAGTAGAAAATGCACTGATTTAGAAATGAATTCAGTCCTAGCACTACCGCTCAGAAATCATAACTTAATAATTAGAAGAGATCTACCTGGTTCAGAACTTTCACTGCCAATGAGGAAGTTCAGAGAAAAATCAGGTGTCTTAGTTCTAAGTCAAAAATACTTTCCATTATATAACACAGCTTAATGGTTATGTGATTCTCATCAGAATCAAATAGTATGTGGTTTGTGTATGGCACTTTATAAATGATATGCTGTAATACATCACCACACAAATGTAGTTATTTGTATTAACAAGATACGAATAAACTTGAAATTTGTATTACTGCTCAAAACTATTAGAAAAAATGAATTTTATATGAATAGAGTAACTTCGAATAAAATGGGTCATCCATAGCATTTCTATAGGTCGTTGATTCCAAAGTAGCATAATCAAATTGTATAAGTATCACCGATTAGACAGATTTTTCTTACAGCCTACAGCCAAAGATGTAAAATATTAAAAATTTTCATACTAGTGAGCAGATCTTTTTTTCTGTAATTCTAGTGTTTAAATATTACATTAATTTTCAGAATATCTTGACACTAAGTTATACACATTTGGAATCTTTTATCTTTCCTTTGACCATTTCCTTCAAAAGGAAAAAAAAAAAACACATACCCTCTTTCACCATAATGCCTTCCTTATTTCCTGCAAGGTTAGAAATCACCTTTATGCATTAAGGGAATGAACAAAAACACAAAGACAATTCAAGGAAACATACAAATGGCTAAAGGGCTCCAAAATCCTAGATTCTGACACTGGAGATGATCAGAGTAATTTCTATAAAAGGAAATTATCATACACAATCTCTTCTCTTTTAGAACTAAGGCAAAAATGAATCCAGTACCTTGTTCATAGCAGAGATGGGCAACCACCCATTCTGCCTTTGGGCTAAATCCAGGACTGGAAGAACAGCTGCTGCTTTATGGCCTTCTGGATAGTTTTTTACAATTGCCTCTATCCTCTGTATAAAAGAAAGAACATCATTTTATACATCTAGAAAATATTACCTATTTGGTAAATTAATTATAATGTTAATTTAGCCATACCTTATAGTTTTCTGGTGTGAAATCAAATGGAGTATCAGGGTTATTCTCAGGAGTATCTCTGTGCTACACAACAAAAACAGTTTTTCAGACTTATCCAAATTCTCTCAAGTGTGAATAACACTGTACATTACTATACTATTACTTATTGTTTAATCTCTCCATTTTAATTCCAACATGATATATACCACCCTATCATTCCATCAAAAAGAATGTCTAAACACACATTTGATGAGTATGATTACCAAAGTAAAGTTAGCAGAATTTAAAAATTTACAAAGGACCATTTAAAGAATAAGAGAAGTACCTTTAGGACCAAAAAAACCCAAACAACAAAAAGTGTTTTCCAGCTTCATTAGAGAGTAAGATCTTCTGATAGAATTACCAAAACATTACCAATTATTGGAAGCCTTTATGAAGTTAAAACACAAAATTTTAAATGTGAACATATGTGTATTTTCCCAAAAGCAAGGGTATCAGATTGTCAAAGGGATCTGGGATCCAAAAGGGTTAAGACCCATTACTTTAGGAGGGTACAAATGGACCATCTTAAAAAAAAAAACAAAAAAAAACACAAAAAACAGCACCATCTCTTTCCCACGTTTTCCATAATAGCCAACAGCAAGAAGCTTTATTTCTTCTTAAAAGAGCAGAAGCAGGCCCTCTTCAAAAACTGACAAGAAATGGCATGTCAACAGGAAATCAAATGAGTCACACTGAGATTAACACTTACGATCAATTAATGTTATGTATGTGTGGTGAATACAGAAATGAATCTCTTGATATGTTAACTCTCAGAGTTCTGCTTTTTAAAGGACATAAGCCAAAAGAGGAAAGAAAACAGACACTCTGGACAATGATCTCAAATATGTGGCCAATTTGATGCTTGATATATAGCAGGAAGCTACTTCTTACACCACTAACTCTAAATCATCACACAAGTCCACTATATTGCCTTTATACTAGATTAATCCCTGAAAACTGCACCTTGTCAGAAAAGGGAGATATGATATCTTATCCTTTCCAAATTGTGCAACTAATCTGGGGAGTTCATAGACTTCTATTTATAGTTAAAACTCCGGAAACTAAAAATATAAAGACCAGCTGCTAATCTAGTTACTACATTACTAAAATCCATGAGTTTCAAACTAGTGTCATTTTGGGATTCAACAAGTTACAATCTCCAAACTCTCAGTAAGCCAACATGACTGAGAACCCAAAGTGTGATGAGAATCAGGTTAGGGCTCACACAGTAATTTCACTGGAAATAAATTCTTATTCCCAGAGTTTTCCTGATACTAATTTAAACTCATGAGGTTCAACTGGAACCAACATCTTTTGAAATGTAGTAAATTCAATTAGCTATATGTAAATTCCCACGATGACCATCATATATCAAAGACAATGGTATTTAAGATATTTTGGATTTTTACAATGGATTTACCCCAATTTCCAAGTCTTTTCTTTCCAAAGAAATCTAAGTAATTACTTACCACAAATAAAGCTCCTCCAGCTCCATTTTGCATAGCTGTCTTATGCAAATTCCTTACATGTCTTCCCTAAAATTTAAAATTTTAAGAAAGTTTAGTAAATCATAGCCTTAAAAAATTTTTCATAAAGAAATACTTTAGGATTCATAATTTACAACAATGGAATCAACTTATAAAAGATCTTAAGAAATATGGTATTCTACCCTATCCATCTCTATTTCAGGAGAGTTATTTTACAAATGGAGATTCAAAGCCAAGATTCACCCACCTAACATCACACACACGAGTCAATAGGAGAACCAGGACAACCCAGATCTGCTGAGTTGTGTACCTTCCTGCCACGCTCTGCTGGCATGCATTTGGAGAATTAATGTACTATTAACTTCTTGACTTTCACTTTTGTCTGAATCAACTTGGATGCCAGCTTTCACTTAGTGTGAACCTTCATAAACATGTTTTCATTCTGTACAAATGAGTCATATACTCTGTACAAATGAGTCAACTGTATCCTCCTTTTCAATCCTTTACTAAATTAGTTCTGAAACTCCAGCCGTAAAAAGTAGTTTCTGGCCGGGTGTGGTGGCTCATGCCTGTAATCCCAGCACTTTGGGAGGCTAAGGCAAGGAGATCACGAGGTCAAGAGATCGAGACCATCCTGGCCAACATGGTAAAACCCCATCTCTACTAAGAACACAAAAATTAGCTGGGCGTGGTGGCACACGCTGGTAGTCCCAGCTACTCGGGAGGCTTAGGCAGGAGAATCGCCTGAACCTGGGAGGCAGAGGTTGCAGTGAGCCGAGATCGCGCCACCACACTCCAGCCTGAGCAGCAGAGCAAGGCTCCGTCTCAAAAAAAAAAAAAAAAAAAAAGTAGTTTCAGAAAGCTATTTATGATGCTATGCGGACTGACAATGTTCAGTTGCTTTGGAAGGAATCTGATTATTCTCTCAGCTGCATTTCATTTCTCTTTGCCCTCTTGCTCCTACCCTCCACTCCTACCCTGTCCCCCGCCCCCAAGTATTTCAACTACTGTTCTGGATTCCTCCAATTTCTGAGTTCTACTAACCACAGACGGCAGAACACTGGCTGGGTTAAACCAAGCATGGAACTAGCAAAGAGTTGGACAATTCAAAGGCAAACATAGAAGAAAGTAAACGGAGTAATATAACACAATAGTATATTTAACTTTACCCTAGGTCCAAATAATATTTCAGTTGAAGAAATATTAATAAATAAGTTTACATGGAACACCTGCTTTAATTAACAAGAAAAGACTAAGGTACAGGATGTGAGACACAGGTACAAAAGATGGGAGTGATAAATATCAATTTCAGGATAATTGGAAGGCAGGGAGGGATACAGTCAGAGGTGCACAAGGGGGCTTTGATTGTGTTGGTTTTGTTTTGAAAAATTAACTGAAACTAAAATTTAGAAGACAGTCACTGTCATCTTAGCTCAGAAAATTTTTTTAATCGAGTAACAATTTTTGAGTAACATCAGTGAGTTACTTAACTAAATTCTGAGAGAAAAGACTGTATACTTATAATAAAAGAAGGATTAATTTTAAGAGTAGGGAAAGTATTCAGTCTTCTCCTAATTTCTGAACACTAACATTTTCTGTTTATTGGCTTTTTATCCACTCCTTGCAGGTTGTCCTCAGGGCTCAGTTCACACTCCTATCTTCTTTTCTCTATAAAGCCTTTGCCTCTGAGAACTCATCCATTAACTTGACAGTGATGAGTCTTAAATCTTATACACATTTGATGACAAGAGGCTAATAGCCTGAAGAGATCATAAATGCATTTAAAAAATGAGTAAAGATCATGAACAAAAGTTTCACAGAATTCAAATTGCTTACTAGTAACTAAAAACATACAACTTAAAATAACATTACTAGTTATCAAACTACCAAGTATCTTTTTTCTTTTAAGATAGCATTCCATTCTGTTGAGCATATAGAGAAACAAGCACACTTAAAAATTCATATAGCCTTTTAGAAAGCAAATTACCATGATATATGGAAAGCCTAAATAAGTGTCTTTTTTTTTTTGGAGACGGAGTTTCGCTCTTGTTGCCCAGGCTGGAGTTCAATGGCATGATCTTGGCTCACCGCAACCTCTGCCTCCCGGGTTCAAGCGATTCTCCTACCTCAGCCTCCCAAGTAGCTGGGATTACAGGCATGTGCCACTACGTCTGGATAATTTTTTGTATTTTTAGTAGAGACGGGGTTTCTCCATGTTGGTCAGGCGGGTCTTGAACTCCCGACGTCAAGTGATCTGCCCGCCTCAGCTCCCCAAAGTGGTGGGATTACAGGCGTGAGCCACTGCGCCTGGCCCCAAGTGTCCATTTTTTAATTTAGTAATTCTAACCTAGGTATTTTTCCTGCAGTACAAAATGAGGATAAAGCTTTACATGAAAACATGTTGTCCCTATTATGTTTATTGCAGCAAAAACACAACCTAAAAACCCAATCTGAGCAGGTTTTAACTAAATACTAATAATTCTGACACTAGAACATTATGTAGCTAACAAAAATATGTCGTAAAAATAATCATGTAGAAACTGGAATCGGTTAAACAAAAAAAAACAAAAATGCATAAATTATCATCCCAATTACATTAAATACAGACACTGATTAAAAGACTAGAAGGCCATAAATAATTAAAAGTGCTTATCTCTTATTACGATGTTAATGAAATAAGGGACTCTTATTTTACATTTTTTATATTTTTCTCTATTTTCCAAATTTCCTATTAGCATGGATTAACTGGCCAAAAAAATCCTACTTAAAATAAAACACTCATCAGGTATAAGAAAAACTTATCTCTATTGTAAGACCTATTTCTCCTTCTAACCCCTTGTATATCAAATTAAATACCACCAAATGTCTAAATTAAAATAGCTTCCATTTTGGATTAATATTTGATCCCTTTCTCATTAATCCAGGATCTGTCATGTACTTTTACTTAAAATAAAAATATAGAGATAATCTTGAAAATTATTCTTTAGGCTTATGTTGCCACATATTGGAAAATCTATTCTGAGGCATTATCTTGCTGACTTGTAAAGCTCTGGATACGCACATGAGTTCACAGACATATTTCTAAAAGTGGTTTGAAGTCCAAATCGTTGAAGACAGACTACTGATTGAGAAGGGTCAGGATAAAGTAGCTAAACTCTAGGAAAAAAACAGACTTTCAGATTTTTTGTAGTTGTTGTTGAGGCCTTGGGTTTAGATTACCATTCTGCCACTTACTAACATCTGACCTTGTACAACTCACTTAATTTTTTTTTAAGCCTCAATTTCTGTACCTATAAAACAGGGTTATCTTCTTATTGGACTATTTTGAGATTTAAGTAAAGTTTCTCTGAAAGTACTATATAACCTGTAAAGCATTATCACCTGCTTAACTGACACAAGGATAAAACATTTAATAACTAAAAAAAAAAAAAGATCCAAACAACTGCATTTTAAAACTACACCTATTTTTAAAAAATTGTGCTGTTAGTTGACTTTATCAAAGAGTTATTGTCAAACACAACATACTGCCAATATTCTTGCATTTGCACATAATTATTTTTTCTTTATATCCATATGTATAAGGCTTATAATTTTTCTAGTAAAATTATAATGTATTTGACGGTTACAAAACCATCTACTTCTCCACTGAAATTAATTCATAAATTTCTCTTTTAGTTAAAGAAAGTGGGGAAGGAGGAAGAAATAGGCTGGTAGAAAGATTTCCATGGGTCTTAGGTTTGTGCATTTGGTGAGCCGCAGCACTGAACAGCTTTTGTTTCAGACCATCTTTTCTATTATTTTTGTACAAAATATCTTCTCCTGGGGCAAAAGTTGAGTGAGTTTTCTTACAGACAGGGTTTCCCAAGCTCAAGATCCCTTAGCAGTGATGCACAGCACTCACCTGGGCTGTTCCATGTCACTCCCGTTGTAGCGGGACAAGCCACAGACAAAACCCCTCAGACACTGAGAAGGAAGGGCTTTATTCAGCCGGAAGCTTCGGCAAGACTCATGTCTCCAACAACCAAGCTCCCCAAGTGAGCAATTCCTGTCCCTTTTAGGGGCTCACAACTCTAAGGGGGTCTGTTTGGGAGGGTCGTGATCGATTGAGCAAGCAGGGGGTAGAATGGAACAGAACAGGACAGGGATTTTCACAGTGCTTTTCTATACAATGTCTGTAATCTATAGATAACCAATTAGGTCAGGGGTTGATCTTTACCAGGCCCAGGGTGTGGCACCGGGCTATCTGCTTGTGGATTTCATTTCTGCCTTTTAGTTTTTACTTCTTCTTTTTTTGGAGGCAGAAATTGGGCATAAGACAATATGAGGGGTGGTCTCCTCCCTTACCGTGAGATATGAATGTCAAAGGGAACTAACATGAAGTTCATGCTGCCTACTGACCCAGGATGCTGCCTCCTGCCAGCATCCATGAAACTGAGGCAGGTTAACTTGTTAGCTTACAAATGGGGTAAAATTTCAGATCTGTCAAAGTTCTTAAGAAAGTCAATAAAATCTAGAAATGTGCCAGTTTCCATTTTTTACTGCTTTTTCTATCAAAATATCTCAACAGAGACATCATAAAAGAAACCAGTAACAGCTGCTGTCTCTGAGGAGAGGAATCAAGATCTGGAGTGGGAAGAAAATTTAGTCTTTACTGCCAGGCAGAATATTAAACACTTTCCATGAAATACATCTCTTAATGCTCTCAAGAAGCATTAAATACCTATCAAGTACCTATGTACCTATGAAGTACATACTGTTATTATTCTATTTTTACAAATGAGGAAACAGGCTCTGGAGCTGAGCTTTTAACTGTTTTGTTATATTGTCTCTCCATATGTATTTATGGAATATTAGATAACAGTGGTACATCCCACTTTCAGAGGTGTTAGAATGTGGAAAGTTAGAAGGTGGGATGTATCATGGGTTAACATATATAATATATGCAACACATATTTTTTATCATAATACATATTCTTGTATCCCTACTCTGTACTGTTATGTATATATACTATAATATGTAGCCTTGCTTACTGTTTGAATTTTTTGCCATTATATGTATTACATTTAAACTTTTAAAAACCAATGAAGGGCCGGGTACAGTGGCTCATGCCTGTAATCCCAGCACTTTGGGAGGCCAAGGCAAGCGTATCACTTGAGGTCAGGAGTTCAAGACCAGCCTGGCCAACGTGGTGAAACTGCATCTCTACCAAAAAATACAAAAATTGGCCGGGTGTGGTGGTGCACACCTGTAGTCCCAGCTACTCAGGAGGCTGAGGTGGGAGAATCGCCTGAACCTGGGAGGTGAAGGTTGCAGTGAGCTGAGATCACACCACTGCACTCCAGTCTGGGTGACAAAGTGAGACCCTGTCTCAAAACAAAAACAAACAAAAAAACCCAATGAAGTCTTTAGTTCTTTCCCTGTCTTACTATCACCACTATTTCAGACATTATTTCATGTCTGTGCATTACTGTAAGTCTTCTGGCTGATCCCTTTTTCTCAATCCAAAACATCCTGTCTAATATCACCAAACTAATTTTAAAAATACCATCCTTCTGGCCAGGCGCAGTGGCTCACGTCTGTAAACGCAGCACTTTGGGAGGCCAAGGTGGGCAGATCACAAAGTCAGGAGTTCGAGATCAGCCTGGCCAATATGGTGAAACCCCATCTCTACTAAAAATACAAAAATTCACCGCGTGTGGTGGCGCACACCTGTAGTCCCAGCTACTTGGGAGGCTGAGGCAGGAGAATTGCTTGAACCCAGGAGGGTGGAGGTTGCAGTGAGCTGAGATCGAGCCACTGCATTCCTGCCTGGGCGACAGAGCGAGATTCTCTATCAAAAAAAAAAAAAAAACCCTTCTGATGCTGAGTGTGGTGTAAAAGATGACCAACACCAAACACGTTCTAGTATATGAAATGTCAATTTCATCATTTCTAAAAAACCCATTTTCCACATTCTAGCACCTCTGAAGGTGGGATGTATCACTGTTATCTAATATTCCATAAATATCCTATGTATGGAGAGACAATATAGCAAAATGGCTAAAAGCTCAGCTCTAGAGCCTGTTTCCTCATTTATAAAAACAGAAAAATAACAGCATGTACTTCATAGGGTTCTTGAGAGCATTAAAAGATGTACTTCAGGCCGGGCACAGTGGCTCATGCCTGTAATCCCATCACTTTAGGAGGCTGAGGCGGACGGATCACCTGAGGTCATGAGTTCGAGACCAGCCTAGCCAACATGATGAGACCCCATCCCTACTAAAAATACAAAAATTAGCTGGGCGTGGTGTCACGTGCCTGTAATCCCAGCTAACCAGGAGGCTGAGGCAGGAGAATCGCTTGAACTCAGGACGCAGAGGTTGCAGTGAGCCCAGCTCGTGCCACAGCACTCCAGCCTGGGCAACAGAGTGAGACTCTGTCTCGGGGGAAAAAAAAAAAAAGATGTACTTCATGTAAAGTGCTTAATATTCTGCTTGGCAGATGGTAAGTACTGTATTAGTGTTGGCTATCATTAGCTATATTATTAGAAGTACTATGTGTCAGGCACTAAGCTTTTTACACATTATTTAATTCTTAAAGTTTCCTGCAAGGTGGGTATTATTCCCAGAAATTTAAATGAGTTATGAAAACTTCTCAAGGTTAGGTCACATCACTAATTATTGGCAGAAATTATGTTAGATCCTAGGGCCAGATGACTACAAAGGCCATGACCTTATTATTAACCACCTGACTGTTTGATGACATCAAAGCTTTAAAAGAACATAGTAGGTCTAAGAAACCAAGGAGTTTAAGGAAGAAAATCAGGCCTCCATATATACAGGCAGGCAGATAAGAAATGAAAAGCCCTGCCTCCTTGGCTTACAATGCTCCTGTTAAGAGAGAAAGATGCAAGTTATTTAATCTTTTTTTAATCCTTGCCACCCTTCTCTTCTATTCCTGCAAAAAACCTGAATGTATACACACCAGCATAACATTTGAGCAACTTAATTTCAAAGTCCGAAGTCAACCTCTTCAAAATTGTATAAGAAGGGCTGAGAAAATGTGATGCAAGTTATTTAATCTTTTTTTAATCCTTGCCACTCTTCTCTTCTATTCCTGCAAAAAACCTGAATGTATACACACTAGCATAACATTTGAGCAACTTAATTTCAAAGTCTGAAGTCGATCTCTTCAAAATTGTATAAGAAGGGCTGAGATAATGTTTGTAAAATAAAAGAAGCTGGCCAGACACGGTGGCTAACACCCATAATCCCAGAACTTTGGAAAGCCAAGCCGCATAGATCGCTTGAAGCCAGGGGTTTGATATCAGCGTGGGCAACATGGTGAAACCCTGTCTCTACAAAAAATACAAAAGTTAGCCAGGCATGGTGGCACACGCCTGTAGTCCCAGCTACTTGAGAGGCTGAGGTGGGAGCATCGCTTGCGCCCAAGAGGTTGAGGTTGCAGCGAGCCATGATCATGCACTGCACTCAAGCCTGGGAGATAGAGTGAGACCCTGTCTCAAAAAAGTAGTAAGTAAAGAAAGAATAAAGAAAGAAACAAACTAAATAGTGAAGATAAACTGATAAATCTTAGCCCTCAGTTTTTTTCAACTGGCATAAACTGTTATTCATCCCCATCAAGTTACAGGTGGCCTGAAAATGGCTTTGAAAATTGTTTTTTTGGTGTGTTTAAAGAATATCACCTATTTTACATTCATTGTAATGTCTATGTCAGACACTTTCAATAAAGGAATAAAACATTAAAAGTTCTCATTAACATCTTTACACTACTTACTGGGCCATTTCAATTTTGTTTCACTTTGAAATAAAGAGGCATTCCAGGACCAGGCTTAAAACTGGAAAAAACAACCTAGCTAGGCTGGAATGATTCAAAGAATAAGCTGAGTTCCCACCCACCCCCTTCTTTGACTACAGTCCAGTCGTTTCTCTAGAATCTAGCTTCTCATTAGACTCTGAAATGTCTATACCTCAAGAAATTCCAATTGAGTCCAATTGAAAATCCAAGTAACTTCCTTTTTTTAAGAAGAAAAGCATGCAACCAAGTAACTTTTTTAAGTAAATAAGATCATAACCTAATATACAGCTCAAAATTAACAGTGGGTTTGAATTCTAGCTTATTTTTTTTTTCAGTGTTTCAGAAGGAAAAGAAAAGATTTAAGCAGGCCAAAACAGTGACTGCCTTTTCGTTGGAGTCAAGTAAACTTGAGTGCCTCTGTGTTAAGCTCTTCTACATACTTTTTTCGCCGATTCCTAAAAAATCTGTAGTGAGTCATTATTTCCATTTTACATTTAGAGAAACTCAGGCTCAAAGACAGTAACTTGCCCCATACCGCACAATTAGTGACAGACCTGGATTTTGAGCCCAGGCTCTTTGAATCTAAGGACCCTGTGCTCTTTCTACCAGCCTTTCCCTTTTACTGTCACTGGCAATACCAATAGCTCAAAATGACAAAAATTAAAGTTTTATATTCTCCCCAATAGGATTCCTTAATTGTCTTTTCATGGGCTCTACTCTTTTTCTGAATTTCTTCTGTTGTTCAAACAATACTACCATCCAACAAAGCTCACTTTTCAGTTCTATCAGACATTTGCATTATAAATGCATCCAGCTAAGAGAAGTTAATAAGAGACTAAGAAGCTGTAAGACAAAACTGACAGAAGCAGTAATCTAATTAGTCAGAAAGACAAGACTAACGTCAGGCAATTCAAAAACCCTTCTTTTTTCCTTTATTAGAGGCCAACTAAGGCAAGGAATATACCTTTTAGATGATCCCTAATATTTACAGATTAAATCCACCAAGATATCTATTTGCCTGTGCAAGAGTCACAGTGCACACGTGAAACATCTCTAGTGAATCCAAAGTGGTCTGAGGACCCTCCGTGCCTTCCTCTCACTGTTCACAACATCTGCTGACTTGTTACCTACAGCCTCCCCTATTGCCAGCTCAAGCCAGAAAACTGAAACCTCCTAAAAAAGTCAGGGTCTGCAATACATTCATTCAGACTAGGTAATTTTACATTTAAAAAAAATCCTTGAGGCTGGGTGCAGTGGCTCATGCCTGTAATCCCAGCACTTTGAGAGCCAAGGCAGGTGGATCACTGGAGGTCAGGAGTTTGAGACCAGCCTAGCCAACATGGTGAAACCCCATCTCTACTAAAAGTACAAAAATTAGCCAGGTGTGGTGGCACGCACCTTTAATCCCAGCTACTTGGGAGGCTGAGGCAGGAGAATCTCTTGAACCCGGGAGGCGGAGGTTGCAGTGAACCAAAATCATGCCACTGAACTCCAGCCTGGGCAATAGAGTAAGACTCTGTCTCAAAAAAAAAAATTCCATGAAAAACAAAAGTTTTTCAGTGCATTTTATTTTAACAAAGTTGATGCTGGGTTAATAATTGTGAAATCTATTTCAAGGATAATCATAAATACAAATGCTTACTCTATGTCAGATCTCATGCTATAAACTACAAATCTACACTATAATTCATTTATTTCTCTCAGCAAGCCTACCAAGTAGGTATTATTATCTTGTTTTACAGGTGAGAAAATTAAGGCTCAAAGAAGAGGGAAAAACTTTCCCTAGATCACACAGCTAAATAAATGAAATGCCACATACAGATTTTCCTGACTTCAGTACATGCCTTAACCACTAAAATTTAAGTTTTGCTGTATTTTCAGATAGAAATAGGAGGACTTTTACAAACATCCTCCAAATAAAGTTCCATCAGTAATTTAGCTAAAAATGTTAATTCAGGTTAAAATGTACGTAATTTTTACCATACTATGAGAGAATTAACAAATGTAATTTGGCTAAATTTTATATTATAGAAAAGCTGCATGAAGAGCCCAGGTATTACAGGCACTATGCATTACAGATTAAGATAACAGCATTAATGATTCCAGCCATCTTGACCATATATTAAAGAAAACATTCTTTAGATATCTAAAATCCCACATGGATATAAGCAACAACCAATTGTTCTCAGGACAAGAATAATTTATAGAAATGAAATGCCCATCCAGTGGACCCGGGGTTCAGTCTCATCTCATGCACTTCAGTGTCTTTGTATATGTAGCTAGCTATACCTACAGCATTATCTCAACTTACACCTTCCACTCATCCATCATGACCAAGGTTAACCTCCTCCTCTTACCCCTTTAAAGCCCCTAAACCTCCATCTCTTTTCCCTAAGCAAAGTGAAACCATTTCCCTAGTCTGCTTACACTGGTACACCTTTTATTATTAGAGTGCCTATTAAATTTAAATCTTCACCATACATAGTGATTTCCCTTAGCAACTTCAATTGTTTGAGCAACTTCAGAAAGGTAGATTAAAAACAAAACAAAACAGGACTTGCGAATAAACCCAGCCCTTACTACTGTGTGATCTTGGGCATTTATTTGTCCAGCAATCTTCATATATCTCACATATAAAATGGGGTAACACCTAGCAAAATATCCGACAGATAAAGCCACCTTCCCTCTAACCAAAATGTGTGTAAACTGTCTTTAATGTTTTGTAATGAAAGACATTTCCTACAACTGATTTATAACATGCTTCCTGAACTGATTCAAAAAGTAGTGACAAGGTTCCTCATTGGAAAATCAGACTGACTGTCACTCAATAGGTTATACAGCATGGGCAACAGACCTGTAATTTATTACTCAATGTACTGAGCACTAAGGTACTAAACAGTGCCCAAAGAGAAAGGAAAGTCAACTTTTTATTACTTTGAAATGGAAACTGAGTTCAAGTCTCTAATAAAAAGATCCGAGTCTGCAGTTTGCAATAGTGGCCTACTGAACCTCACTGCATAAACTAAAGTTTGTTCATTCTCTCTCTCCTTAAACTGCTAATTTATGGCTATGGCAGGCAGAATAATGGTCTCCCAAAGATAACCACATCCTAATCCTGGAAACCTGTGAATATTAGTTTACACAACAAAAGAGAATTAAGGCTGCTAATCAGCTGACCTTAAAATAGGGAGATTATCCTGGATTATCTAGGTGGGCCCAATGTCATCAATCACAGGGTTCTTACCAAGTGGAAGAGGAAGGAGAGGCAAGGAAGGATATGTGATGAATGCCAGAAGGAGGGTCGAAGTGATGTGATATAAGAACTAGACTTGCCTTTGCTGGCTTTGGAGATGAAAGAAGGGGCCAAGAGCAGCCTCTAGAAGCTGGAAAAGCCAAGAAAAGACATTCACCTCTAGAGCCTCCAAAAAGGAATGAAGCTCAGGCTACACTTTAATTTTAGCCCACTGAGACCTGTGTCACTTTTAACCTACAGAACTGTAAGGTTAAAAATATAATGTTTTATGCCACAAAGTTTTGTGGAAATTTGTTACAGCAGGAATAAAAAACTAAATGTTTTGGGGTGTTTTTCCTACATTAACTTCTTTAGAGTCCTTTGAGTCACAATGGAGATACACTGGGACATTACAAAATCAAGTTTAAGAATCTCTAATGGAATGGGGAAAACATTTCATTGTACAAAACTTAAAATTTGGAAGGAAAAGTACCACCACACAAGATGGCATACTTCTAGCATGGCTAAGTAGACACTGTCAGGGCAAACCACTGAATAATAACTATACACTCTGGACAAAATATTTTATAAAAACAAAAGCTTTCTGAAGGCACTGGGGAACAACCAAACAGGCAGACACAGAAGGGGAGTCTACATTCATAAAAAACCAATGAGGTTTTTGTTTTTTCTTCACATCTTTTAGCCTGAAGGCAGGCCTCAGTGAGAGTTTGGAACAACAGACATGGTAAAGTGGGAAATCCTAGAAAAGGAAGAGCCAGAAAGGGGGAGGGAGCCCTATACATTCTGTATATAAATTCTACGGAAATCTCTGGCTGAACCCTGAACCATGCATGTACATGCTGCAGACTCCAAGGAGCCTAGCTAAAAGAACGGAACCAATATTTGATCTGCTGCCCACAAGGGATATGGATAGCAACAACAAAACACACTATTTGGAGGAATAAAACAGGATCTAGAGCCTCTACAACGTATCATTCACAAAATTCAGCATACAATCCAAAATTGTTCAACATATGGGAAACAAACAAAAAAGGAAAACACATTTTCAAGAAAAAAATCAACTAAGATTACCAGACACAAACTTCAGGACAGCTATAATCATGCCTAAAGACATAAAGGAAAATATCCTCAATGAATGAAAAAATACACAATACAGATGGGTCGCTGACTTACAATTGCCTGTCTTGCAATTTCCCAACTTTACAATTGTATGAAAATGGTAAGTATTCAGTATGCTCCTCGATTAAGTCCAGATAACCCCACTGTAAACAGAAATTTACATACTTTCAATTTACAATGGGTTTAATCAGGATGTCATCTCATTGTAAGTAAAGGAGCAGCTGTAATTGAAAATGCCACCACAACCCTCTCACCTTCGAAACTACAATAGCAGCTTGGGAATGAGGCAGTGATAAGTTCTAAAGTGGCATCAACATTACAGAAAAACCATGGGCAATTACTGAAGAAGGGAATAAACTTATTCTGATTATCTATTACTCCATAATTTATAACTTTTAGTCAATTACTACAATCACCTATGAGGTATTATCTCAGTTTACAGAAAAGAAAAATGAGGCTCAAAGAGATTAAGATGGCTCAAGATCACACAAACTAATACTTAATTCTAGCCATATTTTAAGTAATGATGAGCTGAAAAGCCTCGTCAAGAGAATGACAGCTAGCAAAGCAGAAATTAGAATAGGCAATTTCTTTGAAAGCATAAATAATCTTTAAAGGTTTCTCATTTAGGAAAGGAACTTAGGTAGACTTTTCTCGTACTTTTCTTGATACTTGCTAGGTTTAATGTGAAATCTCACTACTTGTGAAAGGTTAGAAGGGCCTGGTTATATAAGTAATAGAACATCCTCACAATGGAATGCTATGTAGCATTAAAATGACAGTATAGAAATGTCTACTGATAAGGAAAGCTGTTCAGAATACATTACAAAAGAGCAGGCTACCAAACAGTATAAATACCTTTCCATTTTTGTAAAAACAAATTGAAAGGTCTGTTATGTGTAGACATCAAAATGTTAACAATGGTAATTTCCAGGTTGACAAGACAATGGATGATTTTTATTTTTTGAGCTTACTCTACTTGCTAGTCTCAGTATTGTTTTTTCTACACACGTATGACGTGTGTAATAAAAATTAAACTTCTTCATCAACTCAAATATTTATTGTGTACATAGTGCATATCAGGTACTATTTGTTTAAAAAAGGGGGGAGGGTGGAAGTGGGAGGGAGAAGGGGAGACGGATGGAGAGAGAGAGGGAAGGAGGAAGGGAGGGAGAGAAAGAGTTCCAGAAACATTAAATCTGGATTACAATGGTCCTCCACTACCTCAAGTTGTTCTTTTTCATTAAAACTGCTTTTCAATTTATACTTCTAGCCCCTTTGCCTCAAAAACAAAAGAAACAAAATCTACAAGCACTCTAATTTCTTTTCTTTCTACCATGTCTGATCCTCATCATCTTTCACCTAGCATTCTGCAAGAGCCTCTTATCTACTTAGTCTCCCTGTTTCTGGGTCCAAATCAAACCCATTCCACCCTCAGTCCTATCCAGTGACCTATCCAAAACAGAAACCAGATCTTATTCCTCTACTCTAAAACCTTTCACTGACTCCTGACGGCCTCTAAGATAAAATCAAATTCTTTAGTATGGCACGCAAGGAGCTCCAATATCTGGCCCCTGTCTCTCCCTTATTTCATTTGGGAACAAACCTCACCTCCAACAGCAGAGGGTGGCTTCTCATACATACCGATCTTTTTCTTGCCAACAAGACTTTAAGTTGTCCTTTCCACCTAGAATACCCTCGGACCCCATGCCCAATCTGTTAGTATTACCTTCAGGAAAAATCTTATGCACCTTGAAACCACATTGGATGACCCTATTCATATCTCTAACACTGTACTTTTACATTGTCTCAACCTTAAAGTTCCTCTTACATGAGACTATCAATTCCAAAAGAACGGGAACTGTCTAAGTCTTTTCCTTATCTGTAATATGAGGAAAAAGTAATACCAACCTCAAAAATGAGATGTGGAATGCAGATATTTAACTCGGTGCTTGGCATACAGAAAACAGTTATCAAATGACTATCATTATTATCCACACCGTTAACTAGAGCTCAGCAGTGCATGACGTACAGTAAGACTTCAAATGTTTATTGAAAGACTGAACTCTGCAAAAAGGAATATTCCCATTTTACAACTGAAGAAACTGAGGAAGATTAACAGCACAAAGTCATAGAGCCACAAAAGGCAGTTAAGCTAACATCCAAACTCGAGTCTAACTCTAAAGCCCTGAATTCATTCTCAATGAATATACACTCCCTCCCTCCTGCTGAGAACTGACTTAACCTATTTTACTCTTAGAAAACAAACAAAACTAAGGCTTCTTTCCAGTATTACTTGTGTAACAGGCCCTGCTGTTATAATCGACATTTCTGGAAATCTGCATTTTTAGATTAACGTGAAGGAGTGTTTCAACTTCCCTGCAATTCAATTTCCTTGCCTACCATGAGATGTACTTGGATCTCAAAAAGATCATTTAATCTCTAAAATCCTGTGGTTCTTTAATTGGGTGCTGTTATTTGCGGCGCCGTTCTTTCAGAGTTAGTTTGATACCATTTATTTAGCCAGCATTTCCGATATGCAAAGCACAACTGCAGTAAATCAAACATTGGCCACCCTTTTCCAGCCCTAAGAAAGTTCTCCCTAAGCCTTCACGAAGCAAGCCAGAGCTCTCCAGTATGCTGCAACCTAAAAGCATCGAGGTCACTAGGCTTGAAACGAGAGGTTCCTCCTTCGGGGCGGCGGTCTTCGAAACTGATCTGGCCAGAGCAGGCCTAGATTCTGCGCTACAGCAAAATAGCAAAAACAAACAAACAAACAAATATATCTATATCTATATATATAACCAAGCAGCCCCTCTTTTCTGTCCTCCTCGACCAAACTAGGAGTACACTTCCCAGTATGGCAACCCTCCCTCGGGGCTTCTCACTCACGGTGGGGCTGCAGCGGCCTCCCTAAGAGGGCTAAGGCCGCAGTGTCCTTGCAGCCGCCTGCAGGCCCGTGCAGAGCCCAGGGCTCTCCTGCGCCCAAAACTAAGGGAGACACGGAGAGCAAGAGAAGGGCGGCGGCAGCGCCGGGCTCAGCTTGAGCCTCCTTACCCACTGGGCGGTGAGGCCAGCCGCCCGGGCCCGGAGCGCCGCGGAGAAGAACATGGCAGGCCACACTGTTCACCTTCCCCAGCCGCGCCAGGCGAGAATCCCGAGCGCGCCCAGGGCGCACAGCGTGCGCGCTCCCGACCCCAGGCCTAGGCGACCCGGACGGCACGCCGCTCCCTTCGCCGAGGGGCGGTGGCTGACGGGAGGGAGCGAGGGCGCGCGGGGGCTGCTGGGCCCCTGTGGGCGGAGACTTCCCGGGGGAGGGGCGGGGACCAGTCCGTGCTCGGAAAGGGAGGTGTCCTACGGGCCGCTGCAGGGGTCCCGGCCTTGAAAAGAAGCGTCCCGGAGCTGCACCTTGGGCTCCTGGGTAACGAAGCGCCCGCCTGGATTTATAGGGGTGAGCTTCCCTCATGGAGAGCCTTGTGAGGATTAGCCACCTCCTCTTATATTGCTGTTAGTTAAAAATAAAGTCGGGTTGCAACCCACTATAAATCTTATTCTACATGTTACGAATTCAAGACACAGAGGGCTGCTATCCAGTGTGCTAGCCATAGACACCAAATGTCTTGGTTCCCAATCTTTTGCATTAGAGATATGTGCGACATATTTAGGGGTTAAATGGTATGATGTCTGGAATTTGCTTGAGAATAGTGGGGAGTGGGAGGTGAAAAATAAAGCAAGTTGGCCGTTAAGTAAGGCCATAGAAGCTGCATGGTCGTTCTTATTTACTACTCTCGGTACTTTTGTACATATTAGATATTTTCCATAATAAAGCTGAAAAAAAAACCCACTTCCTTCTTCATGTTTGTTTGGTTATCTCTGGAAATTCCAACAAGTATTTATTCAGTAACAGCTCTAATGTGCACAGCACTATTTCCTGGTGTGGACTTCCTCTTGATTTTTTACGTCACTGCCTTCTTTTCTGGAGTGTCACGTCCTGTACCCACCCCCTTCCTTTTGCCCATTTTCTTTGCTATAATAAACTTGTGAATAATTTCTAGAACATTCACAGCAGCACAGGGATTTTAAAAATTTATCCCTTATTAGTTTAAAAACTCAGGAATATTCCATTGCAACCCCTATGAATCATATTTCGCAAATCACAGAATTCAAGACACAGAGGACTGCTGCCCAGTGAGCTAGAAATAGATACCAAATGCCTTGGTTCCCACTCCTTTGCCTTATATTTTATGTTAGTTTGCCTCTCCTAAATTAGCTTCAGTATTTCCCTTTAAAAGGGAAAGACAGTCTGGCCCTTAATGTAAATGTATTTTGTTATAAAGTTACCTAAATACTTGTATACCTGGCCGGGCGCGTGGCTCACTCCTGTAATCCCAGCACTTTGGGAGGCTGAGGCGGGCAGATCACGAGGTCAGGAGATCGAGACCATCCTGGCTAACACGGTGAAACCCTGTCTCTACTGAAAATACAAAACATTAGCCGGGCGTGGTGGCGGGCGCCTGTAGTCCCAGCTACTCCGGAGGCTGAGGCAGGAGGATGGCGTGAACCCGGGAGGCGGAGCTTGCAGTGAGCCGCCACTGCACTCCAGCCTGGGCGACAGAGCGAGACTCCGTCTCAAAAATAAAAAATAAAAATACTTATACACCTAACACTATTGTGCACATACTTACTGTTCTTATACAACTAAAGCCAAAACATGTCACAAATACTTGATGGATGAGATAGACATTATATGGATTCTTTTTGAATCTGTAATGCATGCTTTTACTGGATTTTATTAGGGCATTCTCTGACTCCCAATCCAGATTAGTCCTCAAGATACCGTCCCAAAATATGCCTGCCTGCACTTTCACTACTACATTTACGACCAGATTATAACCTCCATGGGTGGAGAAACCTGCCCTTCCTATATTGTTTGGTTCAGCAACTTGCACTATTCCTGGCAAGTGGAAGGCATTCGATAAATATTTGTTGTCTGAATGAAAATCTTGCCCATAGTGCAAATATTCTGCCTACCTAAAAGGGTTAGAATTATGCTCATTTCTATTTGTCTTAGGTCAGAATTATGCTTGTTTCTATGTGTATCGGTGAGAGTGCTTTTCGCTACAAGTAGCAGGAGTTCTAACAAGTAGATTAAAGGATACTGGGTTCATTTTCTCACATGAAAAACAATTCCAGAGGTAGAGCAGTTCCAAGGTTAGTTAACTCAACCTTGCCCAAGGATGTCTTCAAAATGTTTAGCGGCTTCCATCTTTTTACTCCAACATACTCAGCCGTGACTCCTATTATAGACACAAGATATCTGCAGCAGTTCCAAGTATCATGTGCAAATGACAACATTCCAAAGAAGAAAAAGAACTCTTACCTCTAAAGTGTCCCAGATGTTCGTCCAGCAGCCTTCTTGTCTCATTGGCTTACAAGACATAGTGGTTAAGAGAGAATACTCTAGAATCAGACTACGGGGGTTCAGCTGCTGCTTTCTAGCTGCGTGACTTTAGGCAAGTTAGTCTCTCTGGGCTTTGGTTTAATAATGGTACCTTCCTCATGGCTTTATTAGGAGAATGTGAAAGGAAAATAAATCTTGGGACCCCCAAATCACTAAGCCAAGGGAAAAGACAAGCTGGGAACTATGTCAGGTAAACCTACCTCCCATTTTTTTCCTAAATAAGATAGCTACAAAGATAAAAAGCTACATACCTCCCTCACAATTTGCCCACAAGAAAATTCCTTACGGACAAAGTACAGACAGATCTCGATATCATCCCTCTGAGGCTCGCGAGAGACAAGAGCATATCTGATTGCTTTCTCTGCCCTATTGTTCATGTAAAAATGCAAATGCACTGAGCCAGACTAAATTTTGTATTCAGTGGAGGGCTGATCAAGGACTCAAAAGAATGCAACCTTCTGTCTCTTATCTACTTAGGATTTGGAAGCTCTCCCTCAAGTTGTCTCGCCTTACCGAAGTGAACCAATGTTCATCTTACACATATTGATTGATATCTCATGTCTCCCTAAAATGTATAAAAGCAAGATGTACCCCAACCACCTTGGGCACAGGTCGGCAGGACCTCCTGAGGCTATGTCAGGGTTCGTCCTTAAGCTTGGCAAAATAAACTTTCTAAATTGATTGAGAACTATCTCTTTTGGTTTACAAGAATGAAATTGAAGTGGCATCACTGTCTGGGGTAAATATCCAGGGTTTGGCATCTCCTGCCAAGAGGATTAAGGAAAGGGACACATGTGGGTGGGTTAAGGAGCAGAAAGTTTAATAGCCAGAAGAAAGGGGAGAGGAGAGCAGCTCCTTGTAAGACGTCCGAAAAAAGGGGCATGGGCGGACCACAGCAGATTTTATAAGTAGGCTTGAGGAGGCAGTGTCTAATTTATGTAGGGCTCACAGATTGGTTTGACCAGGTGTAATGTTTATGTAGCAAGGGGAAGGCTGGTCTCCCAACCCTAATCTTATTATACAAATGGGCTTTCCACTTGGGCAGTGCCATCTAGTCTGCTCCTTACTGTACACGTTGCTGGCAAAAAGAGAAGATGGGGCCGCCACTTTGAACATGCCTCATCCCAGGTAGTATATTCCTATGGGCACAACTGCCGGAATTCACCTGTGCAAGCTTCTAGTTTGCTTGTCTGTCTGCAGCTCGATTTTACAGGCTGCTCTTTGTTAGAAAAGAAAATGATTGGCAGTTGCTTTTTATTAAAAGGGAAACCTTACTGAGGACTCCCATACCCTCACTATCTGCCTAAGCAATTTCTTCTTAACTCCTGTATCAAAATGAGTTGATACCTTTTAAAGTTCTTTAAAAAGTACCTAGCACAGAGTAAATGCTTAGTGTTAGCCTTCATCATCATCATCACCATCATCAGAATAGAACATTACAATATTAAGATAATTAAGCCACTAATCAGAAAGGAGAATGGAAGGGCTAGTTTGGGGCTCATTAGCTCCTGAACAAAATAGCTCTGCCAGCAAGGAAGGGGCTGAAGAAGTAAATCTAGGTAGGCAACTAACGGGATCATCCACAGTAGACCACCGTCTTTTTGAGTTCATGACCTATAGAGAAAGTGTATATCCCACTGGTGCCTGACACTAATCAAGGACTTACCAGGTGCCCCCAATTTCTATTACCTAGGAACAGAACCAAAAAGTGCAAAGAGTAATGTTTGAAACATTAAGGATGTGCGCTAAGGGAGTGTCTAACCTGTTAACACCTTCTTGAAGATGTTACAGAAAGTAAGATGCTTTTAGTTCAATTCAACTTTATTTCAATTCAACTGCCAGTAAGTGTGGCACCACACTGTTCACCAAGTCAAAAGACTTGTTAATGTCCAGCATGACTTTGGCTTATCCTTAGCCCAAATACTTATTAAGTGAGAATGTCAGGATGGATATCTTTTACACCCAGTAACGTAAGTTAATTTCTGGAGCCACTCCACTTATAAAGTAACCTCATGTGCAATCAACTATTCTCAGAGTCCTTAGGATAGAATTGTGGGGGCTGTCTGGAAAATTCCTCTTCTTCCTCCCACTATCAAAGTCATTATTTCTGGACACAGACCAGCATGGACATCGATGATTTCAAGTTACTGACCTAACCCTACAAGCTTGATTGAAATTGGCTTGATTATGTAATGAACCCGTAATGAACATCATGGCTGCCTGGTTTGATATATTCCACTATTCTAAGTTGGCACTACTACCATAAGCCCAGGGAAATTGGCCCTAACTATAGTGGTCAAGCCATTAAATAAAGAATGTGTGGGTGTTGGGGGTGGGGAGTGAGGGACTGGAGTCTGGGGGAGCTAGAATAAAGTCTAGAGGGATGACCAAATGTGGGAACTTTGACTCTCTCATTCTTGATTTCTCAGCCATTTAAACTATCACACATAGGCACTATCAAGGACGTGGTGTAATGAAAATCATGAGCTTTGTAATTGGATTTGAATTCTGACCTCGTCACTTACTCGCTTTTGTGAAGCTTTGGTTCTCAGTTTCTGAAAGTAAAATTAGAATATTAAATCATTCAGTTTATGGAAAATGATGAACATGGTGCCTGGTACACAGTAAGAGTTCAGAAAAGCTTTGGGTTTTTGTTTTGTTTTGTTTTGTTTTCAGTATCTAACAAGTTGTCCGCTCCATCTATGGAACACTTTAGTCAGGCTTTCTAAATTGTGATTATCTCCTAAGTCACATCCTACTTATTAAAGCAGCCACAGGTAGATCGTGCACTCTGGCTCTCAGCATGCCCTCACATAACAATACCGATGTGCCTGCCTTGCTGGGTTTTCTCATGAAAAATGTGAGCTGCAGGCCCAGTCCTGCTTTGCAGGGAAAGGGAGCCAGTTGGTATAAAGTCAAAACTCAATGGAAGGGAAAAATGGGATAAGGTTACTGCTGGGTGAGAGACAGAGAGAGAGAGAGAAGTATTTCCAGCAGGAAATTGGAGCATGTAAAGAAGAATGATCCGGTCACATTGGTAAACTGAAGTGTTAGACCCATTTCACATTGAGGTGAGGGGGGATGTCAGGTTAGCGAGTGAGTTCTGCATGATTCTTTCAGATTCTTCTCAAGTTATTCTTGCATATGCGAGACCAAAAGGGAAAATGAAAATCAAAACAGCCAGTAACTTAACTACATAGACTTCAAGAACAGATTGTTTTAAAAAAATAATGTAAGCAGAACGTCACCTAAGCCATTATCAGATTCACATCGCTCGTTACTTCCCCAACATGGGACTGATCCTAGCAGCTTCTGCGGCTGAAGTGAAATTTTCTGTCAGAATTTGATCCATGCTTCCCTAGCAAGTAGTCAAAGTAATTAAACAACAATGAATGTAATTCTTGCCTGATAGATTTGCAAATTGCTGATCACTGTTGTTGGTAATGTGTGGAGCTACATGCTGTCATTGGTGATGGTAGGAGTGTGATAAGATCAGCCTCTGGAGAGGGTAATTTGGCAATATGTGTTCGGTTTCTTAATATGAATTTATCCTAAGGAAGTAACTGAAAAAGTATACAAAAATGTTTATCATGGTGTTATTTGTAATACTGAAAACCTGGAAGCTATATAAATGACATCAGTAGAGAATTTATTAAATAACAGTACAGCCATACAATGGGATATTGCTCTGCAGATTTAAAAATAATAATGAAAATAAATATTTATTGTAAAGAAAAGATGCCCATAATGTGTGGCAACTTAATAAAAAAAAGATTACAAAACATCACATATAACATTACTACATTTTCTGTATATGCATAGGAAAAAATATGGAAAGGTAAAATGTTAATGAGCGTTCTCTCTGAGTGATGGCATTAAAGGTAATTTTCCTTTTTTTCTTTATGCTTTTTGTATTGCCTGATTTTATTTCAATTAACACATGCTACTTTATGGTAAGAAAAAACAAAGCTATGTTCATTTTGAGAAATAGTCTAATAAAGGAAAAATAAAAGTGAAAAATTTAATAATTCTCTTTTATATTCATTTCTTTTTAGTGGATATAAACCTCTTTAGAGTATACTTCTTTTGATTGCTATTAATTTTTATTCGGGTTTGAATTTAGGGTATTGAGGAGTGTGGGCTGAGAAGAGGGAAATGGGCCAGTTCTTAGACTCTTTGGGCAGTTTTCATTCTAGACAGAAGAAATAGCTCTGGACTCCCTCCCTCAGGCTGCTTCTTAAAATCCCTGTAAATATTTGAATTCATGTCTTCCTTGACCAGTTACAAAAGCATTCATGTAAAGTTTCTTTAAATAGTCAATTTTCTTGCACGTTAAAATTTTCCTTGACTAAGAAAAATCATATTGCATCTCAGTGGTTCATTTGCTGTGTATGCTTCTGTGGTGAGATGTAAATAGTCTAAGCTGTATAATGAAAGAGTGGTCGGAGCAGGATGAAACTGGTCAGAAAAGACTTTCATTTATTCATTTACTATGCAAATATATGTTCAGCTCCTCTTATATGCCAGGCACTAGGGCACTGGAGATACAAAGGCAAAAGACATAGCCCTTCCTGGGAAGACCTTACATGCTGGCAGGGAAAGATTATAATACGAGTGTATGTGCAACATGAATTGGGAACTTAGAGAGGAAGGAATCCCAAAGTCTTACTGGGGATGTCAGATGTCACAGGGCGCGTAACACTTGAAGGTTACACAAGAATTTGCCATAAATAGGGTTTCTTGGAGGTATGTTTTCAGCTGAAAGAAATGAAAGATAAGCATTGCTATAGAGCAGTTAGAAGGTCAAGGTGGCACATAACAAACCTAAACAGATTCTGATAATAAAGGTTAGAGGAGTCGTTGTTCCCCTTCTTCCTCTGGGGCCCACTTCCTGCCAGGTCATTTCAGTGCATAATAACAGAGGCACATGATGTTGGTGCTGAGGCTTTCATCGTCCTTCGTGGATGCTTTTGGCAGGGCCTTGCATACTGTGTGTGTGAATTGTTGCGTGCTAATGGCAAGATGACATACGATAGAACTTTCAAGCCAGATAATAAGGGGCTTTGCTATCAGGGCAGTGGAATGACAGGAACTGTTGTGTGGATTCTGAGATAGCCTGACTTGGTGGGTCCTGGTATCAACATTTTAGAGCAGGAAAGACTAGAAAACATCTTGTCCAATCTCCTCATTTTATAGGTTAAAAAATAAAAAGTTACTGAGAATGCCAAGATCTTAACAACCGCCTTCTTCATGAATAAATTATTGAGTGTGATAGTTTTGTGTAGTGGTGCTCTATAAACCTTAATGAGAAGATTCATTTTGTTCATCTGGCTGGCAGAGAAGTCCTGCTTAGTTACCTAGCTCTAGCTCATGTGTTTCTTATGTTTATATAGTCAAAGGTCGAAAGCTGACTAAGAACAGACGAGTTCTTTCCTTTTGCATCATTTTTCAACTTTTCAAAGGGCTTAAAATAAACTATCATTTTCCACTATTTACTTAAGGGATTTGTTTTGCAGTATCCGTAGTTCTTGGTAACCTTCCCCCCCACCCCACCACCACCACCCCATTGTACTTATGAAGTGCACAATCTGATTCTTACTCATCTATCAACATCTAAGGAATGCTAGTGTTAATATGTATGGTTTAAGTCACCCAAAACGGAATAAGAATGTTGAATTGGCCGGTGATGTTTGTGACTTTCCACAAATATCTTACATGTATAGAATCAGGAAATCACTCCTCCTAAGACAGACAAAATTTATCAAAGGAAAGAGAGTCTGCCCTTACTTTCTCAGGGACCATACCTACAGCAGGGTGTGAAAGGCTGGCTTCTAAGATAACCATAGCAGGCCAATTTGACTTTGTGTAAGCATATGACGCAGGGGAATGGAAAGTGGTAGGGTTAGCATCATTTAATAAACATGTACAGTGGTTACAGAAATTCCAAGTTTAGCTAAAGGCCTCCAGCAACAAGTGTCACGGTGTATCTAAATAAGAAGAGTCATGAAACGCAATATGAAATTATCTACTAAAAATATTGGCCAGGCATGGTGGCTCGTGCCTGTAATCCCAGTATTTTGGGAAGCTGAAGTGGGAGGATCACTTGAGGCCAGGAATTTACGATCAGCCTAGGCAACATTGTGAGACTCCGTCTCTACAAAAAATTTAAAAATTATCCAGGCATGATGGCATATGCCTATAGTCCCAGCTACTTGGGAGGCTGAGGTGGGAGGATTGCTTGATCCCAGGAGTTTCAGGCTGCAGTGAGCTATGATCATTCCACTGCTCTCCATCTTGGGCAACAGAAATGAAAGCCTGTGTCAAAAAAAAAAAAAATCAGTTTACTCCAACTGAGGCTTAATCAGGTTATGCAAGTAGGCTATCTTTGTGAATATTGATTTTGCTTAAAAATAAGAGAACCGCTCAGAAAATCTTTGTCATTTTTATGGAATTTCCCAGGAAAACAGTACATGTATGTACTGAAAGAAAGCTGGAAATGAAAGAGAGAAGGAGAAAGAAAGAGAGGTGGGAAGGAGGAGAAAGAAGAAGAAGGAGAGAAAGAGAGAGGAAAAGAAGGAAGAAGAGAAAGAATGAATGAGGGTATTTTAGTTTGAAACCAAGGAGTAATTTCTCTTAATAAATGAACTTCCTTTTCTTTTTGTTTAAACAATTTTGCATGTTTAAAAATATTTATTTTTTTCCTTCACTTTTTTTTTGTCAATTATAATTTTTTTTAATACTTTAAGCTCTAGGGTACATGTGCATAACGTGCAGGTTTGTTACATATGTATACATGTGCCATGTTGGTGTGCTGCACCCATTAACTCGTCATTTACATTAGGTATATCTCCTAATGCTATCCCTCCCCCCTCCCCCCTCCCCCCATCTCACAACAGGCCCCGGTGTGTGATGTTCCCCACCCTGTGTCCAAGTGTTCTCATTGTTCAATTTCCACCTATGAGTGAGAACATGAGGTGTTTGGTTTTCTGTCCTTGCGATAGTTTGCCCAGAATGATGGTTTCCAGTTTCATCCATGTCCTTACAAAGGACATGAACTCATCCATTTTTATGGCTGCATAGTATTCCATGGTGTATATGTGCCACATTTTCTTAATCCAGTCTATCATTGATGGACATTTAGGTTGGTTCCAAGTCTTTGCTATCGTGAATAGTGCTGCAATAAACATACAAGTGCATGTGTCTTTATAGCAGCATGATTTATAATCCTTTGGGTATATACCCAGTAATGGGATGGCTGGGTCAAATGGTATTTCTAGTTCTAGATCCTTGAGGAATCGCCACGCTGTCTTCCACAATGGTTGAACTAGTGAACTTCCTGTTCTAACCAGCATTTCATCTGAAGTAAATGCTAAAACAATGGACACATCCTTAAACCCACTGCAGTCCCAGACTTGTAGGAGCTTACAAAATTTTATAGCTGTCCTTGTGTAGTGAGGACAATTTTACACAAATTTTCAGAGGAATTTCCTCTTCTGCTGAACTTTGACTCTGAATCTCTGTGGACACTACTCCCCAGAGCATATGCAGTTCCTAAATGCCTGCTGGTTGACCTCACTAGATAAACCTAGATTCACATTCTATTTGCACAATGTCTGGGCTCTAAAGGCTCATCCGACCGTCCTGGCAAGTGCAGATTTTACTGGATACAGTTTCTGTTTGTCCACATTATAGGTTTTCTCAGATTTGCGTTTTGAAAAGTATTATTGAAAAATGAAGATAGGCAGGGCCAACATGGGGAAAGCCTTGTGGACATTCATTTAATCAAGTATTCCTGAAATAGGCTGGGTGCGGTCGCTCACGCTTGTAATCCCAGCACTTTGGGAGGCCAAGGAGGGTGGATCACAAGGTCAGGAGATCGACACCAGCCTGGCCAATAGGGTGAGACCCCGTCTCTACTAAAAATATAAAAATTAGCCAGGTGTGGTGGCGCACATCTGTAATCCCAGCTACTCAGGAGGCTGAGGCAGGAGAATCGCTTGAACCTGGGAGGTGGAGGTTGCAGTGAGCCAAGATCATGCCACTGCACTCCAGCCTGGGTGACAGAGCGTGACTCTATCTGGAAAAAAAAAAAAAAAAAATTCTTGCAATGGTAAATTTCCTCTTTTTATGACCACTTTCTAAATTTCATAATATTTTGTTAAACATGTACCCTGGGACATGGGATAAGAGGGATAGATTTTGTCATTCACTAGACCATTCCTCAATCCCTTTAATATTTTCCAAGTTTCTTTCATGTGTCAGGGAAGGGTACACTAAGTGTTGAAGATGTCAAGATATTGCATATAGTCTTGCCCTCACGGAGCTCACAGTCTAGTTATTAGTACATGACTGGGTTCATAGTGGACTTGGCTGCTAAAGAATATGAAATTTATAATGAGGCGCAGTGGCTCACACCTGTAATCCCAACACTTTGGGAGGCTGAGGCGGGTGGATCACAAGGTCAGGAGATCAAGACCATTCTGGCTAACATGGTGAAACCCTGTCTCTACTAAAAATACAAAAAAAAAAAAAAATTAGCCAGGTGTGGTGGTGGGCACCTGTAGTCCCAGCTACTTGGGAGGCTGAGGCGGGAGAATGGCGTGAACCCAGGAGGCGGAGCTTGCAGTGAGCTGAGATTGCACCACTGCACTCCAGCCTGGGTGACAAAGCGAGACTCTGTCTCAAAAAAAAAAAAAAAAAAAAAGAAATTTATAACCCCAAACTCTCCTATTCATGGTCTGCCCCCTCTGAAATCTGATATTTGTGTTGCTACAGAGCAATCTTTCAACTTGTTTTGTTGTCTTGGGAATAATACGCATTCAAAATAACAAATATTATTCAGCACCTATTATAGCCAGGCGGTAAGAACACATGATAGGCAGACTTATAAGATGGGTTGTGGTAGAATTTTAATGATGTAAATATGAAGAGAGCACATGAGGTCAGTGTATCACTTCTATGTCTGAGTAAGCAAGGATAGCTCTGAGAGGCCACGCTTTCCACTGGAATCAGAACTTGCTTTAAATACAGATAGAAGATAATGATGTTCTCAGAAACATGATTGATCAAAGAACCCTATCATATCCTTTCTTACGTTACTTCCTCTTACCAGCCGACCACTTTTGCTGAAGATGATGCTTTTCAGACAGAAGTCAGAGAAAGCTGTGTGACTTAGACATCATCACCAGGGATGTTAAGCAGGCTGGCCCATCGCAAGAGCCATGGAGTGTACGTGAGTGTGTGTGCATGCATGTGTTCCAGAGAGGTGGGGTGCAGAGGGTGGGATGGAGAGGTCTTCAGGGTGTCAGGTCATGTTTTCCCTCCTGGAGAATTGGCATTACATCCAGGGTGATGAGAAGAGAGGTTCAAATAATTCCTGCCTAAGGTTTGATGGGTCCTAGAGACGGTATGAGTTAAAGGGTGAGGACGAAGAAAATAGCCTGACAATGAGAAGAGAAAGGCTGGAAAAGCTGTGGAGTAGAAAGGGTCCAAAGCCAGATTTCAGTGCTGAGGCACTAAACATGCCAAGACCCATGCACCTGGGGCAATAATGACCTCCTGGGCCAGAGTAATATTCACAATGCTGAACTCCTGGTAAGGTTCGGGTGCTAACAAGTTAAGACGGATGCTGGCCAGTATGCCAGTGTTTTCAGCCCTGACTCCAGGGGTCTGCCAGATAGCACCAGGAGTGCGTATCTGTTGGTGTCCCAGGTAGTAATTACTACATAGAATCTGCTGAATGTTCTGTTTCCAGGACTCACACATATGAGGCTAACTTTGTATTAGGCTTGTTAGAAAAGAGAGGAGGTTACAAAAAACACAGGAGGTTTCTGGGAAATGTGGCTATTTAAATCACAACACTTGCATCAAATGTCCTTAAACTGACCAAGAAATCTAGGAGACAAAATTGTTAAGCTGTACATTTCTCAAACAAACAAACAAACAAAACAAAACAAAAACTACTTTCCATATCTTTGGTCTGACAGATAATATTTTTTAATGATGTAGGCTTCCCAACAGTTTTTAGAATACGGACAAATAAAAGAGTGGCTAACAACTATAAATCAACACAGAACTCGATTTCCTTCGGCAAAGCTGGAGGAAGGCTTAAGTCATTCCACAAGCCCCATTTCTGTCAGGCAAGGTCCAGTAAAGTCCCAAGGAAGTGACTATGGTTTTGTTGTGGCCTCTTAACCTCCTAAACCCTCCCAGCTCTTAAATGGCAAAAGCCAACATGGTGAAACCCCATCTCTACTAAAAATACAAAAAATTAGCCAGGTGTGGTGGCGGGCGCCTGTAGTCCCAGCTACTCGAGAGGCTGAGGCAGGAGAATGGCATGAACCCGGGAGGTGGAGCTTGCAGTGAGCCGAGATCGCGCCACTGCACTCCAGCCTGGGCGACAGAGCGAGACTCCGTCTCAAAAAAAAAAAAGAAAAGTCAAAAAATATGGGTCACTTTTACTGCTGCAACTGGCTCCAGCTCTAGCCACTCAAACCAAGCCTGCAAGGGGCCTAGTAACACTGGGGAAGTGCAAGTGTTTATTTTTAAGTAAACAACTTTTTTTTTTTCTGGTTTAATCAAAAAGCCTTTTATAAGGTTTTGTTTTAAACTATATGCAAATATTGTAATCTCTGAAGAATTTAGCAAAGATTTATTTTTTTCTATTTCCAGTCTCTTGACAGACACAGCCTTGCGTAAAAGAAAGCTGATTCTAAGAGCACACAAATCAGCAAACACATTTTAGTGCATAAATTCGACTGTGGAGTTGTACCTTGGTTTCCTAGTTTCTGCTTAAAAAATGATAAAAAGCAGAGTTAGGTGCAGTTTTCAGTAGATAGCCTCCACTGTGTGAACCAAGTCAGATTTCAATTCTTCATCTGAAGGTACTGATTGATGTCGTCAGACGCTTTCCCTGACGTAGATCCCCAATCCAAGGGCCAGCAGGTGAGACAGAAGCAGAGATGGAAGAAACACCTTCAAAAATTCTTTTTAGAAAATACTCCTTTTTGGCCAGGTGCAGTGCCTGTAATCCCAGCATTTTGGGAGGCTGAGGTGGGGGGATCACTTGAGCCCAGGGGTTCAAGACCATCCTGGGCAACATAGCGAGATCCTGTCTCTACAGAAAAAAAAAAAAAAGGTAGCCGGCCACAGTGGTGCATGCCTGTGGTCCCAGCTACTTGGGAGGCTGGGGCGGGAGGATTGCTTGAGCCTGGGAGGTGGAGGTTGCAGTGATCCATGATCATGCCACTGCACTCTAGCCTGGATGACAGAGGGAGGCGCTGTCTGAAAGAAAGAAAGAAAGAAAAAAGGAAGGAAGGAAGGAAGGAAAGAAGAAAAGAAAAGAAAGAGAGAGAGGAAGAAAGAAAGAAAGAAAGAAAGAAAGAAAGAAAGAAAGAAAGAAAGAAAGAAAAAGAAAGACCCTTTCATCATAACACATGTGTTGTTCACGCTGAGAGATGCTGTGTGCTTTGTATGTTTGTTTAAAGAAGTTATCTTCTGGGAAGTGCTATGGTTTGAATGTTACCCTTCCAAAATTCATCTTGAAACATAATTCGGATTGTGGTTGTGTTAAGACTCAGGGGTTTTTGGATGTGAGATGTGATAAAGTCATGAGGGCTTCCCCATCAAGATATAGATTCATGCCTTATAAAAGGGGTGGAAGGTACTAGCTTAGGCCCTTTTGCCTCCTATCCATTCCGTTATGTGAGGACACAGTGTTTGTCCACTCTGGAGGATGCAGCAACAAGGCGCCATTGTAGAAGTGGAGACTGGACCTTCAGCAGACACTGAATATGTTGGCACCTTGATCTCGAACTTCCCAGCCTCCAGGACTATGAGAGTAAGTTTCTGTTCTTTACGAATTACCCAGTCTGTGGTATTTTGTTACAGCAGCAGGAACAGACTAAGACAAGGGGATACTCTCAGACCAACTTGACTAATCTGTGTCCAATCTGAGTTTTTCTTCAGAATGCTTTCAACTTCTCTCAATGTGATCTTCCTCAGGCTGAAAGCTGTTTTTTTGCTCCAGTGCGATCAGTGACTATTTTCAGGGTGTCTGTGAGTGAACTTCATGCTGGGCATCAAGTAATGTTTTTTGCATGTCATGACTGTAAATGGAAATTGAAGTTAGAGCCCTGCTCTATCCCCATGCTTACTAGTGTACAGTTGCACCCACAGGCCCTGCAGGTCCTCCTCCTGCAGCTCCGGAGCTCTGCAGCTCAGTGGTCAGAGGGCAGAGAGGAGGCTTGTCAGGATCTATGGGGAACAGCAGCAAGAGTCTAAACACACCACTGTTATTTTTTGCAATATGCTTTCACTTATTTATTTATTTATTTATTTTTGAGACAGAGTCTTACTCTGTTGCCCAGGCTGGAATGCAGTGGCACAATCTTGGCTCACTGCAACCTCTACCTCACAGGTTCAAGTGATTCTCCTGCCTCGGCCTCCCTAGTAGCTGGGATTACAGGCACGCACCACCACTCCCAGCTAATTTTTGTATTTTTAGTAGAGATGGGGTTTCACCATGTTGGCCAGGCTGGTCTCGAACTCCTGACCTCAGGGATCCACCTGCCTCGGCCTCCCAAAGTGCTGGGATTACAGGCGTGAATCACCATCCCCAGCTACTTTTATTTTTTTTAAATAAAAGTGACATAATATTCAGATCAGGTCCATTTTGCTACCTTTTTAAATTACTTTCCTCCACTTTTCTCCCCAGAGACAATAACTAATAGTTTCCTTTAGTATATGATTCTCCTTATTATTTTCTATGTTTCCATTATCAATATATATGGTGTTTTTACAATTAAAACAATTTTATCACACTATGGAAATATTTGTGCAACCTGCTTTTTTTTTCTTCTCAATGATTTTTTTGGTGATCTTTGTTAATAACATCAGTACCTAGAGACGTGGTTCATGTTTTAAACTGCTGGGGATTTTTTGTTTGCTTTTTCTTGCTCTGTTGCCCAGGCTGGAGTACAGTGGCACAATCATAGCTCACCGCTGCCTTGAACTCCTGGGCCCAAGGGATCCTCCCACCTCAGCCTCCCAAGTAGCTGGGGCCACAGGTGCACACCACCACATCCAGCATCAACTGCTGATTCAATGTTCTTGGGAATTTTCACTTTATTTTTCATTTCCCTATTGATAGACTTCTAGATTGTTTCCAACTTTCTATAGATGTCATCTGGGCAAATATTTGCAAGTTTCTATAGAAAAAGATTTTCTGGGTCATAACATACATTTTTGTTAGGTATCAGTAATTCAATATCAAAATGGCCGTATTAGTTTTCACTCCCACTACTAGAATATGTAAGTTCCTATTTTCTACATCCTTTTCAACATCTCATATTGTCTGGATAAATATTGTAGATAATCAGATGTACATACCATGGTATCTCATTTTAATTTTTTTCTCTAATTACAGTGAGGCTGAGCACACTTTTGTGATTTTGGTGATTTTGTTTTCCTTTTCGGCTTCCTGTTCACATTTTTGCCCATTAAACAAAATTTTTTTTGCTTATTAAACAAAATTTTTTTGCTTATTAATGTTTCCCTTGTAACTAATACTTTGTTATACATGTTATACCTTTTCTTGGTTCTGTGGCTTGTATTGTAACTTCAATTTTAAATTAAGTTTTTAATTTTAGTGTCATCTATAAAATACAAGCAAGTTTATAAATCTTTCCCTTTATAGGCCAGGTGTGGTGGATCAGGCCTGTAATCCCAGCACTTTGGGAGGCCAAGGAGGGCAAATCACTCGAGCTCAGGAGTTTGAGACCACCCTGGGCACCATGGTAAAACCCTGTCTCTACCAAAAATACAAAAAAAAAAAAAAAGAAAAAAAGCCAGGCATGGTGGTGCGTGTCTGTGGTTCCAGCTGCTTGGGAGACTGAGGCAAGAGGATCACTTGAGCCCAGGTAGCAGAGGTTGCAGTGAGCTGACACACTGTGAGACCCTGTCTCAAAAAAGAACTTTTCCTTTATGATTCATGTCTTTTCTGTGTTAAGAAAATTTGCTTAAACTAGTCACAATAACAAAGACGTGGAATCAACTGACATACCTATCAACAGTGTATTGGGTAAAGAAAATATGGTACATATATACCATGGAATACTATGCAGCCATAAAAAAGAATGAAATCTTGTTATTTGAAGCAACATGGATACAGCTGGTCATTATCCTAAGTGAATTCATGCAGGAACAGAAAACAAGATACCACATGTTGTCACAAATAGGAGCTAAACATTGGGTACACGTGAACATAAAGATGGGAAGGAACAATAGACACTGAGGACTACTTGATATGGGAGAGAGGGAGGGGGGTCGAGGGCTCAAAAACTACCTATTTGGTACTATGCTCACTACCCGGGCAATGTGATGATTCATACTATCATGCAATACACTCATATAATGAACCTGCACATGTACCCCTTAATCTAAAATAAAATTTGAAATTGGCTGGGTGTGGTGGCTCACACCTGTAATCCCAGCACTTTGGAGGCAGAGGTGGGGAGATCGCTTGAGTCCAGGAATTCGAGACCACCCTGGGCAACATAGGGACACCCTGTTTCTACAAAAAATAGTAATAATAAAATACCCAGGCCTGGTAGCTCACCACACCCCTAGTCCCAGCTACTCCAGAAAGTAAGGTGGAAGGATTGCATGGGCCCATGGGGTAGCGGCTGCAGTGAGCTGTGATTGCGCCTCTGCAATCTAGCCTCGGTGACAGAGTGACACCTTGTCTTAAAAGAAGACGTTTTGCTTCATTCAGGGTCATGAAGATAATCTTATAATAATATAAAGTGTTCGTTTCATATATTTTCTACAGTTCTATCTGTAACTTACCTGTGAATAGTGTCCGTTATGGATCTAATATTATTTATTTAAGTATAGGAAGCCAATTTTTTCTATGCAGTTATTTTTACAATGGAAATATCTTTAATGGGTCTTTCTGATGATAGAAGTAATGATCATTGTTAAAATTCAAATAATAATTGGATGGGCATGGTGGCACACACCTGTAATCCCAGCACTTTGGGAGGCCGAGGCTGATGGATTGCTTGAGCTCAGGAGTTTGAGACCAACCTGGCCAACATTGCAAAACCCTGTCTCTACTAAAAATACAAAAATTAGCAGGGCGTGGTTGTGCATGCCTGTAGTCCCAGCTACTCAGGAGGCTGAGGCAAGAGAATCACTTGAACACGGGAAGTGGAGGTTGCAGTGAGCTGAGATCACGCCACTGCACTCCAGCCTGGGCAACAGAGACAGAGCCAGAGCCAGAGACACCCGGAATTACAGGCGTGAGCCACCTCTCCTGGCCACAAGTTTTCTTTCTTTCTTTCTTTTCTTTTCTTTTTTTTTTTTTTTTGAGACGGAGTCTCGCTCTTGTTGCCCAGGCTGGAGTGCAGTGGCACGATCTTGGCTCACCGCAACCTCTGCCTCCAGGGTTCAAGCAATTATCCTGCTTCAGCTTCCTGAGTAGCTGGGATTACAGGCATGCACCACCATGCCTGGCTAATTTTTGTATTTTTACTGGAGACGAGGTTTCTGCATGTCAGTCAGGCTGGTCTTGAACTCCCAACCTCAGGTGATCCTCCAGCCTCGGCCTCCCAAAGTGCTGGGGTTACAGGCATGAGCCACTGTGCCCGGCCCCACAAGTTCTTTTAGTATCACATCTAGTATGCCAGGTACATCTCACTAAATGTTTTCAAATTAAGACCATTAGTATATCCTCTTACAAATAAATTATTTTAAATTTTGTCATAGAAGTATGCAAGGAAAAACAACCAGTTCTTAGAAAAGCATGATATAACTTACTTTGCTAGAATGTCAAACGGGAAATACACGAATTACTCTAATTTGGAGGTTCTACGGAAGGAAGTCATTTATTGCATGTTGCCATCATTGAGAAACAGATGATTATCTTTCTCCTGCACATGAATACCATCTTTCAGTATGTTAATACTTGCCATTCTTCATGAACTTCATAGTTAAATTCTTCCATGTGTACATTAAAATATATTTGATCTGTGAATTAAAAAAATTATCAATAACACACATAGACTACATTTATCAGCCCTTAAGATGAGAGTCCTTTTGTTTTCTGCCCCTGGGTCCACTTTGATATCAAATGAACACTGATGGGGTTATTCAGTTTTTATGTAGACATCCTACAATATATACAGTATGGGTTTTTGCAAATATATTGAGTCATTACTCATTTCTCTTCCAAGGTAGTTTAAAATGCTTTAAATGATTATTCAGTATAGAGTTCAGTTGTAAATTGTGGTACTGTATGAAGAGATTTGGAAGAGCTATATAAGGATTAAGTCCTTCACCTCAAATATATATAGTGATATAGAGAAGCTAAAAAATAAGATACATGTCTTATAATTTTGCCTTGTCTCAGTTCTGTGTCTTCCCCTTTTGACACAACCTAAAACCAAATTGCCAAGAAAAGGAAACAACTACCAAAAAGCACAGCTGGTGCGTCAGTGGGACTGAATTCACGGCACCAGTCACTCATGAATTTGTGTAGACACAGGTGGATCTGAAGGACTTCTCTTCAAGGCACATGCAATTTAGCCAGGCACTGACCAGCTCCAGATTCTCCTTGACCACTTGCTACCTGAATGCTCAAGGCCCACTTGCTGCTCAATCCAAAATTCACTCAGGCTACTAGACTGTTCTACCACCTTAACATGTTAAGTTTGGAAAGCTGTTTTCCTCGAGAACACTCCCAAGGAGAAGAGCAAATACTGCTCATATGTGTTTCTGAAACAACTTCAAGAGGTTTTTAGCAGGCAAAAATTTTCCATCGTGTGGGTTTTTTTGGTGCCATCTGAGAGATACTGTGGTTTTCAACCAGCTTGGTGCTATTACTACAATCACTTTACCTGACCTCTTTCTTTAAACATGCATAAGACAAGGCTGAGCTCATACTTTCAGGAAAGCCACTCTGCCACCTAAGCAGAACTAACACTGTTAGAAGAGCATGCAAATTGTAATTTAAAAAAATCCATAGGCCAGCAGTTTCTTTTAACCACAGTGGCTTTTTTCCCCCTCCTGCTCATTCTGCTGATATAGCAGCATTGGTGTGCATGGCAAAGCTTTAGCTTTCTGCTCTAATTTGCTGTTCCTCTGATGAGAATTGTGCATTTGAGGATGCTTTGTTTCGTGTGTGTTAAGTGTTGCACATCCAGCTGGATTTTAAGTTTCTGAAGGCATGGACCCCCTCCCTTTTATCCATCTCTTCTATAGGACCCAATATGGTAGTCTATTGTAGGTGCTCAATTATTGTATGTTGAATGAATGTATGATTGAATCAATGTGTGACTGAACAGATATTTCCAGTCTCCCATTTTATAAACTCAACAGTGCAAACTGGATGGGATTAATTTTAATCAGAAAGAAAGGTGTATGGCAATGCAGAAATAAAATGATGGTGAGAATAAGAAATAAAGATGAGATAAATATAAGAAATATATTTATATATTATAATCAGTTTAATGAGAAATAAAGATGAGAATAAGAAACAGACCAAGGGAGGAGCTAAAGAGTTCACTAATTCCACAGTAAAGGTGGTTTAGATGTGTAGATGACTGAATCTATGCAGTGGAGTATATATATATATATGTGTGTGTGTATACATATAATATGTATCATAGATTTAAATACGTATGTATTTATGTGCCAGCATGGGCAACATGTCTGTACCAAAAATACAAATTAGCCAGTCGTAGTGACACGTGCCTGTGGTCCCAGTTACTCGGAAGGCTGAGGTGGGAGGATTGCTTGAACCCAAGAGGTGGTGGTTGCAGTGAGCCAAGATTGCATCACTGCACTCCAGCCTGGGTGACAGAGTTGAGACCCTGTCTCAAAAATAAATGAATAAAATAAATAAATAAATATGTATTCATGTAATTATCTGTATACTTTATATATTATATACATATCTACAATGCATGATATATGATGTATGTATGTGCATATATATTATGTGTATATATGTACATGTGTGTATAGATGTGTATATGTGCATACACACACACACACATATATATACTTTAAAGAATTTATACCAAAGTTCCTCTTAGAGAACTGTCTTTGTCTGGAAAAATGCCTTGATTACCCACTTGTGGGTGGAAAGACCCTGGGACCACTGGATGAAAGAATATAAGATAGTAAAGTTATAGCTAAACCACTCCACATCTAAACATCAACAATAATTTGTGAGTGGGAGTAGAACAGTCAAGAGAAGAGAGGGAGCTGGGCGCGGTGGCTCATGCCTGTTATCCCAGCACTTTGGGAGGCCAAGGCAGGCGGATCACTTGAGGTCAGGAGTTCGAAACCAGCCTGGCCACCATGGCGAAATCCCGTCTCTACTAAAAATATTTAAAAAATTAGCTGGGCATGGTGGCACATGCCTGTAATCCCAGCTACTCGGGAGACTGAGGCAGGAGAATTGCTTGAACCCAGGAGGTGGAGGCTGCAGTGAGCCTAGCTCGCACCACTGCACTCCAGCCTGGGTCAAAGAGTGTAACTTCCAGAAACTGGTCTCAAAAAAAAAATTAAATTAAAAAAATTAATTTAAAAAAAAAGAGAGGAGAGGGGAGAAAAATTAAAGATACAGATATGGGATTGTACAAGGCTTTGCCTTGGGAAAGTGGTTTGGGATAAATCAAAGAAAACAGGTTGAGTTCCAGAACGAGATTGTCCCAGAGCAGAAAAGGATGACAACAGCAGAAGTAGACACCAAGAGAGGCGTGCATTCAGCAAGAGCAGGATTGTGGAACTGGAAGTGAACATGTGTCTGCAAAACCTCAGGAATTAACATAAACCCAGGGAAATAATTAGACCCCTCACAGAGCTTGGGAAGAAGCCTCAAGCAAATTTTAATTAAATCTTAAAAGGTACTCTTATCAGCCGGGCACAGTGGCTCACACCTGTAATCCCAGCACTTTGGGAGGCCGAGGTGTGTGGATCCCCTGAGGGCAGGAGTTCGAGACCAGCCTGGTCAACATGGTGAAACCCCGTCTCTACTAAAAATACAAAAATTAGCCAGGCGTGGTGGCAGGCGCCTGTAATCCCAGCTACTCGGGAGGCTGAGACTGGAGAATCGCTTGAACCCAGGAGGCGGAGGTTGCAGTGAGCTGAGATCATGCCATCGCACTGCAGGCTGGGGGACAGAGCGAGACTTTGTCTCAAAAAAAAAAAAAAAAGGTTGCTCTTATCTCAATTTATGTCTCAGAGTTCCTTAAATCCAGATTTAGGGCAAGTAATTTGGAAACCCTCTCTTCCTTCCAACCGATAAGTTTCTAATACTATCTTCTTAAAGCCCAGAGTTACAAAACAAACAAAAGCAATAAAATGAACAAATAAACAAAGCCCACATCCTCTTTCAGGGGTTGTTAGCGATGGATATTTGACCTGGGAAGACATCAGAAGCAACCACAGTCCTGATTCCAGTGCCAAATCTGAGCAGGCCCAGCACTCTACACAGAACGTCCCTGATTCAAACTGGTGCCCAACAGGCCTTTCCTCAGTAGCATGGCCAGGTTAGGGCACCAAAGGGTTAAACTGTGACAATGTGGCAGGTTGGTAAAAATGTTCATAACCTGGTATTGAAATCTTTTCACCTTTTTCTCTGGGGCTATTTTAGTTAATACATGAAAATGCCAGGGTAATTGTTACACTTCTCTGATGCAGATGGTTATTGTTCCTGTTTTACAAGTAAGAGAACTTTAACATAAGCTTGCTCAGCACGCCCAGAGCAGGATTCTGAGTGAGGAATTATGATTTCCTAGGCTGGGCTTGGTTCACTGGACACCATTGTCCTCTACAAAGGGTTTATTGTGAAACGTTTACAAAAGCACTTTTAGGAGGAGTTCAATGTCTATTTCTATCTCGGTGAAAATGTGGGTGAATCTGTGTGAGTGGTGGTAGAGTCCCCTTGCAGAAGGGAGAAGGGAATGAACACTGGCTGTGTTCTTACCATGAGCCCGGGACCAGAGCTCTTTCCTTACGCTCTCTGCACTTTCTGAAAGATAAAGCAGCAGTGACAAACTCTGGGTCGATGTAATATTCTATAACTTAATAGGACACGTGCAAGATACGCATTTGTCAAAAAGCATCAGGCAGGGTGCAGTGGCTCACCCCTGAAATCCTAGCTTTAGTAGGCAGAGGTGGGAGGATCACTTCAGCCCAGGAGTTTGAGACCAGCTTGGGCAACATAGGGAGAGTCTGTTTCTACAAAAAATAAAAAAATTAGCTGGGCGTGGTGGCATGTGCCAGTAGTCCCAGCTACTTGGGATGCTGAGGTGGGAGGATCACTTGAGCCTAGGAGGTCAAGGCTGCAGTGAACCATGAGGCACCACTATGCCTGGGTGACAGGGTGAGACCCTGCCTGTAGAAAGAAAGAAAGGGCCGGACATGGTGGCTCATACCTATAATCCCAGCACTTTGGGAGGCTGAGGCAGGCAGATTATGAGGTCAAGTGATCGAGACCATCCTGGCCAATATGGTGAAACCCCATCTCTACTGAAAATACAAAAATTAGCCTAGCGTGGTAGCGCGCGCCTGTAGTCCCAGCTACTCAGGAGGCTGAGGCAGAAGAATTGCTTGAACCCGGGAGGAGGAGGTTGCAGTGAGCTGAGATCACACCACTGCACTCCAGTCTGATGACAGAGTGAGACTCTGTCTCAAAAAAAAAAAAAAGAGCATCAAACGGCACAGTTAAGATTTGTGCAGTTTGCTCTTTTTAAATTTTACCCTAAAGGAAAAAGAACTATCAGCTGAGGGCAGTGGCAGTGCCTGTAGTTCCAGCTACTGAGCCTGAGACAGGAGGATTGCTTGGGGAGTAGTTCAAGTCCAGCCTGGGCAACATAGTGAGACCACATCTCCTAAAAGAAAAAGAAAAAGAACCATAAACAGATATTGAATTCTAGTTAATTATATGGATGCTGAAGTGTTTCATTGTGAAATATTATGTTTAAAACTTACTTTGAAATGCATCCAAAAATTACGATGGATTGATGGACAGTGAGAGGGATGGTTAGATGGATAGAAACGTGATCAAGCAGGTATAATAAAACGTTGCTTGTGGAATCCAGGTGATAGACACCTGGGTGCTTATTGTGTAATGCATTCAACTTTATGTTTGAAAAATTTCCTAATTAAATATTAGGAAAATAGGCTGGGTGTGGTGGCTCATGCCTGTAATCCCAGCACTTTGGGAAGCCAAAGTGGGTGGATTGCCTGAGGTCAGGAGTTGGAGACCAGCCTGACTAACATGGTGAAACCCCGTCTCTACTAAAAATACAAAAAAAACCAGCCGGGCGGCCGGGCGCAGTGGCTCGTGCCTGTAATCCCAGCATTTTGGGAGGCCACAGCGGGTGGATCACCTGAGGTCGGGAGTTCAAGACCAGCCTGACCAACATGGAGAAACCCCATCTTTACTAAAAATACAAAATTAGCCAGGTTTGGTGGCACATACCTGTAATCCCAGCTCCCCGGGAGGCCGAGTCAGGGGAATTGCTTGAAACTGGGAGGTGGAGGTTGCAGTGAGCCAAGATGGCACCACTGCACTCCAACCTGGGCAACAGAGCAAGACTCTGTCTCAAAATAAATAATAAATAAACAAATATTAGGAAAATAAAAATGGTACTGACAGTTCCTACTTATTTGGCTGCCACAAAATGTGGGTAAAAGGTCCTCTTGAAAATAAACCAGCTACTCACGGTTGAAATTTCTATAAAGGTATCTTTTCCTTTCTCATGTGCAGTGCTCTCCTCTTTGAACTGCTGTTGAGTGCTTTGCACGCTTTACTCATGAGTAGTGGTCCCAGCTACATTGGGCACTGCTGGCCACTTCCTCCTTATGGAACTTTCTCTTCTCTTGACTCGTTAGACACCACACTCTCCTGGTTCTTCTCCTACCTCTCCGGTAGGTCCTGCTCCAGCTCTTTAACTACTTCCTTCTCCTTTGCCTTTTTTTTTTTTTCAGATAGGGTCTCACTTTGTTGCCCAGGCTGAAGTGCAGTGGCGTGATCACAGCTCGCTGCAGCCTCGTCCTCCCCTGGCTCAGGTGATCCTCCCACATCAGCCTCTCAAGTAGCTGGGGCTACATGTGTGTGCCATGATGCTTGGCTAATTTTTGTATTTTTAGTAGAGATGAGGTTTCACCGTGTTGCCCAGGCTAATCTCGAACTCCTGGGCTCAAGCCATCTTCCCACCTTGGCCTCCCAAAGTGCTGGGATTACAGGTATGACCATGGTGCCAGCAGCCTTTATCTATTTTTAAGAGTAGAAGTTTCTCTGGGCTTGGTTCTGGGTCTTCCTTTCTTTTCATTGTACTCTTTTTCCCGAGATGGTCTCATCAGTTTTCATGAATTTTAGTACCACCTCCCAAAGCAATCAGCTCCAGCATAAGGCTCTCTTTTCAACAACACTCTTACATTCAAGTGCCTCCCTGACATCTCCACTTGAATGTCTCCTAGGCGGCTTGCCCCTAATAAGTCTACATCTAAGCTCCTGATGATGCCACCTCCCCAGTCACCAAAGCTGTTCCCCTCCTGTTCTGCATCTTCATGAGTGACAAACCCACGCGCTCTTTATCAAGCCACACCTTGGAGGCATGTCCTTCTCCCTCACTCCCCTCACCCCATCCAACACCAAGTCTAGATGTTTCCCTTTCCTGTCACTGCCTCAGCCACTGCCCTAGTGCCGTCACCACCATCTGTCCCTAGAGCACGGCAGGGGCCTCTGCACTGATTTCCCACGCGGACTCCCACTCCATTCTAACCCAATAGAAACTGCCATTGCCATCTTTTAAAAACATAGGTCTGATTATGTCTCTTCCCTACTTATAACTCAGCAATGGCTTGCCACTGATCTTAGGATAACCAGAGTACTTAAGATGGGGAGCAAGGCCTCTCTTGCCTCGTCTCTGGCCACACGCTCCTTTGCATCGTCTGCTCTGTCCACATGAGCTTTCTTTCAATTCTTCCAACAAACTAAGCATTTTCCTACCTCAGGGCCTTGGTATAGAGGAGTTCCTGTTCTTGAAACCGTTCCTGAAATCTTTCCTTGTAAATCCCTACTCATCATTTGGTCTCAGCTTAAATAATATTTTTATTATTATTATTTTTAGATGAAATCTCACTCAGTTGCCCAGGCTGGACTGCAGTGGCGTCATCTCAGCTCACTGCAACCTCTGCCTCCCAGGTTCAAGAGATTCTCCTGCTTCAGCCTCCCAAGTAGCTGGGATTACAGGCGTGCACCACTACGCCTGGCTAATTTTTGTATTTTTAGTAGAGATGGGGTTTCACCATGTTGGCCAGGCTGGTTTCAAACTGCTGATCTCAGGCAATCCACCCGCCTCAGCCTCCCAAAGTGCTGAGATTATAGGTGTGAGCCACGAGACGGGCCTAAATGATACTTTTTGAGAAAAACTTCCTGATACACCCCTCCTCCATCCTAATTATGTCTCTTTCCTGCTAGTGTCTCTCATAAAGCCTCTTCTTTTGTTTCCCCGTAGAATTAGTAATTATGTGTCTTTGTGCTTTTTTATGTAATGTCTCTCTCCTGCTAGACTCCAAACTCCACGTAGGCAGGGAGCCTGTCTGCTGCTCTCAACTTTGGACTCAGCATCGAACATAGTCCCTGGTGCTTAGAAGATGCTCAACAAATACTTCACAATTGAATGAACACATGGCTATGCTGCCATAGAATTTGAAAGGTAATGGACAATGTGATGAATGAATATGGCATTAGGATTTAGCATGGGCTGGAAGCAGTGGCTCAAACCTATAATCCCAGCACTTTGGGAGGCTGAGGCGGGCAGATCACTTGAGCCCAGGAGTTCGAGACCAGCTTGGGCAATATGGTGAAACCCAGTCTCTACAAAAAATACACAAAAATTAGCTGGGCGTGGTGGTGCTACCTGGGAGGCTGAGGTGAGAGGCTTGCTTGAGCCTTGGAGGTCCAGGCTGCAGTGAAACATGATTGTGCAACTGCACTCTAGCCTGGGCAACAGAGTGAAAGCCAGTCTCAAAAAAAAAAAAAAAAAAAAAAAGATTCAGCATGAATAAGACCTGTATTGCCATGCTCCCAGAGCTGTTATGAAGAACCCATTCCACATTGGGAGAGAGAGCATTACGGGTGCTCACAGTCTGTTCTGGGTTACTCTTGTCCTTCTGTGCTCCTCTTCACGCCTTCCAGCTCATTCCCCACGTGCAGATGAAGAAAAAGCAACAAAGAGCATCTACTACATTGAATGCCTGGTAAAAAGGCAACCTCTTCCTCATCAACATGTATGGAGCATTCATGGGTACAGGCTTCAGGCCCACAGAAATGAAACGCAAATAGCCTGACTAGGAATCAATGATTAGTTCTTCCCCGGCTCTGTGACTGCGTAGATGTATGGTCTTACATGGAGAAGTTTGTATCTTAGAGTCCCTATAGATGCCCCACCCATTTCATACATCTATTAGGAATACGAAAGGTGCAGAGGTAAGTGAGAGTGCTTCTTATGCTATAAACCTGTGAACTACCACATGGATGTGAGTTACTGTGTGGTGTAAAGAATAACAAAAAATATTAGATATACTGGTTTTGCTGTTTTTAACAACTGAAAGTGCTACTATTATATATATAGGTGTCTTACTAATTGTATTCACAGTAAGAATAATGAGCAACTTGATCTTTCTACTTTGAGAAGAATGCTTAATTATAGATAAGAATAGGTAGAAGTGACCTAAATTCAAAAATATTTCCAAAATCAGCAATTCATGGTCAAGATGAACTTAGCACTTAAATTATGTGACTCATTAGTAATAACTTTCTAGGTTGTGCCATACTAAAATTCATGTTTTTCTCTCATAGTTATGTATTATTCTATAACAAAACACTTTTATTTTTCTGTTTGTAAAAGTAATATGCATTCATAAAGATTCAGATGATATAAAAATGTCATAAATTAGCAAGAGAAAATCATTTATAAATGTCTTCTCTTTAGCTACTTCAAAAAAATATTATAAAATAAGTAAAACTTCTAAGTTAATATAAAGAAATTTTATGAACAAGCGTTACCTGTGGGGATTTTAATCTCCCATATATGTGGTTATTTCAAAAGAATATGATCACATTGCATAAAGTGTACATTTTTGTTTATGATACATTTCTAACTTATCGGCTATTAGTTCTTGCAGGGAAAATGTCTTGCCAATATGTACTTGAGAAGACCATCCTTTTCAGTTGAACAACAAGAACCAAAATGTTAATCAAATATGTCCAGTGACTTTACAATTTGCAGAGCAACTGAGAAATATAGAAATTGGGCTGGGCATGGTGGCTCACGCCTGTAATCCCAGCACTTTGGGAGGCCGAAGTGGGCAGATCATGAGGTCAAGAGATTGAGACCATCCTGGCCAACACGGTGAAATCCCATCTCTACTAAAAATACAAAAATTAGCTGGGTGTGGTGGCACGTGCCTGTAGTCCCAGCTACTTGGGAGGCTGAGGAAGGAGAATCACTTGAACCTGGGAGGCGGAGGTTGCAGTGAGCCAAGATCGTGCCACTGCACTCCAGCCTGGGTGACAGAGTGAGACTGTGTCTCAAAATAAAAATAAAAATAAAAATAAAAGAAATATGAAAATCGTTAGCAATGGGAATGATGTGAGGAACTCAGTATTTTTAAGCTGTTAGATGGTAGGGGGCGAGAGATAAAACCTTCACGGCATATGCTTACCTTGTAGATCATTAATAAATACAGGCAACACTATGGCTCTGACTTTACACAGCAACAGTTCATCTACATTGCCACAAGGAAGTAGCCAGGGATATTACTAATTTTAAATTTAATTTGCCCGTCAGCAAGAATGAAGCTGAAATTCAGGGCTGTTCCAAGAAAGGGCAGAAACATGCCAGGAGCACTGAGTAAACTTTCAGTCTGAATCCATGTGAATTACTGGGGAGTCCTGGATTTCGAAATTCTTTTGCGGTTCACACCACCCACGTGTCAGTAAATAGGCTAAGGCTAAGGCTACTCCTGTTCTATACTGCCACCTAGTGGATAATGATACCCGCGTTCCTTCGTGCTTTTGCTTCAGAGAGACTTGCCCTAGTTAGCAAACTGGCTGATGAATATTATTTGAGACACAAATGAACTAACCTTTGAGTTTGTTTCCTTTGGACTTTGAAATGTCTGTTTACTGAAGCAAATGTGGCATTTCATCATCTTCGATCAGCCTGTAGGAAAAAATAAGCAGCATTTATAAATGGCATCTCTTCAAGAATTAAAAATGCATAAAGGTGGTAATATTTCCACTGAGTAGCCATCAATAATTAAGTTTTTAAATTTCTCTTTTTCTTCTTCTCTGTCTTTCCTATCTACTTTTGAACCTTTAATTACTATACTGTGTCATTTCAGGCAAAACAATGCTAGACCCAGGCTTCAGATTCCATTGTTGTAGAAACAACGTATTAGTGGATCCTGATATCAATATGAGCAGCATCAAAAAAAGGAAAGATCTATTTTATTTATTTATTTATTTATTTGAGATGCAGTCTTGCTCTGTCACTCAGGCTGGAGTGCAGTGGCTTGATCTCGGCTCACTGCAAACTCCGCTTCCTGAGTTCAAGTGATTATCCTGTCTCAGCCTCCTGAGTAGCTGAGACTACAGGCACGCACCACCACACCTGGCTAATTTTTGTATTTTCAGTAGAGACGGGGTTTCAGCATGTTGGCCAGGCTGGTCTCGATCTCCTGACCTCGTGATCCGCCCACCTTGGCCTCCCAAAGTGTTGGGATTACAGGCGTGGGCCACTGCGCCCAGCCTAATTTTTGTATTTTCAGTAGAGACAGGGTTTCGCCATGTTGGCCAGGCTGGTCTCAAACTCTTGACCTCAGGTGACCTGCCCGCCTCGGCCTCCCAAAGTGCTGGGATTACAGGTGTGAGTCACCACACCCGGCCAGATCTATTTAAAATGATTTGAAGAGGCCAGGCATGATGGCTCACACCTGTAATCCCATCACTTTGGGAGGCCGAGGCGGGTGGACCACCTGAGGTCAGGGGTTCGAGACCAGCCTGACCAACATGTTGAAACCCTGTCTCTAGTAAAAATAGAAAAATTAGCTGGGCGTGGTGGTGTATGCCTGGAATCCCAGCTCCTCGGGAGGCTGAGGCAGGAGAATCGCTTGAACTTGGGAGACGGAGGGTGCAGTGAGCCCAGATCACACCATGGCACTCCAGCCTGGGCGACTGAGTGAGACCCTGTCTCAACAAATAAATTAATTAATTAAATAAAAAATGATTTGAAGAACCTCTTTACTGTTTTCCACTGTATGGTCCCACTTACCTGAGATATCTAAAATAGTCAAACTCATGGAAGCCAGGAGTACAATGGTGATTGCTACTGGGGAAGGCTGGGGAAGGGGGAATGGGGAGTTGTTCAAGGGGATACAATTTCAGTTATTAAAGATGAATAAGTTCTAGAGATCTGCTGTGCAACATTGTGCCTATAGTTTACAACATTGTATTGTACACTTAACCTGTGAAGAGGATGGAGCTCATGTTACGTTTTTACCACTTTTTTTTTTAAAGATAATTAAGGAAGACTATGAACAAAAATAAAAAAAGAGAAAGATTAGACTAGAATCTAAAATGTCAGAAGGGGCTGGGCATGGTGGCTCATGCCTGTAATCCCAGCACTTTGGGAGGCTAAGGTGGGTGGATCACTTGAAATCAGCAGTTCGAGACCAACCTGGCCAACATGGTGAAACCCTGTCTCTACTAAAAATACAAAAATTAGCTGGGTGTGGTAGTGCATGTCTGTAATTCAGCTACTAGGGAGGTTGAGGTGGGAGGATCACTTGAACCCAGGAGGCGGAGGCTGCAGTGAGACAAGATTGCACCACTGCACTCCAGCTGGGCGACAGAGTGAGACTCCGTCTCAAAAATAAATAAAATAAAATAAAACAAAATGTCAGAGTGCTTCTCACAGGTAGAGTAAGTGTTGCTCTGTGAAACTTCTGTTGCACACATGTGTATTTGTGTATACTAGGGCATGATGTAAAGGGCTTTTCTTTCTGTAGGTCAAGTTCAAAAATGTTTAGACGCTTCTGTTCTATTGTTCTAAAAAATAAAACTAAAGCTAAAATCCTCATTGTATTTCAAATGAATTAGGTTTTCTTGTATATAAACAGGTTTCTATATATAGAATGATATATTCTATATATATATATTCTAGATATAGAATATATCATATATATATATTTCCTTTTTTTTTTTTTTGAGACAGAGTACTGCTCTCTCACCCAGGCTGGAGTGCAGTGGCACTATCTCAATTCACTGCAGCTTCTGCCTCCCAGGTTTAAGTGATTCTCCTGCCTCAACCTCCTGAGTAGCTGGGACTACAGGTGCCCGCCACCACGCCTGGCTAATTTTTGTATTTTGAGTGTTGGTCAGGCTGGTCTCGAACTCCTGACCTCAGGTGATCCACCTGCCTTGGCCTCCCAAAGTGCTGGGATTACAGCGAGCCACCATGCCTGGCCAGTTTCTAAATATTTCTTTCCTTTTTTTTTTTTTTTTTTTGAGATGGAGTTTTGCTCTTGTTGCCCAGGCTGGAGTGCAATGGTGTGATCTCAGCTCACTGCAACCTCCGCCTCCCAGGTTCAAGCAATTCTCCTGCCTCAGCCTCCTGAGTAGCTGGGATTACAAGCATGCATAACCACGCCTGGCTAATTTTTGTATTTTTAGTAGAGACGGGGTTTCTCCATGTTGGTCAGGCTGGACTTGAACTCCCGACCTCAGGTGATCCACCCACCGTGTCCTCCCAAAATGCTGGGATTACAGGTGTGAGCCACCGTGCCTGGCCATATTTCTTTAAAAGGCTGTTAAAATGCCCAAGGTAGTAAATGGGATGGAATTTGAGGCACATAAATGGGAACTCTATGCTCGCCAGTCCAGTCTATTCTTTTCTCTTTGATGCTGGGGTAACATATGACTGATCTCTGGAAGTTCCATCATGATGACGCAAAGCCATTCAAGCAAGACAATCCTAGTTTTGAATTTCAATGCAGAAACTTGCTAGCTGAGCTTCAGCATCCTAATCTGAAAATGAGAAGCCAATAGGTGATGTGCCCACCTCATGGTAGGTGCTCAACATAAGTAGCTATTAGAAATAGCACGAGTTGCCGGGTGCCACGGCTCATGCCTGTAATCTCAGCACTTTGGGAGGCTGAGGTGGGAGAATCACTTGAGCCCAGGAGTTTGACGCCAGCCTGTACAACATAGGGAGACCCTGTCTCTACAAAAAATAAAAATTAGCCGGGCACAGTGGCTCACGCCTGTAGTCCCGGCTACTCAGGAGGCTGAGGTGGGATGTCAAGGCTGCAGTGACTGATGATTGCACCACTGCACTCCGGCCTGGGCCACAGAGTGAGATCCTGTCTCAAAAAAAAACAAACAAAAAGAAATAATATAAATCACTAATTCACAGATACCATTTAAATAGTTGCAGGAGCCTTCATTGCCCTAGATTTCTATATCTTAGAACTGTAAATATCCCTAAAGAATTTAAAGCCTACAGCTGAGCCTGAACCCCAACAAGGACATTTTTCTTTTTTGGGGCAGTCTGGTGAGACCCTTAACTCTATTCTCTTACTCTGTTTACAACTATGTTGTTTATTACCAATCTCAGTGGAACTGCTTTCCTTCCTTGTGTAGAGCCTTACATATTTCACAGAGCACACGGGTCCCTGGTAATTTTCCTTCTCGAAGCAGGGCACCCTCCTGCTGCCCAAACATCAGGACAGTGTTCTGCGTGAGTGGGACGGGCCTGGAGAGGAGTGACGGCCTTCCCTTCCACGCGGTCTCTCTCCTCAGTCGTCCCTCTCTGCTTCCTCCTTCCTTCGCCCACCTGCTGCAGCTTATCCCAGAGGAAGTGGAACTGACAAACCATTGCTAAAAATACCCCCAGCTTGCCTCCTCAAGGGGGTGTCCCGTGAGGAAATGAGAAAATGAACGAGCAGTCTATAAGACCAACGAGGGCTACACAAACACCAGAGGCTGTTTTTATGTTATGGATCCACTTCCAGTAACATTAGGGGCAGGGACTTGGTGAGGCAACCGTGGCCTGCCCCTTACCAGCTGTGTGGCCTCAGGCAAATCATCAAACCTTTTGAAGCCTGGGTTAATTCATTTGTAAACTGGAAAATAATACCTACCATTCACAGGGTTCTTTAAGAATCAAAGCACACAGGCACTGTAGTGGAGACCTTGAAAACATCCTACCTACTATAAGTGATCCATAAATACCAATGGTTGAGTTAAAAAAATTTTTTTAATTATTTTATTTATTTTTTTTTAGGGAAGGTCTTGCTCTGTCCCTCAGGCTAGAGTGCTGTGGTGTGATCATAGTTCACTACAGCCTCGAACTCCTGCCTCAAGCCATCCCTCCGCCTCGGCCTCACAAAGCGCTAGGATTATAGGCACAAATCACCGTGCCGGTCCCAATGGTTGCTATACTCATATCTCCTCAGATTTTTTTGCCTTAGAAGGACCAGAAAAGTGGTGCTCAAGTTAAAGTTAAAAAGTTGAAGTTGGCCGGGTGCGGTGGCTCACGCCTGTAATCCCAGCACTTTGGGAGGCTGAGGTGGGTAGATCTCCTGAGGTCAGGAGTTTGGGACCAACCTAGCTAACATGGTGAAACCCTGTCTCTACTAAAAATACAAAAGATAGCCAGGTGTGGTGGCACACGCCTGTAATCTCAGCTACTCAGGAGGCTGAATCAGGATAATAGCTTGAACCCGGGAGGCGGAGGTTGCAGTGAGCTGAGATAGTGCCACCGTACTCCAGCCTGGGCAACAAGAACAAAACTCCATCTCAAAACAAAACAAAACAAAAAAAGTTAGTTTCCCTTAAGTTAAAAATGTTATGCCCTTTAACACCCGTGAGTTGTGGGGAAAATGGATGAAAGGCAAGAAATTTGGGGCAGAGGAGCCTTCTTGGTACAGACTCTCATATCACATCGTGTAAACTGCAGTGACATTGCACTGTATTGGGTGACTTTCCATACTTGAAATTTGGCTTCACAGTGGCCAGTGTCACGATGAGCTCCATGATGGTCTAGTATTCCATTTTAAGTTAACGATGTTTTCAAAGCACAGAGGTTGCTTACCACTTTATGAGTCTCACTGGAATACTGTCTGCTCATCTGCTGGAAATCGCCTTCTCCCTTAGTTTATGTCCTTCTGAGTCACAGAAGGCAGGCAGACCTCAGGTGCAGAAGGCATTGATGGTAAAGGTGTGGGAGGAGGAGGGACATAAGAGACTGGAGGAGAAAGGCAAGGCGTGGGAGAGACAGTGGAGAGCTGGAAGAGGAACTTTCTTATTGTGTTTTTAGGGGAAATGTTTCATCAAAGGCTGCTGTGCCTACCACTCCTAATGGATGAGATGATTTTAGGTGGTAAACAGTTGAACATATGAAATTTCAGGACAAAAAATTGAAAAAGATGAAAATAAAATAAATTTAAAAAAGAAATAAAATGTCAGGTCATGTGTGGTGGCTCACACCTGTAATCCCAGCACTTTGGGAGGCCGAGGCAGGTGGATTGCTTGAGTTCAGGAGTTTGAGACCGGTCTGGGTAAGGCGGCAAAACCGTGAGAACAGATTGGGGTTGGGTTGGGCTCAGTTACTGACATAATCGTTCAGGATTGGAAGGCATGTGAGGCAAGGGTCCTTAGGAGTAAACTTGTCTAATAAACGAGCTCTTTGCCCAGGTAAACAAACTGCCTGCCCAAATACATTGATTTGCAGGAATTTTCTGAAGCAAATTGCCAAGTTACATATTGGCTTACAGTCTTATTTTCCTGGGCGAGTGTTTCGTGGAAAAAAAAAGTTGTGTCATATTGACATTGATGGACTCAGTGCTCATAATTATTTTAGTTAATGTGTGTTTGAAAATATATAACTAGGCTGGGTAAGGTGGCTCACATCTGTAATCCCAGCACTTTGGGAGGCCAAGGTGGGCAGATCACCTGAGGTCTGGAGTTCCAAGACCAGCCTGGCCAACATGGTGAAACCCCGTCTCTACCAAAAATACAAAAATTATCCATGTGTGGTGGTGCACGCCTGTAATCCCAGCTACTTGGAAGACTGAGGCACAAGAATCACTTGAACCCAGGAGGCGGAGGTTTGCACTCCAGCCTAGGTGACAGAGTGAGACTCTGTCTCAAAAAAAAAAAAAAAGAAAGAAAGAAAGAAAAGAAAATATATAACTAGTGACATTTTGAGGTGGATGATTCAAATAAAATAAAAAACTAAAGAAAAAATAAAAAAAAAGTAAATATATAACTAGCATATCCAACCACTGATCTTGAAGGTAATATTATTTAGGACAACACTGAAGAATATTGGGTTTAAAGTTAAAAACTAAGTGATTTAAAGAAAAATACATTAAATAACTAATAGTACGGATGATACTTATTTATCTATGACAAAAATTGTGACCACTGTAAATGAAAGACTGAAATGTGAAAAGCACGGCTCAACACTGTCAGAATATCTCGGTAGGGTCTAGGCTAGAGGACAGCCCTAGCACAGGGGAAGGTGTGTAACTCATAGGTGAATCATCAGAAGGAACCAGGGGAAGAGAGTGGGGTTGCAGAGCTAGTCACCTGATCTGGGAGGGACATGAACACCCACTAGGTTTGGTGTCATTTCTGTTGTGCAAATGAACTGAGAATTAGAAAAGTCCCCCTGGCTGGAAACAGAGTTTGTAGTGGACCTACTTGGGTCTAAAGTTTTCAAATAGGAAGTAACAGCTGGGTTGGAAGATCCCATGTAAGGCGGTTGGGTTCCCCAAGAGAGGCACCTGCCATCGCGGTCACCAGGCCCCACTGAGAACAGGCCAGGTGCCAACTGAACAGCATAGTGAAGAGGGGCTGAAATTCATTTAAGGTCAAGCCAGCCTATATGGCTTGGTGAGGAATATTTTGGACAAACTGAGAAGGACAGAAGGCAAAGGCAAGGGCAGCTTCTGGTTTTCTAGGAGTCTGAGCCAAAGAAACTTCCAGAGTGGAGCCGGTATAGGGAAAAGGTAACATCCAAATCAATGCAGGCCAAGGTTAGCTTGAATCCAAGAAGAGGAACCTTTGGGACCAGACAGGGTAGGGCCTTAGGTAGAAACCCCAGCAACCAGGGCAGAATTCTGAGCAACTGCTGTTCTCAGGTGGCTGCTGAGACCAAATAAAGCTTGGTCCTGGGTCAGAGGCTGATGTAGTAAAAAGGGAGCAAGCACGGATGTGGGTTCTGAAAGTTGCTAAGAATCTCACTACTGGAAATCACCTGGGGACCTAAACCTTAGGTAGCTTTACCAACATTCTATTCCAGCCAAATCCTAGAGTAAAACCTAGAGAATCCTGAAAGAAGACATTCTAAAAGTAACCGTAGGCCAGGCGCCATGGCTTATGCTCATAATCCCAACACTTAGGGAGGCCGAGGCGGGAGGGTTGCTTGAGCCCAGGAGTTCAAGGCTGCAGTGAGCCAGTGAGCTTGGGAGATAGAGCAATACCTTGTCTCAAAAAAAAAAAAAAAAAAAAAAAAAAGGTAATCCTAGCCCTAGTACCTTTCCTTCAAGACAAGGACAAAATATTGTTGATATTCTACAAATCCACGATTTCTAGTGGTTCTTGTAACAGCTGCAGTGTTACTCACTGCCTTGTTAACTCCTTGTTAGCTCCCCCGACGAGTGTTGCGCATTGCACTGTGGCTGGAGCATGGCTGCATGGTCAGATGTTTAGGTACACATGAATGTTCCATCATTCAGTACTCAGAGCACCTCAGACAAGTCACTTACCCTCGCTGAGGCTGAGATTTTTGCATTTGTACCTACTTCGTGGAGGTACTGTGAAGTGGGAGTGACAGAATTTATGTAGAATGCTCAGCACATGGTGAGCACGTCATAAATATTAGCTGTTAGCTCTTACTTTATTTATTCATTTATTTATTTTAATCTTTTTTTTCTTTCTAGCTCTCATTTTTATAAAGCTTTAAGGGGATTTTTGATTTGGGATTTTCGCTTCCCCTGGACCTGGAGGAAGAGAAAGGAAGGTCAATGAGAGAGTGATGACGGTGCAGAGGCACCTAGGCAAAGCTCCGTGGCCTTTGGGAGAAGGCACTACTTGGCTCAGGGCATTAAATACATGTGTGACCTTAATTCCTCTGTCAAAACAACAACAACAAAATCCCCAAACTATGAAAAGCCACAGACTTCTAGGAATAGAAGACAAAAGGAGGAAGGAGGAGGAGGAGGAAGATACCAAGGGGAAAATGATGTGAAAAGCTGATTTTGTAGCCCTGAGCATATAGGAAAAGCCTCCATGGTGATGACTTCTTTGAATAAATGTTGCTTAAAGAAAAAGAAGGCACCAGAAAGAGCAGAAAACAATTGGGTAAATGGAAGAATGTCATGCAGAGGAGAGGTATGTGCAAATGCAGATATTCCATGAAAAGCTATAGCTTTTTTTTTTTTTTTTAGGGAGTTTCACTCTTGTTGCCCAGGCTGGAGTGCCATGGCGCGATCTCAGCTCACTGCAACCTCCACCTCCCAGGTTCAAGCGATTCTCCTGTGTCAGCCTCCTGAGTAGCTAGGATTACAGGCACCCACCACCATGCCTGGCTAATTTTTGTATTTTTAGTAGAGACAGGGCTTCACCATGTTAGCCAGGCTGGTCCCAAACTCCTGACCTCAGGAGATCTACCCACCTCAGCCTCCCAAAAGTGCTGGGATTATAGGCGTGCACCACCACACCTGGCTAATTTTGTCTTTTTAGTAGAGACAGCGTTTCATCATGTTGTTCAGGCTGGTCTCGAACTCCTGACCTCAGGTGATCCACCCACCTTGGCCTCCCAAGGTGCTGGGATTACAGGCACGAGCCACTGCCTGTATAGATTTTATGTGAGTATAATTGTAATTTTGTGAAACATGTATCTACATTCATAATAATTAGAAGAAAATTTAGAATAATTAAAATAAATTGTTCGGTAAATATTTAAAGATACTTAATCACATAAAAAGTATAAAACAGCCTATAATCCCAGCACTTTGGGAGGCCGAAGAAGGTGGATTGTTTGAGTTCAGGAGTTTGATACCTGCCTGGGCAACATGGCAAAACCTAATCCCTAGAAAAAAAAAATACAGAAAATTAGTCAGGTGTGGTGGCGTGCCTGTGATCCCAGCTACTCAGGAAACTGAGGTGGGAGGATCGCTTGAGCCCAGGAGGTTGAGACTACAGTGAGCTGTGATTGTGCCACTGCACTCCAGCCTGGGCAACAGAGCAAGACCCTGTCTCAAAAACAACAACAACAACAACAACAAAACCCAACAAAACAAAACAAAAAAAGACAAAACTATGTTCCCATAGGAACATTGTTTTTGTTGACTCCCAGGCTATAACTTTTTTTATAATTTTATTTTATTTACTTATTTATTTAGGATACAGAGTTTTACTGTCAGAGGCTGGAGTGCAGTGGCACAATCTCAGCTCACAGCAACCTCTGCCTCGCGGGTTCAAGCAATTCTCCTGTCTCAGCCTTCCGAATAGCTGGAGTTACAGGCACTCGCCACTATGCCTGGCTAATTTTTGTGTTTTTAGTAGAGACAGGGTTTCACCATGTTTGCCAGGCTAGTCTTGAGCTGCTGACCTCAGGTTATCTGCCCATCTCGGCCTCCCAAAGTGCTGGGATTACAGGTGTGAGCCACAGCGCCTGGCCCGAGGCTATTATTTTTGATAAGAAAATGTTTTGTGATTTTGCATTTGCCTAGGAAGGCAATGACTGACACATCTGACCCATGTATAATCACAAATTAAAACAAAAGCACCAGAACTCCCCAGGTCAGATAGGATGCTGGGTATGCCAAATTGGAGCATGCAGGATGTCAGACGACTTCTCTGAGGGCGCTTATATTTCCTTATTTCTTTATTCACATCTGGTTCTCCTTTGTTACTCTGTAATGCCCTATACTTCTCCAAATACAGCACTTACCCACTGTATTATAAGTACCTGTTGATTTGTCTCTCTCTCCCCCTTGAACTGCAATTGAAAAAAGTACATGATAAATATGAGTAGAATTAATGAATTCAACAACAATTTATTAGATACCTAGTGTATGACAGACACCTTTTAGGCATTGGGGCTTGGAGCACAGTGGCAAATAGAATCCCTGACTTCATGGAGTTTTTATTGTAGTCAGAGGAAACGGATCATAACAAGGAAATAAACATCTTCACTACCTCAGATAGTGATAAGTGCTATGGATAAAAATAACACGGGGGGCTGGGCATGGTGGCTCACGCCTGTAATCCCAGCACTTTGGGAGGCCTAGCTGGGAAGATTACTTGAGCTCAGGAGTTCGAGACCAGCCTGGGCAACATGGCGAAACCCCGTCTCTACTAAAAATACAAAAATTAGCCAGGCATGGTGGTGGGCACTTGTAATCCCAGCTACTAAGAAGCCTGAGGTGGGAGAATCGCTTGAACCCGGGAGGTGGAGGTTGTAGTGAGCCAAGATTGCATCATTGTACTCCAGCCTGGGCGACAGAGTGAGACTCTGTCTCAAAACAAACAAACAAATAAAGGAATGGGGAATGCTGGGGTAGGGGAGCCCTGAAGAAGCAGCAGGAATAAGCCCCGTGGACAGCTGGTGGAGGGGGCATCCGGGCGGAGGGGGGGGCTGTGCACATGCCAAGGGCCAGGCATGGGCATTTGTGTTCCAGGTATTGGGGGGTGGGGCATGGGGAGGCCGTGAGAGGACAGTAATCAGATCAAAGAGATGTAGGACCTTGCACGTAACTACAAGAAGTTAGCTTTCTTCTCTTCTTCCTCCTCCTCCTCCTCCTGCTTCTTCTTCTTCTTTCTTTGGCTAAAGCTGTCCTCCCCTCAGCCTCTCGAGTAGCTGGGACTACAAGTGTTCACCACCACACCTGGCTGGGCTTCTATTCTGAATGAGTTAGGAGTCAATGGGAGGTTTTGAGTAGGAAGTGATATGATGTGGTTTTCCATTTTGAAAGGACCCTGTGGCTGCTGAATTGAGAATGGTGTGAGAAAGTAAAGACTGAAGCAGAAAAACAGTTTGGAGGCTACTGCAACAATCCAGGCAAGAAATGATGGTGGCTTCATCATGGAGGAAGGGAGCCACTCAGGTTCTGGATAGCCTGGGAGGTTGAGCAAGCTATGAAATGGGAGAGAAAAAGAGGAATCAAGCCTGATTCCGAGACTGCTGGCGGGAGCGCCTGGAAGGATGGTGGTTACCTTCTCCATGGAGGGGAAGGTATGGGAGAAGACAGCATGGTGTGTGAAGAAGTCCAGAAGTTTGGTTTTGGACATATTAAGTTTCAGTTGCTTAGTAGATATATCTTTCTTATTTATGTTGAATTCTCCATCCAACTTAGAGGGTAGACAGGGTTTCTTTTTCAGTATTACAATCTAACAGGAACTGAGAACTTGCAGAACAGACCAGTAGGAACTGAAACAGAAGGGTTGGGGAAGAGGGTTTTGAGTGTTTTTGTTTAAATATAAGGAGACAAGTTTACATCCCACAATCCATTTTCCTTCAGCAACTAGTAGTACTTTTCTCGCAGTCTTTAACAGCTAGCCCAGGGCCACTAGCTCTCAGTGTTGTACCCCCTTGGACTAGGTAATTCTGAAGGAAAGATCGGAATAATGAGAAGTATGTGGGTCCTATTGGGAAAGGCAGCCCACCATGGACCCTGAAGGTCCCTGCCTGTTCTTGCTGACTGTGCTGGATTTTTTTTTTTTTTTTTTTTTGAGACGGAGTCTCACTCACTCTGTCGCTCAGGCTGGAGTGCAGTGGCTTGATCTCAACTCACTGCAACCTCCGTTTTCTGGGTTCAAGCTATTCTCCTGCCTCAGCCTCCCGAGTAGCTGGGATTACAGGCATCCACCACCACGCCTGACTAATTTTTGTATTTTTAGTGGAGACATGTTGGCCAGGCTGGTTTTGAAACCCTGACCTCAGGTGATCCGCCCGCGTTGGCCTCCCAAAGTGCTGTCATTACAGGTGTGAGCCACTGCGCCCAGCCGAGTGTACTGGATTTTAAGACTGATCTGTCTCCTGATACTGAATGGTTTCTCTGGTTAGTCACACAGGCAATTAAGCAGGTCAAAGTGGAGAAAGACTGGCTTATTTGCTGCTTGCTCAAGGGCTGGGCCCTTAGCCCTGGGTTCCTCTGCTGTAATGCAACCCACTGCATGCGCAGGTATCATCTAGGACTATCATGTCATCCCTATGTTGTGTATGGGGAAGGGAACTAGTGCAAATATGCTCATGTTGTTTGCTGTGCTGTGCTGTTAGTAATAAAATCCTTTGTCTCTGACCCAAGAGTCTTATGTCTTCTGCCAGCATCAATGAAACAGTTAACAGTGTAAGTTGGAGAAAGTTCCAGAGCTTTTACAGTTCTTGACAGGCCTCATCTCTCTCAAAGGAGTCTAAAGCTCCATCTGGGATTAAGGGGTAGCTTGGGGTGAAACATGATGGGGATCTGGCCAGATGCCCCGGGTCCAGCTAGGAAGGAATCCATTTTCTCTTGGGGACTTTGGTACTGAATGAAATATTTGGAGATGGGAGCAAAATGAAGGAAACAGATTATATGAAGTTTAAGGGATTAGGCTAATTTCCAATTTGTTGATACTCCTTGATTCAACATATAGTGGTAAACATGAGTCCTTTTGTAATCCCTTAGGCTTAAGTAGAAGATGGGGACAGGTGGAAAGTGCATTTTCAGAGTAAAGGTAGCAGATAATGACTGCTGAAACAAAAGAAATCCAAGTCCACTTTTGCCTAGGGAGGGACAGTTGGCCAGGCCACAAAAAAAAAAAAAAAAAAAAAAGAAAGAAAGAAAAAGAGCAGGGCCTGAATTTTTACAAAGAAAATCAGTTCGCCATTTCCTTTTAAGAAATTTTAGCCTGGCTAGACCACTGGTGTGCTGACCCTCCTCATTCACATTAATTACTATGGAGTCCACCTCCCTTCTGTGTGGCGCTGATGCCCAGTGAGGGACCATCCAGCAGATGCCTATGGAAGTGCTGGGGGAAGTACAAGGCCTAGAAGAGTTTATTTATTGTCTATGGGAACACCAGAAGGAGATATCATTTCAGTAAGCATCAACCTTTTAAAAATGGACAGTACTGGCTGGGCGCGGTGGCTCAGGCCTGTAATCCCAGCACTTTGGGAGACCGAGGCGGGTGGATCACGAGGTCAGGAGATTGAGACCATCCTGGCTAAAACCGTGAAACCCTGTATCTACTAAAAACACACACACACACACACACACACACACACACACACACACACACACACACACACAAATTAGCCGGGCTTGGTGGTGGGTGCCTGTGGTCCCAGCTACTCAGCAGGCTGAGGCAGGAGAATGGCGCGAACCCGGGAGGCGGAGCTTGCAGTGAGCGGAGATCGCACCACTGCACTCCAGCCTGGGTGACTGAGCAAGACTCCATCTCAAAAAAAGAAAAAAAAAAGGACGTTCTAATTTAGAAACGTGCTAAATACCTGAAGATCTGCAAATTTATTATTATTATCATTATCATTATTATTATTATTTTGAGACAGAGTCTTGCTCTGTTGCCCAGGCTGGAGTGCAGTGGTGCAATCTCGGCTCACTGCAACCTCTGCCTCCCAGGTTCAAGGGATTCTCCTGCCTCAGCCTCCCGAGTAGCTGAGATCACAGGCACGTGCCATCACACCTGGCTAATTTTTGTATTTTTAGCAGAGATGGGGTTTCACTGTCTTGGTCAGGCTGGTCTCGAACTCCTCAGCTCAAGCAATCTGCTTGCCTCGGCCTCCCAAAGTGCTGGGATTACAGGTGTGAGCCACCACACCTGGCCCCAAATTTATTGTTTATACTATATGCGGTGTAATCCTTCTTCCTTCTATTGGAGCCCATCTTTTTTGAGTTGATATCAATGATCAAAAAGGGAGAGAGTGCATGATGGCGCTTGTCTGGAACCATTGACACAAAAAGCACATGGATTAATCAATACTGCAGCAATAGGCTTGAGTGAGATACAGGGAAATCTCATTTTCCCACCAGTGATTTCATCAGTAGTTTATCTTGTGGCCCCTCTAGCTTCTTCAGCCCTCTGGCTTGCCAAGTCTGTTCCTAGAGGGATAAGGAGAGGGTTAGTTTGACACACTGTGACAAATGTTACATAAGTACCTGATGTTGATAGACATACTCTGTCTTTCCCTTGCCCCCTTAAGAAAGTAGAAGGGTCCCTGTGGCTCATGCCTGTAATCCCAGCACTTTGGGAGGCTGAGGTGAGAGGATCACTTACGCCTGGGAGTTTGAGACCTGGGCAACAAAGTAAGATCCCATCTGCGGAAAAAAAAAAAAAAATTAGCCTGGCCTGGCATGGTGGTGCACGCCTGTGGTCCCAGCTGCTTGAGAGGCTGAAGTGGGAGGATTGCTTGAGACAGGAGGTTGAGGCTGCAGTAAGCCCTGATCATGCCACTGTACTCCAGGCTGGGCAACAGAGCAAGAACCTGTCTCAAAAAGAAAGTAGGAAATACTTAATCCCAATATTTCCTTTTATCCCTTTGAACTACACTGCCATCCCCAATAGGAAAAGATAAGAAAATGGAAAGATGATGAAATTGAAAGATGCCAGAAGCCACTTTGCTAAGAAGTAGGAAGCTCTGTACTTCTATACATATATAATACTCTTATTTCACAGAGTGTATTGGCTGAATTTTTAAAAATCTTTATCTTCCCCCATACAAAATAGTCTGTCTTATTTTAATGTGCAAAATTTCTTATTACTCCTCTTACTCACTGTTCCAAGCATTTCTATAAAAGGACAAACATGATATCTCAAACTGAAGTCTACATCGCTGACTTCCAAATTAGATTCTAATTATTTCTATCCTCTTCTGCTCTCATGTCTTACAACAAAAAATGCATTAATTGCAGACAGTCTCTGAATCAGGCTCCTGCAATAGGGCTGGTGAATTAATGGAAGTTTCTGCATCATTTGAAAAACGAAGAGCACTAGTACAAATGCTCATTGTTTCTACAGCAGGGATTTTTGTGGGTAATCATTATCTGCCTGAGTCCAAAGACAGAGATATAATTACATTCTTCTCCAGGGAATGGTCTGTTGAGAAAAACACTTCCAGCTTTGTTGCTGAGAAGCAGCATTAGGGCTGGGAAAAAAAAAAGAAGAAGAAAGAAATACCGATTCTCATGTGTTCTGGAAGGGAGGGACTGATGGTCTGAGAAGGAGGCATGTACACTGCAGGTTTTTGAGTAGAGAAATGTTTCCTCTAGGTCCTGAGCTTTTTCCATGCATTCCAGACCATCCCTAGGTTGTGATACTGGGTAACCAAACAGGCCTATTTTTCAGGGTACCCGAACAGCCACGTATCAGCTCTCCAACTATAGGGTTGTCACTGTGCTGTCCACTACAGGACATAGGACCTTCCCACATCAGCCATGTGTTGTTTCCCATACAGTGGGTGGATTTGGTTGCTTGGTGAATGACAGTCCAATGACCAGAACCAAAGAGGATTGTTAACAAGGGGATTTTCTTACTTGCAGCAGATAAGAACACCTGGGACAGCTCCCAAAGCAATACCTCCCGGGACTGGGAGCTGGATCTGGTTTTTATAAGCAAAGGGTAATGAGGCATGATCTCACGGGATCCTGCCATGGGGTGACGCCACAGCTAGATCTGATTGGATCCTGGATCCTGCCATGTGGTGTCCACTTCTTAATCCAGTCCCCTGCCCTCAGCCTGAGCACTTAGGTTCCCCCTGTGATTCTTGGTTCATCTGGGCATGCCCAGGTCACGTGACCCAAGGGTCCAGGGCAACTGAAAAACAACCCACAACTTTGTTACATAAAAGATGAATCAGATGGGTCTGGTGCTATAATGTGACTATGGAACCCGAAATATGGCTACTTTGAATTGGAATGTGTTGTAAATGTAAAATACATTTTGGATTTCTAAGACTTAGTACAAAAAATATATATAAACCATCTCATTAATTTTTACATTGATTACATGTTGAAATCAGAATATTTTGGGTATATTTGGCTAAATAAAAAATATAATTAAAATGAGCTTCACCCATGTCTTTTTGCTTTTAAAACTGTGGCTGCTATAATTTTTTATTTTTGGGGGGGGACAGTCTCACTCTGTTGCCCAGGAGTGCAGTGGCACAATCTCAGTTCATTGCAACCTCCACCTCCTGGATTTGAGCGATTCTCCTGCCTTGGCTTCCTGAGTAGCTGGGACTACAGATGCTCACCCCCACGGCTGGCTAAGTTTTGTATTTTTAGTAGAGACAGGGTTTCACTATGTTGGCCAGGCTGGTCTTGAACTCCTGACCTCGAGTGATCCCCCTGCCCTGGCCTCCCAAAGTGCTGGGTTTACAGGCATGAGCCACTGCGCCTGGCCTGGAAAATTTTAAGTTAAATGTATTTCTGTGGGAAAGCACTGCTCTAGAAATTCAGAACAATAGAATAATTGCATGTCAGGGAGAAGGAAAACAGGAAAAAAGTAAGTATGCTGACTTTTCTTCCTCTTCTGGGTCCTGAGGGAATTAGAGAAGAAAAATATATCTTATATCTTAGAATTTTAGAGCTAGCAAAGCCATTAGAAATGATTGAGTCTGATACTTCTCAAAGCAGAGAACCTATCAGCTTCTGAAAATAATTCATAGATGCGGAGGAGTCCTCAGAACTCAGCTTGAGAAGCTATGGTGGCATCCAGCGAACTTACTTTGTAGATGAGAAAACCAAGACTCAGGGAGTCTAAGTGGCATAAGGGCAGCCTGCTAGTCAGTGGAGACCTACGACTAGAAACCAGGTCCTCCCTTCACCCGCTCTCCTCTCTGGTACCCTATGAAAATGTTTACTTATTTATCTTCTTTTTTTTTTTTTTTTTTTTTTTGAGACGGAGTCTCGCTCTGTCGCCCAGGCTGGAGTGCAGTGGCGCGATCTCGGCTCACTGCAAGCTCCGCCTCCCGGGTTCACGCCATTCTCCTGCCTCAGCCTCCCGCGTAGCTGGGACTACAGGCGCCCGCCACCACGCCCGGCTAATTTTTTTTTTGTATTTTTTAGTAGAGACGGGGTTTCACTGTGTTAGCCAGGATGGTCTCGATCTCCTGACCTCGTGATCCGCCCGCCTCGGCCTCCCAAAGTGCTGGGATTACAGGCGTGAGCCACCGCGCCCGGCCTATTTATCTTCTTAATAAGAATAACAACAAAAATTTCATGCTTTTATTTTAAAAAACATATCAGTACTGCACATATAGAAAAGTGATATTATCCAAATAAATGTCAAGTTCAGTTCACTTCCTTTCACTTAACTGCCATGACACTTCCATATTTCCCTTTTATTCCAAATATCTTAAGATCCCCTTCGGGGCTTTATATTCTATTTTCTGCCACCCTGATGAGCCTTAAGAAAACCTCATTTGGATAGCTGCTTCTCTGGATCTAGACATGATTTGAGGGGATTATATTTCCTTTCCAGATTCTTCTCCTTTTCAAATTAATGTTTCCTCTTTAAAATATATACCCTCAACCTATTCAAAGTCTTTTCTTCAGGATGGCTGTTAATAAAACGTGTCTTGTAACAACAGTGTCTATGGCCTCCCTGCAGCCAACTCAGCTGACTGAGAGGTGGCCCTCTATAGTACACTCTGATAAACTTCTTTAGTTTCCTTCTATTGTAGTACCATATTTCCTTAAAAAAAATCAGCCGGGCGCAGAGGCTCACGCCTGTAATCCCAGCACTTTGGGAGGCTGAGGCGGGCAGATGACCTGAGGTCAGGAGTTCGAGACCAGCCTGGCCAACATGGCAAAACCCTATCTCTACCAAAAATACGAAAATTAGCCGGGCGTGGTGGCGGGTGACTGTACACCCAGCTACTCAGGAGGCTGAGGCAGGAGAATTGCTTGATCCCAGGAAGCGGAGGTTGCAGTGAGCTGAGATTGTGCCACCGCACTCCAGTCTAGGTGACACAGCAAGACTCTGTTCTCACAAGAAAAAAAAAAAAGAAAAGAAAAAGAAAGAACATTCCAGGAATGCTCCAACTGTGTTTTTGCTGTACTTTTTGTCTTGCTTGGTGTAGATGAAGCCCTGTAGTGGATACCTGGCAGGCTTTGCCATAGTGTTTCCTTGGTCTATGGAAGTTCAGCCTTGCACTCAAGTTCTTCACCCCTGGGGCAATTGTGAAATTGACTTTAGTAATTAAATGTAAAAGTTCTCTTTTATCTTTGTTTACTCTGAATGCTTTAGAATCATTAAATACAAATATTAGAACTATCAGTGCTCTTTAAGATAATCTACTTAGCCCACCAGTACTTTCTCTTTCTGTCTGCAATTGAAAGAAAAATGAGATTTTGGAGTCTCTGTGATTACTTTGCAGAAGAAAGCTATTATGAAGAAATAGTCTAAGGAACTAACTCATGCCAGGTAAGTCAGTGTTTCTGTTCATTTGGTGATGACTAATATTGGCATTCATCTGGCTGTTGTTAAGTGTAATGATTTAAAATTATTATATTGTGTAACCAAAAGATGGCAGTACTCCCTCTTCCTGTTTGGTTTTAGGACAAAATGGGAAGATCATTTTGTTCTTACTTCATTTTTCCCTTTACTCACCACAAAATGAAAATAATGAGTAAAAGTCACATAAGCAAATAAATAAAATATATTCCCAACCTCTTTAGTACAACCCTAATTACTTGATATAGCCATATCTATGCAAAAGAATGCAAGTCATTTTCTTTTCTTTTCTTCACTTGGTTTACTTTTCTAACAGTAGATGTTTGCTTCTATTTGGAACATTTAAAACGATGGCACCAGAAACCTCTATGATCCTTCCCAAAGGAGAGAGAACGTGTAAGTTTCACTGAATGGTAGTTCATGTCCATACATGCCAAGAGAATATTGGACAAAAGCAAAATGCAGCAATAGTGATAGTTTATTTTCTGGTCATTACATTTCCCAAAATTATTACTCCACTCACCCTACCCCATCTTTTCTGAGGCATCTATATTGATTTATCCTTCAAGTTCCAGCAATATTTTTATTTTATTTATTTATTTTCTTGTGAGATAGGCCACTAGACAAGTAATATTCTATCTAGAATATTACAGTTACACCTAGACCAAAGCTCTGTTTAAATAGAAAACCATACAGTTTGGCATTGCAAATAAATAATTTGGCACCTGATGGCACTGAACTCCCTCAAAAATAATTATTCTAATTCATTCTCTTTCAGGTGGCTACATACAAAGCAAAGTTGTGGACATCTGTGTTGACACATTGCAAGTTGTAGTCAGATGGGCTTGAATTCCTGCGTAGACCTTGCTAGGCACTGTGATTTGGAGCGAGTTGTGCAACTTTGGGCAAGTTTCTGCCTAAGAAAAACGGGGATAAAATACCTAATTCTCAGGCTTGTTTTGAGAATAAGGTGAAAAGATATCTATACTGTGCCTAGCAAACAGTAGGCACTCAGTCAACCTAAGCCTACTTCTTTCCTATTAAGAAGACAAACATGTACATCCACTATTACTGTCGGCTGCTCAATAGAAGAAAATAAATAGGCTATATGTCTATAAATATTCTGTTCCTTTAGGAACAAATATTTAATTGGTTTACATGTTCCACGTGGACTATTGTTGAAATCATTCATTCAGCAACTTCTATAGCAGTAACTAACATTTACTGTGTGCCAGGGCCTTTCTAAATGTCTTTACCCAGATTAACTCCTTTTCCTCACAGCATCACCAAGAAAAGATGCTATCATCCCTATTTTACAGCAGGAGACTTGGAGTCACAGAGCCGTTAAGTCACTTGTCTGAGGTCACACAGCTAGATGAAAATCCTAGGATTCAAATCCAAGCAGACTGCCGCTGGAATCTGGGTTCATAACCATTATGCCATTGCACATCTCTGAAACCACCTTTGCAAAAGTTATAATAGTGAGAATACTATGGCAGTGAAAGAGATCTGACTTAACCAGCTCCATCTTGCCTGTAACCTCCATTCCTGGGTGTGGGCCAAGCTAACTTTGGGAGAAATCTATCCTTAAAGCAAGGATGATAATAGCCCTCCCCAAATTAAACTGCCTTTGTAAAACTAATGAAAGGCCACAAGGTTAGGGTTATGAGAAGAATCTGTGTTCTGCAAAGATGTAGGTATAGTTAAAGAATAACCAGTCATTGTTCTGGTGGTCACAAGATTTGTAACTTCTCTAATTACTCCTATAAATAACCTCTACTATTGTAGAACCTAATATTGGCGTTTGGAGATATCTTTTCAGACTTTAGCTTTTCTGATGACCAAGATGACTCCATTTGGACTTATGACTCAATGGGTACTGTGGCCCCCACCCAGAAGCAGACTCAGGGCATGAGGACCATTTTCCACATCCCTATGATTGCATCCCCAACCATCAGCAGCACCCATTCCCTAACCTCCTGCCCACCAAACTATCTTGAAAAAACCCTAGCCTCTGAATGTTTGGAGAGGCTGATTTGAATAATAATAAAATTCTGCTCTCCTGTTTAGCTGGCCCTATGTATCTTGAACCCTTTCTCTATTGCAATTCCCTCGTCTTGATACATTGGTTTTATCTGGGCAGCAGGTGAGAAGAACCTGTTGAGCAGCTATAACACCAGTTTCCCTGCTGAAAAAGAAGAGGAAAAGTACATTGAAAGGATATTTTTTTCTCCTGATTTTTGGAGAATATGAGGGACCTTTATTGTTGAGATATTAACTCAGCAGAGAAAAAGGGGGAGTGGACAAACAAGAATGTATCTAAAAATGGCGAGGGCAGCAAAGAATTATGTCAGAACTGTTGGGAATCCCAGTACTAGGAGATCTTCCATCCTGCGGCTGTGAGCTACTGTGGGTATTTCTCTTTGTTCACTAAGACATTGTAGGGACATTTAGTATTCTTCAGAAGCCTCAGCTCTCCATTTTGCCATGGCAGTTATTAGTTCCATTAAAAGGTGAAGGCTTTCAGAGTGAATGAATTATCCTTCCCTTACAGCCAGGGAATGAGTTTCTCAGGTATAAGATAATATGGCATTGTTCCATATTCCATTCCCAACCCTGAGCTAAAGCTAGTGAAGGTGGTAGACTTTCAAGGTCATTAAGACCCAAAACATTCATTGGGGCCCTAGTTTGCATAGTCACAGGTCATCACTCTACCCATTTTATTACTAACTTGTGTATGTGAAGCCCACCATGTTTCACCATATTCTGCCACTGCCATCCAAAATCCCATTTTTCCTGGTCTTCCAGTCCCTCCTTCTCCCAGCCCCTACTGCTGTGCTTCCCCTTGTTGTCAACCTCCTGTCTTACACTTTCCACGGTGTTTGCTGGACTTCCTATTCCACTGTAAAATCATCCTAGCCTGCCATTTGACTTTTAACATTAAAAAAATTGAAAAATGTTACTTAGTCAAATGTACTGAGTTATTTTCTCAGTCTTTCCTCCCATTGTTTTTATGGTTAAGAAGTTAGTAAACCACTTTTAAAATCTCATCACCCATCTTATAGAATAGTTTTCCCCACAATAGGTAGCTTGGGTGGTTTTAAGAGCCAATAGACACCACAGTTGTGAAATTTGCAATTCATATTTAAATTTGACACTTAGGCACTTAAGTAGGTTTTAATATTTATATAGTAGGTCTAAATATTCATATAGCCTGGTTTACATATTATATAGTAGGTCTAAATATTCATATTTAACAAGAGCAAAACTCCATCTCAAAAAAAAAATCAGATCTTGTTGAGACTTACTCACTACCATGAGAACAGTATGGGGGGAACTGCCCTCATGATTCAATTCTCTCCCACTGGGTCCCTCCCACAACATGTGGGAATTATGGGAGCTACAATTCAAGATGATATTTGGGTGGGGACACAGCCATACCATATCATTCCATCGCTGGCCCCTCCCAAATCTCATGTCCTCACATCTCAAAACCAATCATGCCTTCCCAACAGTCCCCCAAAGTCTTAACTCATTTTAGCATTAATTCAAAAGTCCACAGTCCAAAATCTCATCTGAGACAAGGCAAGTCCCTTCTGCCCATGAACCTGTAAAATCAAAAGCAAGTTAGTTACTTCCTAGATATAACGGGAGTACAGGCATCGATAAATACACCCATACCGAATGGGAGAAATTGGCCAAAATGAAGGTGTTAAAGGCCCCATGCAAGTCTGAAATCCAGTGGGGCAGTCAAATCTTAAAGCTCTAAAATGATCTCCTTTGAATTCATGGCTCACATCCAGGTCACACTGATGCAAGAGGTGGGTTCCCATAGTCTTAGGCAGCTCCACCTCTGCAGTTATGCAGGGTACAGCCTCCCTCCCAGCTGCTTTCACAGGCTGGTGTTGAGTGTCTGTGGCTTTTCCAGGCACATGGTGCAAGCTATTGGTGGATCTACTATTCTGGGGTCTGGAGGATGGTGGCCCTCTCCTCACAGCTCCACTAGGCAGTGCTTCAGTGGGGACTTGGTGTGGGGGCTTCAACCCCACTTTTTCCTTCTGCACTGCCCTAACAGAGGTTCTCCTTGAGAGCCCCACCCCTGCAGCAAACTTCTGCCTGGACATCCAGGCATTTACATAAATCCTCTGAAATCTAGGCAGAGGTTCCCAAACCTCCATTCTTGACTTCTACGCACCTGCAGGCTCAACACAACATGGAAGCTGCCAAGGCTTGGGGATTGCACCCTCTGAAGCCATGGCCCAAGCTGTACATTGGCCTCTTTCAGCCAAGGTCAGAGCAGCTGGGATGCAGGGCACCAAGTCCCTAGGCTGCACACAGCAGGGGGGCCCTGAACCTGGCCCCAGAAAACATTTTTTCCTCCTAGGCCTCTGGGTCTGTGATGGGGGCACTACCTCAAAGGTCTCTGACATGCCCTGGAGATATTTTCCCCATTATCCTGGAGATTAACATTTGGCTTCTTGTTACTTATGCAAATTTCTGCAGCTGGCTTGAATTTTTCCTCAGAAAATAGGTATTTGCATCATCAGGGTGCAATTTTCAAACTTTTATGCTCTGTTTCCCTTTTAAAACCGAATGCTTTTAGCAGCACCCACATCACCTCTTGAATGCTTTGCTGCTTAGAAATTTCCTCTGCTAGATACCATAAATCATCTCCCTCAAGTTCAAAGTTCCACAAATCTCTAGAGCAGGGACAAAATGCTGCCAGTCTCTTTGCTAAAACATAGCAAGAGTCAGCTTTACTCCAGTTCCCAACAAGTTCCTCATCTCTATCTGAGACCACCTCAGCCTGGATTTCATTGTCCATATCATTATCAGAATTTTGATCAAAGCCATTCAGCCAGTCTCTAGGAAGTTCCAAACTTTCCCACATTTTTCTGTCTTCTTCTGAGCCCTTCAAACTGTTCCAACTTCTGTCTGTTATCCAGTTCCAAAATTGCTTCCACATTTTTGGGTACCTTTATAGCAGCACCCCACTCTACTGGTACTAATTTACTGTATTACTCCATGTTCACGCTGCTGGTAAAGACATACCCAAGATGGGTAATTTATAAAGAAAAAGAATTTTAATGGACTCAGAAGAGTTCCACATGGCGGGGAGGCCTCACAATCATGGTGGAAGGCAAAGGGCACATCTTACATGGTTGCCAATGAAAGCAAATGAGAGCCAAGCAAAAGGGGAAACCCTTTATATAAACATCAGATCTCGTGAGACTTATTCACCACCAAGAGAACAGTATGAAGGAAACTGCCCCCATGATTTAATTATCTCCCACCACGTCCCTTCCACAACACTTGGGAATTATGGGAGCTACAATTCAAGATGAGATTTCGGTTGGGACACAGCCCAACAATATCACTTATCATAAATGCTCTTCTGGAAACTTGCCATTTCCTCATCAAGAGGTGGAATGTGTCACTACTGGAAGACAATTCTCCATGGGTCCCTCACATTTCTGAATGTCTTGTGAGCATAAGTATTGGCGGTTTTTCTTCTGGATTATCTTTTCAAGGATCTTGGAAGATAGCACAGAGGGCAGGGTTGTTTGCTGTCCAGTATAATAAAGATAATGCCTCACCCTGGGGCAAAGGTCAAATAGGTTTGCTTGCAGTTTAGGGTTCCTCAGATGTGATGCAAACCCACTGTAGGCATAACATCTATTTGAGTCCATGCAAGTTGCCCCTGTGGGACTTGGTGGGCAAGGGGAACTGACACAAACCTGAAGCTCCAGCTTCCTGTTATGCTATGAGTAATAAAGTCCTTTTTCTCTGACTCAGGAGTCTCGTGTCTTCTGCTGGCATCCATGAAATAGTAACAGGCTAACTTGTTAACTTGTACAATCAGTGCAAAATCTCAGACTCTTCCCACTTCTTGCAGTTCTGGTGATGAAAATATGATTCAGAAAGAGTCATGGCTTTCTGGAAGGGGAAGGAAAAAGGTCCCTGCCTGGTTAGGATAGGTGACATAAGAATAATTCCTGGGATTTGATTGTGAATGCTCTTGCCCAAGTGGTAGTGGGTAGGGAGTAAGATCTCCCACTTCTTAGCTCTTAATGAATGGTTTAGAGGCTGTATGGCAAGAATTGAAACAAGTACCTTCCAAATGGTGCTTTAGTTGTTGCTCACTCTCCTCCAGGCAGGAGGAAGTGCTGGGTCACATACACCTTTCTAAGTGCACTGGGGAACTTAGGTGATGGGGTGCAGGGTAGTTAGTCAAACTTTTATGGCTGTGTTGAATACAGATACCAAGGTGATTATCATATCCAGTTATGTAGGGGGAGGGGCATAAGTATTCACCTGATGGGGTTTGGGCAGGCTTCTCACTGGAAAAAGAAACCTAACAGGAACTTGTGGATGGCGCACTTTGTACCAAGTCAGTGTACTGTTGTTGGATCCAATTTGAGCTGAATTCTTTTCAGTGTCCCCGTGCACTCAGATAGACCATACGGTTTGTGCATCTACCAGGTAAAAGGTGTTGGGAAACCTGCAGACTTTTGAGGTCCTACAATCCAGTGACCTCTTTGAGCTACAAGTCTCTGTGACTGATCGATTTTGCCATTCAAATTTCTTGCAAGGAGAATCAAAGGGGGACTAACCCTGAAGAGTCAGAAGAGCTCCATAATTTCCTGTGGGGTCAACTGAGGCCTCTGTCGCAAATAAATTGTAACTGGACTTCTCTGTCTGCCCAATCCTGCTTCCTCTTCCTTCTTACAAATGGTGTTCTCCAACAACCTCCAACGTAAAAATCTCAGCCTCAGGATGTGGCTTCAGCAGAGGAGGGTGGGAGGGGTTGAGAGGTTGTAGGAGTGGTGAGATGAGATATCAGAGGAAACTGGACCTTTAGCATCAGGTGCATAACTGCAGTGTCTAAGCTCCTACCCATCGTTCTTTACTGCTTCCATTCTCCAAATACTGGCCTTAGTTTCAATAACTGGGGAACAATACCTTCAGATTACAAACTTGAAGGAATCTCTGCCCAGGATTATATTTTAAGACACAAAAGGCCTGGCATTATTAGTCATTGGTTCATTGCCTGATAAATCACTATCTTCTATATGGCAGAATGGGGAGGAGAACTGAGCTAAATTTTCAACTTTGTTGAGTAAAGAGTTGGTTGTGGATAGAGAGGAACAGAGAGGAAGTCATACTGAAGTTTCATGAAATTGAAATCAATGTTTTAGAAGCATTTTGAATGCAACTTTAATGAGGGAGATGCCAACGAGGGCAAAATAACCATGCGGCTGCGCTCCTTCACAGCAGGTGGCTGATCTTCCCTTGAGAGCCATCTAGCGATCATGTAGCTATGCCAGCAGTGGTAGCCCTTCACAGCAGACTCCAAATAACAACACACTCCTCTGAATCTCATGCATTTCATTTTTAACATAGTGTTTTGTTTTGTTTTGTTTTTTGAGACAGAATCTCGCTTTGTTGCCCAGGCTGGAATGCAGTGGCACGATCTCGGCTCACTGAAACCTCTGCCTCTCAGGTTCAAGTGATTCTCCTGCCTTGGCCTCCTGAGTAGCTGGGATTACAGGCACGTGCCACCACGTCTGGCTACCTTTTTTTGTATTTTTAGTAGAGATGGGGTTTCACCATGTTGGCCAGGCTGGTCTCGAACTCCTGACTTCAAGTGATCTGCCTGCCTTGGTCTCCCACAGTGCTAGGATTACAGGTGTGAGCCACTATGCCTGGCCTTAACATAGTGTTTTGAAATAAGCTCTTGAAGTAAAATATTCAGGGCTGGTAGCCTTAAAGCCCTTTCTTGTATCCTTTCTACATGTGTAAAACCAATACTTCAATACTTGAAATTTGTATAGAATTTTTAAAAGAGGGCTTTATGTAGCTGTGGCCAAATAATTAGGTGAACATTACTTTGTCACAAATATTGAAAAGCTCCTTAACTGCTGGCACAATTGTAAAATTGGATTTCTATTGGCACTTCAATGAAAAGACATCAATTTGTTTATTAAAGTGTTACATATCTTATTTCTCCCTCCATTATTAATACTTTTTCGACAAATTTTTTTAGCTAACTATTTTGCTTAAATAAATTATCTCAAGTCAGAAAGTGGAAGAAATTGAAATGATGCTACATCAATGCAATTTGCTATCTGGTTCTTGTTTGGATAGGCAGATCCATAGTGAAGGTGCATTTAACTTTTCTAGTAGGGGACAATAGTAGTAATGCAGTAATTACCATTCATTGAGGACTTACTCTGTTTCAGGTACTTTGCTAAGTACTTTTATATAAAAATTTAGTTTAATCCTCAATTTAACTTTATTAGGTTGGTGTTAAATTTCCATTTTACACATGCAAATATAGCAGATACAGTATCTTTGCTAGGGTGATGTGAAAACGTTTATGTAACACAATATCTACCTAGTTTATGATCAGAGCTGCATTTGTTTTCATTTTCTCTGGTGAGGAAGCAACCTACAGAGGTTTGACATTTTAAGCAACAGATCTTTGAAGAGGGTGGATGTATTTAGGGTTCAGATTGATGTTTTTCTCTAACTGTAGGTATGTCAGATGCTTATTTCTTTGAACTAGAATTTAAAGTGAATACAAGTCAGCAGACATTTATTTAGCACCCAGGGTTCCAGGCATGGGGCATACAATCTCAGGATGGTGCTTTACCCTATACCTTTTAGCGCTCACCCTCCTGATGGCCCATCCAGCCCCAGCCAGAAGTAACCACGAATCTACTTTCCATCTCTATAGATTTGCTGAATCTGGACATTTATATAAACGGAATTATATAATATGTGCTATTTTGTGTCTGGCTTTCTTCACTTAGCATAATGTTTTCAAGGTTGGTCCATGTCATAGTGTATCAACATTTCATCCTTTTTTATGGCAGACAGTTATGGCTATACTACATTTTGTTTATTCATTTGTCTGTGGTAGGACATTTGGGTTTCAATCTTTTGGCTGAATAGTGTTTTTAAAAACATTTATGTACCAGTGCTTGTGTAGACGTATGTTTTCATTTCTCTTGGGTATCCATCTAGGAGCGGACTTGCTGGATCATATGCTAACTCTATCTTTAATTTTTTTTTTCTTTTTGAGACACAGCCCTACTCTGTTGCCCATACTGGAGGGCAGTGGGAGGATCTCAGTTCACTGAAGCCTCCACCCTCTGGGCTCAAGTGATCCTCTCACCTCAGCCTCCTAAGTAGCTGGTACTAAAGGTGTGTGCCACCACGCCCAGCTAATTTTTGTATTTTTTGTAGAGATGGGGTCTTACCATGTTGCCCAGGCTGGTCTCAAAATCCTGGGGTCAAGCGATCCACTGGGCTCAGCCTCCTAGAGTTCTAGGATTACAGGTGGGAGCCACCACGCCTGGCTCTTTAATTTTTTGAGGAACTGCCAAACTGTCTTCCACAATGGCTGCACCATTTCACATTTTCACCAGCAACATGTGAGGGTTCTAATTTCTCTATATCCTTGCCAACATTTGTTATTTTCTTTTTCTTTTTTTTTTTTTTTTGAGACGGAGTCTCGCTCTGTTGCCCAGGCTGGAGTGCAGTAGCACGATCTTGGCTCACTGCAAGCTCCGCCTCCCGGGTTTCACGCCATTCTCCTGCCTCAGCCTCCCAAGTAGCTGCGACTACAGGCACCTGCCACCACACCTAGCTAACTTTTTTGTATTTTTAGTAGAGACAGGGTTTCTCTGTGTTAGCCAGGATGGTCTCGATCTCCTGACCTTGTGATCCGCCTGCCTCGGCCTCCCAAAGTGTTGGGATTACAGGCGTGAGACACCATGCCTGGCCAACATTTGTTATTTTCCGTTTTTAAATTCTAGCCATCCTAGTGGGCGTGAAGTGGCATCTCATGGTTTTGATTTGCATTTCTTTTATGGCAAATGATGTTGAACATCTTTTCACGGGCTTTGCACATTTTTAAATGAGGATTTTTGTTTTGTTTTGTTTTGCAGTTGAGTTGTAGGAGTTCTGATATATTCTGGATACTAACTCCTCATAAAATAGATAATTTGCCAGTGTTTTCTCTCTTTCCATGGGTTGTCTCTTCAGTCCATTGTGTCCTTGGATGCACAGAAGTTTTAAATTTTGATGTAGTTTAATATATCTATTTTTGTTGTTGTTGTTGCTATTGTCTATGTTTTTGGCAAGAAAGTATTGTGAAATCCAATGTCATGAAAATTTTCCCTATGTTTTCTTCTAAGAATTTTACAGTTTTAGGTCTTAAATTTAGGTCTTGGGTCCATTTTGAATTAATTTTTCTATATGACATGAGGTAAGGGTCCAACTTCATCCTTTTGCATATGGATATCCAGTTATTCCCAAGATTATTTGTTGACATACAATTCTTTCCCCCACTGAATAATCTTGGCACCTTTGTTAAAATTCAATTGACCACTGATGTATGGGTTTACTTCTGAACTCTCTATTCTATTTCATTGGTCTATATGTCTGTCTTTGTGCCAGTACCACACCATCTTGGTTATCATTGCTTTGTAGTAAGTTTTGAAATCAGGAAGTGTGTCTTCCAACTTTGTTCTTCTTCAAGGTTGTTTTGGCTAGTTGGGGTCCCTTGCATATCATATGAGTTTGATGTATTCTTATTCTCCCCTGCAGTGACATTTCTACTGGTCCAATTTGATTAAGAGAGCTCTTTGCCAGAGCCACAAGGATACTGTTCTTTTAATTCACACTCATGTGCTACAGTCATTCTGCAAATACAGCACCCAAGCCTAAGTCACCTCCGTCAGGACCTTCAAGAAAGAGTCCTTTGTGTTCTTTCTTACTAACATTCATCATTTGGAATGCCTTCAACCTATTAGAGCTGTTCTAACATTGAACTCAAAAGAGAAAGGCCCAGAACATTTCCTCCCAGGAGACTCCATAGTCTCTATGCAAATGTATCCACTGCCACCCCAGTGTCCAACTTGTTAGATAAGTTGGTCTAATGCAGAGGTATAGAAGTCACCAAAGTGATTTTGTCTATAATAGTAAACATTTTCTCTAGAGTGACTTACAGCCTTCTCCTCTAAAAGGAGATACAGGCTGGGTGCAGTGGCTTACACCCATAATCCCAGTACTTCAGGAGGCGAAGGCGGGTGGATCACGAGGTCAAGGGATCGAGACCATCCTGGCCAACATGGTGAAACCCCGTCTGTACTAAAAATACAAAAATTAGGTGGGCATGGGGGTGCACGCCTGTAGTCCCAGCTATTCGGGAGGCTGAGGCAGGAGAATCGCTTGAACCTGGGAGGCAGAGGTTGCAGTGAGCCAAGATTGCACCACTGCACTCCAGCCTGGCAACAGAGTGAGACTCCATCTCAAAAAAAAAAATAATAATAATAATACAAATACAAATAAATAAATAAATAAATAAATAAATGAGATACAACTAGCATCATTTGTAAGATTGGCTGTGTCAGCACCTTGCTACACAGGAGTGAGTCTTCCCATTCCAGAGCAAAGCATAAATTTTGTTTTAAGTCCTTCATTAAAGAGAAACCTTAATAGGATTCCTCCAGCTGTGTGCTAGAGCAGTGGTCCCCAACCTTTTTGGCACCAGGGACCGGTTTTATGGAAGACAATTTTTTCCATGGGTGGGGGTTGGGGGATGATTTCAGAATGATTCAAGTGCATTACATTTATTGTGCATTTTATTTGTATTATTATTACATTGTAGTACATAATGAAATAATTATACAACTCACCATAATGTAGAATCAGTGGGAGTCCTGAGCTTGTTTTCCTGCAATTAGGCAGTCCCATCTGGGGGTGATGGGAGGCAGTGACAGATCATCAAGCATTAGATTCTCATAAGGAGCATGCAACCTAGATCCCTCAAATGCACAGTTCACAATAGGGTTTGTGCTTCTATGAGAATCTAATGCTGCCACTGATCTTATGACTGGAGGCTGGGCTCAGGTGGTAATGCAAGCAATGGGGAGTGGCTGGAAATACAGATGAAGCCTCACTCACTCGTTTTGCCCTCTGCTCATCTCCTGCTGTGCAGCCCAGTTCCTAACAGGCCACGGACCACTACTAGTTCGTGGCCTGGGGTTAGGGACCCCTGTGCTAGAGGAAGGAAGAAGAGACGGTGAGAGGCAGTTGTGATTCCATGACGGGGCAGAATGGCTGCCTCCCCAGGTCTCTTACTAAGGATCTCAGATTTCACAGAATCTTGGGGGTGTTTAGTGGCAGGCAACCTTAGGAATCATCTCATCCATATTCTTTCCATGTGACACTTTTCACAAACATGTGCTTCCTTTTGAGAGGCTGTGGACTTTTTGTGAAGCTGAAACTGTGTCTCCCTATAATCAATGTTCGATTGTCTAGACAACACAGACCAGGGCAAGGGAAGGTAGGCTTAGTGAGGACAATAGCTAGTACCTAATGAGTGCTTATTAATGCTAAGCACCGTGCTATGCATTTTAAATAGTTTTTTCTTCTAATGCAACAAAATCTCACCAGTAAGTCCAGTACTATGATTATTGTCCGGATTTTACAGCAGAAGCTGTTTCCAAAAGTCACTAATAAGTTGTGGCACTTGTCTTCACCTCCATGAAGTCTCTGTGATGGTGGCTAGAGTTCCTGCTCTTACCCCAAGGGATGCTGTCCCTCAGGACACTGGGACGCTCATATTGCTCCTGGGATAGGCGTCCAAAAGGAGGAGGAAAGGACCTGAAACTTTTTTGCTTCCTCTCCCAGTTTTGCCTGGGACTGATCTGAAGTTGTGGCTGCCTTTGGATTTTCTGATTTACCAAATATCAAAAGGTGAGGATTAAAGATAAATTAAATCCCCAGATGAATGGAGTGAGTAGCTTCATAGACTTGAAATTTCAGAGCTCTAGTGAGTAGAACCATCTTCACGCTGAAGTTCCTTTTGGTCCTGGTGATATTGATATTTGTGCTGAGGTCTGCACCAATGCAACAAAGATTTTTTAAGTCTCAGGTGAGGTTGAGCACAGTGGCTCACACCTGTAATTCAAGCACTTTGGGAGTCCGAGGCAGGTGGATCACTTGAGTCCCGGAGTTTGAGACCAGCCTGGGCAACGTGACAAAACCCCGTGTCTATGAAACATACAAAAATTTGCTGGGCAAGGTGGCGCATTGCCTGTGGTCCCAGCTACTCAGAAGGCTGAGGTGGGACGATTGCTTGCACCTGGGAGGTTGAAGCGGCAGTGGGCCATAATCATACTACTGCACTCCAGCCTGGGTGACAGTGAGATCTTGTCTCAAAAAAAAAAAAAAAAAAAGAAAAGTCTCAGGTGAAATATCCGGATAGGGAGGTAAAAACAGCTATTGTTCCATGACAGTCTAAGCTGTGCTACTTGCCAGGCATGATTTTCTGTATGCGTGTTGTCTGCCCTTTTCCGATAGATGTATTTGAATCCTTGCCCCTTTCTCTGTTTGTGTTACTTTTCTTCCCTGCGATGTTTCTCTATAACTGGTCTTTGTTGTTTGTTTGTTTGTTTTTTTGTTTTTGAGACGGAGTCTTGCTCTGTCGCCCAGGCTGGAGTGCAGTGGCGCAATCTCGGCTCACTTCAACCTCTGCCTCCTGGGTTCAAGTGATTCTTCTGCCTCAGCCTCCCAAGTAGCTGGGATTACAGGCGTGTGCCACCACGCCTGGCTAATTTTTGTATTTTTACCAGAGACAGCGTTTCACCATTTTGGCCAGGTTGGTCTCGAACACCTGACCTTGGGTGATCCACCCACCTCGGCCTCCCAAAGTGCTGGGATTACAGACGTGAGCCACCGCACCCAGCCCCTCTATAACTGGTCTTAATATAAAAACAAAACATATTTTAATTTATATAATCATTTACTATGTATATTTCTTGCTATTAATATAAAAGGCAGGCAAGTAGAAGATTTTAAACTTTTTCTTTTAAAAATAAAATTTCTTTTTAAAAAGAAGCAGAAAAACAAAACCAGGTGGCTTGTAACTTTTTCTCTTTCTCTTCCTGTGGATTAATAATTGTTGATTTTAAAAAAAGTTCTCCAGCCCTACTTTAAGAGACAATTAGGCCTAAGTTGTTCTCTTCTTTCACGTCATACCTGAGAGAAGCACTGAAGGGGAGATTGTTAGTACCTGTTAATTAGTCTCAATGTTTAGAATAATACTTTTTTTGCTGTTTTTTTCAGACGGAGTCTTGCTCTGTTGCCCAGGCTGGAGTGCAGTGGCGCGATCTTGGCTCACTGCAAACTCCACCTCCCGGGTTTAGGCGATTCTCCTGCCTCAGCCTCCCGAGCAGCTGGGATTACAGACACTTGCCACCTTGCCCAGCTAATTTTTGTATTTTTGTTAGAGACGGGGTTTCACCATGCTGGCTAGGCTGGTCTTGAATTCTTGACCTCAAGTGTTCCACCCGCCTCGGCCTTCCAAAGTGCTGGGATTACAGGCATTAGCCTCTGCACCCAGAAGAATAATTGTTAAACAGAATATCTGAAAACAAAACCCCCAGATAGTGAAAAAGCTTTTAAATATACAAACTTGAGGAGTCTACAATTCTACTTAAGAGAAAAAAATAACCATTAAAAAAAATTTAGGAACATGCATTATTCGATTTTATTAATACAATTAATAGCTGTCCTATCTGATTTAGCTCCTACATAGAATAAATTATATATTTTTTTCTGAGTGTTTCACTACTCAGCATTCACTATTGAGACTTTTCCTATTGAATTTGGAATAAAGTCTAGAACATTTGGATGTACATAAACGTTGTTTCCAAGTACTTTGAAGTGCATCCTCCTCTGTTTTCTGTCTCTGTCATTTAAAAAAAATTATGTTTATTTTACTGTGGTAAGAACACCTAATATGAGAGCTGCCATTTTAATAGTTTTTTTTTCTTTTTTTGAGACAGAGTCTCGCTCTGTCGCCAGGCTGGAGTGCAGTGGCGCGATCTTGGCTCACTGCAACCTCTGCCTCCCAGGTTTAAATGATCCTCCTCCTGCCGCAGCCTCCCGAGTAGCTGGGACTACAGGCACGCAACACCACGCCCAGCTAATTTTTGTATTTTTAGTAGAGATGGGGTTTCACCATGTTGGCCAGGATGATCTTGATCTCTTGACCTCGTGATCTGCCCACCTCAGCCTCCCAAAGTGCTGGGATTACAGGCGTGAGCTACCACGCCTGGCCAGTTTTTTCTTTTACTGTGGTGTCTGTCTCATTTTGGCATCAAGATAATGCTGGCTTCATAAAATGAGTTTGGAAGTGTTTTCTATTGTCCATCATTTTGTTGTTAACCTTTCTAATTTAGTATATACAAGAAGAACAATGCAAAAAATCGTACTGATGCTGAAAGTTACTAAGTAAAACCTGCTAAAATGGCACCTGGGTACTGCTGCCATGGGGACAGGCTAGGAGAGGAATGAATGTAGCTTGAATTCTTAGAAAGACAATATGTGAGTTGCTCTTCAGTAAACTTGTGATGAAAATACCTTAAATGTGGGCACTTGGTTGCTATTTTTTAACAAAAACAAACAAAAAGCGGCAGCAGCATTAACAAGGACAAAGAACATCACCAAAATCCTAAATCAAATAACTTCAGCTCGGTTGACCTTTGATTTGTGTGCGCTTGTTCCTTATGATAATTACCTAAGCTCTTCAGCAAAGCAGTGAGCCTGGGGGCCATGACATCTAATATGGTTGCAAATTAAACCCTCACTCCCAACCCAGCCTCCTCAGCTTCTATCTCTGAAGAAAATAAGGGATTTACCTAACATCTCTTCAAATACTGTATATTGAACTAGAAGACAAAAAAGGAATTTTGCATGTTAAGCTGCAGCTGGCATAAGAAACACATTCATTCTATCAGAAAATTGGGTAATCTGGATTATAGTCCTGGCTTTGGCACTGCCATTGGCATAGCAATGTATTTGTGTGTGTGTGTGTGTGTGTGTGTATGTGTGTGTGTGTGGTGCAATTTATAAGTTTCTGCAGTTCTCAGCCTCCACCTTCCAAGGAGGAAGGGTGCTTTGTATAGACTGGAGTTGTATTATGCATATCCCTGAAAGGATGAAGTTGAGAGAGTTGGATGGAGCTGAAAATGCCAAAACAATTTACATTTGAAAGAAACAAATACAATATTCCTCAGAGAGGACCGGTTCTGAACAGATGAAAGGAGGAATAAAAAAAGAAACCAAACCAAATGAAGCTGATTTGGAGAGACGGAAAAGTATAGGGAAGATAGGACTTTCTTTTCTTTTTCTTTTCTTTTCTTTCTTTCTTTCTTTTTTTTTTTTTTTTTTTAAGACAGGGGCTTGCTCTGTTGCCCAAGCTGGAGTGCAGTGGCATGATCTTGGCTCATTGCAACCTCCGCCTTCTGGGCTCAAGTGATCCTTCCACCTCAACCTCCTGAGTACCTGGGATTACAGGCGCAGGCCACTAGGCCCGGCTAATTTTTGCATTTTTATAGGACAGGGTTTCGCCATGTTGCCCAGGCTGGTCTCAAACTCCTGGGCTCAAACATTCACCCGCCTTGGCCTCTGAAAGTGCTGGGATTACAGGCATGAGCCACTGCTCCTGGTGGAGAATTTCTTTAAGTTTACATACACTGGAATGCACCCATTATAAATGTACTATCTGATGAGTTTTGACAATCGTACTGTTAAAATCATGGGAGGCCACTGTTTTAGTCTGAACTCCTGTGCTAGGCCCCAACAGACCAGACCAAACCAAAATAGAGTCACTTATGCTAAATGCCACATAATCAAACTGAAACTTCACCGAAGTAAGCAGATAGATCCCCAAACAGACAAGTTTTTCCTGAGAACAGGAGATTCCAGTCTACCTGAGTCCGCATAACAAGGCAGTCTCTCTGCTTTAACCTTTAGAAAAAAAGTAATCTGATATTAATCAGTGCTATTGTTCTGTTTCCTAGTTTTCATCTTACAAACCCCAGTGTTCTTCCTTAGCTCGGTGGGAGCTCTCATCCTATTTTGTAGAACGGAGGCTGTCCCAATTCACAAGTTTTGAACAAAGCTAAACAGCTTTATAACCAAATTTGTTATAATTTTGTCTGTTGACAGTATACAGCTATGTAATTACTACTGTGATTAAGATGAGCATTTCTGTCACTCCACAAAAGTTCCCTTCTGCCCAGTCTTCTTTCTGTCACCAAAGGTTAGATTTGTCTTTTCTCATTTCATATTAATAGAATCACACAGTATGTACTATTTTGTGGCTTCTTTTGCTCATTGTAATATTTTTGAGATTCATCTGTGTATCAGTAATTTGGTCCTTTTCATTGCCGATGTGTTTATTGCAGGGATATATACAACTTGTTTATCTATTCATCTACTGATAAACATTTGAGTTGTTTTCTGTTTGGGACTATTATGGCTAACGCTGTGATCATTAGTATACAGATTCTTGGATATCAATTTTTATTTCTCTTAAAGAAAATACTTAAAACTGCAATAGGGCTGGGCGCGGAGGCTCACGCCTGTAATCCCAGCACTTTAGGAGGCTGAAGCGGGTGATCACCTGAGGTCAGGAGTTCAAGACCAGTCTGGCCAACAAGATGAAACCCCGTCTCTACTAAAAATACAAAAAATTACCCAGGCATGGTTGTGGGCGCCTGTAGTGCCAGCTACTTGGGAGGCTGAGGCAGGAGAATTGCTTGAATCTGGGAGGCAGAGGTTGCAGTGAGCTGAGATTGCGCCACTGCTCTCCAGCCTGGGCAATAAGAGTGAAACTCCATCTCAAAAAAACAAAACAAAACAATACTGCAATAGCTAGGTTAGATGGTAAGTGTATGTTTGACTTTATAAGAAATTGCCAAGCTATTTTCCTGAGTGGTTATACTGCTTTGCACACTCCCCAGCAATGTATAAAAGTTTTGATTGCCTTAAAGCCTCTTCAATACTTGGTATTTTCAAGCTTCTTTTTATTGTTGTTGTTTTGTGAGAGGGAGTCTTGCTCTGCTGCCCAGGCTGGAGGGCAGTGTCGTGATCTTGGCTCACTGCAACCTCCGCCTCCTGGGTTCAAGCGATTCTCCTGCCTCAGCCTCCCAAGTAGCTGGGACTACAGGTGTGCACCACCACGCCTGGCTAATTTTTGTATTTTTAGTAGAGACAGGGTTTCACCATTTTGGCCAGGCTGGTCTCAAACTCCTGACCTCAAGTGATCTGCCCGCCTTGACCTCCCAAAGTGCTGGAATTACAGGTATAAGCTACCGCGCCCGGCCCTCAAGCTTCTAATTTTAGACATTCCAGTGGGTGTATAGAGGTATCTCCCGTGGTTTCAATTTGCTTTCCCTAAGGACTAATGACTTTGTGCACCACTGCCTGTGCTTATTTGATATTTGTATAGCTTCTTTGTTGAAATGTTTTTTTTTACACATTTTATTTTATTTTATTTTATTTTTTTTAATTTTATTTTATTTTATTTTAATTTATTTTATTTTTTTAATTTATTTATTTATTTATTTATTTATTTATTTATTTATTTTATTGATCATTCTTGGGTGTTTCTCGCAGAGGGGGATTTGGCAGGGTTACAGGACAATAGTGGAGGGAAGGTCAGCAGACAAGCAAGTGAACAAAGTTCTCTGGTTTTCCTAGGCAGAGGACCCTGCGGCCTTCCGCAGTGTTTGTGTCCCTGGGTACTTGAGATTAGGGAGTGGTGATGGCTCTTAACGAGCATGCTGCCTTCAAGCATCTGTTTAACAAAGCACATCTTGCACCGCCCTTAATCCATTCAACCCTGAGTGGATACAGCACATGTTTCAGAGAGCACAGGGTTGGGGGTAGGGTCACAGATCAACAGGATCCCAAGGCAGAAGAATTTTTTCTTAGTACAGAACAAAATGAAAAGTCTCCCATGTCTACCTCTTTCTACACAGACACGGCAACCATCCGATTTCTCAATCCTTTCCCCACCTTTCCCCCCTTTCCACTCCACAAAACCGCCATTGTCATCATGACCCGTTCTCAATGAGCTGTTGGGCACACCTCCAAGCCGGGGTGGTGGCCGGGCAGAGGGGCTCCTCACTTCCCAGTAGGGGCGGCCGGGCAGAGGCGCCCCTCCCCTCCCGGACGGGGCGGCTGGCCGGGCAGGGGGCTGACCCCCCCACCTCCCTCCTGGTCTGGGCGGCTGGCCGGGCAGAGGGGCTCCTCACTTCCCAGTAGGGGCGGCCGGGCAGAGGCGCCCCTCACCTCCCGGATGGGGCGGCTGGCCAGGCGGGGGGCCGAACCCCCACCTCCCTCCCGGACAGGGCGGCAGGCTGGGCAGTGGGCTGACCCCCCCACCTCCCTCCCGGACAGGGCGGCTGGCCAGGCGGGGGGCTGACCCCCCACCTCCCTCCCGGACAGGGCGGCAGGCTGGGCGGTGGGCTGACCCCCCCACCTCCCTCCCGGACGGGGCGGCTGGCTGGGCTGAGGGGCTCCTCACTTCCCAGTAGGGGCGGCCGGGCAGAGGCGCCCCTCACCTCCCGGACGGGGCGGCTGGCCGGGCGGGGGGCTGACCCCCCCACCTCCCTCCCGGACGGGGCGGCTGGCCGGGCTGAGGGGCTCCTCACTTCCCAGTAGGGGCGGCCGGGCAGAGGCGCCCCTCACCTCCCGGACGGGGCGGCTGGCCGGGCGGGGGGCTGTCCCCCTCACCTCCCTCCCGGACAGGGCGGCTGGCCGGGCGGGGGGGCTCCTCACTTCCCAGTAGGGGCGGCCGGGCAGAGGTGCCCCTCACCTCCCGGACGGGGCGGCTGGCCAGGCGGGGGGCTGACCCCCCCACCTCCCTTCCGGACGGGGCGGCTGGCCAGGCGGGGGGCTGACCCCCCCACCTCCCTCCCGGACAGAGCGGCTGGCCGGGCAGAGGGGCTCCTCACTTCCCAGTAGGGGCGGCCGGGCAGAGGCGCCCCTCACCTCTCGGACCGGGTGGCCGGCCAGGCGGGGGGCCGAACCCCCACCTCCCTCCCGGACAGGGCGGCAGGCTGGGCGGTGGGCTAACCCCCCCACCTCCCTCGCGGACGGGGCGGCTGGCCGGGCGGGGGACTGACCCCCCCCACCTCCCTCCTGGACGGGTTGGCTGGCCGGGCGGGGGGCTGACCCCCCCACCTCCCTCCCGGACGGAGCGGCTGGCCGGGCAGAGGGGCTCCTCACTTCCCAGTAGGGGTGGCCGGGCAGAGGCGCCCCTCACCTCCCGGACAGGGTGGCTGGCCGGGCGGGGGGCTGATCCCTCCACCTCCCTCCCGGACGGGGTGGCTGGCCGGGTGGGGGGCTGACCCCCCCACCTCCCTCCCGGACGAGGTGGCTGCCGGGCGGAGACGCTCCTCACTTCCCAGACGGGGTGGCTGCTGGGCGGAGGGGCTCCTCTCTTCTCGGGCGGGGCGGCTGCCGGGCGGAGGGGCTCCTCACTTCTCAGACGGGGCGGTTGCCAGGCAGAGGGTCTCCTCACTTCTCAGACGGGGCGGCCGGGCAGAGACACTCCTCACATCCCGGACTGGGCGGCAGGGCAGAGGTGCTCCCCACATCTCAGACGATGGGCGGCCGGGCAGAGAGGCTCCTCACTTCCCAGATGTGATGGCGGCCGGGAAGAGGCGCTCTTTGTTTCCTAGATGGGATGGCGGCCGGGCAGAGACGCTCCTCACTTTCCAGACTGGGCAGCCAGGCAGAGGGGCTCCTCACATCCCGGACGATGGGCGGCCAGGCGGAGACGCTCCTCACTTCCCAGACGGGGCGGCAGCCGGGCAGAGGCTGCAATCTCGGCACTTTGGGAGGCCAAGGCAGGCGGCTGGGAGGTGGTTGTAGCAGGCCGAGATCACGCCACTGCACTCCAGCCTGGGCACCATTGAGCACTGAGTTAACCAGACTCTGTCTGCAATCCCGGCACCTTGGGAGGCCGAGGCTGGCCGATCACTGGCGGTTAGGAGCTGGAGACCAGCCCAGCCAACACAGCGAAACCCCTTCTCCACCAAAAAAATACGAAAACCAGTCAGGCGGGGCGGCGCGCGCCTGCAATCGCAGGCACTCGGCAGGCTGAGGCAGGAGAATCAGGCAGGGAGGTTGCAGTGAGCTGAGATGGCAGCAGTACCGTCCAGCTTCGGCTCGGCATCAGAGGGAGACCGTGGAAAGAGGGGAGAGGGGAGAGGGGAGAGGGGAGAGGGGAGAGGGGAGAGGGGAGAGGGGAGAGGGGAGAGGGGAGAGGGGAGAGGGAGAGGGAGAGGGAGCTTTTTTACACATTTTAAATTGGGTTATTTATTATTTTATTATTAAGTTGTAAGAATTATTCATATATTTTCAATATTAGTCTGTCAGATACTGCAAATATTTCCTCTCAGTCTATGGCTGGCTTTTCCATTTTCTTATTTGTGTTTCTTAAAGAGCAGAAAAGTTTAATTTTGAAGTCTATTTGTCATTTTTTTCTTTAATGATCTATGTTTTGGTGTCTTTTTGTTTATTGCGGGGACAGAATCTCACTCTGTCGGTCAGGCTGGAGTGCAGTGGTGCAATCACTGCTTACTGCAGCCTTGACTTCCTGGGCTCAAGCCATTCTCCCATCTCAGCCTCCCAAGTAGCTGGAACTACAGGTGCATGCCACCATGCCAGGCTAATTTTTATATATTTTTTAGAGACATTGACCAGGCTGGTCTCAATCTGGGCTCAAGTGATCCACCACCCACCTCGGCCTCCCAAAGTGTTGGAATTACAGGCGTGAGCCACTGCTCCTGGCCGGTATCTTAAAAAATCTTTCCCTACCCCAAGATTGCAAAGATTTTCTCTTCTTTTTTTCCCTAGAAATTTCATTTTTTTAACTTTTTGATTTTAGGTCTGTCATTCATGTCAGGTTCATTAGACTGTATGGTATGAGGTAAAAATCGAGGTTCATTTTTATCCTAATATATTCCCAGTTGTTTAAAGAACATTTGTTTAAAAGTCTATTCTTTCCCCATTAAATTACCTTGGCACCTTTAAAAAAGTTCAATTAATCACATATATATATATATATATGTGCATCTACTTTTAGTGTATTAAAATGCAACTGATTTTTGAGTGTTGATTTTGTATTCTGCAGCTTCAGTAAATTTGTTTATTAGTTCTAACAGAGTTTTTTTTTAGTTTTTTTTTTTTTTTTGAAACAGGGTTTCACTCTGTTGCCCAGGCTGGAGTATAATGGCAAGATCATAGCTCACTGCAGCCTTGAGCTCCCAGGCTCAAGTGATCCTCCCACCTCAGCCTCCCAAGTAGTTGAGACTGTAGGCACATGCCACCATGGCCAGCTAATTTAAAAAAATATATATAGAAATAAGGTCTTTCTATATTTCCCAGGCTGGTCTCAAACTCCTGGGCTCAAGTGATCTTCCCATCTTGGCCTCCTAAAGTGCTGAGATTATAGGTGTGAGCCACTGCACCTGGACTTTTTAGAAATTTTAGGGTTTTCTACATATGTCATCAGCAGACAGGGATAATTTTATCATTTTCCAGTTTCTATGCCTTTTATTTTTTAAATTAATTAAACTTATTTTAATTGATAAATTAAAATTGTACATATTTATCATGTGCAACATGATTTTTGAATTATGTATACATTGCAGAATAGGTAAATCAAGCTAATTAACATATATTACCTCACCTACTTATCCTTTTTGTGGTGAGAACACTTGAAATCTACTCTTTTAGCAATTTTCAAGAATAAAATACACTGTTATTAGTTAGAGTCACCATGTTGTACAATAGATCTCTTGAACTTATTCCTCATATGTAACTGGCCAACATCTCAAACCTCTACTGCTCTCTTTCTTTTTCTTGTCTAATTGCTCTGGCTAGAACTTCCAGTACTATCTTGAATAGTAGCGATGATAGTGGGCATCTTTGCCTTATTCCTGGTCTTAGATAAGCATGTGATTGAGCATATTAATCACTTGGAAGGCATTACAAATTCTATGAGATTCTTCTCTTGATATTTGCTTTTTAGCAAGTCATTACATTGTAGACAGTCCCTTCAAATGTCTTATGTGGAAGCTCAGTTGCACAGTTAAAAGGTTTTTGAAAGATGTAAATTTCCTTTATACTTGCATTGAGGTCTACCACATACTACTGGGACTGTGGTTTGAACTTGAATAATATATCCAGTGCAAAATTGTGTCAGGATGAAGATCTCACTTCTTATTTTAGCTTTTGTTAGCACTAGAAGTAGATAAAGCAGACTGACATTACTTATGATTCAAACATTAGTTGTGGTCAGAATGACTGTCTTAGTCTATTTGTGCTGCCATAGCAAAATATCATAGAGTGGGTAATGCACAAAGAAGAGAAATTTGGCTGGGTGCAGTGGTTCACGCCTGTAATCCCAGCACCTTGGGAGGCTGAGGCAGGTGGAGTACCTGAGGTCAGGAGTCAAGACCAGCCTGGCTAACATGGTGAAACCCCATCTCTACTAAAAATACAAAAATTAGCCAGGCATGGTGGTGGGTGCCTGTAATCCTAGCTATTCAGGAGGCTGAGGCAGGAGAATTGCTTGAACCCGGGAGGCAGAGGTTGCACTGAGCCGAGATTGCACCACTGCACTCCAGTCTGGGTGATGAGAGCGAAACTCTGTCTCAAAAGAAAAAAAAAAAAAGATAAACTTATTTCTTACACTTCTGAAGGCTAAGTCCAAAATTAAGGAACCAGCATTTGGTGCCTGGTGAGGGCTGCTGTCTGCCTCCAAGATGGTGCCTTGTTGCTGTGCTCTCACCTGCTGGAAGGTGGGAGGGCAAAAAGGGATTAAGCTAATTCCCTCAGCCCTTTTATAAGGCAATACTCTATTTATGATGGTGGAGCCCTCATGACTTAATCACTTTCCCAAAGGCCCCACCTCTTAATACCATTATAATGGGGATTGCATTTCAATATGAATTTGGGAGGAGACACAAACGTTCAAACAGTAGCAGTCCACCCCTGGGCCCTTTAAATTCGTGTTTTTCTCATATTCAAAATACATTCATTCCACCCCAATAGCCCCCAAAAGTCTTAATCATTCTAGTATCTACTTTAAAATCTAAGTCAAAAGTCTCATCTAAATATCATCTAAATCAGATATGGATAAGACTCAGGGTGAAACTCAAAATATGACTCATTTTGAGAAAAATTTATCTCTAACTGTGAGCTTGTGAAATCAAACAAGTTATATACTTTCAAAATAGAATAATGGGACAGGCATGGCGTAGACATTCCCATTCTTAAAGGGGAGAAAAAGGCAAGAAATAAGGGGTAATAAATCCCAAGTAAGTCTGGAACCCAATGAGGTAAACAACATTATATCTTGAGGCTCGAGAATAATCTCTGACTCCACATCTTAGCTTCCAGACGCACTGGAGTGGGGATTGGGTCCCCATTCCCCCAGGAGACCCCACTACCATGGCTTTGCTGGATGAAGCCCACACTGCAGCTCTCAGGAGTTGGAGTTGGATACTTATGGCTCTTCCTGGCTGGCATTGCATGCTGGCTGGCATTGCAAGCTCTACAGGTTTGGGGCTTTTAGGGGTGGCTGTCTTGCATGGCCTCACTAAGCATTGCCCTATGGGGGGCTCTCTGCAGTGGTCTTGACCCTGTAGCTCTGCTGGGCATTGCCGTAGTGGGGACTCTCTGCCACACCCTGCCTTGTGGCAGTTCAGGGCTTTGAGACTGAGGTTGTGAGGCACCCTTTGAAATCTAGGTGGAGGTAGCCATGCTTCCACTGTTCTTGCATTCTGCATGCCTGGAGAGTTAGCACCACATGTATGCCACCAAGGCTTACATACTGTGCCTTCTGGATTGTTGACCCAAGTTGCATCTGGGCCCCCTGAGCCACAGCTGGGGTGGTCAAGGAGTACTGCACCAGAATTCAGGGAACAGAAGCTTGGGGTGCCCCTGGGCAGTGAGCCCCAAAGTCCCATGGGTGCCCTGGGATCTCCTTTGAAACGTTCTTCCCTCAAGGCCCTAGCACTCTGGGCCTGTGACGAGAGTGGCAGCCTCAAAGATCTCTGAAGTGCCTTTGGAGTCATTCTCCCATTGTCTTGATGAATAGCATCTGGCTTCCTTCTGTCCATACTAATCTCCTTAGCAATATTTTGTTTGGTCACACCCTTGATGTTCTTGCTCAAACACACTTTTTCATTTTTAACAACATGGCTAGGCTGAGAATTTTCCTTATCTTCAACCAGGCTTGAGTGCAGTGGCACAGTCTCGGTTCAACTGTGCCTTGATCTCCCAGTCTTGAGTAATCCTCCCACCTCAGTCTCCCAAGTAGCTGGGACTACAGGTATGCACCACCATGCCCAGCTAATTTTTGTTTATTTTTTGTAGAGATGAGGTCTCATTATGTTGCCTAAGCTGGTCTCAAACTCCTGGGCTTGAGTGATCCTTCTGCCTTGGCCTCCCAAAGTGCTGGGATTATAGACATGAGCCACTGCACCCAGCCCTTTGCTCCCCTTTTGATATAAATTCCATTTTTAATTCATTTTTCTCTTTCTGAATTTCATTATAAACAGTCAAGAGAAGCCATGCAGCACCCTGAAACACTTTGCTTAGAGATTTTTTCTGTCGAATGTCCTAGTTCATCACTCCTAAGTTCTGATTTCCACAAAGTACTAACACGGACACAATTCACAACACGGACACAAGATCTTATTGGAAGCTGGAGGAAAGGCCATCTTTGCTACCAACTAGCAAAGGATTTCAGCCAAGTTCCTTTGCTAGTTTGTAGCAAAGATGGCCTTTCCTCCAGCTTCCGAAAAGATCTTCCTTATTTTCATCTAAGTTCTCATTAGAACGGACTTTACTGTTCACATCTCTACCAGCATTCTGATTGCAACCACTTAGATAATCTCTAAGAAGACCGAGGCTCTCTACAGCGTTCCTCTTCTTCTGAGACCTCACCAGAACTGCCTTTAATGCTCCATTCATGGCCATCTAGGGTGTTTCTAGTATGCAGTTCAAAACTGATCCAGCCTCTACCCATTACCCAGATCCAAAACCGCTTCCGCATTTTTAGGTGTTTGTTATAGCACCACCTCATTTTCAGCACTAAAATCTGCATTCGTTAGGGTTCTCCAGAGACCAGAACCAATAGGATATAGATGTAGATATAAATATATAAAAGGGGATTTATTGGGGGAATTGGCTTATGAGATTATGGAGGCTGAGAAGTCCCACGACAGGCCACATGCAACCTGGAGAACCAAGGAAGCTGGTAGCATGGCCCAATCCAGGTCAGAAGGCCTCAGGACTAAGGAAGCTAATGTATAATTCTCAGTCCAAATCCAAAGGCCTGAGAAGCAGGGGCGCTGCTGATGCAAGTCCTGGAATCCAAAGGCTGGAGAACCTGGAGTTCTGATGTCCAAGGGCAGAAGTGTGTCCTAGCTCCAGAATAGAGAGACTGAGAGAGAGAGAGAGAGAGAGCACAAGAGAGTGCACAAATTTCCTTTTCCTCTGCCTTTTTGTTCTATCTAGGCCCTCAGCCGATTGGATGTTGCCTGGTCATACTGGATGAGAGCAGATCTTCCTTATTCAGTCCACTGATTCAAATGCCAACCTCTTCTGGAAACACCTTCACAGACATACCCAGAAAAAATGCTTTATAAGCTATCTGGGTATTCCTTAACCCACTTAAAAGGTTGACAACTAAAATTAACCATTAAAATGACTTTACCATAGTGTAACATTTGCATTGAAGTGCTATTTTGCCTTGTAATTTTAGCTTAACTTAATGAAGACACATTGTCAAATCTGCAGCAAAAACTAATTTTCTTGTTTTGAGACAGAGTCTCACTCTGTCACCCTGGCTGGGGTGCAGTTGCACAAACCTGGCTCACTGCAGCCTTGATCTCCCTGGCTCAAATGATCCTCCTGCCTCAGCCCCACAAATAGCTGGGAATACAGGCAAATGCCACCATGCAACCATGCCTGGCTAATTTTTATGTATCTATATCTATATCTATCTATCTATATTTTTTGTAGAGACAAGGTTTTGCCATGTTGCCCAGGCTGGTCTCTCTAACTCCTGAGCTCAAGCGATCCACCTGCGTCAGCCTCCCAAAGTGCTGGGATTACAGGCATGAGCCACCGCACCTGGCCAACAAAAAGTAATTTCTAAATCCATTCAGTATATAATAATGATAGGGACAGGAGGCAGGGAAATTCTGGGCAGAATTCTGGGCAGAATAATGATAGCGACAGGAGGCAGGGAAATTCTGGGCCCTTGCTAGGGCCCCACCCTCAAGGCGAAAAGCCTAAAACTGTGGCCCAAAACGAGGACTTTCATCCCTGTTTTCCCGCTCTAATGTTGCCTTTTCCAAAACCACCCTTGGGTCACCCCCACCCCTATCCTGTGCCCATAAAAACCTGAGAACTCAGCCAGCAGAGAGGAGAAGCAGCTGGAAGTCAGAGACTACAGTTGGACATCAGAGAGAAGTGGCTTGACTTCAGAGGGACAGCTTGACAGCGTAGCTTCAGAGAGGAGTCTGGCCAGGGATGGCTGGACTCCAGGGGAAATCCGCCTTCCAATTTTGTCCCCTTTTCAGCTCCCCTTCCCACTGAGAGTCACTTTCATGGGCAATAAAATCCCCCACATTTACTATCTCCAATTCGTTCACACGACCTCTTCCTCCTTGATGCCAGACAAGAACTCAGGTACAAAAGGTTGTCACATTGACCCTCCACTGAGCTGTAAACAGGTAAGCTGTCCTCACATGGCAAAGCTGAAAGGGCACTGTAATACTCATTCTGGGGCTTCAGGGGTCGCGGGGTAGATGCTGCCACAGGGCCCACACGGAGTTCTGCTCTGCTCCTGCTGGCACCCAAAGTACTCACCCCGGCTCCTGCAGCCACTCACCTGCACTCCCCCTCCAGTGAGCAGTGGAACACAGCGGGACCCAGTGAGTGGAGTCCACCCTTGCCGGCACCAAAATGACCAGCTAGTTCTAGCACCCATGCATTCCAGTTCCCGCCCACGAAGGGGTCAGGGAAATATCCTGCTTCAATAACAGTAGTTGAAAGTGATTCTTCTCATTCAGAAAACATTCAATCAGGCTGGGCATGGTGGCTCACACCTGTAATCCCAGCACTTTGGGAGGCCAAGGTGGGCAGATCATGAGGTCAGGAGTTCGAGACCAGCCTGGCCAACATGGTGAAACCCTGTCCCTACTAAAAATACAAAAATTAGCCGGGCTTGGTGGCAGGCACCTGTAATCCCAGCTACTTGGGAGGCTGAGGCAGGAAAATCGCTTGAACCCGGGAGGCGGAGGTTGTTACGTCATCCAGCTGCTGGGTAGTAGGGAAAGTTACAGATTGCAATGAATCTAGATCATTTTAGGAGTATTGCCATCTTATTAATAAGTCTTCTGGTTGGCTGTGGTGGCTTGTGCCTGCAATCCTAGCACTTTGGGAGGCCTAGGCAAGAGAATCGCTTGATGTCAGAAGTTTAAGACGAGACTGAACAATACAGTGAGAGAATCCATCTCTACAAAAAGTAAAAAATTAGCAGGGTGTGGTGTTGCATGCCTGTGGTTATAGCTCGTTTGGAGGTGGGAGGATCACTTGAGCCTGAAAGTTGGAGGTTGCAGTGAGCTATGACAGCCTGGGTGATAGAGCGAGGCTTTGTTTCCAAAAAAAGAGAAAATAAATATTTTCCAATCCATTAATATGGGATATCTTTACAAGTGCTTAGGCCTTCATTAATTTCTTTAATCAATGTTTTGTAGTTTTCAGAGTACAAATCTTACATCTCTATGGTAAATTGATATCTGAATATTTTATTCTTCTTGATGTTATTGTAAATGGAATTGTTTTCTTAATTGCCTTTCATGTTGTTCATTGCTAGCGTATGCCAATATAACATTTTTGTATGTTGATCTCATATCCTGCCATTTTGCTGAATTTATTACTTATAATACTGTTTTAAAATAATTTTTAGGATTTTCAATATATAAAATCATTTCATCTGCAAATAGAGATCATTTACCTCTTCCTTTCCAATCTGGATGCTTTTTCTTTCTTTGTCTCACCTAATTGCAGTGGCTATAATTTCCAGACTATAATTCAATAGTGTTGAATAGAAGTGGCAAAAGTGGGCATCTTTGTCTTGTTCCTAATCTTAGGAAAAAACTTTCAGTTTTTCACCATTATTATTCATTTTTGAGTGAAATGTTCCTAAGTTCTATGAACTTTTCTAGGAAATTACTGAACCTTGGAGGAGGTCATGGGAACTCCTGATTTGTACCTAGCAGTCAGAAATACAGATGCAGTGTGGGACTTGCAATTGGTGTCTGATGTGGGGAAAGTCTTGTGGGACTGAGCCCTTTAACTTGTGAGATCTGATGCTAACTCCAGGTATATAGTATCAGAATTTGATTGAATTGTAGGACACCCAGTGGGTGTCTGCAGATAATCGAAGAACTGCTTGGTGTAGAAAAACCATACACATACTTACCCACATTTGGTATGAGGAGAAAAATAGTTTTTTCTTACAAGTCCATACCCACTCTCACTTTGTCTCCTATTGCAAAGATTGACAACTCTCTCTTGCTGTCCTGAAGATGGGAGGCAAATAATAGGTCCATTGCTCCACAGGTTTCCCCTTTTTCAAAGTAGTTCACTGTACTTAGAGCACTTGGGACTTCTGCAGTTGAATGATTAATGGACAAGTGTCTTAAACTCTAGTGTCTTTAGCCTGGTATTATGATTTTCATTTATGCAAGACAAATTCATCCTCCAATCATATGAAGAATGCCCCATATGAAGAAAAAATTTCATTAAAATCTTAAATCACTTCATTGAAAATTAATATGTTATCAATAAACAGAGGGTCCTAATTTTTATAGAATGGGAAATGGCCATGGTCTAGTACAGTTACCCTTTAGCAGAGGTCTAGGTACTCAAGGAACAGTTCTTGATCTCTGAAGAATTAGAAAAAAACATGTACAAATTTCACAGAAATTCTCAAGTTTGCCTTATAAGATTGACTTTATAAAAGCAGCAATCCAGTGCTGGTCAGAAGGTCACCATTTCTCTCTTCAGAGCCTCAGTTGTGTGTGTGTGTGTGTGTGTGTGTGTGTGTATTTTTTGTAGAGATGGGATCACACTATGTTGCCCAGGCTGATCCTGAATTCCTGGACTCAAGCCATCTTCCAGTCTTGGCCTCCCAAAGTTTTGGGATTATAGGCATGAGCCACCATGCCCTAGAGCCTCAGTTTTAACTCACACATCTAAAGCTGGAAATGTATTGATGACTAAACATGATAGGCCGTGCCAGAAGTTAATATGGAAATATGCTTAAAATATGGACCCTATCAAGAGAGAAAAGCATTCAACAAGAGAGTAGTGCAGCCAAGTACTCTGTGTGGACCATGATCAGGAGATCTGGGAACTGAAATATTACTGATCTTTGCAAGCATAAGGGGCACTGGTGGAAGCATGAGGAATATTATGGAGGGATAAATGTGAGGGAGGATGTAGATTAAAGTGTTTGAAAAATCTGGATTAAATATTAAGAGAGATGGGGTACCGATGGACAGGGCACAGGATTTTTTTTTTTTTTTTTTTTTTGAGACAGAGTCTTGCTCTGTCACCCAGGTTGGAGTGCAGTGGCATGATCTTGGCTTACTGCAACCTCAGCCTCCTGGGTTCAAGCGATTCTCTCTGCCTCAGCCTCCCAAGTAGTTGGGATTACAGGCATCTGCCACCTAATGCCTGGCTAATTTTTGTATTTTTAGTACAGATGGGGTTTCACCATGTTGCTCAGGCTGGTCTCAAACTCCTGACCTCAGGTGATCCACCCGCCTTGGCCTCTCAAAGTGCTGGGATTACAGGGGTGAGCCACCATGCCCGGCCCAGGGCACAGGATTAAGGGATATTTCTGGGACAAGGGAACTTGTTTACAAGCTGAATAGATAAATTAGTGGTCAAGGAGAGTTGACAATCTGAGAGCAAGGGAACAGTTGTTGGAAAAACATCTTGGAGGGGTTGGAAAAATAGACTAGTGCCTGAGTTTAGGAAATTGCCTTTATTGAGGAAGGACACTTCATCCTCCAAGACTCAGGGGAAGTTCAGGTGGAAATAGATATGCTGTGAATATATGACAAGAAAGCTGTGAAATAATTGTATCTTTTTGGGGGAGGGCTCATCTACTTCTTTTTCTTTTATTCTTTTCTTTTTTCTAGTTTTTACTTTGTCTACTGTTTCATTTAATTTTTCCTGCACAGTGTACTGGTAACTGAAAATAACCACAGAAAGATTTTTTCCTCCTGCCTATAAGTCTAATAATTTTAGAATGTCTATGACTTGTCATTTTCTCTATTTTCCCAAGAGAAGCTTTCATAAAAGGGAAAGAGGGAGTAGATCTATTTCACTGGCATCTCGCTTTTCTCTTTGAGGGTGGAGGGATGATGTTGTGTGCTGGCAGTAAGCGTAGGGATTAGGGACTTGATGATTGGGGAAGATTTGGAATAAGTGGTGAGGAGGATGGGAAAGGAAATTGGCCAAAGCCAGGTAGAAGGGCTGAGGAATAGCCATAGAGGGTTGGGGTCTAACTTGGAGTTTCACAAATCTGCCCAGTTGTGCAGCTTTCTTTAGCCAGTTGGATATAGAAGTCTATGTTGTTGCATTCCAGTGGCCTAATGAGTAACATGCTTAAAGTCAAAAAAATAAGGCAAAGGAAGGCCAAAATACTACCTTCACTATGGATAAAACTGATAATTGAAGATGTGGCTTATATAATCAAGTGGACTTCCAAATACTGATCCCTAGAATTAGACTCACCCATCAGCCATAGGCATTGCTAGGGCACCTCAGGGCCCCCACTCCCCACTCCCCCTCTGTAAGAGGGAGGGTGTGGGGAGCAGGGGCCACATGGATCCAAGAGAAAGATGCCCCATGGTCATGAGAGTCTTCTCCCCAGGACCATAAAGATAGAAAGGAATCATCAGTGTGCAGTCACTGATCCTTTGTTCACAATACCTAAAGAAATGCCTCCTCTCCTGTTTTAGAAGTACCTGGCATTAAGTGCTCCATTCTATTAAAAGACACAGAAAATTAAAGTGCACCCTTTTAAACCAATACACATGCCCCATGAAGGATGTCTTTGAAATGTGGATGACAAATGGTTCCAGGCACCTGTTTGTTTGACCAAGGCTTAGCTGATCACAGATGCCTCTTCGGGCTTCAGGGTGATTCACCACCTAATTCTGCCATAAAACTACCCTTATAAGCTTTCTAGAGTTGGAGGCTACCCAGCAATGAATCAATGGGCTGAGATGCCTTATTGTCATCAGAAGTGTTCAAGCACTGGATGAACAACCCACTGTTTTAGATGTTACAAAGGAGATTCCTATGAGCACAAGAGCTTTAAAACCATAACCACCAAGGAATTTTAAAATTCAAACACCCTATGGTTTAAAGGAACTGTAGTTTTTCTGAATTGAAGCATAAAGCTCATATCATAATCTCTCATCATGATGTACGCTGCTAATGCTTTCATGAACAGTCCATGGAGCAAAATGATAAAGTCTGTTCATGAATTTACTGGTTAATCTAGCATATGCAATCTAGTTAGTGTGAGCAGTCAGATGGAGAAAAATGATTATGATGAAAAGACCCCAGGGAAAGGATTTTTCTGCTTGAATAGATCAATGTCAAAATTAAATTACTTCCACTGGGAAAAGCGTATCAAATTCAAGATGGAAGGAACTGCACACTAAGAAATGGTGACTAGCCCCAGCATAATGTTTCTTCAATTTTTTAAAAACCACAATCCAAAATACACTTAATATCATGATGCAGCACGCGCATGCGTGCACACACACACACTTCTAACTATAACAAAAGTTTCACAAAACAACACTTACCCTTATTATGGGCAGTGCATTCTGACATCTTCTATTATATTTGGGTTTTTAATAATTAATTCTGTTATTGAAGCATAGCAAATAGGCAGAAAAGTACATGATTATAAGTGTAGATCTTGATAAATTTTCACACAAACACATCTATGCAACCTATATTTTATTCTACTTCTTTTTATTTTTTATTGTAAAATATTTATATCATAAAAAGAACCATGTTAATTTTTAAGTGTGTGGTTCTGTGCATTAATTACACTCACACTGCTGTGCAGCCATCATCACTATCCATCTCCAGAACATTTTTTATCTTCCTAATCCAAAACTCCATACCTATTAAACAGTAATTCCCTATCTCCCCTCCTTTGCCTCTGGTAACCTCCATTCTACTTCTGCATCTGAGCTTAACTACTCTAGGCACCTCATATAAGAGGAATCATATTTGTCCTTTAGTGACTGGCTTCTTTGATTTGGCATAATGTCCTCAAGGTTCTCCATGTTATAGCATGTGTCCAAATTTCTTGCCTTTTTAAGGCTGAGTAATATTCCACTGGATGCACACATAATCTAGATAGATAGATAGATAATAACATTTTGTTTATCCTTTCATTCATCGATGGACATTGCATTGCTTCCACTTTCTGGCTACTGTGAATAATGTTGCTATGAACATGAGTGTACAAATATGATTTTTAAAAATACTAGTTGCAACACATTAAATTGATTTTCTTGATGTTGAAAACTCTGGTGTACTAGTTCAAAAATGGAAATCAAACATATTTTTTCCTTTGAGCCTGATTAAGCTAAACAGGCCACTTTCAGACTCTTCATTTTCCTGATTTTTTGAACTCAGAAGAGCCTTAATGTGTGTCAGAAGGGATGCTGTAGGAGTGGATTTCCTTCCCTTTTGGAAGCTGCCCAGCAGTGAAACGCAATGCCTCACAGTGGGTGGGGGCGGGGGTGGGGACCCCTTCACCTAGCCACCCTCTGACACACACTCAGCCTTCCGTTGTCTCTTTGTGAAAGTGAGATAGTTTGGTGAGTCAGCCAGGTTTTGGGCGTGCTCAGGGTTGAGGTATGGATCCATAGTTCCTACACTCCCTGCTAAACAAGACGAGCTGAATTGGACTTGCTCAGAAAATTTCTTGACAGTCCACAGGCTACTCTGAAAGTTATTTACCTGCTGTGACTAACATACTGTATATCTTTTCAAATAAGTTTTGTGAAGAGAAACTACTTCTCTGAGGCATGGGTTTTCTATTGCTGCATAATAAAGCACCTCAAAACTTTCAACAACAGCAGGCCTCTGGGTTGATGACTGGGCTGGGCTTGGCTCGGAGTTCCTGCTGTCTGGCCTGGGGTCACTTCCATGTCATCCACAGGCTCCAGTGGGGCTGGATGGTCCATGACTGCCTTCCCACCTGTGCTGGCTGCTGGCTCTCCGACTCTCTGGCTCTCTCATCCTGGTGGAGGCACCCAGGCTTCTCATGGAGGACTCAGGGTTCAGAAGGAGACAGAGGGAGCTGCAAGGCCTTTTCTCGAGGCTCCAGCATGGAAGTCCTATAATATCACTTTCTCCACATTCTATTAGCCAAAGCCAGTCACTAGCCAGCCCAGATTCCAGGAGTCAGGAAGTCAACTTAACCTTTGATTAATGGGTACAAATATATACGAGAGAGAAGATATAAGACCTGATGTTTGATATAGTTTGATATAGTTTGATGTTTGATATGTTTGATATAGGTGACTATAGTTAACATTAATTGATTATATATTTCCAAATAGCTAGAAGAGAATAATTTGAATGTTCTTAGCATCAAGAAAAGAAAATTATTTAGAGTGATGGATATTGGCCGGGTGCAGTGGCTCACATCCATAATCCCAGCACTCTGGGAGGCCAAGGCAGGTGGATTGCTTGAGCCTAGGAGTTTGAGACCAGCCTGGGCAACATGGTGAAACCCTTTCTCTACAAGAAATACAAAAAATTAGCCAGGTGTGGTGGTGCAAGCCTGTAGTCCCAGCTACTGGGGAGGCTGAAGTGGGAGGGTCGCTTGAGCCTGAGAGGTCCAGGCTGCAATGAGCCTAAGCATGCCACCACACTCCAGCCTGGGCGACAGAGAGAGACCCTGTTTCAAAAAAAAAAAAAAGTGATGGATATCCCAATTACCTGATTTGATTATATGAATGTATCAAATTATCACATGTACTCTGAAAATATGTACATCTAACGTGTCAATAAAAATAAATGTGTAAATAAATAAACTTGACCTCTTGATGATAGGAGCGACAAAGTCACAGTGAACCGGAGCACACACAGAGACGGGACTGTAGCCACCTTTGCCAGAGTCTACCACTCTCCACCACAATCTACCAACAATCTATAACATCCTATTATTGCTTCTTTTTTCTTTCCTGCAAATAAGCTCATGCAAATCTTGTTTCTAAAGAGTAGGGTTTTGACCCAACATCCTTACTTCTGATAATTTACTTACAGATCTACCTGCACAACACAAAATGATATATGTACAAGATTACCCACTGTAGCACACTTCATAATTAAAAACCCAAGTATCCATTAATAGAGGACTGCCTAAATAAACTGTGGTACGCCAACAGGAGAGGACATTGTACAACCATAAAAGAAAAAAAGAGGCCCTTGCATATTGACACAAAAACCCTAGGATATATTGTTCACTGACAAAAATCAAAGTGCTGAGCAATATCCACTGTATCCCAAAAGTCTTACTGCAGTTCGAAACTTTTATAATGTTAGAAGTTCAAGTACTATAAACATAGAAGAAACATGATTTGAAAACTTAATTGTATACATTTCTTTCTTTTTTAGATTAATCATGCCATATGATTATTATTTTAATTAATTTTTGAGACAGAGTCTCACTCTGACACCCAGGGTGGAGTGCAGTGGTGCAATCTTGGCTCACTGCAACCTCTGCCTGCCGGGTTCAAGTGATTCTCCTGCCTCAGCCTCCCGAGTAGCTGGGATTACAGGCACGAGCCACCACGCCTGGCTAATTTTTGTATTTTTAGTAGAGAAGGGGTTTTGCCATGTTGGCCAGGCTGGTCTCAAACTCCTGACCTCAGGTGATCCACCCCGCCTTGGCCTCCCGAAGTGTTGGGATTACAGGCTTGAGCCACCGCGCCCGGCCCATATTATTTTTACTTACTTACAAAGATCTAACATGTCACCCAGAGACCATTTCATCTACTGGTCTGTTTGGCCACCAGTCTCTTGTCTGTCTCTTCAGCAATGGTGAGGCGCATTTCCTTTCCTTGGGGAAGAGAAATCCAGGGTTTGTTGATGTTGCTGTTGGCATCTTTCCCATGAACCACATCAAAAGAACCAGGGTGCCTCTCTCTGTTGGTGATCACACCAATTCTTCCCAGGTTAGCACCTCCAGTCACCATACACAGGTTTCCAGTGTTGAACTTGATGAAACCAGTAATCTTGCCATTCTCCAAATCAACCTGAATGGTGTCATTCACCTTGATGAGGGGATCAGGGTAGCAGATGGTATGAGCATCATGAGTCAGCAGATGAGGGATTCCTTTTGTGTCCACAAATATTTTTCTGACTTTGCACAACCTGTACTTGGCCTCCTCAGGTGCAGTACGATGTACAGCAAAGGGAGCCTTGGTGTCATAGATCAGATAGAAATTCTCTCCTGTCTTGTCAGTGCTCATGACGTCCATGAATCCAGCAGGGTAGGTTACATTAGTTCAGACCTTGCCATTGATCTTAATGAAACTGTGCATGCAAATCTTCTTTACTTCATCTCATGTCCGACATTCTTAAGTCTGTTCTTTAGGAAAAGATGAGGGAGAGACACTCTCTTAGCTTGTGGGGATGGGTGGATCAATGAGGAGCAAACACACAGGTCAATTTATCCAGCATCAAATGCTATGGAGCTGCTGCCCATTTCAGATGCTTCTTGGGACCACAACCATGACAGCATTAGGCATGGAAAGAGCTTTTTATTTTATTTTATTTTATTTTATTTTATTTTATTTTATTTTGAGACAGGGTCTCACTCTTTTTCCCAGGCTGGAGTGCAGTAGTGCCACCACCGCTCACTGCAGCCTCAACTTCCTGGGCTGAAGCGACCCTCCTACCTCAGTCTCTGAAGTAGCTGGGACTACAGGCATGTACTACCACACCTGGCTGATTTTCTTTTTTTTTTGGGTAGAGACAGGTTTTTGTCATGTTGCTAGGCTGGTCTCAAACTCCTGAGCTCAAACAATCCACCTACCTCAGTCCCCCAAAGCGCTGGGATTACAGGCATGAGCCAACATGCTCAGCCTTGTATACATTTCTTATTCACTTATTTAGTCTTGTGAACTTGGAATAATAAATTTTAAACTTAATGTTTTTGTTTCACTATTGTTTTCTATCTTCGATCAGAGATACTGCAACAAAAAATAAAATGTACTATTTAAAATTCACAAAACTAAATAAGTGTAAAAGAGATTTATATAATACAACTTCCAAGTGATGTTGTTTGTAGCATTTATAATTCTGAAATTATTAATGCCTAAAGTTCCGCCAAGGCTTTTGGGTTACCCTATACAGAGTATGCTAACTTTCATTTAAGAAAAAAGTGGATTCCATATCTTTGCTATTGTGAACAGTGGAAATATGGTACATACACACTGTGGAGTACTATGCAGCCATAAAAAGAAAGAGATCGTGTCTTTTTGGGAACATGGATGGAGCTGGAAGCCATTATCTTTAGCAAACTAATGCGGAAACAGAAAACCAAATACTATGTATTCTCATGTATAAGTGGGAGCTAAATGATGAGAACACGTGGACACAAAGAGGGGAACAACACACACTGGGGCCTACTTGAAGGCAGAGGGTGGAAGGAGGGAAAGGATCAGAAAAAATAACTACTGGGTATTAGGCTTAGTACCTGGGTGATGAAATAATCTGTACAACAAACCCCCATATCATGAGTTTACCTATATAACAAACCTGCACATGCATCCCTGAACCTAAAATAACAGTTTTTAAAAAAGAAAAAGGTGGAAATAGTTGTGTTCATTTCCTGTGGTTTCTGTAACAAACTACTGTTAATTTAGTGGTTTAAAATAGCACACATTTATTCACTGCTAGTTCTGGAGGTCAGAAGTCTAAGGAACACTGCCTTCCTGGAGGCTCTAGGAAACAATCCATTTCCTTGCCTTGTTAGCTTCTAGAGGCTGCATGCATTCCTTGGTTCATGGCCCCTTCCTCCATCTTCAAAACCAACAGTATAGCATCTTCCAAGCTCTCTTTTTTTCGGACTCTGACCCTTCTGCCTCCCCCTTAGAAGGTCACCTGTGGTTACATTGGGCCCACTGGGGTCATCCAGAATAATCTCCAATCTCAAGATCCTCAGTTCAATCACATCTGCAAAGTCCTTATTCCACATAAAGTAACAAATTAATAGGTTCTGGGGATTAGCACATGGACATTTTTGGGAGGCCATTATTCTGACAACCACAGAAGTATATTAATTTTTGTTTATATTTGCATAACGATACACTGGAAGGATGTATTAAAAAGCAGTAAAAGTGGTTGCTTATGGGAGCAGAGAGGAATGAGAACAGCATGGAAGTGAGAATTCTTAATGTATATCATTTTATGAGGATTTGATATCTGAATATATGAATGAATTATCTATTCAAAAATAAAATGAATAATAAGTAGGGCCTGTTTAGTTTCAGGTATCTCTAGCTAGGGACACTTAGATTTTTATAAATTCAGATGTCATGGACATAACACTAAAATGGCTGAATTGATCCTATAGATTTGGAACCACATGAGTTTATTTACATGCAATGAACTATACATTCTACACACAGCAAGTTCTGGAATCTGTCTTCAGTTCCTTCTCACGAAGGAAATGTGAAGTCAGTGTGACTAACCAGTGGCTCCGGTTCACCCTGGGACATCTTAGTATGGTTCAGGCTGCCCAGCTCTTCCTGTGGGCACGGTGTTTCCTGCCTTCAGGATTTTAGGATAGGCTGCAGCCAGGTCGTGGTCTTTGCTGTGCACTCACCTACGCTGGGGTGATTTGCATTTTCAGCCTCTCCCTGTCAAATGAACTGCACTGGGCCAGGTTTCAGGAACTCTGCGCCCACCCCACTGAGATAGGAGGAGGGAGGATAGGTCCTCGTGTCCTTAAAGCACTTTAGTCCCTGAGGCTGCTGCTTGGTGTTTGTGTGTGAGCCAGCTCTGACTCACCAAATCGAGAAGAAAAAACTTCCACCGAGGACAATTTGCCAAGGAAATGTGCTCAGGCCCACGCGGCAGTGAGTCCAGCAGTTGGGACAGAACCTGAGAGGAGGCAGTTGGGGAAATAAACAGAGCGCCAACTCAACAGTCAGCGCCCCTGTGCTCGCAACCTGTGATGGGAGAGGTTTCTCTGCCTTCGTGGCCGCTTCCTTAACAGATTCATGATTGGCAGGTGGCCTGCGAGCTCTCACTTGCGTGCGGTGGGCGCCCCAGGGACTGCCCCTCCTTTGGCAGGAGCCTGGTTTGTGTTTATTTTTGGTTGTGCCAGAGGGAAACTGCACTTTGAGGAAGAAAAACAATTGCTGGTTGTTTAGGAGGAGCAGTCTAATCCGAGACGGCCTTGTCTTCTGCAGAAAACAAGCGGCGCGCAAATCAACCCAGGCGCAGCCAAGGGGCCGCCGTCACGCTGAGTCACAGCCCGCTCAGCGCTCAGCGTGACTCAGGGCTGGCCGCCTCCCTGAGGCATCTGTGAGTGATCCCAGCCGCAGGAGGCGGCATCTCTTTCGTCTACGGCTCCTCCAGACTCATTTCCTTCCTCTGGAGGTTCAGGTGTCCCTGTGGGGCGTGGGTGGGGGTACGAGGCACCTCTGCTTGCAGTTCCCAGAGAGCGCCCACCCGGCAGGGCCCTGGGCCTCACGGCCTGGCTGAGGGGCTAGGCCTGCCTGGCCCCGCCTCCGCCACAGGCTGTGCCCTCAGACCTTGCCAGCCTCTTTCCAACACACCCATTAGTCTCAAGGTCAAGTCGGGTAAGAGGGCCTGGAGGGATTATAACAATAGAAATGTAAGACAAAGTAGCAAATGTAAGAAGCCACGTGCCTCCTTTCTGCCTGCAGTAGAATTTCACAAAGCCCCAGACCCCTGGCAACTTGCAGCTCTGGGGAAAGACGCTTTGAGGACAAAACAGGCTACAGCACACGACTCCCAACTCTCTTGCCTGAGTCACTATATTCCTTAAAACATAAATGAGGCCAGGAGCAGTGGCTCACGCCTGTAATCCCAGCACTTTGGGACTCCGAGGCCGGATGATTACTTGAGCCCAGGAGTTTGAGACCAACCAGCCTGGGTGACAAAGTGAGACCCCTGCTCCAATCTCTATGAAAAATTAGCCAGCCACGGTGGCCCATACCTGTGGTTCCAGCTACTCGGGAGGCTGAGGCAAGAGGATCGCTTGAGCCCAGGAGGTTGAGGCTGCAGTGAGATATGTTTGTGCCACCGCACTCCAGCCTGGGCAACAGAGCAAGACTGTCTCAAAAAAAAAAAAAAAAAAAAACCAAAAAAAAAAAAAAACAAGATAAATGGCCCCAGTCCTTGCCTTTTCCTATACATAAGATCATGTTTGGCAAGTTAGTGATTATGCCTGTGTAATCTATAACCAGGTGCACTTTACGCCCAGTGTAACTTCTGAGCAAATTTGATGAGATTTTGCAGATACTAAACCTCCACACCTGTATATAAGCAGAGAGCTGAAACACGGTGTAGTCTCATGGAACCTCTCTAGAGGTCTGCTTCTGGGCTGTAGGCCTCAGTGAGACTTCTGAATAAAACTAACTTTAATTCTTTAAAAGCTTGATCTTTTTTCCTTCAGTCGACAGAAGTAATTATAGTGTTTAGTGATCAACTCCTGCAGGCCCAAAACAATTATGTTAAATTATAATTCTTACCAACCACTCTCCCTTCTCCCCTCCTAAGGAGATGTGATTCTCCGTGGGGTTACACACCCGGCCTCTCTTGGAGGTGGGTGGGAAGGGGTCATTCCAATGAGAAACGTGTATGATAAAGGGAGAGCCAGAGCTGGAGCAGGGTAACGAAAGTTAAAAGGCGAGCAGCTCTGGTTTAGTATGAGAAAGGATGCGAAGGGAGGGTTTTGAGGTACTGGAGGGACCAGAGGGAAATTTGAGCAGCTGTACTGGAGGGTGGGGCTTTGGGGAAAAGTCATATCAAAATGAGAGTTTTAGGAAAGTTTTCCATGTGGTTAGTGGGGCAAATTCCTCTCTCTTTGCATGGTTCAAAAACACTTCCAATTGCTTGGAATCTGGCTTGTGTTATTTATTTATTTTTATACTTTTTAGAATTTAGAGATGAGATCTCACTATGTTGTACAGGCTGGTCTCAAACTCCTGGGCTCAAGCAATCTTCCTGCCTTGGCCTCCCAAAGTGCTGGGATTATAGGCATGAGCCACCCCTCTCAACCTGTTATTTATTTATCTATTTAGAGATGGGGGTCTTGATCTGTCACCCAGGCTGGAGTGCGGTGGCGTGATCACAGCTCACTGCAGCCTTGAACTCCTTCCCTTAAGTGATCCTCCCACCTTGGCCTCCCAAAGTGCTGGGATTACAGGCATGAGCCAACGCGCCCGGTCAAATCTGGCTTGTGTTTATATGCACATCTGTAATACACAGACTGGCCCAGGGAGGCCATCAGCCCGGTGGAGTGTATGGTGACCCAGGCTCCCCAGCCCACAGCACTAATGTACTGGGCTGGCGGGAGGTGGGCAATCCCAGAGCACCAAGGTGAGGGGCAAGGGCTGTGAGGTGGGAAGGAGGGAACACAGATAAGAGGTGGTGTGAGACAAAGCTGGTGACCATCTCACAAGGACATGAGCCTCTGGAGAGGCTGCATGGAGCCATTGCTCTTGGAATGGCGCAAGAAGCCATGGGAAGCTTCAATGAGTCATTTATCTGTCAGCTTCTCCCATCTCCCAACTCTCACTGGTCCATGTTCCTTCCTTGGGGCGTTATCTCCCCCACGTTTCTAAGTGTGTTACTCTGTGTTCCTCTGGGCAGCCCCCTGGGGCAGTCAAAGCCCGTGGGGGTCTGCTTGACTCCCACCTGGGTGCTGGGGCTATAGCTACAGAGGACGTAATGGTGGTCATGTTCCTCTGCCAGGGGAGGCTGAGTGTTGGGTGGTGGTGTGGCAACTGCACCTGCTCCTGGAATAAGCAGCAGAGGCACAGACATCAGGTGGGGACAAGCAGATCTCAGAGGTGCACCTGCTGGTATGGTGCAGTACTTTTATGCTAATGGGCAACGGGATATCTTCCTTAGGAAATTGTATTTGTATTTGTTCGGAAATTACTACAATATACTGATTTTTGGTAGTACAAGATATGTTGCTTCCATATGCCAGGAAACTATCATGATAAATACACATGACATGCCTACAATGTGAAAAGTCCCCTTAGGTGTAATGTCCTTGTGCAGTATTCAACAATGTACAACTGTCCATGGCCTTGAACTGGCCTCATGGGCCCAGTATGAGAGTAGGCTGCCACAGAAAGGTCTCTCCACAAAGTTCATTCACATTTCAATGGACAGTTGACTTGTTGAAACTGAACACAAAGCTCTTCAGGTTTGCCCCAGAATTCTGGAAGGTGAATCTCCAAGTGGGAATAGATAATGAATGAATGAATAAAGTAGTCCAGTCACAGAGATGCCTTCTTTTTCTCATTCCTCTCTATCACCCAAGAACAAAGTAAAGAATTGTTTCCTAGTGTTCCATGGACACATGAAACTTGACAACAATGCGGCAAGGTGGTAGGCCTTATTTTTCATGTTTTTTTTTGTTTGTTTGTTTTGTTTTTTTTGTTCTTGAGACAGGGTCTCCCTCTGTCACCCAGGCTGGAGTGCAATGGTGCGATCTCGGCTCGCTGCAACCTCCACCTTCCAGGTTCAAGTGATTCTCCTGCCTCAGCCTCCCAAGTAGCTGGGATTACAGGTGTCTGCCATCATGCCTGGCTAATTTTTGTATTTTTGTAGAGATAAGGTTTCACCATGTTGGCCAGGCTGGTCTTTAACTCCTGACCTCAGGTAATCCTCCTGTCTCAGCCTCCCAAATTGCTGGGATTACAGTCGTGAGCCACCTCGCCCGGTGTAGGTATTATTTTCCATGTTTTTTTTTTTTTTTTTTTGTGAGACAGGGTCTTGCTCTGTCACCCAGGGTGGAGTGCAGTGGAGCCATCACAGCTCACTGCAGCCTAGACCTCCTGGACTCAAGTGATCCTCCCACTTCAGCCTCCCAGGTAGCTGGGACTACAGGTGTGCACCACCGTGTTGGCTAATTTATGTATTTTTTTTGTAGAGACAGGTTTTGCCATGTTTCCCACTCTGGTCTTGAATTTCTCAGTTCAAGCAATTTACTTGCCTCAGCCTCCCAAAATGCTAAGATTACAGGCGTGAGCCGCTGTGCCTGGCCATTTTTCATGATTTTACACATGAGGAAACTGAGGCCCAGAAATGTTAATCTGGCAAGTGTGTGATCATAGCCAAGATCAGAAAAGGCAGGTCTTCTGATCTGAATTCAAGTAGTGTGAGTTACACTAAATCAACTTTTCTCTTGACAAAACAGCTAAAAGCTCAGTCACTTACCCTGGATCATTCATATCATCTCTATAGTGTCATCTCCCTACTTAAAGGCCATCTTAGCAATCATTATGTCAGATTGTCAAGATTCCCTAGTTTTCACTCATTCCTTCATTCCTTCATTCCTTTATTCACTTCATATGTGCTATGGTTTGGATACGGTTTGTTTGGCCCCACCAAATCTCATGTTGAAATTTAATCCCCAGTGGAGGTGGGGCCTGGTGGAAGGTGTTTGGATTGTGGGGGAGGATCCCTCATGGATGGGTTGGTGCCTGTCTGGTGGGAGTGAGCGAGCTCTCACTCTTAATTCCCAAGATAATCGGTTGTTGAAAAGAGCCTGGCACCTTCTCCTCTCTGTCTGTCTGTCTCTCTTTCTCTCGCTTCTTCTCTCAACATGTCGTCTGCACATGCCAGCTTGCCTTTGCCTTCCACCATGTGTGGAAGCAGCCTGAAGCCTCACTAGAAGCAGATGCTGGCACTATGTTTTCCGTACAGCCTGCAGGACCATGAGACAAATAAACCTCTTGTCTTTATGAATTACCCAGCTTCAGGTATTTTTTTAAATAGCAACACAAATGGACTAAGACAAGTATTTACTGAATTTCTGCTACTGTGTGCCAGACTCTGTTCTCTAGATAAGTAAATAAATATGATTTTCATTGCTTTTATGACAGAAATAATGTGGAAATCATGTAGGCAATTCTTCTTAGCCAATGAGAGAAAGAATAGACTCATAAGATTACAGTGGAAGTACTCCATCGGTGGTCCCGTTTCCATCAGTTTTCTAGGTTGGAGAGAGGCAGAAGACATGAATTTTCTGGAAATGTTATAGAGACAGAGGCAATAGACAGAGACAGGACAGGAAGCTTAATGAGGGTCTGAAAAAAACCAGAACAGGCCAGGTGTGGTGGCTCATGCCTGTAATCCCAGCACTTTGGGAGGCTGAGGCGGGCGGATCATGAGGTCAGGAGTTTGAGACCAGCTTGACCAACATGGTGAAACCCTGTCTCTACTAAAAATACAAAAATTAGCCAGGCGTGGTGGTGTGTGCCTGTAATCCCAGCTACTCAGGAGGCTGAGGCAGAATTGCTTGAACCTAGGAGGTGGAGGTTGCAGTGAGCCGAGATTGCGCCACTGCACTCCAGCCTGGGCAACAGAGTGAGACTCTGTCTCAAAAAAAACCCACAAAAAACAAAAAACAAAACACAAAACAAAACAAAACAAAACAAAACCCAACCTAGGACAGAATGACACAGCGTGTACAAAAAGGAATTGATATGCCAACTGTTGATCCAGTCTTTCCCCTGGATCAATAATTGGTGCTTTTGCATCCCTGCCCCACCCCCTGACTGCCATCTCCTATAATCTGTGAACCTGGTCATGTCCTGCCTCTGCTTTGATCCCTCTGTCTGCTGTAGCCTTTAGGAAAAGCCTGGACAAAATCCAGACTCCCTAGAATGGCACACAAAGTCTTTTATAATCTGACCATTCTCTACTTCTCCATTGCATCTCTTGCTCCCCCATCACGGCCTTCTTCATTCCCTCCATCTGGCACGTGTCATTTCTCCCAACATGCAATGTTTCTTGCTCCTGTGACACCCTCTGGAAGCTCCAACGCCCACTCCCACCACAGCCCTGCCTTCCCAGCTGTATGTGTGTGTTTATGCATTTGTCACACTCGATGGGGAGTTCCTCACAGGTAACTGACTCTCCTTGGGTCCCCATAGCACAGTGGTTTTCAATCTGTGCTCCCGGGAGCTGAGGGAGGGTCTTTCTCTCCCACTATCCTCCCCCTGCCATCTCCCTTACTTCACCTCAATGGGCTCCACCTTTATCATTTGTATATTGAAATTCAGTGTAATATTTCATTTTTTAAAAAGAGTCCCCTGATTCAAAAATGTGAATTTAAAAATCATTTGGCCCCTAGCAGGCACTCAATAAACATCTGTCACTTATGAGGTTGGCTTAGGTTAGTGTGGACAGAACACGGGGGCAGCCTTGGGTGGTTTGTGGAGGGCGCATCTACTGGAGGCAAGGCAGGGTTGTCCACTTTTCTTCACTGCAAGCCATGCGGAGCTTACAATGAGTGCAGAGAAATTTTACTTCTGGGGACTCTTCTTTTTTAAACGTGCTGTGACTTTCTTTCTTTAATAAATATCCTTTGGCTCAAAGTTGAGGACAGAGATCAGGAGGCAACTCTTCAGCACCAATAGAGAAAGAGTAGACATAAAAATACCGTGATGGAGGAATCTCAATGTGTTCCCAGGAGTTCTGGAAGTACATGGTAGCCCCCCTCCCTCCCTCCCCACCAAGTGAGGGGTTTTTGGAATCAGTTAGGTGAGCGTTAGCTCTCAGGTTGGGAGTATCTGTTCAATTCTTGGATCTGTAATTATTCCTCGGTCCAGAAGAAAAAAGATACAAAGTAGTCAAAACAAAATAGACTCTTAATGCATCCATGACTGTTAATAGCCAGGGTGACTCTGTGATTTTTCCATGCCAGAGACCTGTTCCATCAAGTCCGTGTTAAACGCAGGAAGAAAGACAGTATTAACTTCGAAACCCTGGGACACTAAACTACCTCAATTTATAAGTTGAAAAAATGTATTTATCTCTCTTTCTTATGTCAAAAAGAACTTAAGGTGGCTTATTGAGATCCAAGAGTACAGCGAGGAGGAATAAAATTGAAGTGGAAGAGAAAAGGAAAGGAAAAACAAGAATGAAGATATTAAATGAAGCTTGCAGTTAATTTTAAAATGTGCACAGATAGGCCATAAGGCTGATGCTTCATTTTTCTTTCTCTGCTAGACGAGAGAAACCTGATAAATTTGCACAGGGACAGATGCTCAGGGGAAAGGAAAGAGCTCTGCCTTGCACTTGTACAGAAAGGAAACAGGGCAGCAGAGGCAAGACCAATGGAGAGTACGGCAGCAAGACAGAAAGGGGCAGAAGGCAACAGAACATGCATGCTGGGGACATGGAAATTTCTAGAAAGAAGGCGCAAGCAGGCACGATTTCGGCCAATCCTAGTTGGTCTGCTGTGGTAGTGGGATGACTTACTGGATATGAAAGATCGGAGGAAAAGACACCAAAATGGTCTTGTCTGACCTCAATACCACCCTATATTTTTATTTTACTGTATGGTTTATAGAATGTTTCACACATATTCTTATTACAGACTTGATTTTTCACATTTAAGTAGCCAACACTGCAAAATATTGTCAAGCCTTTTTTTTTTTTTTGGCTGGGCAGCTTTATTGTAGGCATGTATATTATTTGTAATAAGGTTCATGAATTATTGAAGGGTGGGGGGTGCAGTGTGGTCTCTTAGAAAAGGCATTGTTTTGGAGTCTGAAGAACCTGGATTTAAAATTTAGCTCTTCAACTTGATAGATGAGTATGAGTGACTTTAATTTATCTAGAAAACGAAGATGTAACCCACGTATCTCTTATCCAGGATATGCTTCATAAATGCTAGCTATTACTGAAAATGGTTTATAATATCCCCATTACTTACTTTTTTTATTTTTAGACAGAGTTTCACTCTTGTTGCCCAGGTTGGAGTGCAATGGCACGATCTCGGCTCACTGCAACCTCTGCCTCCCAGGTTCAAGCGATTCTCCTGCCTCAGCCTCCTGACTAGCTGGGATTACAGGCGTGCGCTATCACACCAGCTAATTTTTTGTACTTTCTTAGTAGAGACAGGGTTTCGCCTTGTTGCCCGGGCTGGTCTTGAACACCTGACCTCAGGTGATCTGCCCACTTTGGTCTCTCAAAGTGCTGGGATTACAGGCATGAGCCACCGTGCCTCGCCCCCCATTACTTCTTTTTAGGACCCAAGGTTGGGGACCATTAGTCTATGTGCAGTCGTGCCTTGTTATCTGTGGGGGACTGGTTCCAGGAACTGTTGGTATAATGCCTACATGACATAGCTGAATTTCTCCTTTGCTCTAACTCTGCTTATCTTTAAGAAACAGGACACCTGCGATAAAAAGTTCCCTTTGTAACCAGACCAGCTGAGACCAGTTACAAAGCCTACCCCAGGTATCCGACCAGATGACTTCAAAAAGACCTCGGGCTTCATTATAATCTAATTTCCATGCTAAATGACACTTCCACCAGTGTCATGACAGTTGCCAGTCCCTGTGACAATGACCAGAAGGAGCCATAAAAGGACAAAAACAAGGCAGCCCCTCATTCCAAGAAGTGTACCACCCTGTTCCAGAAAAGACATGGATATTCCTCCTCTTGCTTTTAATGTCCAGCCATCATTAAGGAAACCCTATACGATAACCCCCTCACCCCTCACTAATTGAGAAGTTGATTTGTGAGCCAAGCTCCCGCTTCTCAATTCCATGGCCATCGAATAAAGCCTGCACCACTTGACACTCACTTTCGGTGTTGTGTATTGGTTTCACTGCACCAAACAGGGAAAGACCCCATTTTTGTGGGGGACCAGCTCTGTTGGTAACAGAACCCCCACCGTGAATATCAAAATCTGAGAATCTGAGGATGCTCAAGTCCCTGATATAAAGTGGTATAGCATTTACATGGAACCTATGCACACCTTCCATGCACTTTAAATTATCTTTGGATGACTTATAATACCTAGCACAATGTAAAGGCTTTGCAGAGAGTTGTTGTACTCTATTGTTTAGGGAATAATGATGAGGACAAAACACCTGCATGTGTTCAGTACAGACACAACCAACAAGTTTTTTTTTTTTTAAATACTTTCAGTCTATGGTTGGTGGAATCCACAAATGGGGACCCCACCGGCATGGAGGGCTGACTGTATTTCCTCCTGTACAAACAAGCTACCTCTAGCTGGTGGAGAGGAAATTATTCACTCATAGTGATGTGGTCTAATTTAGTTCTCAAGTTTTTTGACCATGACCTACAATAGGAAATGCATTTACGTTGCTACCCTGTACACACATACTTACCTATAACTGAAAAGAAAAAGTCCTGAGACAGAGTTTTTTTTCCATTCTTTTTGTTTGTTTGTTGTTTTTTTATTATACTTTAAGTTCTAGGGTACAAGTGCACAATGTGCAGGTTTGTTGCATATGTATACATGTGCCATGCTGGTGTGCTGCACCCATTAACTTGTCATTTACATTAGGTATTTCTCCTAATGCTATCCCTTCCCCCTTCCCCCATCCCATGACAGTCCCTGGTGTGTGATGTTCCCCACCCTGTGTCCAAGTGTTCTCATTGTTCAATTCCCACCTATGAGTGAGAACATGGCAGTGTTTGGTTTTCTGTCCTTGCGATAGTTTGCCCAGAATGATGGTTTCCAGCTTCATCCATGTCCCTACAAAGGACATAAACTCATCCTTTTTTATGGCTGCATAGTATTCCATGGTGTATATGTGCCACATTTTCTTAATCCAGTCTATCATTGATGGACATTTGGGTTGGTTCCAAGTCTTTGCTATTGTGAATAGTGCTGCAATAAACATACGTGTGCATGTGTCTTTATACCAGCATGATTTATAATCCTTTGGGTATATACCCAGTAATGAGATGGCTGGGTCAAATGGTATTTCTAGTTCTAGATCCTTGAGGAATCGCCATACTGTCTTCTACAATGGTTGAACTAGTTTATAGTCCCACGAACAGTGTAAAAGCATTCCTGGCCAGGCACGGTGGCTCACGCCTGTAATCCCAGCCCAGCACTTTGGGAGGCCAAGGCAGGCAGATCACGAGGTCAGGAGATAGAGACCGTCCTGGCTAACACAGTGAAACCCTGTCTCTACTAAAAATACAAAAAATTAGCCAGATGTGGTTGCAGGTGCCTGTAGTCCCAGCTACTGAGAAGGCTGAGGCAGGAGAATGGCCTGAACCTGGGAGCCGGAGCTTGCAGTGAGCCAAGATCTGCGCCACTGTACTCCAGCCTGGGCGACAGAGCGAGACTCCATCTCAAAAAAAAAAAAAAAAAAAAAAAAAAAGCGTTGCTATTTCTCCACATCCTCTCCAGCACCTGTTGTTTCCTGACTTTTTAATGATCGCCGTTCTAACAGGTGTGAGACAGTATCTCGTTGTGGTTTTGATTTGCATTTCTCTGATGGCCAGTGATGATGAGCATTTTTTCATGTGTCTGTTGGCTGCATAAATGTCTTCTTTGAGAAGTGTCTATTCATATCCTTTGCCCACTTTTTGATGGGGTTGTTTGATTTTTTCTTGTAAATTTGTTTAAGTTCTTTGTAGATTCTGGATATTAGCCCTTTGTCAGATGGGTAGATTGTAAAAATTTTCTCCCATTCTGTAGGTTGCCTGTTCACTCTGATAATAGTTTCTTTTGTGGTGCAGAAGCTCTTTTTTTTTCCATTCTATTTAATGAAAAATGGCTGGTCAAGACTCACTAAATTAATTTCATGACCTACTAGTGGGTCTCAGTCTACAGCTTGAAAAATACCTGGTCTAAGCCAGGTGCAGTTGTGTGTGCCTGTAATCCCAGCTGCTACTGGGAGGCTAAGGTGGGAGGATTGCTTGAACCCAGGAGTTTGAGGCTATGGTGCACCATAATCACTCCTGTGAGTAGCCACTGCACTCTAGCCTGGGCAACACAGTGAGAACCCATCTCTGAAAATAAATAATTAATAAATAAAAATTTTAAATAAATTAAACTGAAAACAAAAAGAAACAAAAAACCCACTGATCTAAGTAGCCTTGTTCTATAAATATGTGTGGTGTATATGGATTTAGTTCCATCACAACTTTCAGACCAAGAGTTAATGAGTTATTTCATTTTTAAAAATCAAAGTAAATTAACCCCCAAGTGCCCACTCTCTAGAGATTATTGAAAAAAATATTGGGTCAGCATTGTGGTTCTTTCCTGTCACCTTCGTGGGGTCCTGCACCAGTCACAGGGTCTCATGCAATCTGGAATTTTGGGGACGGCCTTTAGTTCTTGGATCTGATTTCTTTTCTTTTTAAGAGACAGGGCCTCCCTCTGTTGCCCATGCTGGAGTGCAGTGGCATGGTCATAGCCCACTGCAGCCTTGAACTCCTGGGTTCAAACAGTCCTCCCACTTCAGCCTCCTGAGCAGCTGGGACTCCATGCCACCATGCCTGGTTAATTTTGAGATTCTGTTGTAGAGACGGGGGTCTCACTATGTTGTCCAGGCTGGTCTTGAGCTCCTGCCCTCAAGCAATCCTCCTGCCTCAGCCTCCCAAAGCTCTAGGATTATAGGTTTGTGCCTGGATGGATCTGGTTTATTGTGGGTTTTAAGAGATAGAGGACAACACTACTCCCATAACAAGCTGGCCCAAAAAGGCTTGCTGAGGTGGGACCCAGACCCAGGACACAGCCCCCTAGGTGTAGCATGCAGGCCAGTCCCTGAGGTACTGCCCCCACATGGGGTCTGCAGTGCAGCAGGTCCCTCCTTTCCTGGGATTCACTCCTTACTCCCTTCCAGAAATAGGAGAATTTTCTTCTAAGCTACTCTTATTTGCCAAGCAAGTGTGAGAGCATCTTCCCTATCTGGACTGTGACTCACTGCTTCTTATCTCTGTCCTGCAGCCCTGGAAGCCCCAGGTCTCCTGGGATCCAATCCTTATATGCCTTGAATGCCCATAGCCAGGGAATAGATGGTTCATGGGCCCATTGTTCCACCTGAATGTGCCATGGAAAGCACAGTCAGCACCCCTGGCTGCTCTCCATAACCAGAGTGGAGAAAAAGGGATCACTGGCGGGCATGGCGGCTCATGCCTGTAATCCCAGCACTTTGGGAGGCTGAGGCAGGCGGATCACTTGAGGTCAGGAGTTCGAGACAAGCCTGGACAACATGGTGAAACCCTGCCTCTATTAAGAAAAATTACAAAAATTAGCCGGGCATGGTGGTGCGTGCCTGTAATCCCAGCTACTCTAGAGACTGAGGCAGGAGAATTGCTTGAATCCAGGGGGTGGAAACTGCAGTGAGCCAAGATGGTGCCACTGCACTCCAGCCTGGGTGACAGAGTGAGACTCTGTCTCAAAAAAAAAGGGATCACTGAATGGAGTCACATTCGACCTCACTGCAGAGAACATGCAAATTTTCCTCCATCCATGTGGAATTAACTACGTTTAGTTTTGATCTCATGTGCTTGACAAAAAGCAAAAAGCAATGCTGCTTTCTAAGGCGTGAGCTTAAGGAGTAGATAGATGTAGTGATTTTTCCCCCATTTCTGTATTTATATTTTTAAGGGAGTTGAGAATGAAAAAATTTTCCTTCAACCCTTTCCTCTGTTCTCCAGATCTCTCTTGCCCACTGCTTATACCTAAGAGGCCCATTCTGGAGGTGTGCACGGGAGCATGATGGCAGTACCACCTTCCCCAGAATCCACAAGGGGTTTTGGGATGTGTGGACCAATATACAAAATATGTACTCATGTGAGAATTGGGAGCTTACTTAGGCCACCAGGTTGCCCTAGGCCTAAGCTACAGAAAACATAAAATCAAGATAGACTTGGATGGTGAAAATGGTGACAATGAAGTGTTTAGCTTTCTATGCCTTCTGTACTTTATGTTTATAGTTTATAAAGTGGGAATTTCTTGCCCTAATTCTTCTTTTTTTCTTTCTTTCTCTCTGTTTTTTTTTTTTTTTTTGAGAAAGAATCTTGCTCTGTTGCCCAGGCTGGAGTGCAGTGGCGCAAGCTTGGCTCACTGCAACCTCTGCCTCTTGGGTTCAAGTGATTCTCCTGCCTCAGCCTTCAGAGTAGTTGGAATTACAGGCATGTGCCACCATGCCTGTCTAATTTTTGTATTTTTAATAGAGATGGGGGTCTCACCATGTTGGCCAGGCTGGTCTTGAACTCCTGACGTCAAGTGATCCACCCGCCTTGGCCCAGAGTGCTGGGATTATAGGCATGAGCTTCTCTTTTCTTTATATGAATTCTATTATTGCAATCATTTATGCATTTACCTAAATTAATATACCGGGAAAATTCTACTAAAGTTACGTTCTTTTATGCTTTTATAATGATGCCCTGTGTATATCTTTATTGATGTAATTATAATACAATTGTGTTAAATCTATCAATCAATGAGCGGGTATGTGCCAACTTAATTTCATAATCAAATTGCTTAAAACCAATAATAATAACAATAAATCTTATAAGCAGAGAGAGGTAAAAGGCATATTACATGCATAATAACAAAGACAAGAATGACAGCCAACTAGTTTTTCATCCGTAAAAACTACAAGCCAGAGTTGGAGCACCATCTAACTGGATTTTGTAAATGGAATTTGAGAGTCTCTGTATTTTAGTAGACAAATATAATCCATTTACATTTATATTGCTTACTGATATGTGGAGTTTTTTTGCTATCATCTTATTCTGGGTTTCTCATTTACCATGTTTCCCCCCAACCCCTCCCTGACTTTCATTGACTTGATTGGGTTTTTCATTATTTTCCTTTACCTACCAGTATTAGTCTGTTCTCACACTGCTAATAGAGACATACCTGAGTCTGGGTTATTTATAAAGGAAAGAGGTTTAATGGACTCACAGTTCCACATGGCTTCTGGAGGACCTCACAATTATGGCAGAAGACCAAGGTAGAGCAAAGGGATGTTTTACACTGTGGCAGGCAAAGAGAGCTTGTGCAGGGGAACTCCCCTTTATAAAACCATCAGATCTCCTGAGCTTATTCACTACCATGAGAACAGCACGGGAAAGACCCGCCCCCATGATCCAGTTACCTCCCACTTGGTCCTTCCCATGACACAGGAATTATGGCAACTACAATTCACGATGAGATTTGGTTGAGGACACAGCCAAACCATATCACTGCCCACATTATCAAATTAACGAATTATCTATTTGATGTTCTCAATTTTTAACACAGATATTATTTACTTAGATTTTAAGGTCACTTAATATTTCCGTTCTTCACCTTAACAATAGAAAGACCTTAGAACTCTTCAAAATCAACCTTCTATCTCCTGTGTTATCATTTTCTGGTACTTTAATTCTTGTTTTTACCCCTGACCCTCACCTCATTTTTCAGTACTATTATTATTTATAGCAAATTCTCATTTAGATTTACCAGTGTATTTACCACATGCTTCTTGTATACCACTCAAATTAATTCTTCCTATAGTACATTTTAAATCAGTTGTTTCAGGTAAGTCGGAATAGTAAACTTGCTTGTCTGAAAACACTTTTATTTTGCTTTCACTCTTGAATGACAGTGTAATTGGGTCTAGAATTCTAGAGAGACAGTTATTGTTTTTCTCAGAACTTTGAAATATTATTTCATTGTCGTTTGATTTCTGTTGTTGAAAAGTCTTCTCTAGTATAATTGCCATTCTTTGAAAAATAACCTGGTAGTTTTAAAGACTTTTTTTTCTTTGTTTTTGTTGATTTGCTCTTTCATTACAATGTGTTTAGATGTGATTTTGTTTTTATTTTTCTTGCTCAGGTCCTGATAGGTTTCTTTAATCTGAAGACAATTTCCTTCTCCCATTCGGGAAAAGTTTCAGCCTTTACATCTCCCTCGCGCTCTTTTTTTTTTTCCCTCAACCTCCTGGGCTCAAGTGATCCTCCTACCTCAGCCACTCTAGTAGCTGGTTCTACAAGCACGTGTCACCATGCCTGGCTAATTAAAAAAAAAATTTTAGTAAAGGTAAAGTCTTGCTGTGTTGTCCAGACTGTTCTCAAACTCCCGGTCTCAAACAGTCCTCCTGCCTTGGCCTTCAAAGTGTGGGATTATAGGCATGAGACGCCACACCCAGCCAAGCCTGTACATATAAAACCCTTCCTTCCCCCTTCTAGGTTTTTCCGGTGTTTCCTTTTGTAATTGTTAATATGCATATTCTGGTATTTCTCATTCTATCTTTCGTGTATCCTTGCCTTTCTTTGGTATTTTCATCTAGATGCTACAGACTCTTTTTTAGATTTGTATTTCAATTCACTAAGTTTCTATTCAGCTGGGTCTAGTATACTGTTTTCCCATTCATTGCATTTTTAATTTCAGTAACTGCATTTTTTATTTTCACAATTTATATTCAATTTTCTTTAAAAAAACATATTCCTTTCTCATATTACTCTGTACTTATAATTTCTATGCCTTCTTTCATGTCTAAATATTTTAAAGAAACATTTTATAATATGTTTTAGCTTATCCTATTACCTGTAGTTTTGGGGAGTGCAAATTTCCCTGTTCGTTATTCCTTGTGACTTTCCCTTTCTTCGTGAAGTCTAGAAATTTTTCTTGTGAATTTACCTTCAGTGAGGGTACCTAGGCTGCCATGTATTCCAGGATGTCTTAGTTTGCTAGGGCTGTTATAACAAAATACCATGGAATGGGTGGCTTAAGCAAAAGACATTTCTTTTCCTTTTTTTGGAAGAGTCTCACTTTGTCACCCAGGCTGAGTGCAGTGGCATGATCATAGCTCACTGCAACCCCGAACTCCAGGGCTCAAGTGATTTTCCCACCTCAGCCTACCCAGTAGCTGAAACTACAGGCACACACCACCCCACCTAGCTAATTCTTTGTATTTTTAGTAGAGACGGGGTTTCGCCATGTTGTCCAGGCTGGTCTGGAACTCCTGAGCTCAAGTGATCTGCCTGCCTTGTCCTCCCAAAGTGCTGGGATTACAGGTGTAATTATAATTAATAAAAGACGTTTATTTTCTCACAGTTATGGAGGATTGGAAGCCCAAGATCAAGGTGCTTGGTTGCTTTCTCCTGAGGCCTCTGTCCTTGGCTTGCAGAGGGCTGCCTTTTTGCTACGTGTTTACATAGCTTTTCTTCTGTGTGCGTATATCCCTGGCATTTCTTCCCTTATAAGGACACCAGTCATTATGATCTCATTTAACCTGAATTACCTTCATAAAAGCCCTGCCTCTAAATACAGTCATCTTGGGGGTTAAGGCTTCAACATATGAAGTTTGAGGGGACATAAATCAGTTCATAACAGGGGTAAAGAAATATCTCTATAGGACAGTTTTGCATTTGCCTCTGCTGTGTTTCTAGTGGTTTCACCCATTCCAGAAGAATTTTATATTAATTTCTGATCTTGGGGGTTTTCTCACCATACCCAACTTATAAATTCAGATCTCACACCTCCATTTTGATTTATGGTGGGTGGCTCTTTTTTCCACGGACCAGAGTAGACAGCAATCTTCTCGTTCTTCCTCAGGCAAGTGGGAAGAGTTTTTCAACTCATAGGTTCATGAAAGGAATGGAATCTGAGACTCAACGTTATGCAAGAGCCTCCCTTCCCATGGCCCTGAGCCTAACTCTCCTGTCTCAGTCCACGTGTTAAAACTCCAACTCCCAGCCAATAAGACCTTCATCTGGGGATGGTCCCCTGTGGGCCATGCTGCTGCAGCTTTTAATTGCCTCTCTGGCTTTGCTCTCTTTTTTATTTTGGATCCGTCTCCTAAAACTTGTAAGCTGGGCTCTGCATTTCAATCTATTTTTAGGGGGTTCTATTTTATCTTGAATGTTTATGTGTTTAGAGAAAGATGGTGTGAGAGGGCAGTAAATCTCTTCCATGTCTATATAATTCACTATATTAACCAAAATTCATGCTGGAAAGCTTGTCTGTCTTCAGTGGTCCCAGGCAGCGGCGGACAGCAGTCTTTCAGTGTCAAAGCTCATGTCCTCTATGGGACATCCCACTATTTTCCTGCTTCCTGAGAGACAACTTTAAATCTTAGTTTATAGGGCAGAAATTATTGCTGGATGCACAATTAGGTTCTTCAGGGCTATAATGTTACTTTCTATCCCCTAGTCCTCCTTGGAGGATTTATCAGGTTCTTTTCTGCTCTTGCCTTCCCTGGATAAATGTTTTTTTGTTTTTGTTTTTTTTTACATCAATTATCTTAAAACGACAAACTCAACAAAAATAACTGGCACCAGGGGAAAAAATTTTGTTTTCTCTATGGCCATTAAAATGTGGCTGGTCATGTTCCTGGGGAAAAAAAGCGTGAAAAAGACACCAAAACCTGGGCGTCCTGCCTGAGATGTTTTTGTAGGTCAGAGTCCTGAAATCTTTAGGTTAAGCATAGCTCCAGTGGGCACGGCAACAGTCACTGCTAGCAAGACTCCTCAAGCTCACATCTCCTTTCTTTTCCACTAGATTCTCAGGGAGGCCTCCCGGGAGCTCTATGCTGACAGCACCAATGAGCTGATCGTGATGGAAAAGCAGCCCCCGATGGGGTTCGCATAATAGAGACTTCACAATGCATAAAGCAATAACAATAATTACAAAATGGGGGAAAATGCAAAGAGCTAATGGATTTTTGAGCTCTGTTTTTTTTTTTTTTTTTTTTTTTTTTCCTTGAGACGGAGTTTCGCTCTTGTTGCCCAGGCTGGAGTGCAATGGCGCGATCTTGGCTCACGGCAACCTCCGCCCCCCGGGTTCAAGCGATTCTCCTGCCTCAGCCTCCCGAGTAGCTGGGACTTATAGGCATGCACCACCATGCCCGGCTAATTTTATATTTTTAGTAGAGATGAGGTTTCGCCATGTTGGCCAGGCTACTCTCAAACTCCTGACCTCAAGTGATCCACCTGCCTCGGCTTCCCAAAGTGCTGGGACTACAGGCATGAGTCACCGCATCTGGCCTCTCTATTTTCAACAATACAGGTAGAATTATGTTTTTAGAAATTTGGTTCTGTGCAATTTAAAGGTCTCCTGCTGATTTCAACATTTGGGGTTTCCTGTAGTTGTTCTGTCTAATCAATTCCTTCTGAAGAAAAAAAATAAAAGAAATTTCCCCCTCTGCAAATTACTTAACTTGGAAAGGTTTCCCTTAGAAGCTAAGAAATGTTCTATTACTTAATTACTTACCATGACAAACATCCTTTCCTTCAAATGGAAATCTATTGGACAATAACTGCTTTAAAGGCATCCTAATCGTAGCTAAAAGTGACAAAAATGCTGCAGGTGAACTTAAATATGAACATAGACCGTGCTTTTATGACATTCTGGATGCTTAAGTTTTATTCTTAGGTCAGCTGTTTGCACAAAAGAACTGGAAAGAGTGACTGTTCTCCATTGTCCTGAATCTCTAAATTGACTTGTGCTGTTCCACCACCCTGCCACAGAATGACGATAAGGTTAATGAGTGCTTTTGATGACAAGGACAGATGGCAAAAGTCCTAGCTCTATCTCAGATCTCCTGTGTTACCTTACTTACCCTCTCCAAGTTTATTTGCTTGTCTGTAAAGGGTCTGACAAAAAAATATGAGGCAACCACATTCCAATCCAAAGAGCTAATGGTAGAAAGAAAAAAATCAGCACCAAACAAGATTAAAGAGGCAGAATTCACCAGGGGCTGAAAGCACCCAACGCCAACAGATGCAGAGGAGCCATCCCAGTGGATTAGTGGCTGTGAGGTTTAGGGGGCTAGGCGCTAATCCGGGATTCTAGAAACTAGGGCTGCAACTAAAAGATAATACATGTTTTGCTCTATACTAGTTAAAATGCTTTTAAGCAGCACAAATATAGAGGCATCTGCAAAATGAGGGCATCCAACCATCTGTTACCATTCCTGATCACCTGAACACAACCTTCCTCTCAGCTCCCTTGAAGCTAGGCAGTCCTGCAGGCTGCAAAAAGAGGAAAGGCTAGGGGGAAAGAAGAGAGCAAAGAAGAGATGGTTTCTAGAGTGGTCTGGATACATTTGTGCACATACAATAAACATTTTTTGTAACTTCTGTATGAGACAAATTAATACTGTGCTTCATTTTCCTGGAAGAAGGAGGACAAATATGGTATTGGTCTGGATATACTTTATCTACCTTTACCCAAATGTCACTTACTCCTTTATTGATCTACTCATCTATCCATTCAATCAGTATTTATTGAACACATTATATGCCATGTTCCGTTCTAGGTGCTGGGGAGGCAGATACAGATGTAAAAGATACTCAAATAAAATGCTGTGAAGAAAAAAAAAAAACAAGATAAAGGGGATAGTAAGTGACAGGGGAGATATCGCAGGGTAAGGAAGTGATTTTATTTGAAGAAACATAATATAGATAATGGATTTGCATAGTAGCTGATAGGGAAAGACTTTGTGTTTCTAAATAACACTCAACTTTTTGTGTTTTTATTCCAATAATCATTCTATAAAAGAACCAGTTTCCCCTATGAAAAAACATAATAAATTATTTTTAAGAGTAATACATTTATGTATAGAGGTATATAGATATTATATCAATTACAAATTGAGCAATTAATTTCCAGGATGTCACAGTTTAAGTATTCTAGAAAAAGATGCTAGGTTGAAATTTGATGGGCACCGTGTTTGTTAGAGATCGACACCTATGGAAAGGAGATGAAGGAAGCAGGGTTTCTTTAGGGGAGTGGTCGAACTACAATGCAGCTCAGCAATGCTACCCTGTGGAGAGCTCGGGAGTGTCAATGGCTTGCCAGAGCAGGACCATGGTGGGCTGAAATGGCTGGACCTTTATACCCTACAACAATTGATCAATGGATATGGGTCACAGGAAGAGCATACTCTTGGGCAAGGCAGCTCTCTGCAACTGAGGCAAGAGACAGCTGCCACAAATCTTCCTTGAAAGGGTTGCAGGCAGTACATCTTCATGTCCCCCACATAAGGATATCTATGTGGCAAGCTAGGAGAAATACTTGCAACATAGTGACAGGTAGATATAAGATGCTTAAAAGCCAAATAGACCTTAGGAATCAAGGAATGAAAAAAATTAACACTACAATTTAATATATATATATATATACACACACACACACACACACAGCATTTGATTGAGAGTCACAAAACAGATAATAAATATATTAAAAATGTTCAACCTCATTGAACTTTAAAACTATATAAATCAGAGTAATAAGATATCATTTTCTATCGGAAAGAATAAAGAATATCAGAAAGAATAAAGAAAAAATGTAGCACTTAACAAGAGGAAGGACTGAGAACATGAGCACTCTTATGCAACTCTTCGTGGGAGTGTAAATTGGCATAACATTTCAGGAAGGCAATTTTGCAATCTGTATGAAAAGTCTTAAACTACACATGCCTGATAAGCCAGCTGTATTAGTTATCTATTACTGTGTAACAAATTAACCAAAGCTTAATCGCTTAAAACATAAGCATGTATTATTTCAGTTTCTGTGGAATTTGAGAATAACTTAGCTGGGTTGTCCTAGCTGAGGGTTTCTCATGAGGTTGCAGTTGAGCAGTCAGCTGGGGCTGCAGTCATCTGAAGGCTTGACAGGGGCAGGAGATCTACTTCCATGATGGTGCACTCATGGCTATTAGCAAAGGGCCTCAGTTCCTCAGTTCCTTGATGGCTATTGGTGGGAGGATGCTGTTTTGGGCCCCTCCATAGGGCCACTTGAGTGTCATTGAGACATGGCAGCTGACTTCCTTTAGACAAGTGATCAAAGAGCAAACTGGAAGTCACAATGTCTTTTATGACCTACCCTCAGAAGTCATGCTCTGTCAGGCTGGGCATGGTGGCTCATATCTGTAATCCCAGGACTTTGGGAGGCTGGAGTGGCAGGATCACTTGAGTCCAGGAGTTCAAGACCATCCTGGTCAACACTGTGAAACTCCTGTTTCTACAGAAAATACAAAAATTGTCTGGATATGGTGGTGTATGCCTGTAATCCCAGCTGCTTGGGAGGCTGAGGTGAGAGGATCGCTTGAGCCCAGGAGGTTGAAGCCGAGTGAGCTGTGCTTGCACCATGGCACTCCAGTCTGGGCCACAGAGTGAGACCCTGTCTCAAAAAAAGAAAGAAAGAAAGAAAGAAAAAAGTCATGCTCTATCATTTATGCCACATTCTATTCATTAGTAATGAGTCACCGGGTGACTCACTCAAGCGGAGGGGAATTAGCTCCACAGAAGGGAGGGGTGTCAAAGAATTATTGAAAACCCCTCTGTTTGCCAACTGACCCCAAATTATTCATATTCCCTTCCACATACAAAAATACACTCACCCTCTCCTAAGACTTCTCAAAATCTCATTTCTAAACAGCATGCAGTCAAAATAGGACATTGATAGCTTAATTCATTCCAGGTGCAGATGAGGCTCCTCAGTGATGGTGAAGGAAATACAGCTTCTCCAGCATAGTTGTTCTTGGTCTGAAGACATGTGATGTACCGAGCCAAGCTCTATTTCTGGTAATTTATTCTGTCAAAGCATAATTTTCAAAAAGTTAAAAACATGACTCTCATACAAATATACAATTAGCACATGTCAAATATTTGTTCATTAATGAGAGATTCAGTAAGGTGGTAAAACTGGTTGGGAAAGCATTTTGAGGAACTGGGCATTTATAGGAATTTTTTTTTTTTTTTTAACTGAGATGGGGTTTCATCATGTTGCCCAGGTTGGTCTTGAACTCCTGAGCTCAAGTGATCCACCTACTTCGGCCTCCCAAAATGCTGGGTTATAGTAATATTTTTAAAAGAATGTTCAAATAGGCCAGGGGTGGTGGCTCACGCCTGTAATGCCAGCATTTTGGGAGGCCAAAGAAGGTGGATCACTTGAGCTCAGGAGTTCGAGACTAGCCTGGGCAACATGGCGAGACCTCTCTATTTATAAAATTATTCCTTTAAAGAAATAAAAAAATTTTTTTTAAAAACGATGTTTAAATAACATTGCTAGGTTACATACACAATTGCATCATATGGTGCAGGACAATGGGACCATAACCTTTGTAATAAGATCTTCTACTGGATGGAAATATGTAAGTCCACAGAGAACTCCATAGTGTCTGAGTTATATTCAAATAGTAAATACTAAAGGCAAACACAGGGACACTCTGTTAGAGAATTAAATAATCTTCAGTGGGCTTTTTAGACAATGCTCCAGCATGTTGTTGAAAGGACATGCACACTCCCTATTAATTTCCTTATAATAAAACAATTTTAGGGAAATTATTTTGCTGACACACATTAATTCAGTGTTTAAGGATGTTCATCATAGTTCTCTTTGCAAAGCATAGTCTGGAAACTGGCACCTAGGAAAAGGAAACTTTTTCTAGTGTGCTAGCTCGAGCCCTTACCATCTTTACTCCCTGGAACCCTTTCATCTAACCATCTAGTCTCACCAAGCTATTTTCTTATTTTTGCTTCTATCATTTCTATGAAAAGGAAGTGGATATGGGCTGAATGGTGAGCACTTTTGTTCTTTAGATTTTCTTTCGAAGGTCTTCTTTCAACCCTGAAGAAGCGTGGATACTTTTGGATATTATTCCATCCATGCCTGAGAGAGTTGCTCTCACCGTTTTTTAGAGAAAGAAAGGCTAAGATGTATTTATTCTGTAAAGATGTATTTATTCTGTAACTATGTGTTAACTCAACTTGATGTTGGTCACCTTGTAAGTGTTGGAGATACAAAGATGAATAAGAAGGTCTCAAGTCCAATACCAGGAAGACTAATGATAGCAACACACACAATGACTCACATTCTTGCCACCAAAGTGTGGTTCCTGGACCAGCAGCATGGATGTCACCTGGGACATGGGAGCTTGCTAGACAAGCAGAATTACTGGACTTGTCCCAAATATACTGAATCAGAATCTTCATTTTTAATAAGATCCCAGGTGATTTGTATACACATTTGCTATAGTTTGGATCTGTGTCCCACCCAAATCTCATGTCAAAATGTAATCCCCAATCTTGGAGGTGGGGCCTGGTGGGAAGTGATTGGATCTTAGGTGTGGATATCTCTGTTTAGTGTTGTTTCTGTTCTCATAATAATGAGTGAGTTCTCACAAGTTCTGGTTGTTTAAAAGTGTGTGGCACCTCCCCACTCTCTCTCTTCCTCCTGTTCCAGCCACGTAAAACATGCCTGCTTCCCTTTCACCTTCTGCCATAATTGTAGGTTTCCTGAGGCCTCCCCTGATGCTGAGCAGACCCTGCCATGCTTCCTGTACAGCCTGCAGAACTTTGAGCCAATTAAACCTCTTTTCTTTATAAATTACCCAGTCTCAGGTATGTCATTACAGCAGCATGAGAATGGACTAATACAACATTCAAATTTGAAAAGCCCTGTTAGTCCGTTCTGAACCTACTTGTGTTTTCTACTTATCACCTCTTATTTAAAGTGCAGACATGAATCCACTTGTTTTTCAATAGCTGGCTTGCAGAGCCCCCACCACCACTGGTCTACAATTTTAAAGCTTATATTTTGACATGGTACTACTAGAACGTCTTACCAGCATATGAAAATAAGAACTTTCCCTCTCCTTTCCCAAGTTAGTTTCTTGGACCTATAGAATACACAGAGACTGGGAAGAGAGCAGTAACCAAAATGTAGTAACAGTTATTCTCTTAAGCTTAATTTCCTACAAAGTCTTTTATTAAAGGGTGGTTACTTTAAAAAAATATTTTTAATAGACTTTATTTTATAGAGAAGTTTTAGGTTCGCAGCAAAATTGAGAGGATGGTACAGAGATTTCCCATACACTGCTACCTCACACACCCACAGCCTCCCCACTTGTCAACATTCCCTACTAGAATGGTACATTTGCTACAATCGATGAAACTATATCGAGATATCATTACTCAAAGTTGATACTTTACACTACGCTTCACTCTTGGTGTTAAACATTCTATGGGTTTGGACAATTGTATAATGACACGTATCCACCATTACAGTCTCATAGGGAATATTTTCACTGTCCTAAACATCCTCTGTGCCCCACCTGTTCATCCTTTCCTCCCTGCTAGCCCCTGGCAATCTCTGATTCTTTTTCTGTCTCCACAGTTTTGCCTTTTCCAGAATATCATATAGTTGGAACCATAGCGTATGTAGATGTTCAGATTGTCTTCCTTCACATACTAATATGCATTTAAAGTTCCTCCATATCTTTTCATGGCTTGATAGCTCATTTCTTTTTAGCAATAAATAATATTCCATTGTCTAGATGTAACACAGTTTATCCATTCACCTAAGGACATGCTGTTCGCATCCAGGTTTTGGCAATTATGAGTAAAACTGCTATAAATGTCTGCATGCAGGTTTTTGTGTGGGTATGTTGTCAACTCCTTTGGGTAAACACCAAGGAGTGCAATTGCTGGATTTTATGGTGAGGGTATGTTTAAGTTTTTTTTTTTTCTTTGTTTGTTTTTGATACGGAGTCTCACTCTGTTGCCCAGGCTGGAGTGCAGTGGCATGATCTCGTCTCACTGCAACCTCCGCCTCCTGAGTTCAAGTGATTCTCCTGCCTCAGCCTCCGAAGTAGCTGGGACTACAGGCATGTGCCACCATGCCAGCTGATTTTTGTATTTTTAGTAGAATAAAAAATTTTAAATGGGTTTCACCATGTTGCCCAGGCTGGTCTTGAACTCCTGACCTCAGGTGATCCACCCTTCTCAGCCTCCCAAAGTGCTGGGATTATAGGCATGAGCCACTGCACCCAGCTGAGTATGTTTAGATTTGTAAGAAACTGCCAAACTCTCTTCTAAAGTGGCAGGCAGTACCATTTTGTATTCCCCACCAGCCATGGATGAGAGTTCCTGTTGCTCCACATCCTCACCAGCATTTGGTGTTGTCAGCGTTTTGGATTTTAGCCTTTCTAATAGGTGTGTAGTGGATTAATTCTTTTTTATTAACTCTTTTTTCTTTTCTTGTTTTAGAGACCGCTCTCTCTGTGTTGCCCAGGTTGGCCTCGAACTCCTGAGCTCAAGCTGTTCTCCTGCCTTGACCTCCCAAAGTGCTGGGATTACAAGTATAAGCCAATGTACCTGGCCTAATTAAATTTTTATAAAGCTCTCTGCTCACATATTTGAAAGAGGTGCTAATTGGAGTCTTTGAATAATGAAGAACTGAAAAAATTAAACTGTTTTAATAGTAACCGATTTCTGAGTACTACCAGCAGGTCTACCCTGGCCAAAATTAGGAAAAGATTCATTTTCCTATGTGGTTCAAAACTGCTTTTTTATTATTTTGGTGAAGTAACAGTTAAAAAAGCAAAATATTAAACCAGATGATAAGAAAATACAATTTCTGGCTGGGTGTGGTGGCTCACCCCTGTAATCCCAGCTCTTTGGGAGACCGAGGTGGGTGGATCACCTGAGGTCCGGAGTTCGTGACCAGCCTGGCCAACATGGCAAAACCCCATCTCTACTAAAAATAAAAAAATTAACGGGGCATGGTGGCACATGCCTGTAATCCCAGCTACTTGGGAGGCTGAGGCAGGAGAATCACTTGAACCCGGGAGGCTGAGGTTGCAGTGAGCCTAGATTGTGCCTGCACTCCAGCCTGGGTGACAGAGCAAGACTCTGCCTTAAAAAAAAAATACAATTTCTTAATTTTGACATCAATAAACAAGTATTTGTGTGCCGAGAGTGGTATTTTAAGTTAAGGTACTAGAATGAGTCTAAAGCTGCTTACCAAACGGCCAATTAACAGATAGAAGTTGCTTTTGGAACAGATTAGCTAAATGAGTTTTAAATCTAATTTGAATCTTCATATTTAGTTTCATAAAGATAGCTTAAATTTGGTAGAATTATTGGGGTATAGGTATGTATCTGAAACATAAAAAACAGGAAGGCACAGTTCCAGGGTGGTTGTTGAATTCTAGGCAACGTGAGTCTTCCTGAAGCAGGGTGGGGTGGAAGCAGACACAGGAGAAGACTTCTCAGAGGTGACGAAACTGACTGGGTCTTGAAGGATGAAGAGGATCCTGTTTTCTTTCTAATCCAGCACAGAGAGTAGGAGGTACAATCTGGGATTTGGGATTTTTGGTCTCTTACTGACCTCCACATTGAACATGAAAATGTTGCTTGTAGAACTTTAAAAGCATCTCTGGTATGTCTCTAAAAAACACAAAACTGCTTTAGGATTTTTTTTTTCCCTAAATAGGGCAGATCTGCAAAGATGGAAAGAAGAGGAAATACTAAAAATAACTTTCCCCAATTAGTGAGAGCCGAACACATATGGTAAGATGGGAATAGTTTTAGATGGCCCAAAGTAACACGGTGATGCAAAATGAACTCCCCAGGCAGAGGGAATAATTAGAAACAGCCACAAAAATTTACTCAAGATGTGATGGGAACAACAGCTGAATATGATATTCAGGGGATGTGGAGACCCTGAAGAGGTGAGTATGGTCTTGCAGCTTTTTGGAACCTGGAGAAATTGAGGAACTGGCTCTGAAAACATTCCTGCCTATTCTTTCCCATGAAGGTTCCTTCTTGGGAAGTCAGACATTCTGGATCTTTTACTAGAAATTCTAAGGGGTATGAGATCAGAGTCGCACATTTCATGAAACCCACAGGCAAGTGGCTGGGCCGCTCCTTCTCTGCTGGCAGGGATTTTGTGTTTCCTCCGGCATGCGGGAAGAGCCACCTGTGGCCTGTGGCCTGATGCGAGGGTACAGGACTGCCGAGATCGGGCTGCGAGCCTCAGCACTCTGGGCTCTGGCCCAGCTGGCCAGCTGGCCACCCTGCCCCGGACACGTGGGCTGCCGCTCAGCCAGCGGGACAGGTGCTCGCTGCCAGGGCCACCTCCCCCAGCAGGGAGGGTCACCGGTGACGATGACAGGCGCCTGATCTGACCTAAGGGCGGCTCCTCCATGCTGTGCCACGTTCCCTTTTGTCACTGACTGGCTTGCATGTCCTTTGGTGACCTCGGATATTCATGTTTCTCTCTCCTCTTTCCTATACCCCTTGCAGACATTCAGCCGGTGTGCGCCCCATGAGAGCAGCGGTGGGGAAGACCCTGTGCTGCTCCGTCCCGGTCAGTAGCTGGTGCCCTGAGCTCCCGAGGGCTCCAAGCTGCTGGGCACCTCTCCAGGTGTCTGACCATCTGCCTGACCGGCCTGTGTCCCACGCCCACGGTCATTCTTATTGTGAATTTTTCTGTCTACGCCTGTTATTTCTTTCCTTTCCTTCCACCCACCAATCTTTATTTTCCTATCTAATCACCCCAAACTCTGCTTTCGGGCATCCCATTTATCCCATGCTTTCCTCACACAACCTCTGGGCCAGGACTCCTTTCTCTCGGAGTCCTGGGCCTCGCTCTTTACTTTTCCCACACTGGCGCGATGGTCTTGCTTTCCTCTGCACGTCCTGGCAGCGACCTGCGAGTGCTCGGTCACCTGCTGAGGAACCTCATGCAGGATGGTGCTCATAGCTGAAGGTGGAGAACCCAGGACAGCCTGTCACTTACAACACAGCCAGACTCCCAAGAGTCAGCAAACCTGGCCTGGTGCGGTGACTCATGCCTGTAATCCCAGCCCTTTGGGAAGCCAAGGTGGGCGGATCACCTGAGGTCGGGGGTTCGAGACCAGTCTGGTAAACATGGTGAAACTCCGTCTGTACTAAAAAAAAAATACAAAAATTAGCAGGGCGTGGTGGTGGAGGACTGTAATCCCAGCACTTTTACAGTACTGGGCGTGGGTGGTGGACGCCTGTAATCCTCAGCCTCCTAGCACCTGTAATCCTGGGAGGCTGAGGCAGGAGAATCACTTGAACTTAGGAGGTGGAGGGTGCAGTGAGCTGAGATTGCACCACTGTATTCCAGCATGGACGACAGAGCCAGACTACGTCTCAAAAAAAAAAAAAAAAAAAAAAAAGAGGAAGAGTCATCAAACCAGGGACATTTTTTTCCTTGATGCCTCTACTCAGCCTGCTCCAGGATGGAGCCAACAGAACTCTTTGCTCCCTGCCTGCTGATCACTTTCCCCAAAATATGTGAACCAAGACACTGTTCCCAGGTGGTCCTGCCACCAGTCTGGCTGCAGCTCTCTCTTCCCCTCTTCCTCTCTCGGTGGTCAATCCCATTTCTGCCTTTGTTATATACAGCACCATTAGTTGACAATCCTCCTCCTATAAGAGCAGATTTGAATGCAAATAACTACAATTCTCTGGGCTATTCTCTGACACCGGGGATCCTTAGATATACCTTGGGAGACACCAACTCAGAACGACTGAAATAGAACAAAAAATTGAAGCAGTTGCAATTTCACAACCTGGATGAGTGAATTGAGTAACCACCTCAAGCGAGAATCTGTGTGTGCACACACAACACAACAGAGGACGATGCCCCTCGTAGAGTTGCAGTCTGTGGTTTAGAGAAACAGAAAATATAATCTGAAGGAAGGAGTCGAAAATGGCGTTAGGAGACAGAAACAAAGTGCTTGCAGAGGAGGGAGATGACACTTTGGCTGGGGAAATCAAGGGATGCTGGATGAAAGGAGGGTCATAGGCCTGGGGAAGAGGCCAATTGGGTTCAAATCCCAGCTTTGCCATGGACCAGCTCCAGGACCTCACTGTGCCTCGGTGCCCTTAACCACGTAGTGGAGGTAATCTTACCTACCTCAGAAGATTGCTGTGAAAATTACATGAGAAAACACTCATAAAGCCCCCAGCACACGGCAAGTGTGGATTAAATGGAAGCTGTTGCTTCGCAAGTTTCATGGAGACCACATTTGATCTGGATATGGACATGTGCACAGGGAGGGTCCATGGCAGTATCAGGGACTCCCACAGGAAAGGGCTCTCAAAGGAGTAACAATCCCCTTCTTTTGTGCTGAGAAGGCTTAACGGTGCCAATCCTCAGTGGTACCAATTTTCAAAATTTTCTCTTTAAATGTAATAGGCCTTGGAATCAACTGCTAAAGAAAGCCACTAATTAAAAAAAAGGCAGGGCACACAGGCTTCCATTGTGGGAAGGACTATCCAAGTCTCATGGTCTAAAGGTACCCACCTGTAAGTGGGCAAACTACATTCAGGGGAAGTCTGGACAGACTTGCTCGGAGAGGGCATTTCTCCCCAAGGTGGCTAGGTGGCGATAGAAGCACGCTAAAGCAGCGAGGATGTACCAATCCTGAGTCGGCTCTGCAGCTCTCAGGCTCCTGGTAGCAGGCATCCCCCACCCCACACACAGCCCACCAGCACCCCACATATCCCCACCGCCTTCCTCTCCTCTCATCCTGCCTTTCTGTCTTCAAATATTTCCTGAAAGACTAATATATCTCAGGCAAATACATGCACTAAGATGCAGAAATGTGTGAAAAATTCTATAGAAATACCAAGCTTTATATTTAATATGAATGTTACGTTGTCACGTTTGAGAAATGCATATCTGTTAAGAAGTCTCATTAACACCCTAAAAGATCCCCTTAAAGCTTTTACCTACCAAACGCTGTTCAAAGTTGTTGGGACTATACTTGGCTTAAGAAAACACAGCAAAACGTTTAACAGTAAGTATGGAAAGAGGACAGCTTTGCCAAAACACAGTCTTGAGTTCAACTCCTAGCTGCAATACCAACAGCAGTATGACCTCAGACAAGCTATCTGATCTCTCTGAGCCTCAGATTCTACAACTATAAAAGGTGATAGATAGATCATTGCACGTATACGGATATGACATTTAGTAGGTGCCTGACAGACTGGAGTTCCTTGCACTGTGCTCTCTAGAGTAGGAAAAGCTCAGCATGTTGCTACCTGGGTAGAGAAAAGAGGGAAGTGTCTGAGCCAATGAGTAGAGACACTGTCTCTGCAGCCTCACCTGGGGAGAAACTGAGGGACCAAATGCACACAGCTCTGCACACATCAAACATCAGTTAAGCACCCCCAGCACTTGAAACTTTGGGGGAAAAGATAAAGGTAGTCTAAAATGTGCTTATTACCAAGCAAGAAGAGTTCAATCCAAGATTTTTCTTGAGTGCTTAATCTGGGTGAGGCCCAGGCCAGGCAAGAGAAGGATTATCACAAGCTGAGTGGGAAACTGTCCAGGTGGCGAAGCTTTGTGAGCAATGGTGTGATGCCTGGGCAAAGACAGAGTGGGGGCAGAGAGAGAGGAAATAGAATCGAGTCAGGAGAACTGTTCCCTTGTGTGCATGCCGTTATTAGTAATTTTTGTCAGCTGGTTTCTGGGTAATTGATGGCACAGGCTCAGAGTTGATTGACATGCACCGAAGGGGGACTCCCAGGGGAATCTGGGTCTGGATTGAGCCGCAGTGAATTAGACATGTAGTAAAGTACTCAGGAAATGCAGGTGCTCCAGAAGACCTCAGAAAGGGTTCATTTTGAGATTGTGAAGTTTGCTGTTAGAACAGAGCTGTGATGTGTAAGAATAAACTTGGACTTGTCCAGAGAGGGTTATTTCTCCCCAAGGTGGGCTCAGGACGCTTTGCTTGAGAGAAGGTCCAGTGTCACTATCTGTCACTCATGGGACTTTAGACAGGTAACTCATGACTTATAAAGCAGGGCTTGTGGTGGACAGAGTCCTAGGCCTTTCACCTTGTATACACGCCCTGGATAACCGCCTGCCATGAGTGTGATGGGACCTGTGAATATGGTGGGACATCACACCCATGATTATCTTTCATTGTATGGCCAAGGTGAAGGGATTCTGCCATTAGAGTATCCAATGAGTTGATTCTGAGTTAATGAAGGGGAGGTTATCCTGGGTGGACCTGGCCTAGTCAGGTGAGTCTTTGAAAAGAGGGTCCAGAAGTCACAGACAAATGGGAGTCAGGAATATTCTCCTGATGGCACTTATTTATTTATTTATTTAGAGATGGGGTCTCACTATGTTGCCCAGGCTGCTCTCAAACTCCTGATCTCAAACGACCCTTCTCCCTCAGCCTCCCAAAGTGCTGGGACTGAAGAAGCAAACTGCCTTTCTGTGGAGAAAACCACACAGCAGAGAATGATAGGCAGCCTCTAGGAGCTTAGAGCAGCCCCAGCTGACAACCAGCAAGAAAGCAGGAACCTCAGTCCTATACCCGTCGGGAACGTTGGCTGCCATTGCAGCGGGGGCAAGCCATCTCTGGAGCCAGCCACTAGTGGGCTTGGATGAAGACTTCAGTGACATGAGATGAGATGAGATCACAGCCCAGCTGACACCTTGCTGGTGTCTCAGCCTTGAGAGACACTGAGCAAGGGACCCAGCTGAGCCATGCTGGACTCCTTGACCCATGGAAACCGTGAGATAATAAACGGGTCCTGTTTTAAGCCACCAGGTTTGTGATGATTTGTTACGTAGCAATAGAAGGCTAAGACAGGACCTGTACTGCCTACTTTGCAGAGTTGTTTGAAGATTAGGAAAAAAGTATGTAAAGTACCTGGCACGTAGAAGACTACTAATAAATGGTAGCTTTAAGTCACGCAGTCCATAATGATCCAATTCCTTTTTTAGAGGGAATGTAAATTTCTTCCTTTTTTTTCTTTCTCGAGACAGAGTCTTGCACTGTCGCCCAGGCTGGAGTGCAGTGGCGTGATCATGGCTCACTGCAGCCTTTACCTCCCTGGCTCAAGTGATCCTCCCATCTCAGCTTCCCGAGTAGCTGGGACCACAGCATGCACTGCCATGCCTGGCTAATTTATGTATTTTCAGTAGAGACGAGGTTTATCCATGTTGCTCAGGCTGGTCTTGAACTCCTGGGCTCAAGCAATCCTCCCATTTTGGTCTCCCAAATTGCTGGGATTACAGGTGTGAGCTACCGCACGTGGCCAAATCTTTTCTTTTCAGAATGAATCTTGTGAAGTGCTGAGAATTGTTGAGAGGACTGAATGAGATCATATGTCTAACATACTCTAGTGTGGAGTCTAGCACACAGTCAACAGTAGGTAAATAGTAATGATGAGGATGATGTTTGTAGTGGTTTTTATCCTGGAAAAAATGAGGCATGTATTGTAATAGACGTAGATCTTTTTTTTTCCCCTTAAAACTACTTTTGCCTTGCTTTACAAGTAGCATTTCTTGCAGAAGTTCCAGAGACTGTTACAGAATTATCCACTGTCTGAATAGAAATGAACCTTGGATATAATCTGGCCTAACTTCGCTTTTCAAATGAAAAAAAAGTGAGTCTGAAGTCAGCTTGTTTGATGCCACAAAACAAATTAATAGCAGAATCAGGATTAGAATTTAGGTATCTTGATGTCAAGGCCACTTCTGCAGAACCATATACAGTTGTCCCCTGGTATCTGTGGGGGATTGGTTCCAGGGTGCCTGAGGATAACAAAATCCGTATGTAAAATAGCACAGCATTTGCCTGTAACCTATACAATTCTTTAGTGTACTTACATCATCTCTAGATTACTTACAATACCAAATACAATGTAAATAGTTGTAGGCCGGGCACGGTGGCTCATGCCTGTAATCCCACCACTTTGGGAGGCTGAGGCGGGTGGATCACGAGGTCAGGAGATCGAGACCATCGTGGCTAACACGGTGAAACCCCGTCTCTACTAAAAAAAAAAAAATACAAAAAATTAGCCAGGCATGGTGGCGGGCGCCTGTAGTCCCAGCTACTCAGGTGGCTGAGGCAGGAGAATGGCGTGAACCCGGGAGGTGGAGTTTGCAGTGAGCCGAGATCATGCTACTGCACTCCACTCCAGCCTGGGTGACAGAGCGAGACTCCGTCTCAAAAAAAAAAAAAAAAAAAAAAAAAAGTTGTTGTATTGTTTAGGGGAAAATGATAAGGAAAAAAGTCTATATATCACAACCATCTATTTTTTTAGAATATTTTTGATGCACCGTTGGTTGAATCTACAGATGTAGAATGCAGTTCTGGAAAGCCAATTGTATTTATTTCTCTTCTGAAATGTTTCCTCTATTTAAGACTCAGTGCCATCTCAACTCATAAAGTATCAGCATTCCCTTGTAAAACTCACCCTGCACACAATTTATCAGTCATGAACATTTTTTTCCAGCTACCTGTCTTGAAGTATTTTTTATTGAGAGTAATTCATTCCATTAATGTTGATTGAGAGCCGATTTTGTGCTACATTTGGAATCAATCTTGTTAAACTGCAGCCCCAAATCACTCCAAAATTAGATACCAAATTTATTGCAAGCCCTTGGGCCACAGCGACCCTATAAAGGAGGTCTGCTGTGACTAGCATTTTTACAGACGAGGAAATTGAGACATAAGGAGATTCAGGGGCTTGCCTGGGCTGGTCCAACAACTAAGAAGACATGGAGTTGGGATTTGTACACAGAGCTGACTAGCTGCCACTTTCAGCTTCTTTCCACTTTTAATTAGACTGCTTCCCAGAAGCTGATTAGGCTAAAATTTTACAATAATAAGGAGGACAGGTCTAGACTCCCCTCCCTTCAGGCCCATCACTAGTAGCTCTACTGGATCTGGACTCATGTTGCCTCCTTGGTCCTAAGGGCCAACAGCACAAAAGCTCACAGCACTAAAGATGCGTGATGAAGGAGCTGAACTTTGCCTTCAAGAAAAGGTCTTTCTTTGGGGCTTATCCTCTTGTTGGGAGAAGTCTCAGTATCTCCTTCTTCCCCTTCCCCTTGCGGCTTTGTTTTTATTTTTTATTTTATTTTTTAGAGAGAAGATCTTGCTCTGTCACCCCGGCTGAAGTGCAGTGGTGTGAGCATAGCTCACTGCAGCCTAGAACTCTTGGGCTCAAGTGATCCTCCTGCCTCAGCCTCCCGAATAGCTGGGACTACAGTTGTTTGCCACCACACTGGCTAAATTTTTTTTTTTTTGTAGAGACAGGGACTTGCTACATTGCCCAGGCTGGTCTTAAACTCCTGGCCTCAAGTGATCTTCCTGCCTTGGCCTCTCAAAGTGTTGGGATTACAGGTGTGAGACACCACACTGGCCTCCCTTGCAGAATTGAAGAGAGAAATCTGAACTCCCCCTGTCATTGGTTGCTTTGGTTGAAGCTCCTTGAGATTGTCTGAGATTGTCTCCACAGTGGTCCTAGCTGCCATCTCAGCCTCTCTCTCAATTAGATATTGAAATACTTCCCCAGAGTTTTTAGCTCCCTTCTAACCAGAATTCTCCTTTTTCCTTGGCAGGCATCTCAGAAACTGTCAGGCAGCAGCTGGAGTCTCTGCAATGGTCTCCACGCCCCTCAGGAATTACCCTGCCTCTCTGCAGATGGCCTCTCAGACTCTGCCTTCACAGGAGGGAGGCCTACGTTAGGTAACCATGCCCTAGCTTCAAGGTGGGGTTAAGCTTCAGGGTTCAGATGTCTGTAGTGAGAGCAGGAAACAAGTGCCAAGGGAAATGCCACTGAAGAATGGAGGGGAATCTTCCAGCCCCAGGGGCTCATAGACCACTCCCTCCTGCCATAGGCACCGTCCTCTGAACGTGGCTCCCAGGGGAGGGGCCCTTCCTGTGAGTCCTGGGTTTATGGACCTGGACAAGTAGGAACAGGAGCAGAGCAAGCCTGAGAATGATTGAAATGCTGCCGTTCTGTCCAGCAGAGCAGAAAACCTGTGCTTGGGGAACTGAACTTTGAGAAATGCAAAGCGCCTGGGTGTTCCAGGATGAGCACATTGGAGCTTAGGTCCCTTCATTCCTGGTAGTGGGAGAAAGCAGCAGATGGTTCAGCCTGGAGGCAAAGAAAGAGCCCAACGATGACGGGGAAGCTCAAGGTCAGCACGGGGTTAAGGCCAGAATCTAACCACAGATGCATATGATTTCAGCTTTCCACATGCATTTGTGTTGAAAGTAACTGTTGGAAAATCGTAGTCTGCTCATTCCAATAGTTCTTTTAAAACCATCCACATGTTGTTCTTAGCAAAGTCTGTGTCTGAAAACCCCTGTGAGGCTCATCACGCTGAAATGCCACCAAGTACGTCCGTAGGCTGAATTGTACATAGCGTGTGAGGGCGCTGTTGCCATCTGTAAAACACAACATTCATTTTAAAATGTCACTTGTTGATCACATCAGTACACTCCAGCCTGGGCAACAGAGTGAGGCTCTGACTCAAAAGAAAAAAAAAATGTCACTTGACAATAAGGATTTTTAAAATGAATGATACAAGCACTGCTAATGAGACCTGTGAAGCTTTCTAATGTACAATGGCATCTCATACTTGAAAAGGTGGGGCACCGTTGCCTTAAAGATCTAGCTGAGGCTGGGCACAGTGGCTCAAGCCTGTAATGCAGCACTTTCGGAAGTCAAGGTAGGTGGATTACTTGAGATCAGGAGTTCGAGACCAGCCTGATCAACATGGCGAAACCCCGTCTCTACTAAAAATACAAAAATTAGCCAGGTGTGCTGGTGGGCACCTGTAATTCCAGCTACTCAGGAGACTGAGGCAGGAGAATCGTTTGAACCCAGGAGACGGTAGTCGCAGTGGGCTGAGATCACACCACTGCACTACAGTCTGGGCGACAGAATGAGACTCTGTCTCAAAACAAAAACAAAAACAAGTCTAGCTGAGGAGGTTCCTGGAACCAGGTAGAGCTGCCACTCAGCCACCTTTATCATTAAGCTACTGTACAGACAAGGGAAGCTACCCTTTGAGTCTGCATTTGTTTCTCCTGTTCCCTAGTACCTGGCACTGCCCTAGGAGAGGTTTCTCATGGGGCACCTGATATATCTGGTCCCCCTCCCAGGCCTAGGAATTACCAAGGCAAACTATAAAAAACATAATTTTTTTAGACTGGGTTTATAAGATTTATTATACAAGCACATAGAAAGTCCTCTATGGTACGTATGAGATGCAAACAGCCAGTAAAAAGCAACAAAAGCCACATTAACAGTGAGCCTAAGTAGCTATTGGAACAAAAATCGATGCTAGCCTGCCTGGATGCGGTGGCTCACGCCTGTAATCCCAGCACTTTTGGAGGCTGAGGCAGGCGGATCACATAAGGCCAGGGGTTCGAGACCACCCTGGCTAACATGGTGAAACCCCGTCACTACCACAAATACAAAAATTAACCAGGTGTGGTGGTGCATGCCTGTAATCCCAGCTACTCGAGAGGCTGAGGCACGAGAATCGCTTGAACCCGGGTGGCAGAGGTTGCAGTGAGCCGAATCGCGCCAACTGCACTCCAGTCTGGGTGACAGAGTGAGACTCTGTCTCAAAAAACAAAAACAAAGTAATGCTAGCCTGAATTGATGGGGATATGAGGGGGTTCTGTAAGGCATAAACTGGTCTGGGCAAGAGATAGTTGGGGCCACTGATGAATTGTTTGCTTTCTACTACTGCAGACGAAGCATGGATGATTAGTTCCTTATTATTTCTGCTCCCAGGCTGTCTCCAAGGCAAGCTGTTTCTCCTACTCTCTGTACAGTCCATGAGACTAAGCAGGCCCTTGACCTTAACTGAGGTTCCCTCAGTTCTGTCCTGTTCCTTTTAGTCTGGGTGCATTGGGTAGACGTGGCCTGTTCAAACAAACCATTAATGAGCACATCTCCGGCAGGGCATTTGGAAATAAAGTCAGAAAGCCAGCGAATGGTTTGGCCTTTTCTTCCCATCTTTCCATCCCCTGCTGGGATTCACCTCCTCCTCTTGCCCTGGGGCCTCCTGTGCTCTTTCTTCTTCTCAGCCCGGTCTTACCCTCCTCCAACCGCTGTTGTTGCAAGTAAATGAACTGGAGTGGAATCTTTGTTTTCTACCTCAAGGATATTTGCTTTGAAAACCTTTTCTCTTGCTGTGGATCAAAATATCCTTTGCTCCTTGTTAAAGTAGATTTAGGCTCAGTGGCTCTGGTGGAAGAGGTTGTTTAAACTCCATAAACCACACAGTTACCAACTTTCTTTTTCTCTGTGTACAGTGGTCCAATGGACAAAACTCAGGTGAGTAACAGTGACGGTGGTGACTCTGTGGGTGTTCATCTGAATCAGGTGCTGTACTGAGCACTTTGTCCCATTATGGCTGTGGCCCTGAGGCAGGTATTCATTTCCTATTATGGAAAAGGAAAGGAGGCCTAGTGAGGTTAAGTATCGTGCGAGATGACTCCAGAATTGAAAATTCCAACTGTCCCACCCTGAACTTCTAATTCCCTTCAGGTGATCCTCTTCTTTTCTGAGTAGCATTGATCACGTCTCCTTTCTTCTTTAACTTCCTTGTTGATTAGTTTATTGCATGCAGTCAGTCTCTCTGCCTCTTCCATGTTCCCCAGCGAGAATCCACCTGCTCTACAGGGGCAGGGATTTTTGTCAGCTCACTGGGGTATCTCAAAGGCATAGATTACACACACAGTAGGCACTGAACAAACATTTGTTAAATGAATAAACAAAAGTAGCCAAGGTAAGATGTTGCACTTTAGCACCAACTTAGATAAAATAAGTAAAAATAACCTAAAATAATCAAAAGGGTCAGAATCTAGTTTTGAGCACAAAGTTTGAGGACAGCCACTCATGAAGCACAGATTCCAAAGAATGGGAGTGAGTGTTCCAAAGTATAGAAGTTTGGGATCATTTATATGGTCAAAGTTTAGGGAAGCTTAATAGAATTTCACTATCTTTCTATGTAAGGCTTATTGCATAGTTACAATAATCCGATTTGGCAAGGTAATTTTTTTTCTTTTTGGGAAAGGTATATTCAACATTCCACAGTGCAGACGTAATAGTCAGGGGTCTTTTGCACCACCTGGTCTGAGTTGGGTACAAGATAATAAAGGTGGCAGTTAATCTATAATGAAGAACAGTGATTAGAAGCAGGGGAGGTCTGGTCTCTGTTCTCTCTTAGTCATTTACAGAACAAGAACAATGAAGAAGAGAGTTCATCTATAATCTAAGAAACAGAAATTGCAAGCACATACTATGTGACTCAGGTCACAGTCGTATCTCTTTCAAAGCTTAAAGTTTTTTAAAAGCTTTTACATTTTATTTATTTTCAAAGCTATCACCAAAAGCCCTCAAAGCCCTCAATTTTTCTTTTCTTTTTTCTTTTCTTTCTTTCTCTCTCTCTTTCTTTCTTTAAAAAAAGAAAGAAAGATATTCAATTTACTTCTTCTGTATCCTGTCAGAAAATAGTGTTTGGAGATTTTATGCAGTTGAAGCAACCCATGTGGCCTTCCTCTGAATGAAGTCACCAAGCAGCTTTGGATTTCCTTCCACCCACCTTACATGGAGGCGTTTTCCATTGCTTATGGCCACAGATAACCATATTCATTACAAGAATTAAGCTTGGCCAGCAAGGAGGCTCATACCTGTAATCCCAGTGCTTTGGGAGTCCCAGGCAGGGTGATCGCTTGAGCCCAGGAGTTCAAGACCATCCTGGGCAACGTGGCAAAACCCATAGACAAGAAGAGTTGAGGTTCTTGAGTGTCACCGTGGAATGCGTTGGTGCCACCTAGGGAATCACATTGTAATTTTCAAGACCCATTTATGGGCATTTCTCCTTTTTAGCATTGGATTTTTCCACACTGCCACTGGCTTTATGTATGCTTCTGCTCCCAGTCCCAGTCGCGTTTGTAAACAATCTCTCACCTCTTCTCCAGCCCTCCCTGCCAACTGCCTTCCAAAATGAACCTGACTCTGTGGTTTGAACACATTTATCTGCGTGCACGTCCTGTGCTATTTTTCTGTCTGTGCCTTCTATAGGGTTGTTCTAGAATTATTTTTCTCTGTATGTGGGAGTCTATGTCTGCTTCAATGCTGTCTTACATAATTATTCCCTCTAGTCATAGAGTTCTCTACTCATATAGTTAGCTTCAAAAAAATTCCACATATAGTCTCCCATACAACTCTCCCACTGCCCATGGGGTTGGGCAGGTCAGGTACAATTATTGAGCTATTTTACAAATGATAGCCTGAGATGCAGGAGAGTTGAGTGTATTTCCTAAGGTAACAATGCAAGGAAGAGGCAGAATGGGGGCCAGAACTCAGTTCTGCAGAGGCCGGGCTCCAGGCCCTTCCCACTACACTGCTGCAGCTCCTCATGGCCCCTCGGCCATGCTCCTTGTGCAGTGGCACGCACCGTCAGGTGCTTAGTAAATGCTTTGCAAAGCAGGTGTTTCCTGAAGCTGAAGTAATGGTCCATGTGAACGGTATAAAAATACTCAAGCTAAGGAACAAAAATATGATCCAAGGCAATCAGAGAGGCTTAAGGGCATCATGTGAGATGTCAGGAATAAATAGATAGTAGATCAGGTGGAGAGCAGATCATTCTGATGGTGAAAGGACAGGGACGGGCTGAGTAGGGCAAAAAACCCTTACACTGGAAGAGTGATTTTCACTTTCAAATAAATTATCTCCTTTATTCCTCAGACCAAACTTGTAAGTAGATGTTAGCAGAATCTCTGTTTAATTTATAAAGATTTTGCATATCTTTATACATTTTTATAAAGAGTTTAGTACTTTTTTCTCCCTCCAACACCACTCAACTAATTAGAAAGGCCCGTATTCAAAGCAGCCCCTCTGACTCTAAAGGCTGAATACTTTCACTCTAGGGCAGGACATAGATTGTTTTGTCCCCCAAGAATGCTAAGTAAGCCTGGGTCCTCATGTTAGATCTGTGTTGTTCTTCTATAGCAAAAATGGCTATCTTCTTGGTTTCTCCTTTTTTACAGTAGGTTCTAGAGGGGCTGGAGGGACTTGGTAGTACACATTACAGATATGAGTTCAAATCCCTGCTCTGCCACTAACCAGCTGTGGCAGCCGTGAGAATTCAAGGAAGTTATTTCCTTTCTCTGTGCCTCAGTTTTGTCATCTGTAAAATGGGGATAATCATGTATCCAACACACAGTATTATTTGCAAGCCAAAAGTAAAATTCTAAGTGCCCCCCAATCAAATGAACGGACCCCTCCTCTTGGCCAAAGGAAAGTAAACCTGAAACAGGCCATGATGAGAAGGGGGGTCAGACACTCCTCATTATACCTTCCTTCCTTTGGAATTCAGCCATAGCTGACCAACAGCATTAACATTAACAGAGACGTTGAGACTGCCAAAACAGACTCTTTGTAGCAATAAGATACCAACATGACAGATAGTAGGCCCTGATAGAAATCAAAGTATTTTACCCCAAAATACATTTCTTTGACGTATTTTGAAATGGCCTTGCAAAGCTGTCTCTGGGGAAAATCTACATTCAGTAGAGGATCTCTTTCCCTTTCTAAGTCTTTTTCCTGACCCGGGAGAGAATTCACTAAGAGTCTAGCACCTTTTTAAGGCTGACAATAAACATTTACAACCTACTCCCTCTGAAGCCTGCTACCTGGAGGCTTCATCTACATAACAAGAACCTTGGTTTCCACAAGGCTTCTCTTAACCCAGACTCTCCCTTCTGTTGATTACAGGTCTTTAGATAAACTCTTTCAACCAATTGCCAATAAGAAAATAAGGAATCTACCTAAGACCTGGATGCCCCCAACTTTGAGTTGTCCCACCTTTTTGGGTTGAACCAATGTACATCTTACATATATTGATTGATATCTTATACCTCCCTAAAATGTGTAAAACCAAGCAGTGGGCCACACCCAGCCACCTTGGGCACATGTTCTCAGGATCTCCTGAGGATCAAATGAGATGTATATAAAGTGCTCAGCACAGAGTTTAACATCTAGAAAACCAACAATGAATATCCGCTGTTGTCATTGTGTTGTATAATAAATAATGTGTCTAGTTTTTGTTTTAGGTTCCGGGGACATGGCGTCTAAATCCTTGGGATTTTCTGAGTGATAAGAGTATCTGTTATTCATGGTGGGCCCTTGGACCACAGCAGAGTTTATGCTAACAAGGTGACTCAGGATGGGGCCAGTCTTATGGAAAAGCCAGTCCTGTGATTAGAGAGTTGGGGCTTTGAGTCACTTAATACAGGCCTGACCTCCTGACCCCTGGAGAGGGAGGCTAGAGATGGAGTTCTATAACATGGTCAATGATTCAGTCAGTCACACCCACCAAATGAAACCCATTCAAAGCTCCAGACACCTGATGATCCCCCTGGGTGTTGGTAAACACATCAATGTGCCAGGAGGGTAATGTGCTCTGATGCTGTGGGAAGAGGGCATGGCAGCTCTGCATTCAGGACCCTCCAGACCTCATCCTGGGCATCTATTTATATGCTGGTCCTGACTCGTATCCTTTATAATACAGCTGTAATCCTAAGTACAGCACTTTGGGTCATTCTAGTGAATTATTGAAACTGAAGGAGTCATGCAAACCCCGAATTTGTGGCCAGTTGGTCAGAAGTGCAGGTGGCTTTGGGACCCCCAAACTTGAGACTGATTCTGCAGTAAGGGGTGACTTTTTTTTTTTTTTTTTTTGACAGGATCTCTGCTCTGTTGCCCAGGCTGGAGTGCAGTGGCAAGATCATAGTCACTGCAGCTTCCAACTCCTAGGCTCAGGCAATCCCCCTGCTGCAGCCTCCTGGGCTGCTGAGACTACAGGTGTGAGCCACCAAACCCAGCTAATTTTTTAATTTTTATTTTTGTAGAGATAGGGTCTCGCTATGTTGCGCAGGCTGGTCTTGAACACCTATGCTCAAGTGATCCTCTTACCTCAGCCTCCTGAGTAGCTGGGACCACAGATATGTGCCACCATGCTTGGGTAATTAAAACAATTTTTTTTTCAGAGATGGGGTCTCACTATGTTGCCCAGGCTGGTCTCAAACGCCTGGGCTCAAGCAATCCTCCTGCTCCAGCCTTCCAAAGTGCTGGGATTGCAGGTGTGAGCCACGGCACCCGGCCAGTGAGGGCTGTCTTGACGGGGACTGTGCCCTTGGTCTGTGGCATCTGTGCTAACGCCAGGTGATTAGTGTGAGACTTGAACGGCAGTAGTACAGGTTTCTATCACTGGATGAGACAGTGTCTGACTGGCAAGAGAAACTAGATGGTTACAGAAAAAGAAACACCCCCCAGAGGGCCAGGTCCTAGATTGTAGGGGGAGGAAAAACAGGCCATGTTTTAGTCAGAAACTCAAATTCCACAGAATCTAGTCCTCAGTCTTCTTTGGATGAAGAAAGAGGGTCTCTTCTTGGATGTTTCTAGGTGTGGAGATGGGAGAGCGGGACAGAGCAGGGATAAGGAACAATATTAGAACTGTATCCCAATTTAATTTCCCATTTTTATTTGAAAGTAATGTAATATTCTGAGGACACAGCAATTTTTTCTAGGATTAAAATAATCACTATGATATTATTATCTTATTTAAAAAATTTAAAAAATTCTTGTGAGTACATAATAGGTATATATATTTGTGGGAGTCATGAGATGTTTTGATGCAGGCATGCAATGTGTAATAATCACATCATGGAGAATGGAGTGTCCATCACCTCAAGCATTTATCTTTTGTGTTACAAACAATCCAATTACACTCTTTTCATTATTTTTAAATGTATAAGTAGGTTTTTGACTATAGTCACACTGTTGTGCAACCAAATAGTAGGCCTTCTTCATTCTTTTTATGTTTGTTGCACCCATTAACCATCCCCGCTTCTCATCTACCTCCTACTATCTGTTCCAGCCTCTAGTAACCAATCTTCTACCCTCTATGTCCATAAGTTCAATTGTTTTGATTTTTAGATCCCACAAATAAGTGAGAACATGTGATGTTTGTTTTTCTGTGCCTGGCTTGTTTCACTTAACATAATGACCTCCAGTTCCATCCATGTTTTGCAAATGACAGGATCTCTTTTTTATGGCTGAATAGTACCCCATTATGGATAATATTATTAATAATAAATAATATTTATATATAACATATATAAATAATATTAATAATAATAATTTAAAAATTCCCAAAGTGGCTTATTTGAAAATTGAATGTATTTTGAACAATCTGTATTTGCCTGGGCATTGGGCATCCTTCTAGGCTCTCTCATTTCCAAAGCAGATTCTATTACCGAATGATGGTCTCCACTTCTTGGATCCCTTCCATATGCTCCTAGTTGTGCTGTATTTTCTGGTCGTGCTTCCTTTTAGAGACCTTGCTTATTTCCTGAAGTTGACCTTACTGTGCAGGACGAGGCAGACCCTGGGAAGCGTGCTGTTCTCCCAGGGCTTATCCTCTTGCTTTGCTTATTTCTTCTTTTCACAGGGTTTCAAGTCTGCTCTCTGTAGCCTCCTGCCATCCTTGCAAGTTCCTACACATGGAAAAAGCCTTCTGCGACTTCTGTGCCAAGTCTCCTGCTTTTCCTCAAGTTCTGCCTTAAGACACATATCTTTTCTGAAGTCTTTTATGGAGATTTTCTAACCAGAGTCTTCCTATGATTTGTAGCAACCAAGCAGTTGTTTTCTCTTTCAGATTCACCTTGGAGGATAAGCAGCAGCAAGAGCCTATGGAGGCAGGGAAGAAGTCTCTATCAAGTGGTGGTGTTTGCTTTTGCAGTTCTCTAATAAAAATGAAGTTTTCAATCTCTATCAAAATGCCAATGACATTCTTCACAGAAATAGAAAAAACAATTCTAAAATTTATATGGAACCCCAAAAGACCCAGAATCTCTAAAGCTATCCTAGGCAAAAGGAACAAAACTGGAGGAATGACATTACCTGACTTCAAATTATACCACAGAGCTATAGTAACCAAAACAGCATGGTACTGGCATAAAAACTGGCACATAGACCAATGGAACAGAATAGAGAATCCAGAAACAAATCCACACATCTACAATAAACTCATTTTCAACAAAGGTGCCAAGAACATACACTAGGGAAGAGACAGTCTTCAATAAATGTTGCTGGGAAAACTGGATATCCATATGCAGAAGAATGAAACTAGACTCTTATCTCTCACCATATATAAAAATCAAAAAATGGATTAAAGACTTAAATCTAAGACCTCAAACTATGAAACTAATATAAAAAAACATTGGGAAAAATCTCCAGGGCATTGTTCTGGGCAAAGATTTCTTGAGTAATACCCAACAAGCACAGGAAACCAAAGCAAAAATGGACAAATGGGACCACATCAAGTTAAAAAGCTTCTGCACAGTGAAGGATACAATCAACAAAGTGAAGAGACAACCCACAGAATGGGAGGCAATATTTGCAAACTACCCATCTGACAGGGGACTAATAACCAGAATATATAAGGGTCTCAAACAACTCTAGGAAAATGTCTAATAATCTGATCAAAAATGGGCAAAAGACTTGAATAGACATTTTGCAAAAGAAGACACACGAATGACAAACAGGCATACGAAAAGGTGCTTAACATCATTGATCATCAGAGAAATGCAAATCAAAACTCCAATGAGATAGCGTCTCATCTCAGTTCAAATAGCTTATATCCAAAAGACAGATAATAACAAATGCTCTTCAGAATGTGGAGAAAAGGGTGGGAATGTAAATTAGTACAGCTACTGTGGAGAACAGTTTGGAGGTTCCTCAAAAAACTAAAAATAGAGCTGCTATATGATCCAGCAATCCCACTGCTGGGTGTATTCCCAAAAGAAAGAAAATCAGTGTATCAAAGAGATATTGGCACTCCTATGTTTGTTACAGCACTGTTTACAATAGCCAAGATTTGGAAGCAACCTAAGTGTCCATCAACAGATGAATAGATAAAGAAAATGTGGTACATAAACATAATAGAGCACTATTCAGCCATAAAAAAGAATGAGATCCTGTCATTTGCAACGACATAGATAGAACTGGAGGACATTGTGTTAAGTGAAATAAGGCAGGCACAGAAAGACAAACATCACATGTTCTCACTTATTTGTGGGATCTAAAAAAACAATTGAACTCATGGAAATAGAGAATAGAAGGATGGTTACCAGAGGCTAGGAAGGGTAGGTGGGGGAGGTTGTGGAGGGGAGGTGGGGATGGTTAATGGGTACAAAAAAAATAGAAAGAATGAATAAGACCTACTATTTGATAGCAAAAATAGGGTGACTATAGTCAATAATTACTTAATTGTACATTTTAAAATAACTTAAACAGTATAATTTGATTATTTGTAACTCAAAGGATAAATGTTTGAGTGGATGGATACCCCATTCTCCATGATGTGCTTATTTCACCTCACATGCCTGTATCAAAACATCTCAGATAACCCATAAATATATACACCTACTATGTACCCACAAAAATTTTAAAAATTAAATAAAAAATCACACACACACACACACACACAAATGAGGTTTTCCTCAAAGACAATGATGTTGAGAACCAGCAACATGCACGTTCTCATTCTAAGGCCAGTCCACATTCCCCGAGCCCCTGACAAGTTGTTTGGCCATGAGGGGCAGGTGGGAGACACTTACCATGGAGAGGAGGTCAGCTGTGGTGATACCCAGCCTCCAGCCCTGGGGACAGATGCTTCAGTTCAGCCACAGAAAAACATCCTTAATCCTGAGGAGCAATCACACTCGTTTGCGGCGTAACCGGAGCCTCTTCACATTAATGGTGAAACCCGTTTGAATCTGTTTGACAGCAGTACTTTGGTGGCAAAAATCAGAGCAAGGACCAATTCCCAAGGGACTTTACAGTTGTCTCCTCAGTCAAATACACCCTTCAGAATCCACCTTCATGGAGCAAAGCATTTTTCTTTTTCTCCTGCATCCAGCCTTTCTCCTTTAACCTAGGGAAACCTGCTGAACACACCTTTGCGTGAGAGAAGCTGCTTTTTCGTGTCCAGCGGGCAATCAGTGTAGCTCTGCTGTTCCAGCTCTGGCTGTCTTGACACAGTTTAAAAGCTGTTTCTGTGACCTCAAGGGACCTCACTGAGCCTCAGTCCTCTCAGATGGGGGTGACATGATAGTACTTTCCTTAGAGAATTACTTGAGGGTTAAATGAGAGAATCCACGTAAGCACTAAACATAGTGCCTGGCATATGTAAGCATTTTGTAAATGTTAGGGGGAAAAGGAAATAGCCATTAAAAAACAGAAATCCACTCGGGAAGCTGGGGCAGGATCTTTTGAGGCCAGGAGTTCGAGATCAGCCTGGGTAGCATAGCAAGACCCCTGTCTCCACAAAAATAAATAAATAAAATTAGCCGGGTATGGTGGCACACGCCTGTAGTCCCAGCTACTCAGGACGCTGAGGTGGGAGGATCGCTTGAGTCTAGAAGTTCCAGGTTGTCGTGAGCTATGATTGTGCCACTGCACTCCAGCCTGGGCCACAGAGTGAGACCTCATCTCTTAAAAACAAAACAAAACCAAAAAAACAACCAGAACTCCCTAGAGTGGCTGTTTGGCTTCTGTACCTGTTAGCAGTACACGAGGCTCTGTCGTTATCCACTGTGTCTTCAATTCTATTATGCCTGTCAGGAAATTCAGAGTGGGTGTGACGGCTGTCACCTGCCAATGAGGAGACCCAAGCAATGAGAACTCACAGGTCTTCACCAGAGGGCACACAGCTAGTTAGTTGCAGGAAACCTCTCACCTAGTGTCACCCACCTGAGACCGTGGAACTCCACGCTCACTGGAGAGGTGAGGAACAGAAGCAGACAAGTGTGGACGGGCAGTAGAGTTGACTCTGCAGGCTTGGGTCATTCAAACCCTGCACATCTAAGAGAAAGGTCTGGCCTTTGCCTGGTTCCTGGGAGATAATCTCTAAGCCCTTGGAATATTCTGCCTGATAGGGGTGTCTTTGCTCATCTCAGGCCTTGGGCCACACTGGCTAGTCTAGCCTAACAGTGTTATCTATGGTGGGACCTTGGGCCACACTGGCTAGTCTAGCCTAACAGTGTTATCTATGGTGGGACCTTGGGCCACACTGTTCGGCCTCTGGAGAGGCTGAAATCCAAATAGCTAAGGTCAGTAACAAGGCACTCATGCCTGAAAGCCTAACCCCAGCAAAATCCCTGGACACGGAGGCTTATGGAAGCTTCCCTGGTTGGCAATACTTTGTACATCTTGTCCACAAGATTCCTGGGGAATTGAGCACTGTCTGCATGACTCCACTGAGAGTAAAAACAGGGAGCTCAGCCATTCTCTAGGCTCTGGCCTGTGCATCTTTTTCCTTTGACAACAGTCTGTATCCTTTTACTGCAACAAACCATAACCACGAGCACAGTGGCTCTTCTGAGTTCCAGGAGTCCTTCCAGTGGATCACAGAATTTGAGCTTTGTCTTGGGGACACCTGGCTAAGTGGGGAAGCAAGGATCTGCCCCCTCAGGATGGGGACAAAAGCTCTGGAATCTGTATGCTGCATTTCGGTTTGGGACCACCTGCCTCCTCCGTCGGCAGTGGGCTCCTCCCTTCCTCCCTCCCTTCCCCCCTCCCTTCCCCCTCCCTGTCCGGCCTAGGTTGTCCCAGTGTCAGGCCAGAAGCAGCCCTCTAGGGTGGCTTTCCTAAGAATAATCATTTTTCAAAAGGGCTAGGAAAGACAGGAAGCCTGCCTTTCTTGCAGCATATTTGGTTTCACTCAGGAAATGGACTAAATTGAATTTAGAGGACATATATTTGATTGTTGAGTCAAACTCTGACCCAGGTATTTATTGCAAACATGGTATTTATTTCCCGGCTCTTTGTTAGAGGGTGCGGGGGGAGAACTGGCTCTGACTATACAGGCATAGACAGGATTCAGAGGCTCTTACACCACTGGCATTTTGGCAACCCATACCAAGACGATGTGAGTACTAACCTGCAACCCCAAGCTGTGATATTTATATGGCATGACTGGTATTACTCCTGAGTAACATCTAAAAACACAAGCTAAGATATCTGTGTGATCTGAACCTCACCCAGCAATTTCCTTGGCTGGAACAAGGAGGGAAATGAGGAATGAGGAGAAGGAGGTTGGTGGGTAGAGGAGAATGAGGATTGGGCAGGGGTTGGAAGGGGATGGCAGGGAAGTAAGAAAGACGAAATGGGCCAGGAGTGGTGGGACCTGTAGTCCCAGCTACTCGGGAGGCTGAGGAAGAAGGTTTGCTTGAGCCTAAGAATTAGAGGCCGGCCTGGGCAATGTAGCAAGACCCCCGTCTCAAAAAAAATGAAGAAAGAAAGGTGGAAGGGAGGGAAGGGGGAGGAAGCTGTGACCCATCAGGTGAGTTTGGAAAGTGGTTTCTCAACCAGTTTATTGATTTCGATTCACTTAGATGTTAAATAAAAGTGTTATGTTTTTGTTTTTGGACAAGTTTATTCTTTGGGGACACATTTTTCCCTTTTAAAATTCCATTTCCTTTTCAAAACACAAGGTTTTTCCAGACGTTTGTTTTCATGGGATCCCAGCACACTGGGAAGTCTCTCCCTTTCCTCCATCCAGCTGCCTCCTGCCCTTCCTTGGGCCTTGGCTTAGATGTCACCTTCTCTTTGGAGACCTGCCCCAACTCCAAGTCTTGGCTAGCTTGCCATCTGTGTTGGCTTTACAATGTGTCAGTGCGGCAAGGCAGAACTGCATTTTCCAGAATTCCCTTCCCTCGACATTTCCAGTCAGTGTCAGCACTGAAGAGATTCTTGCAAAAGGGAGGCAGCGGAGACAGAGCAGCAGCCATTCCCGGGACTGCCACAGGCAGTCTCGCACCCGCGGGCTCTCCTCCTGGGCATGAGGCCCGGGCTGGGCCTGCCATTCCACCCTGCCGGGGGCCTCCTTCAGCATTTCTGACTCTGGGGCCAGGTGTGTGTGTTTTGGTCCATGACAAAGAACGCTGGCTCATGCCTGACACCCACATCAAGGACAGAAGCAGTAAGGTGGACGTGGACGCCAGTCCCTCCTTGTGGGCTCCAGTTCGTGCTGTGGGTTCCAGCATGTTCTACATCTCCCCAGTCTGCAGCTGTCTTTCCTTCCCCAACTGCCTGCCCCATGGACATTAGGCTGCAGCCTCATACGTGAAGATAACAGCCTTACAGCGATCGCATAAGGCCAATCCCTGTCGCAATTCTATTGAAACCTCTTTGTCTGTCTTTCCCTTTCTCTATCCATTCACCCACCCACCCACCTACCCATCTACCCCACCTACCTATCTCCTTATCTCCCAGGAGTTCTCCTTCCCTGAGTGAACCATCCTAATTGCCGCCTGAGCTCTCCAAGCTTTCCTCATTTTAACCTTTACAACACCAGGCTTTGATTTCCTGTAATTCCCAAATGTTCCCCAAGCTCTTCAGCCTTCCCTTAGTGTGACATTCTGTGTACTTGTCTGAGGGCAGCACTTCATGAAGGCAGGAACTATCCTTGGCTTGTTCTCAGCATAGTCCCTGGGCTAACATAGTCCCAGTCCCTGGCATATAACAGACACTCAATAAATATTTGATGCGTGAAACATTGAATAAGTTTTGTTTCTGTTGAATCCTTTTTCCCCCTGTTTGTTAGGAATTTCTTTTAATAGGATCTGGAAAATAGGCCCATTTCTTGTGCACACACAGGGTAAAAAAGGTCAATGTGCAGCAGTAAGCCAGAAGTAAGCAACTGGTTCTGGAATCTTCTGGCAAACTAAAATGGTTCAAATCATTTTATTGTGCTGGAATCACATGCATAAATGATTCCCATGCTTTACCTTTGGTTAAGTGCACATGTGCACATACTGTTCTGTCCATTTTGCTCTCTCCATTTTCTTTTTGAGACAGGGTCTTGTTCTGTTGCCCAGGCTTGAGTGCAGTGGTGCAATCACAGCTTACCGTAGCCTTGAACTCCTGGGCTCCAGCAATCCTGTCACCTCAGCCTCCTGAGTAGCTGGGACTAGAGTTGTGCACCGCTATGCCTGGCTAATTTTTTCTTTCTTTTTCTTTTTCTTTCTTTTCTTTTTTTTTTTTTTTTTTTTGTAGAGATGGGGTCTCACTATATTGCCCAGGCTGGTCTTCAATTCCTGGGCTCAAACGATCTGCCCACCTCGGCCTCCCAAAGTGTTGAGATTACAGTGTGAGCCACCGCACCCGGCCTGCTCGCTCCGTTTCTTAAGTGTGTTATAGAGGATGAGTCTAGCCTCATCCTGCTCATTCTGTTTCTTAAGTGTATTGTAGAGGATGAGTCTAGGTAGGCAAGTCAAAGTTTAGGTATCATGAGCCACTGAAGCCTGACTTCCCCCACTGTGTGGCCTCACTCAGGCTACTTGAGCTCTCAGTTTCCACCTCTACAAAATTAGCAGGTAGAACTAGTAGATTTCTAATCTAGCTTAAGACTTCCTGGTTCTGCCCTCAGAAAATTTCTATTTATTTCTTCAGGCTGGCTTCTTCTACCTGCCGGCCTTGCAAAAGATCATCTCATGACCACCTAGCAGAATAACATCATGTGAGAAAAATACTTTGTGTTCACAAATAAAAGAAGATATTTAAGGGAAAAATCTAAATTTCTGCCCTTGTGAGTTTTCTTTTTTTTAATTGCAGTAAAATATACATACCATAAAAGTTATCATTTTAATCATTTTAAGTACACAGTTCAGTGGCATTAAGTATATCCAGATTATCATAGAACCAACACTATCATCCATCTCCAGAAATTTTTCATCATCCCAAACACAAACTCTGCACCCATTAAACACTAACTCCCCATTCCCGCTCCCCCGTCCTAACACCATCATCTACTTCCCATTCCTATGAATTCGACACTCTCAGGATCTGATATAAATGGAATCAGAGTATTTTTCTTTTTATAACTGGCTTATTGCTCTTAGCATAATGTCTTCAAGGTTCAACTCTGTTGTAACCTGTGCCTGAATTTCCTTCCTTTTTGAGGCCGAATCATATTCTCTTCTATGGACACATAGTGTTCTGTTTATCCATCCATTCATCCATTGATAGACCCCTGAGCTGCTTCCGCCTTCTGGCTACTGTGAACAGAGCTGCGATGAACATGAGTGTGCAAATATCTGTTTGAGTTGCTGCTTTCAGTTCTCTTGGGTAAGTACTCAGAAGTCAGATTGCTGGATCACATGGTAATTCTATGTTTAATTTTTTAAGGAATTGCCATACTGTTTCCCACAGCAGCTAGACCAGTTTACATTCCTATCAATGATATATGAGGGCTCCCATTTCTTAATATTCTCACCAAAACTTGTTATTTTCTGTTTGCTTGATTTTTAGAGACAGCATCTCCCTCTGTCACCCAGGCTGGAGTACAGTGGTGTGATCATAGCTCACCGCAGCCTCGAACTCCTGGACTTAAGTAATCCTCCTACTTCAGCCTCCCAAGTAGGTGGAACTATAGGCACACACTATCATGCTCAGCTGATTTTTAATTTTTTTGTAGAGACAGGGCCTTGCTATGTTGCTCAGGCTGGTCTCGAACTCCTGGCCACAAGCCATCCTCCTGCTTTAGCTTCCCAAAGTGCTGGGATTACAACTGTGAGCCACTGCATCCAGCATCTGTTTTTTGATTATGAACATCCCAATGTATATGAAGTGAGTTTTTTCTTTTTAAATTCTGTGATATTTCTACATTTCTAGAGACATGAGCAAAGCTGGGAAGTTAAGGTCAGGAAAGCCATGGCTCTCTGGAGTCCCAACTGCCCATTGGAGAGGCTTGCCTTGCATCCACTTTAGACTTTAGACTGGTTGTAGCTTCCAGTTTTCATCTTTGCTAGAACAACCTTCTTAGTCATTGTGTGAGCCATAGCAGCCGTTCATGCAGTAGATTCCGGATAAAAGATAGATGCTCTATTCTCAGAAAATGAATTTGAAAATCAAATTCATTTATATTTATATTTCAGTAGAACCAATGGTATCAACCCCTCTGTTTCGGAGGCTCATGCTGGCCTTAATCCTCCTGCAAGGGTATATGATTTGCACAACCCATTTCTTTCTACATTCATTTCAAATTTAAATGAATATGCTGAATGCCTACTTTGAGCCAAGCACTATGCTAGATGCTGCTGTATATATTACCTCAAGGAATTCTTGCATTAAAGGATGGTTATTCTCATCTATACGAGAGGAGAATGAGATTCAAGTTTGTTGTTTCTCAGAATATGAGCGCCTACATCAGAATTCTTTGGGAAGTGTGTATTACAAATCGGGCACCAGGACCCCCTCAGATTTTCACAGGTGCCCCAGTAACTCTTGTGCACTTGGAAGTGTGAGAACTATGGCTCAACTGTAAAGTAGGGGCTGGACTGAAGCCCCGGTCCTTTCCTGAGCCTCTTCCCCTGATGTGGGGTGCTGCTAGCAGCGCTTGATGGGATAAGGGGTTGTTGACAGATGCTCAGAAAAGCAGTCGCTCTGCAAGGGCAGGAGAGGACACCGCTGAGATGCTGCCACAGAGAAAACTGCATGGCGAGGGGGCTGGGATCAGAGCCAGGCAATCTGAGGGTGGTGGGGACATTGTAACTGCTGTTGCAGCCACGAAGTTTCATGGAAGAGCATTGATGGGTGGAGCTTGGGAGGGTCTTGGGGTGAGAGTTCAAGTAGGCAGTCTTGTTGCACTGTCAGAGGACCGTGGTGTCCCAGCCTGTACAGGTCCCTCTGGAGAGAAATCTTCTCTTCCACAGGTTGTAACCTACCCTTCCTGGGTGAATGTTTGCGGATTTGTTTTCTTAATTCAGTGCCTCCCTAATACATAACACTCGGGGTACTTGTAGTGTGCACATGCCGTGCTGCTCAGTCAGGTAGATTTTTATAGGTTTCTGGGAAGGGTTAGACCCAAATAGGCTGGGCAATCCCCTGCCTAGCAACCCACACTCATGTACTAGGTGTAGCCCTGAGTGCTGCATGCAGTTCTATGATTGGGTCTGACAACAGGCCTGCAATTGATGATGGTGCCAGAGGGAGCTAGAATATCAATCATGTTCATTAACAGGAAGTTGGGATCCTAATTTTTAAAATACTTTTTATGGCGATAAAACATATATAACATAAAATTTACCATTTTGACCATTTTTAAGTGCACAGTTCAACGGCATTACGAACATTTACATTGTCATGTGACCATCACCACTAGCCATTTCTAGAATTTCTTCATCATCCCAAACTGAAACTTTGTGCTCATTAAACAATAGTTCCTATTCCTTTCTCCCGCTACCCACTGGTAACCACCGTTCTACTGGCTGTCTCTATGTATCTGACTACTCGATGGACCTCCTCTAAGTGAAATCAAATAATAGTTGTCCTTTGGTGTCTGGCTTAATTCATTTAATATAAAGTCTTCAAAGTTCATCTATGTCATAGCGTGTATCACAATTTCATTCCTTCCTGAGGCTGAACAATATTCTGTTGCATGGCTAAATCACATTTTGTTTATCCATGTATCTGTCAATGGGCATTTGGGTTGTTCCTACCTTTTGGTTATTGTGAATAATGCTGCTATGAACATTGGTTTGCAAGTATCTGTTTGAGTTTTTGCTCTCTTTCTTTTTTTAAAAATTACTTATTTATTTATTATTATTTTTGAGACGGGGTCTCACTCTGTTGCCCAGGCTGGAGTGCAGTGGTAGGATCATAGCTCACTGTAGCCTTGAACTCCTGGGCTCAAATGACCCTCCCGCCTCAGCCTCCCAAGTAGCGGGGACTACAGGTGCATGCCACCATGCCAGGCTCCTGCTTTCAATTCTTCTTCTTCATTTTTTTTTTTGTAATGGAGTCTTGCTCTGTATCCCAGGCTCATCCCAACTCAGGAATCACAGAAGCAGATTTTGAGTAATGGGCAGGATGTTGATTTGTGGAGAATAAGGGAAAAAGGAACTCCACATAGAAGAAATAGCAAAGCAAAGGGAAAGAGTCATAAAAGTGAATAGCACTGCCAGTAACCACAAGTAAGATGGTGTGGCCAGTGTAGGATTCACTGGTCAACATCATGAGAAAACCAACAAGGTGGTTTGGGACTAGGTCATGGAAAGTTTTGAACATGAAGCTAAGAAAATCTTAATATTTAAAATTAATAACCTGCACCTTTTATTTCCAAATTATATAGGAAAGTAGGGGATTTACTTATATTTAAACACTATTTAGCAACTGTAGAGTACATTGTCATTAAAGTTTAAGCCTGATGCTTTTTACTTGGGTAAAAATGATATTTAAATGACAGTAAGAAATTTTTAAAAACCTTTCTTATGTATTCATCTATCCATTGTGAGTCTGTGTGTGTGTGAGTGTGTGCGTGTGCGTGTGTGTGCACGCATGTGTGTGCGTGTGTGTGGTGTGTGTGTCTATCTGTGGGAGACATGTGGTGTACATGTGTCTGGTGCCCATGTCTGCATGTGTGGTGTGGTATATGTGTGTGTAGTTTGTGTGTGTGTATGTATGGTATAATGTAATGTGTGTGTCTGTGTGTGTGTGGTGGGTGGGTGTGGTATGGTGTGAGGTATGTGTTTGGTGTCTGTGTGTGTCTGTGTGTGTGTGTGGTGGGCATGTGTGCAATGTCTGTGTGTGTGGTGTGTGTGGTGTCTGTGTGTGGTATGGTGTGGGGTATGTGTTTGGTGTGTGTGTGTGTGGTGGACGTGTGTGCAATTCCTGTGTGTGTGGGTGGGGACGGGGCATGTGTGCAATGTCTGTGTGTGTGGTATGTGTATGGTGTGTGTGTGTGGTGTGTGGTGTGTGTGTGTGGTATGTGTATGGTGTGTGTGTGTGGTGTGTGGTATGTGTGTGTGGTATGTGTATGGTGTGTGTGTGTGGTGTGTGGTGTGTGTGTGTGGTGTGTGGTGTGTGTGTGTGGTGTGTGTGTGTGGTGTGTGTGTGGTGTCTGTTTGTGTGGTGTGTGTGGTGTGTGTGGTGTCTGTGTGTGGTATGGTGTGGGGTACATGTTTGGTGTGTGTTTGGTGTCTGTGTGTGGTGTCTGTGTGTGGTGTGTGTGTGGTGTCTGTGTGTGGTCTGGTGTGGGGTATATGTCTGGTATTTGTGTGTCTGTCTCCGTGAAGGGTGTGTGTATGTGATGTGTGTGTGCTGTATGTGGGTTTGGTGTCTGTACATTCCTGTGTGTGGTGTATTGTGTGTGTGCGTGTGGCAGCTATGGGAAGGTGTCTCTCAGATCTCCAACTGCAGGGAGTGTGACTGAGCCAGTAGCCCAGATGCTGCGCCCTGACATGCATTGCTGCATTCACGCCAAGACCCTGCTTCCTGGATGGAGGGCTGCAGGACACTAAGGCAGCCTTCCCTTGCAGTCTGATGGGCAACCTTGGCTCAAAGATTGGGCAACAGCCTTGTTGAGCTCCTGAGCACTGCAGAGCAGCCTGGAGTTTCCGTCTAAACTTCCTCCCTCCCTTCTCCTTCACTCATGGCCCAGGCTTGCCTTGCAGCCTGATGGCTCTTCCTGTCTCCTCACTGCCTTTCACAGGCCTTTCCCCTAATGAATTTCTGGCACAATCAATCCTGTCATGGCATCTGCTTCTGGGAGGACCCAGAATAACACAGTGGGGACAGGAATGGGTTGAGCAAGCAGGCACGGAGCTGGGATGTGGAACTAGCCCACCCACCCTGGCAGGTGGAGAGGCTGTGTCCTGGCTGGGAGCTGGGTCATTTCGAGTCCTTGGCCTAAGGCTAGAGATTTGACCAGTAGTGGCCTGGCAAATGTTCCGGGAGGGGACAATGTGGTGTGTGCCATGATGCAGGCATTTTAACAATACGGGCGGAAAAATGCCTACAAAAAAAGGCAGAGTGGGCTGGATCTCACTAAGCTGTTTTGATGCACACAGAGGAAGGAGAGACAAAGGCCTGTTCATGCAGGGCCCTGTGACAGCTGACAAAGAGGCCTCCATCTCCTGCAGAGGAAGAACAGACACACAGCTGAGAGGCAGGCTGAGGACCTGATTGTTAGAATCATGGAGCTCCAGAGAGGTTTAAATGCTTGGCCAAGGCAGGTCTGTTACGCAAAGGTCAGGGCCCCTTTGGGGAAAACCTAGGATCCTAAATATGGGACAGGGCTGTGTAGGTCCTGGCTACCAGAATGCCTCTGAAGATCTGGACTGTACACCCTGCTCAATCCCATGGGCTTGTGGAGCTGGCCCACTCCTCCCTAGGAAGGCCTAGCGTTCCCACTAAGCTGGCAGATGCTTGCAGATTCCCTGCACCCACCAAGGCAGCAAGTGCCCCCTGAGGAGCCATGCCTCCTCTCCTCCTGACTTCAGGGATGTGTATTAGCAAAGACATTCAGTGTTAGAAGAGAAGGTGGAGGAATGGAGTCTGATTGTGAGACCTGCTCCTGCGTTAGACAATGCTGGGAGCAATACTTTGCTACCTGGTCCATTAAATTCTTGCTCTTGGAAGATAACACTGTGAACCAATTAAAGTAGCTTCTTACAAAAATGAACAGCTTGCTCATAAAGGCTCACTTCAAGACCCTCATCTCAGCGGGGCACAGTGACTCACACCTGTAGTATCAGCACTTTGGGAGGCCGGGATGGGAGGACTATTTGAGGCCAGGAGTTCAAGACCAGCCTGGACAACATAGTGAGAACCCATCTCTACAAAAATAAAAACTAAAAAATTAGCTGGCTGTGGTGCCACACCTGTAATCCTAGCTACTCAGTAGACAGAGGCAGAAAGATAGCATGAGCCCAGGAGTTCGAGGCTGCAGTGGGCTATGATGGCACCATTGTATTCCAGCCTAGGTGAGAGAGTGAGACTCTGTTTCAAAACAAACCAAAACAAAAGACCCTCAACCCCTTGTGTTCACCTCTTCAAGACTATTATATCTTAATTTTGCCCAATCTCATTTCTTGCCTTGCAAGACATGCCTTAAAATCATATAATCTGGGCCATAACACCCTCCAACACCCTTTCCTAATTTCTCTGTTTTGAGACACTTCTAAGACTCTGACACTGTAGTATTGTCCCTTACTGCTGTAGGTCTAATATACTTAGATTTGCTTGATCAACAGATTTTTCTGGTGGTCCCTTTGGACAAACAATAATTAACACAAAATAGACATGGATCATAGTAATACAGAATAAATGTAGCATACTAGACATTCTCACTCTAGTGCTGACCTGTTCTCCCTGTGGTGTGTCTGGCCTGAGTCAGTTCTGATCCACCCACTTTCTCAGCAGGGAAAATGTAAGACACATTTAAGAAATGCATATCAGTCTGAGACCGGAATCTAATCCTGAAATATATAAATGAATGCTCTTTGCATTTCAAGTTTAAAGAAACGGTTTTTGCCTCACCCGAAGGAAGAAATAATGATTTTTTTCCTCCTGTAAGGGCTCTTGGTTAACTCTACCCTGTTTGTTTTACTTAAAATGTTACATGCTTTGCATTTATTCAGTTGATTAAGATTTATCTTGCTTAGTTAATGACTAACTTTTGGCTGGCCTTTCTAGGTTCTGAAATAGTTGTCAGGTCTGTTTGCATGTATTAGAGATATGAAGAATGGTATCTAGTACACCTAGGCTATTTGAGCACTTAGAGGAAAGATCAGATTTTGACCGGAATGCCGCTGTTAATAGATCCAGACTTTGGCCCTACTAACAAGAGGCTTCATTGTTCAAATTGGTCATTTGGGAATTACTGTAATTACTCTGGCAAATGAAGGAAATAAACCTATCAAAAGACTTTATTTGTTGCTGTTATTTCTGATTTTAAAATGTATTTCTATGGGTTTTAAAATATGTTCATGCTGGAATAGGTGTTAAAACAGACATAATAACTTTTCCCACATACTGTTCCTCTCTCAAATACAAATTCTGCACAAACATATGCAAATTATGCACAAATTCTACTCCCTGCTCTGTAAATACTCCCTAAAAATTGAGTACAAATCAAGGGTTCACAAATCTGGTTTTTGTTCCCCTTACTTTCCTTTATAATTTCTAGTCTCAGGCCAGGCATGGTGGCTCACGCCTGTAATCCCAGCACTTTGGGAGGCCGAGGCAAGAGGATCACTTTAGGCCAGGAGTTCAAGACCAGCCTGGGCAACATGATGAAACCCCGTCTCTACCAAAAATACAAAAATTAGCAAGGTGTGGTGGTGTGCACCTGTAATCCCAGCTACTTGGGTGGCTGAGGCACGAGAACTGCTTGAGCCTGGGAGGCAGAGGTTGAAGTGAGCCGAGGTCACGCCGTTGCACTCCAGCTTGGGCGACAGAGCGAGACTCTGTCTCAAAAAAAGAAAAAAATGTCTAGTCTTGTCATCATTTCTAATAAGAAACGTGTCCTGAGCATTTGCCATTCATTATCTGCTGACTCCATCCCAGAGAGTCTGTAATGTTGTTACCTGGTCCTAGCCCTCATTGCACATGAGATGGTAATTGTAGTTCAAAAGAGTAGGTGACCAGTGCCAGGTGAGTAGCCGGTCAATAAGGGTCTTAATGCTAATTGCTAACCCTTGAGCTTTGAATATTTGTCTCTTTCCTGCTGACCCAAGGCTTTCTGCCAAGTAGCTAATCTGTAAACATATGCTTAAATATACTCAAGGCGTTCCTATTATTAAAGCACTATTTTGATTGTGCTTTTGATTCCCTGATCAAAATTTTCCATTGACTACTGAGAAAAGTCCAAAGCACTTAAGCTGAAATGTCCAGCTTTCTAAAGTCAGATCTCTATTTACCTTTCCAACCTTATCTTCTGCTATTCTCCGGTGCACTCCAGAAATTCCAATCACAAAGAGCTACTCAGTACTCCCTGCAGTGCTGGCATTGCTCGGCCTAGCCCTCGGTTATCTCTTTTAATATTTCAGCACCATCCTCCCTCCCCTGAGAGGCCGGGTCAGGTGGAGTGTTTAGGAAGAACCAGCCTGCAATAAGGTGAGGACGGGGAAGGGGGTGGATCCTGCGCGTCGGTTGGGATGGGATAATTAACATAAAAATGCATCACTCTTGAAGATCTTTCTCCACTTGTCTCATGCTCCTGTTTTCTTACTTTCAGTTAACATCTTTTTTTTTTTTTTTTTTTTTTGAGATTGAGACAGTCTCACTCTGTCACCCAGGCTGGAGTGCAGTGGCACAATCTCAACTCAACCTCTACCTCCCAGGTTCAAGCTATCCTCGTGCCTCAGCCTCCTGAGTAGCTGGGATTACAGGCACGTGCCACCCCGCCCGGCTAATTTTTGTATTTTAAGTAGAGATGGGGTTTGTCCATGTTGGCCAGGGTAGTCTTGAACTCCTGGTCTCAAACCATCCACCCACCTTGGCCTCCCAATGTGCTAGGATTACAAGTGTGAGCCATCACGCCCAGCCTGGTTAACATCTTTTTATCAAGATTTTCACAAGGGTCGTGTAAGCATATCTTCAAAACTGATGGGGTGTGCTCAGGGAGAGTGCCTTCTCCTCTCACCTCCCTCCCTGCAGCACCTCCCTGCTGTGTTCAGCCTGCTCTGTCTCGGCTTATGGATGGCCCACCGTTCTCAGTCCAAGCTCCTGCCCCCACTGGATTCCCATGGACTTCCTTTGTAACCAGTGGTATGGTAATGAGGTTCTTCACACATACAAATATTCTCTAAATATTTCGGTTCCTCCCTCATCTGTTCTTTGGGAGCTGGGATTCTGCTTTATAATCATCTGTGCCTCTTCATCTTCTAGCACAGGGCTTTGCCTGTGGTACATGGCACTGAATCCATCAAATAAAAGCAACCAAAGACCAAAATATTTTTGCAATCTGAAGAATATATTTACAATGAGAAACATCACTTGTAGCTGCCTGTGGTATATGGCAAACACTGTTGAAACAGAGCCACATATATGGATGGTCAAAATGCTTTCCTGTTTGTCACCCTGTCTGTCTCCATTTTTACCTAAGTTTGGAAGAAGGCAAGTGTCCACTTTGATCCCATTTCATCTGGGCAGTGGTAGAAGTAGCCTATAATTCATGCAGTAGGTTGTTTTGTCTGTATAGTGTCAAATAATTGATATCACTTGTTGTTGTTTTTAATTATTGAGTTGATTTCAGCAAACAGTAGTTTGGGTATCTCAAAACAGCTTGAATCTGACCAAAGAGAAAGAGTTACCGAAAAACAAAGAAATTTCATGTAGTGTATGAGGTTTTATCTTTGAGCAGGGAAGTTCTCAAGATTTCAAGGCAAAAGCACAGAAGAGTAGGTGTAGAAATGTCAGCAGTACCAAATTCTTATCCTCATTCTGACCCTGAAGCTCTTGGGTCTTCATGAGAGAAGTCTTTTCTTTTGTTGAGTCTCTTCTTTGCACAGGCAGTTGCTAGGAGGTCACTTTCTTCTGTCTCCTTTGCCCTCGAAAGGATGTTTTAGGAGGCCACGTCATGATGATCTGATCCTCCTGAAGAACAGGTCAGGACAATATTAAATGGTTTATTTGCTCCCTGAACCTGTGTTTGTTGCCTTCCAAGGCACTGGAAAACCAAAGACTGCCTTTCTGCTGCTCTGAGAAATTATTCTGTCTAGAATACTTGATCACACACCCAAACAGGTGCCAAATGGAAAATAGCATGCCAGATGTCAACCCAAGCAGCAGAAAGTTGGCCAGGACACTATATCTCTGAATTTAAATGGTCTAAAACTTCACATTTATCCTGAATGGTCTTCTTATGCCGACTCTTTAGAGATCATAGAATCCTAGAGTGCTGAGCAAACAGATATCCTGCAGCTCATTGCATTCATCTTTCAGAAATCCAAACAGGTTAAATGATGTCTCCAGCAATTAATACCCAGTGGCAGATCCAGTTATAGAAGAAACCTAGGGGAATCCAGGTGTTCTACCTGCGAACTGTGACCAAAAAAGTGATGTCTACTCATAATATACTTTGTGTTATTTCAGAGCCTAGGATGGCGACATTTTATTGCAGAAGCAATGACCCACTCCTAGTCAATTTCAGCAGATAACATGGAGACTTGAACAAGCTAAATCTGTCGCAGAAAAATAGATAGTATTTGTCAAACACAGAAATGGGGGTGCTGAATATGCACTAAGTCAGACTCCAAATTTTTCACCCCAAACAGTTGGTTGAGAACACTCACATGTTTTATAGTCATGTATCCCAGAACTGTCTGTTACAGCAACACCTTTAGATTCCTCACAGGCCAGGTGTGGAGGCTCATGCCTGTAATCCCAGCACTTTGGCAGGCTGAGACAGGAGGATTGCTTGAGCCCAGGAGTTTGAGACCAACCTGGGTAACATAGCAAGACTCCCTCTCTACAAAAAATTTAAAAATTAGCCAAGCATGGTGGTGTTCACCTGCAGTCTCAGCTACTCAGGAGGTTGAGGTGGGAGGATCACTTGAGCCTGGGAGGTCGAGGCTGCAGTGAAGAGTGATCATACCACTGCACTCCAGCCTGGGCAACAGAGAAAGACCCTGTCTCCAAAAAAACAAAAGCAAAAACAAAAAACAACAAAAACCACTCCTTGCCTATCTTTAAGAGATTAACTACATGAGCAGGCTTTCATGAGCAGTTGAATTTCTTCCCTGGATTCATTGTGAGCAAGCTCCTTGGAGTTTGGTGAGCCTTTTAACTGTAAACCAAAAAAAATAACTGAGGCAAGTCTCAGTCATTTTTAGAGATTTATTTTGCCAAGGTTGAAGACATGCCCGAGAGAAAAAAAAGGTACAGAAAACCACAGGAAACATATGTGCTCTGTGATTTTTTCCCAAAGAGGGTCAGGGGACTTCAATATTCAAAGGGAAAAAGAGCAGGCAGTAGGTGAAAGAGGAAGGAGGAAAAGAAAGGGAAAGAGTAGATAAAAGAGGCAAACGGTTGCATTCCTTTGAGTCTTTTGATCAGTGAAGCCACTTTTTTCACGTGAAAGGAGGGAGGAGAGGAATAGTCAATTATGCGTTTATCTTGTGCTCAGTTAATCTCCATTTTTACATAAGGTAAAATAAACATAGGAAGTAGAGGAAGCAGTTAGATATGCATTCCTCTCAGTTGAACAGAGGGATGATGGCTTTTATTTCTTGGTTTTTGTTCCCTTTCTGTAGAAGATTAGCTGTTAATTTATTAATACATTGTAGGGTGAAATTCAATAGAACTGTCTTAGGGTAAAGATATTGGGGCTCACGAGAGATTTCCTTGTGAGGAAATTGTGAGGGAAGAATGTAGCCTTTTATCTTGTAGCTATCTATTTAGGAACAAAGTGGAAGGCAGGTTTGCCTGACCGAGTTCCCAGCTTAATGTTTCCCTTTGGCTTAGAGAGTTTGGGGTCCCGAGATTTTATTTTCCTTTCAGATGCCATAGGAAATGTAACAACTGTAGAAGCGAGATTTCGGAGCTGGGCCTCTCAAGACCCATTTGACTACAAGGTCAGAGAGAGAATGCTGGTCCTCATAGGCCTGTCCTGAGTCGGCTCTGGACACCTGGAGGCCACAACTGCAAGAGTGAGGGTGAGGTCAGTGACCAGAAGGAAGGTGTCACTAGGGAAAGAATACGGAACCCTCAATTCCAACAGTAACCCTCAATTCCAACTGTAACCCTTACCAGCCCTGTTATGAACTGGATGCTTGTGTCCTCTGGAAATTCATATCTTGAAATCCTAACCCCCAACGTGATGATCTTAGGAGGAGCATTTGGGGGTAAGTAGGTCATGAAGGTGGAGCCCTCACAAATGAGATTAACACCCTTGTAAGAAGAGACATGAGAACTTGTTCACTCTCAGCTCTTCACTGTGTGAAAATGCAATGAGAAGGCATCAATTGCAAACTCAAAAGTGGCCTGGAAAGCCCAAGATCAAGATGTTGGAATATCTGGGATCTGGTGAGGGCTGCTTCCTGGCCATCCCTGGATGTTATTTCCTTAGGACCCTAGTCTATTAGTGGTACCCCAAGCCCTTCACTCAGGCACCCCAAGTAGCCTTGCCATCACCTGATCCTCAGTAAAACCCCTATCCCCAAAAGTTAGGTGTTAGAAAGTAAAGATGTCTGATTGAACGGGTTCACACTCAATAGCTATTAGCTTCAGAGTCCTCTGGGAAATATGCATGTTTTGAAAAAAAGGTGCTCAATAACCAAGATGAATCTCAAATCAGTTGAATTTCAGACAAGATAAAAAGTTCAAAAGGCAGCATTCAGAGAAGCCATCATGGGCCAGGAGTGATGGTTCACACTTATAATTCTAGGACTTTGGGAGGCCAACATGGGAGGTCTACTTGAGGCCAGGAGTTCAAGACCAGCCTGGGCAACATAACGAGACCCCATATCTATAAAAATTTAAAAATTTGGGTGCAGTGGCTCACGCCTGTAATCCCAGCACTTTGGGAGGCCGAGGCAGGCCCATCACGAGGTCAGGAGATCGAGATCATCCTGGCTAACACGGTGAAACCCCGTCTGTACTAAAAATACAAAAAAATTAGCCAGGTGTGGTGGTGGGCGCCTGTAGTCCTAGCTACTCGGGAGGCTGAGTCAGGAGAATGGCCTGAACCGGGGAGGCAGAGCTTGCAGTGAGAGGAGATCGCGCCACTGCACTCCAGCCTGGGCGACAGAGCGAGACTCTGTCTCAAAACAAAACAAAACTTTAAAAATGTAAAAACAATTAGTCAGGCATGATGGTGCACACCTGTGATCCTAGCTGCCCGGGAGACTGAGTCAGGAAGATCACTTGAGCCCAAGAGTTCGAGGCTGCAGTGAGCTATGATCATGCCATGGCTAGAGCTATGATCACTCCAGCCTGGGCAACAGAGCCAGACCCTATCTCAAAAAAGAAAAAACAAAAAAAACCCCTACAAAAACAGAGGAACCATCATGACAGTTTCACTTGCGTCCGTGTGAAGAGACCACCAAACAGGCTTTGTGTGAGCAACAAGGCTGTTTATTTCACCTGGGTGCAGGCGGGCTGAGTCTGAAAAGGAGTCAGCAAAGGGAGATAGGGGTGGGGCCGTTTTATAGGATTTGGATAGGTAAAGGAAAATTGGATAGGTAAAGTCAAAGGGGGTTGTTCTCTGGCTGGCAGGGGCGGGGGTCACAAGCTCAGTGGGGGAGCTTTTGAGCCAGGATGAGCCAGGAGAAGGAATTTCACAAGGTAATGTCATCAGTTAAGGCAGAAACGGGCCACTTTCACTTCTTTTGTGATTCTTCAGTTACTTCAGGCCATCTGGATGTATATGTGCAGGTCACAGGAGATATGATGGCTTAGCTTGGGCTCTGAGGCCTGACAGACAGCAGATCCAGTCCTGCCTCAGAGCCTAAAATACGTCATCAATCAGAATATTCTTGCTTTTCACATAGTCCTCTTCTTCTCACCCTTCTCTGAACACTGCATCACCCACCCCGCTTTGATTGCCAGGGCACAGTAGTTGGGCTCTGGCAGGTATAGTAAGAGGGTGCTTGCTGAGCCCTTTGATGGTAGGGGTCATATGAAATTCCTGGATTTGCACGTCAGGGACTGTCCAGTCTGTCTTCCTCTGGGCAATCATTACTCTGGGCAATCATTCTCCATCTTTTGGGAGAGAGATATTCCAAATGATGTAATTGCTTGAGTATGGGTGGTCAAAGTCTCAAACCTCGCTTTTTCCATCCTGAGATATGGTGTCTTCAGATTTTGAGGGCAATTAATGTAATTTATATGCATCTATATCCACCACAAGGTCTAGAATTTAGTACAGGCTCAAGTAAGTGGATGAAATACTAAAATCAAATAGATATTACTAGTGCTTCTCTCCACCAGGCATATGAAAGACTACATGTCAAACCTCCCTGCCATTAAATGGGGTCATTTGAGTAGTCCTGGCCAATGGACTACAAGAAGTAATATGTGGCCCTGTTGGTCTGAACTATAGATGTGAGCTGTCTGTGCAGGCTCTTCTGTTGCCTAGGCCACTGGCCACATTACAGACAACAAAGCCTCATTTAGCCTGGGTTCCTGAGTGGCTATGTGGAGCAGACTACTCCCCAGTACCTGCTCACCTGTGCTGGAGAAATATCATGAACAAAAATTATACCTTTGTTGAAGGATTCCAGGTCCTGTTTGTTCTGCAGCATAACCTAGCCTGTTCTGACTAATACAGCCAATGGCCACTTAAAGGTAAAGGCAAAGAGGCTGCATATTTTGTAAAAATCATAAGTACTCTTGAGGATATTTTGCTGTCTAAACTTTGGTTATTGTGAGGCTTCACTCTGTGAGTCACGAAGGATCTAAAGTTTAACAGCCCCTTGGAAGAAAGTTACTCAATCTGCAGAGTCTTCCTGGTGTGAGCTGAAAGGCATGCTGCCCTGCAGTGATCGTGAGTCAGTTCCCTGGCTGCACCACCAGCTAGAAGAAGTCCAGATATCAAGGGGATATGCAGAACACTCTGACAACCGCTTCATGGCATCCTACTCACATCCTTGGAACCACATTCTCGATTGATCTGTGCATAAATGTTTGAAATGCATTTTATTTCATTTTTTGGTTTTGAAATAAGGAGTTGACATTTGCAGGAATGAGCACCATATGTGCCTTGTCATTTCTCCTCAGCAGGGCAAGGCCGTCCTACTGCATGATGCCGTCTACTTTAGCAACCTCCTGGGAAACCTTGTTTTTCATCCATGGACAGCATTTGGCCGGAGACCGCAAGCAGAAGGCATAGAGATGGGAAGAGTCCATTTTTTGGCAGTGTCTCCAAATTCACCTCACCAAAAATTCCAATTATTTTTGGTTTCTGCGTTGGCAATGAATTTTGCTAGGATGGGTACCATATGTTCTAGTGTTTCTGAAACCATTCCAGTTTTTACTATTTTACTTGTCTCTGTAATACAGCAAAATGTCCCAGAAATTTCAATATTTTAGTATACAAACTACATCTATCCGACAACTTTTCATTCTAGGAAGCAATACAAAAATTCATTTTGAGAGCCTGTGCCTCAGTGTTTTGTTGAAACTAATGCACTTCACCTTCACATACCACAAACTATATGATGATATGGTTTATTCCTTTCCCAGCAAATTCTGGTCAAAAGGGCAGCGTATCAAGTTACCTTAGTCTGGAGCATCCATTTTAGAATGTGATCTCCCTGGGTCACTTAGTGCTGTAATCTGTTCTTTAACAGAAAAGTATCTGCCCAGTTTACCATTAATTAGCATATTTTAAGAGTTTTATGAGATGAACATTTCAGGTGTGAAATATCACTTCGCCTCTGAGCAGTTGGGTCGGAAGTGTGTGCCACCTCTCATTTCTGCCCAGTGACTGGGTGTGTTCCTTGTTTCAGGCTGATGGTCCCGTCCACTCCAGCACAATGCTTAGCCCAGGAAGAGTAGGCCATGGGGCTCAGTGCAGGGTCCAAAGTGCATAGTGAAGACCGACTGCTCATCACCATCCCCTAGGGTTCTGTCCCAAGTGTTGAAGTACTGTCATTAAAGATTCATCCTCAGGTTGAAAGCTTAAGCCCTGTGAAAAGCCAAGTGCCCCAGGGAACCCCTCATATTAAATCATGGACTGTGAACCCCTTGGTTTGAGTGCACTAACGAGCTCCTTCCCAAAGCACATCCTCTAAGAAGGAGCCCTGGAAAGAATGGAGCTGGGCCAAGGCAGGAGGGTTTTCCAGAGAAGAGTGGAGAAGGGCAGATGAGCAGGGCGGTGCAGGGGTGCAGCAGGGTAGGACAGGGGCTTCCAGGTGGAGAGTTTGTGGTCCTGAAATGCAAGAGACCAAGGGAAAGGACCTTTGTTGAGCTCTTATTCCATGCCAGCGACTACACAAAATGGTTTCTATGTATTTTTATCTGCTTTGGTTTCCTCTGTCCCCTGGGAAGTAAAGTACATGTTTCCTTTGCAGGTGAAGACTGCACCAGTCAAGGTGGTTAAGTGACTTCCTGTATGGCAGATGCAACTGACAGCAGTAACTTAAGCACACCCTGAGAATGACCCTGTGGTCTAAGAAGAATGTGTGTCTGGGAGTGGCCAACCCAGAGACTCACTCCTTATCTATGAGGGACATCCGAACCCCTGGTCCATTCCTTGGAACACAGGTGTACAGGGGATTGAAGCCTTTGTTTTGGTTTAAACAGAGGTTGATAGATGGAGGGCGGGAAGTGAAAATTGCCATATAAACTGCATGCTTTTTCAAACAATAGCAGTTCTCATGTCTAGCCCCCCATTCCTGGACTGCCCTGTATGTGGGTCCTCAATCAACAGTCTGGTCTACTAGCTCTGGGTCTCTTCTTCAGCCTCTCGGACAGTGCACCATCTCTATTGGAATCAACAGGGGTCCAGCACAACACTTCCCCAGAATCATACAGCTGGGGTGTAACGGAGCCATGATCTGAACCCAAGTCTACTTCTAAAACACTTACTGTCCCACCAACTAAATTGGCCTGGGCCTCTAAGTCAACTCTAATAGAGTTGGGATGAGTTGCTTCTCACTAGACCTATTGCTTCTTTCTAGAACTTCTGTCCCTGAAGGGGCAGAAGGGAAGCATTACCAGGCACCTGGAATTGTGTTGGCCACTATCTTAGTCTGTTCCTGCTGCTATAACAAAATACCTGAGGCTGGGTCATTTATAAAGAACAGAAACTTACATCTCACAGTTCTGGAGGCTGGAAGTCCAATGTTAAGGCACCAGCTGGTTCAGTACCTGGCGAGGGCTGTTCTCTGCTTCAGGTGGTAAACCTACCACCACGTTGAGGATTAGGTTCCAACACCTGCACTTTGGAGGGAGGGACATAGTCATTCACACCATAGCACCACCTTCACATATCCCATACAATCCTCACATCAACCCAGCAAAGCAAGGACTATTATGCTTATGTTTACTTATTGTATCCATTTTTTTATGCTGCATAACAAATTACCGTAAACTCAATGGCTTAAAACAACACACATTTATTAAGTTTCTGTGGGGGCAGGTGTCTGGGCACAGCCTAGCTGGGTCCTCAGCAAAACTGCAATCAGGGTCCTGACCAGGGCTACGTTCTCATCTCGAGACTCCCATGGGTAAGGGTCTCCATCCAAACTCACCAAGGCTGTGGAAAGATGTAGACCTCATGGTAGCTGGCTTCTTCAAATCTTTCAAACGGACCAAGCCTTATATAACTGCATAATCCTGAGAGTCACACTGCATCACGTTGGTCATATTCTGTTGGTTAGGAGCAAGTCACAGGGATCATGGGGCCACCTTAAAATCTACGCAATACACATACGCACATGTGCATAAACTTAACCTCAGCTAGATGCTCATTTCTTTCAGTGCAGTTAGATGTCATGACGGGATGGAGATGGCGTGATGCTGAGGAACCTTTGACTGTGGTGTTCCTTATATGCATGTCCTTTTCCAAGGCCTGGGGAGGGGCCCGTGGGTGGACCTAAGTTTTGCCCCTGAAGCTTGTGCATCTATGCAAAATAACAAACATAAAAACTGCTAGTGCCCCTCCCAGGGCTTACAGGTGACAGGCCTTACAGCTTAGGTTTCTTGGTAAATCTGCCCCCTGTGGACGTGTCATCACTATTATTCGAATTTCTCTGGGGTATCATTTAGTCTATTACAGGATCTGGAAAATAGCAATCATTCAAAAGATTGCACATCCCTAAGTCAGCAGCGGCACTCTCTCAGTGCGACCTCTTCTCCCGCAGTTTGCTTCCCGCACCTCCCCCCTCCTCTGCCACGCTGGCTCTTGGTGCCACCTGGTTGGGAGTGGTGCCGCGGCCTCTGTTTCTCCCACTCCCTCAGCCCTCACCTTTCTGTTTTCTTCTCAAACCAGGTAGGCGTTCACAGAACCAACTCCCTAGCTCATTTTTTCTTAGTGTTGTGCCCATCTGGCAAAAACCCCATCCCAGATGAGACAAGAAGTATCATATATGTGTGTCTGTGTGTCCGTGTGTGGGGGTCTGTGTCTGTGTTTCTGTGTGTATGTGTGTTTGTGTGTGTGTCTGTGTTTCTGTGTATGTCTGGGTGTGTGTCTGTGCATGTGTCTGTGTGTGTGTCTGTGTGTGTGTGTCTGTGTCTCTGTGTGTGTGTGTCTGTGTGTGTGTCTGTGTCTGTGTGTGTGTGTGTGTGCATACTTTCTCTCTGCTCCAGGAGAGCCACACCCCAGCGCGCAGGTCCTGCCATGCTCAGGGGGTGTGATATTCCCCCCTCGCTGTGTCTGTGGCCCCCCTCGCCCTCTCACTCTCCAGAGGACCCATCGCGCTGTCCCTCTCCTGGCTCTCAGCTGCCCGCTCCTCCTCCTCCCTCTCAGCCGATGACTGAGCATCCCACTTCACAGAGAAAATAGAAGCTACCAGATGGCTGTGCCTGTCTTTCTCCTACCGTGTCTGCGAGCCCGCTTTCACCCTCCACATCCTCGCCTTCCTCTGGGGAGAAGTGGCTACCTCCACACCGGGCTCACTCTCCACCTGCGCTCTGGGCCTCCCTGCCCCCACCCCTGCTGCCTTCTCAGAAACCGCACTGTATGGATTAGCCCTTTTCCCCTTTGAATGATCTGTTTTATCTTTATATCCCCCCCCTCCCCCCGCAAAGGACTTTCTCATCGGTTTTTAGACATCTGGAAACCAAACCAATCAGAGTCAAAGGAGATGAAGGGAAATTGACTCTGAGTTGTCCCTCCACACCCCTCACCCCTGCAGCTCCGCCCTGTCTCTTTCCACCTCTACACAGCCAAGTTTCTGGAAACACTTGATAATAGGCACTGTCTTCGTTTTCTCATTTTATATTCATTCTTCAAGGACTCCACTTCTGTGATGCATTGGTTCAGCTTTGTTTAGGTGTCCTGTCATTACTAAATTCCGGAAAGGTTCGTTGTCTCTTTCAGCCTCGTCTGACACTGCCAGCCTAACCACTCCCTCCTTCAAACACTGGCCTTCCTTGCCTTCTGAGGAAGATACTGTGGGCTGACTCATTCAGCATTCATTCTATTCCTGCTTTGCATACCTTCCTGGCAGTGGAGAGAAAGCTAAAAATGACATTTTCCATATTTCCTCTCCACTGTTTCCAGTTGAGGTTTCAATTCCACCCATCAGGCGCCCTCTCTGGGACTGTCATTTGAAACTGAGATGCTGGGCAGGGAGGCAGGGCTGGAGGCATCGCTTTTTGCTGCTGTGCATCGCAGCAGGGCAGGAAGGTTCTCCAGCCAAGAGCAGGGATGTAGCTTCCAGATCGATGACTCCCTGGTGATGGCAGAGGCAGCAGCTCCTCTGACACTTATTCCTGGAAACTCAGCCTAGCCTCTGTGTCCTTGCTTTTCCCAACAATTCTATGAATTGCTAGTGACTTTAAATACCTGTCTTTTATTTAAATTAGCTAGAGTGTATTCTGTTGTCTGAGACAGCATTGATCAAAGCAATGACCGTAACACAGCACTACCTTCCTCTTCTTGAGCCTCATGGCTCCTCCTCCTATTGGTGGCTTTCCATCTGGCCATGTATTGAAACAGTCCTCATGTCCCCGTCCTCACCTCCTTCCTTGTCTTCTTGTCTTTTCTCCTACGCTCGACATTCCTATCCACGTTCATGCTGCAGTCAGCACCTAGATAAAATGATGCAGGGATGCTACATCCAGCCAAACCACCTTTCTGTAAGCCACTCAATTTGTGGCAATTTGTTAGGGCAGCAATGGAAAACTAATACACTGGTAGAAACTAAGTTGCTAAGAAACCAATGTATTGGTTTTCTATTGCTGCCCTAACAAATTGCCACTAATTTAGTAGTTTAAAACGATATCCATCATTATCTCACAGTTTTGTATGTTCAAAGGGTGGGTGCAGTGGGGCTCAGCTGGGTCCTCTGCCTAGAGTCTCACAAAGCTGAAATCAAGCTGTCAGCAGGGGAGCATTCCATTCGAGGCTCTGCAGGTGAATCTCTGCCAAGCTCACTCAGGTTGTTGGTAGCATTTGGTTCCCTGTGGCTGAAAGACTGAGGTCCCTGTTTCTTTACTGGCTGTCAGCCAGGGCCTTTCACAGCTCCTTAAGGCCATCTGCATTCCTTGTCACCTTGCCCTTTCCTTCTTCAAACCACTGATGGTGTATTGAGTCTTTCTCATGCTATGAATCTCTCTGGCTTCACCTTCTGCCTTTTTTTTTGAAACGGAGTCTTCCCAGGCTGGAGTGCAGTGGCGCAATCTCAGCTCACAGCAAGCTCTGCCTCCTGGGTTCACGCCATTCTCCTGCTTCAGCCTCCCAAGTAGCTGGGACTACAGGTGCCTGCCACCACGCCTGGCTAATTTTTTGTATTTTTAATAGAGACAGGGTTCCACCATGTTGGCCAGGATGGTCTTGATCTCCTGACCTCATGATCTGCCCACCTCGGCCTCCCAAAGTGCTGGGATTACAGGTGTGAGCCACCACGCCCAGCCTCCTTCTGCCTTTTTTTCTGATTGCAGTTGGAGAAATTTCTTTGCTTTTTGGTGTTTTTGCTTTGTTTTTTTTTGAGACAGAGTCTCACTCTGTCGCCCAGGCTGGAGTGCAGTGGTGCAATCTTGGCTCAGTGCAACCTCTGCCTCCTGGGTTCAAGGGATTCTTGTGCCTTAGCCTCCCAAGTAGCTGGGATTACAGGTGCCCAGCACCACAGTCAGCTAATTTCTGTATTTTTAGTACAGATGGGGTTTTGTCATGTTGGCCAGGCTGGTCTCGAGCTCCTGGCCTCAAGTGATCCTCCCGCCTTAGCCTCCCAAAGTGCTGGGATTACAGGTGTGAGTCATCGTGCCCCGCCTGTTTTTGCTTTCTTAATTCCTTTTTTTCCTGCATTTTTTTATTGAGACAAAAACTCACATAACATAAAATGCATCATTTTAAAGTGTACAATCCCATGGATTTTAGTATATTCACAATGTTGTGCAACCATCACCATTGTCTAATTCCAAATCATTTCTATCACTGCAAGAGGAAACCATGGAAACCGTAAGCAGTCACTTTTCCCCTCTGCCTGTTCCCTGGCAACCACTAATCTATTTTCCATCTCTTCGAGTTTGCCTATTTTGGACATTTCACATGAATGGAATCATTCGCTATGTGACCTTTACTGTCTGGCCTCTTTCACTTAGCATAATGTTTTTAAGGTTCATCCCTGTTGCAGCATGAATCAGCACTCCCTTCTTTTTTATAACTGAATAATATTCCATTGTATGGATGTACCACAGTTTGTTGATTCATTCATCAGTTGATGGTTATTTGGGTTGTTTATATTTTTGGCTATTGTGAGTAATGTGGCTATGAACATTCATGTGCAGATATTTGTGTGAACAAACATTTTCAATTCTTTTGAGTATATATGTAGGAATTGAATTGCTGGGTGCTATGATAACTTCATGTTCAACTTTTTGAGGAACTGCCAAACTGCTTAAACTGTTTTTAACAGTGGTTGCATCATTTTACATTCTTCCCAGCAATGTTTGAGGGTTCCATTTCTCTACATTCTTGCCAACATTTATTATTTTCCTTTAAAAAAAATTACAGTCATCCTAGTGGCATCTCACTGTGGTAGTGAAGTGGTATCTCACTGTGGTTTTAATGTGCCTTTCTCTAGTGAGTAATAACATAAGCATCTTCTCATGTGCTTGCTGACCATTTGTATAGCTTCTTTGGAGAAATGTCTATTCAAGTCTTTCACCCTATTTTTGATTGGATTTTTGTCTTTTTATTTCTGAGTTGCAAAAGTTCTTTGTATATTCAGGATACATAGTTTCCAGTAAGTGTTGTTCAATAATTCAATAATGAGCTATTATTGTAACCATAATAGTTTTGTTGCCTGATGCACACAGCAAGTCAATATGCCAAGACATCAGTTCGCAGCAGAGGAAGAGGTTTAATTATAGAGCCACCTACTAAGGAGATGGGAAGAAACCTTAAATCCATCTCCATGAAGAGTTTTGGACTAGGGTTTTTAAGGGTTTGGAGTGGGACAAAATGTGGAGATTATTGATTGGCTGAAGAGTGCAGGGTGAAGTCATGGGACAAGGCGAGGAAGAAGCTGTGTTCTCTTGCTGATCCCATTCCTCCGTGGGGTCTTCACACTGGTTGGTGTCAGCTGTTTCACTGGAATTTGGGCTCTGAGAAACATCTTAAGCAATCCTTAAACAAAGACTTTATGATTCTGATGTCAGCGATCCTATCTATAGGAACAATGGGGAGGCAAATCAATTCTTAGGCAGTCTTAGGACCTTAATGTCAGCAATCCTGTCTGTGGGAGCAATGGGGATGTCAGTGGTCAGTACCTAGTGCCGAGTGACTTTCAGCAGCAAGGAAGTGGGCCAGACTGCAGCCTGATTAATGCTTGATTACAATTATATTTCTGTCTAGAACCCAGCGTGCAATCCTTGTGAACCTGTGAGGACGGTGTCATTATGTTGCAGTTGTTGCTAGTATCTGGATAGAGACAAAATTCCTTAAGGGTGCCTATGAGACCTTGTGTGGCCTGGTCCCTTCCTCTCCCTCAGACTTCACCTGTCATTGTCCCCCATGCTCTGTGTGCCCCATCTGGGCTCATCTTCTTCCACACCCTCATACACCCCATGACCTTGGCCTGGATTTTCCTTCTCTTTCCTCTTCTTCACCTGGTAAACTCTCAACACTCTTCAAATCTCAGTTTAAGTGCCACTTCCTCAGGAAATCCTCTCTGTGCTCCCTGACTAGGCCAACTGCTTTAGGCACTCATGCACGGTGTGCGGCGCCTCATCACAGCTGCAATTTTACATTCGTTTGTGTAATTATTTAATGTACCAGTGTCTCCCTCACTAGGCTGGAAACTTACCAAATACCTCTAGCCTCTAGCACAGTGACTGGCATTGAACTAGATTCACAGTAAATACTTGTTGACCAAATGTAAATTCTTGTAGAATCCAAAAGCATTAGGACACTAGATCAATCATTTAGTCTACCCCTGTCTCATGTGGAGATGAATGAAGACCATCCAAACGAGAATGAGCAAAGGCTGTTTAGTCAGAGCTTGCAAGGGAGTCGGCCACCATCACTTGCATTTTGGCAGAGATTCAAAGGCAGGCAGAGATTCAAAGGCAGGCAGAGAGGTGGAAAAGCTTTCTAGTAGAAAAAGGAAGGCTCGGCCAGGCGCAGTGGTTCCCGCCTATAATTCCAACACTTTGGGAGGCTGATACAGGTGGATCACTTGAGGCCAGGAGTTCGAGACCAGCCTGTCCAACATGGCAAAACCCTGTCTCTACTAAAAGTATAAAAATTAGCTAAGTGTGATGGAGTGTGCCTGTAATCCCAGTTACTTGGGAGGCTGAGACACAAGAATTGCTTGAGGCTGGGAGGCGGAGGTTGCAATGAGCCAAGACTGCACATTGCACTGCAGCCTAGGCAACATGAAAAAGGATGGCTTCAGATTGGAAGCTGTCATCACGGGGAAGCTATAAGTGGCTCAGTAGGAGTAGGTCATCCCATGCGATTGGTTAGGGGTGTATATTTTACTTTCTCTGATTGTTCCTAAGTTGGAAGCAGGGACAAAAAGTAGGGAAGCCGCCAGTTAAGTATTAAGTCTTGAACATTTGGGGCCAATTGTTACAGGGGTGATTGTCCAGCTTGGGTTGTTTGCTAGACAGAGTGATCCGACTTCCTCTAAGTGTGACTCGTAGGTAGTAGGTTGGCTTCCTGGGCTGGTCACTGCAGATTGTGGGTCAGAGTTCTATTTTTATATGTGGTCTGGCTGTTTTCCATTTTTCTATTCAGTCTCTCGCTCATATACACAGGAAAGAGGATACAGCAAGGATGTTAACAGACTTGTCCAAGTTCACACAGTTTGCTAAGAATGAGTCTGGGACCTCTGTCTAGTAATGTACATGTTATCCTGCCACCTCTTCCCACTCACCTGAAGGCAATCTGTGCCTAGGATGCAAATGACCAAGTTGTGTCCTGTAACCTCTGAACCAAGGACCGAGAGTCTTTTACAGTACCCTTAAAATTGGCTGGGCACCATGGCTCACGCCTGTAATTAACTTTGAGAGGCCGAGGCGGGTAGATCCCTTGAGGTCATGAGTTTGAGACCAGACTAAGCAACATGGTGCAGATTTTGTCTCTACTAAAAATACAAAAATTAGCCAGGCGTGGTGGTGGGCGCTTGTAATCCCAGCTACTTGGGAGGCTGAGACAGGAGAATCCCTTGAACCCGGGAGGCGGAGGTTGCAGTGAGCTGAGTTTGTGCCATTGCACTCCAGCCTGGGTAACAAGAGTGAAACTCCATCTCAAGAAAAAAAAAATTGTGGATAAACTGTAAAAAAAGAATCTTAAAGGTTGATAATGTGGTCCTACTGCTACGAAAAGCTTCACATGTTCCCTTGACAAGTGAGTTAGCCTTCCCCTTTCCCCGGTGTGGTGAGAGGGCGCGGCCCACTCATTTCAGTGCCCTGCTTCCCTTTCTTTAAGCACGTGAGACTCAAGCTAGCTGACACGCGGGGCCTGTTAGGCACATACGCCCCTTTGGAAGGTAATTGTGCCAGACATGGGAATAGAGAACTATAATTTTTAGACCTGGGAAGGATCATTTTTAGCTTCAGGGAATTTCTCAAGGAAGTTCTTGTCTGGAATGTAGGCTGACCGAAAGATGAGTGTATTGGAAATCTGAGTCCCTGTGATTATCATCAGAGTACGAGTATCTTCTTGGTAGCCCCTGTGGCGTAGGCGCCCCCTGTATAAACCACATCACTGGCCCATCCTCGGGCTGTGTTATGGAGCTCAGTGGGGAGCAGTGAAGGCGTCGAGGGAAGAAGCCCTGCAGGACCCTCAAGGGTGTGCCCAGGACACAGCCAGGCCTCTGCTGGCAACATGGCAACATCAACCTGGTCTGCCTTGCACTAAGGCCCAGTGGAGACAAAACACCTCCAGAACTATTAATATTCTCATTTTAAAGTAAATATTCTTTTAAATTTTATTTTAAATTATAATTTAATTTATTATATACAAATATATAAATACAAACATATACAAATATACAATTTTAAAATAAATATTTTAAATCAAAATACTATCAGCTAAACATATTTAAATGAATTATGCTATCAAAAAGAAGTTTTCCAGCATAAGGAAAGTAGTTAGCAATATTGCAGGAGCGTTGATGTGTAGTTTTAGCCCGAGTAACAAAGAGAACAAAAGATAAAAGAAGCCAAATGCTGCTTTGCATGATAATGGGCCAGACGCTTAGACACGTGGGGGTAGACACTGTTTTTCTTAAACCATCTATTATGGAAAATTTTCAAAAGTGCACATTCTTCAGAATGTTTTAGAGCAAATCCTGTAAATCATGTCTTTTCACCTATAAATATTTCACTGCCTATCTTTTTAACAGATGAATACTTCTAAAAGGTAACAAAAATACCATTGTCACACTAAAAAAAAATCAACAATAATTTCTTAATACCATCTAAACCTCAGGCAATGTTTATACTCTACAGATTGTCTCAAAACTGTTTTATCAGGGTTAGTTTGTTTGAATCGTGCACCAAACAAGATCCATGTGTTGCATTTAGTTAATGTGTCAGTAGGCCCTTTTGAGCCAAGGAAAACGTTTTCTTACATTAGATTGACACCGAGGATGAAACTCAAATACCTCTGAGAGTCAGGCAGTAACTGTAAATGAGTGAAGTTAGTTTTTAAAAAAGTCTTTAGTTACAGGCATGCTTTGCATATTAAACACCTAGGAATACATTTCACTTCCAAAGAAATCTGAGGAAAACATTTTCTTATATTAGGTTGATACCAAGGATGGAAACTCAAATATCTCTGAGAGTCAGACAGTAACTGTAAATGAGTGAAGTGAGTTATAAAAAAATAGTCTAATTACAGGCATGCTTTGCATATTAAACATCTAGGAATACACTTCACTTCCAAACTCCCCATTTCATGTCTTGGTCTATTCTTTTTTCTTTTTCTTTTTGTTGGAGACAGAGTCTTGCTCTGTCACCCAGGCTGGAGTGCAGTGTCACAATCTCGGCTCACTGCAACCAACCCCCCACCGCCCTCTCCCGGGTTCAAGCAATTCTCCTGTCTCAGCCTCCCGAGTAGCTGGGACTACAGATGCATGCCACCATGCCAGGCTAATTTTTAAATTTTTAGTAGAGATGGGGTTTCACCATGTTGGCCAAGCTGGTCTCGAACTCCTGACCTCAGGTGATCCACCGCCTTGACCTCCCAAAGTGCTGGGATTATAGGCGTGAGCCACTGCACCTGGCCTATTTTTGGTTTTGAGTAAGATGAGGATGCAAGAATTATCTCATTTTCCTGATAATGCTGCTGATAGTTAAGAAGCACGAAGATGAGAATTGATCACTTGGGTGGGTGGACCATCCCTGCTGTGGTGGAGCAGAGGCGTCCTCTTGGAAATATCTGTGCCCACGTCCATGTCTACCACCACAGCCTTCAGAAACGCTGGCCCCACGTGCCCAGGTCTTCTCGGTCTTCCAGAGAAGCTGGAAATCCAGATATTGAGGGGAGAGCTCCTGAGTATAAACTCTGACAATTGATTAAAATGAAAAGTGATCTGGAAACGCCCACTTGGCATCTTCCAGCAATGTCTCCGATCAATGGTCCCCGTGCCTACTCTAGCAAAGTGGATTTTTCCAGCAGAAATCCCTGTAGTGGGGAAAAGGTAATATCTTTTCCTTACCCATTGCAAGGCTCATGGCTGAGACTCCTATCATGAAAGACAGATTAACAAGAGAAAAGCATAACAAATGTTTTAATATAAGTTTTACATGACACAGGAGGCTTCCGAAACGAAGACCCAAAGACCCAGGGAAAACTGTGAAAACTGTTTCTATGGACAATCATGATTGGAGGACAGGAGGGCAGGGTCTGATGGTGACAAACTGGAGGGAGACCGGCAAGGCATGTTTGTTCTGACTCTTCTTGGCCTCAGAGTACAGGGGAGGCCCCTCTGGAATGAGGGTCTCACGACCTGCTTTCATGTGGAGGTAGGGCCAAGAATTCCTTTATGACCTGATTCAGGGGAGACAGGAGGGGGAAGAAAGTCAGAGTGGCCTTCCTGCTTCTGTGGAAATTCTGTGGCAACAGGTTAATTGCTTAAAATTATGATTATATCCAAAGAAGAAAAAAAGGTTTCTTTCTCTTTGAGGGCTAAGCTCTTACCTTTTTCTTTTCTTTCCCAAATTTTTATCCAAGGGGCCTGGAGAGTCACACTCTGTAAACCATGAAGTGTCATTGGAGGGGTTTGTTTTTTTTTCACCCTATATCATGTGGCCCATTTTCCAATCTGACTCTGGTGTAACATCACATGACAGATAAAGAAGGAAACTGAAGTATTTTAACCCCCAATGTTTTTTTTTTTTTTTGCCATATCTTTCTTTATTTTTGAGACCGAGTCTCCCTCTGTTGCCCAGGCTGGAGTGCAGTGGTGTGATCTTGTCTCACTGCAACCTCCGCCTCTCAGGTTCAAGCAATTCTCCTGCCTCAGCCTCCCAAGAAGCTGGGCTTATAGGTGCACGCCACCACGCCCAGCTATTTTTTCCAGAGGCGGGGTTTCACCATGTTGCCCAGGCTGGTCTTGAACTCCTGACTTCAAGTGATCTGCCCGCCTCAGCCTCCCAAAGTGCTGGGATTACAGGCATGAGCCACTGCGCCCAGCCCAGACATTCCTTTCTATTGATTCTAGGTCTTTAAACAATAACTTAACTCTTTCAACCAATTGCCAATCAGAAAATCTCTGAATCTACCTACGACCTGGAAGCCTCTGCTTCAAGTTGTCCCACCTTTCAGACCAAACAAATGTATATCTCACATGTGTTGATTGATGTGGTATGTCTCCCTAAAATGTATGAAAGTAAGCTGTAGCCAGGCCGTGTTGGGCATATATTCTCAGGATCTCCTGAGGGCTGTGTCACGGGCCATTGGCAACTCATATTTGGCTCAGAATAAATCTCTTCAAAATATTTTAGAGCTTGGCTCTTTTCGTCAACATCTTTATACTCTCACAGCACAGTTCCCCCAAAGAAGTTCCACACCCTTGTTTCTTGAGGAGGCTAGTGTGGGGGCCAAGGGAAAACTATTCCTTCACCCTCTATATTAGTCCGTTCTTGCACTGCTATAAGGAAATACCTGAGACTGGGTAGTTTATAAGAGGTTCAGTGGCTCACAGTTCTGCAGGCTGCATAGGACGTATAGCAGCTTCTGCTTCTGGGGAGGCCTCAGGATGCTCACAGTCCTGGGGTAAGGCCAAGAGGAAGCAGGTGTCTTATATGATCAGAGCAGGACGAAGAGAGATTGGGGAGATGACACACGCTTTTAAGCAACCAGATCTCACGATAACTCACTCTCTCACTATCATGAGAATAGCACCAAGGGGATGGTGCTAACCCATTCCTGAGAACTCCAACCCCAGGATCCAATCACCTCCCACCAGGTCCCACGTCCAAAACTGGGGATTATAATTCGACACGAGATTTGGTGGGACACAGATCTAAACTGTATCACCCTCTGAAGGGTCACTGAAAAATCAACTGACAACAGGCAGATTTAGTCTTACAACGATCTCAAAGCAATGGCCAAATGGTTGATGCTTTCACACCATTGTCGACCTAAATGGAAGAAGCTGAGGTAGAATTAATATAAGTACAGAGTTTATTGGGGCCAGGCTTGAGGATTCCAACCTGGAAGCATAGATTCAAGTTGACCTGAATATACTCTCTGATGAGCAGCAGTTACAAGTGGATTTTTATTTTATTATATTTTATTTATTTATTTTTGAGATGAAGTCTCACTCTGTTGCCCAGGCTGGGGTGCAGTGGTGTGATCTTAGCTCACTGCAACCTCCATCTCCCAGGTTCAAACGATTCTCCTGCCTCGGCCTCCTGAATAGCTGGGATTACAGGCATGCACTACCACTCCTGGCTAATTTTTGTATTTTTTAGTAGAGACGAGGTTTTACCATGTTGGCCAGGCTGGTCTGGAACTCCTGACCTCAGGTAATCTGCCTGCCTTGACCTCCCAAAGTGCTGGGATTACAGGCATGAGCCACCATGCCTGGCCACAAGTGGATTTTCATAGGCAAAAAAAAGGGGAACAGGCAGTGGGCAGATGCAAAGTTGTTGTCAGGAATTCTCATTGATTTACAGAAGTAACACTGATTAGTGATTGGCTAGGGTGTGGGTTTTAGTGTCTGGTACGATGTTATTAGGTTAATTTATAGCTACTTATGGCAGTAGCAAGCAGTTTCAAGAGATGATTACATAGCTCAGGCAGGGAGTAGGGTGTGACTGAGGTCTCATTTTAATGTCTCTCCAGGTGTGATAATTAAAAGGACCTGCATTCCTCAGATGAGTTCTTTTCTTTTCTCACCATCTTGAGGTTACAGAAAGAACAGTGGCTTGGATCGTGGCAAAACAGGTTATGGTGGTAAAACAAGTTTACGGGAGGGAAAGAAAAGGAGGCCTGGCTAGTAAAGAGGGTGTTGTTTTGTAGATGAAACCTCACAGGTAGCAGACCCCAGAGAGGATAGATGGTAAATGTTTCTCTCAGGTTTTCAAAGGTGTCAGACTCTCAGTTAATCCTTCCTGGATCTGAACAAGGAAGAAAAAGAGAAAGCCTGGCTGCATAAATGCAGATTTTCTCTACAGATGCAAACCTCACCCACGAAAAACAGCTTTTCAGCTATTCTTGTATTTCTAGCCCTTCTGAATAGCCATATTGAAATATGTCAAAGAAATATATTTTGGGGTGACATAGTTTGGATTCCTTCACTAGGTGATTGTCCCAAAGCCGCACCCTGCTCCAGTCTGCCTCCACGTCCCCATGCTCCCAGGCTGCGCCTGCAGACCGCACCTCTCTCCAGGAGAACACTTTATCCTCCTTCCCCCGTCTTACTCTCTGAAGTCCTTGCCCTTTGTGAAATGAAATGATTCAAACTTAGAGCTGTTGGAACTTTAGATTCTTCTGAGCCTTGAGAGGAATGTGGCTATGTGGCCCGAGTCACGTGGCCTGCAGCTGCAACAACTGCCTTTTTCTTCCCTGTAAAACACAAGACCACCTTAGATCACTGCCCCTCCTCATGGAGTAATACATTAATCTTCCTTGGAATGTAGTGTAAACTAAAAATAAAATCCTAAGTCCCCCACCAACTGAACAGATGCCTTCTTGACAAAGGAGACCCCAGAAAAACCTTAAAAACTGAATTCCCAGCCACAGTGGGAAGGGAGGTTGGACACCTTTTCTTATACCCCCTCCTTCTGGAGTTTAGGCACAATAACTGACCAGTATTAGTGTTAAATTAGAGACCATACAACTGACAGAACAGACTCTTTGTGGCAATAAGATACCAAATCATAAAGAAGACTAAGGCCATGCAAGGCAAGGGTTAAATCATATCTGCAAGCCATGAATCTTGCTAGGTAGCATTCTTATCTTAAAACATTACTTTCTGCTGACTCCAAGTTTTAGACAGAGCCTTACTCCTTTAACCAACTACAAAATAAAGAATCTCTGAATCTACCTATAACCTGGAAGCCTCCACTTCAAGATATCCCACCTTTTCAGGCCAAACCAATGTGTACCTTCACTGATTTACGTGTTTGCCTGTAATTCCGGCCTCCCTAAAGTGTACAAAAAAAACCTGTAACCGGACTTCCTTGGGCGCACTTTCTCAGGACCTCATGAGATTGTGTTTCTCTAGGCCTCAGTCATTCATATAGGCTCAGATTTAAAGTCTTTAAAATAATTTACAGCGTTTGACTTTTCTGTTAATAGTAGCAATCTGTAACCAAATTGCTGTAACATTGATATAGGAGTTAAGAGGAAATTACCTAGACAGATAGTGAGGTTACTGGAGTCCTCAGTAAGGTTTTCCTTTTTAATGAAAAGTAGCCCCCAAATCCTCTTCTAACAAAGAGCAGCCGGTAAAATTGAGCTGCAGACATAGACAACAAAACTGGAAGCTTGCACGGGTGAATGCTGGCAGAAAAAGCTACTTGGGATTAGGCATGTTCAAAATGGCGGCTCCATCTTCCCTTCGCCCTTTACCAGCCACTTGTACAGTAAGAAGCAGACAAGATGGTGCCGGTCAACTGGAAAGCCCATTTGCAATAATAAGATCAGGGTGGAGTGGCCTGCCTTCCCCATACGCTATTTATATATCACATCTGATGGAACCAATCTGTGGGCTCTACGTAAATCAGACACTGCCTCCTCAAGCCTGCCTGTAAAATCTAACGGACTCCCCCACCAGCCAGCCTTTTTCCTCTCAGGAGCTCCTCTCTCTCACTAGAGAGATCTGTTTTCCTTTTGAGAGGTGACAGCGTGCTGGCAGTCCTCAGAGCCCTCGCTTGCTCTCGGCACCTCCCCTGCTTGGGCTCCCACTTTGGTGGCATTTGAGGAGCCCTTCAGCCCCCCGCTGCACTGTGGGAGCCCCTTTCTGGGCTGGCCAAGGCCGGAGCCCACTCCCTCAGCTTGCAGGGAGGTGTGGCGGGAGAGGCACGAGCGGGAACCGGGGCTGCATGCCGCGCTTGCGGGCCAGCTGGAGTTCCGGGTGGGCGTGGGTTTGGTGGGCCCCGCACTCGGAGCAGCCAGCCAGCCCTGCTAGCCCCGGGCAATGGGGGACTTAGCACCCTGGCCAGTGGCTGCGGAGGGTGTACTGAGTCCCCCAGCAGTGCTGGCCCACTGGCGCTGCACTCGATTTCTCGCTGGGCCTTAGCTGCCTTCCCACGGGGCAGGGCTTGGGACCTGCAGCCCGCCATGCCTGAGCCTCCCACCCACTCCATGGGCTCCTGTGCTGCTCGAGCCTCCCCGATGAGCACCACCCCCTGCTCCACGGCACCCAGTCCCATCAACCACCCAAGGGCTGAGGAATGCGAGCGCAGGGCGCAGGACTGGCAGGCAGCTTCACCTGCAGCCCTGGTGCGGGATCCACTAGGTGAAGCCAGCTGGGCTCCTGAGTCTGGTGGGGACGTGGAGAGTCTTTATATCTAGCTAAGGGATTGTAAATACAGCAATCAGCACCCTGTGTTTAGCTCAAGGTTTGTGAGTGCACCAATCGACACTCCGTATCTAGCTGCTCTGGTGGGGCCTTGGAGAACCTTTATGTCTAGCTCAGGGATTGTAAATACACCAATCGGCACTCTGTATCTAACTAATCTGATGGGGACGTGGAGAACCTTTGTATCTAGCTCAGGGATTGTAAACGCACCAATCAGTGCCCTGACAAAACAGGCCACTGGGTTCTACCAATCAGCAGGATGTGGGTGGGGCCAGATAAGAGAATAAAAGCAGGCTGCCCGAGCCAGCATTGGCAACCGGCTGTAGTCCTCTTCCACTCTGTGGAAGCTATGTTCTTTCTCTCTTTGCAGTAAATCTTGCTACTGCTCACACTTTGGGTCCACGCTGCTTTTATGAGCTGTAACTCTCACAGCGAAAATCTGCAGCTTCACCTCTGAGCCCAGCGAGACCACGAGCCCACCAGGAGGAACGAACAACTCCAGACGTGCTGCCTTAAGAGCTGTAACACTCACCGCGAAGGTCTGCAGCTTCACTCCTGAGCCAGCGAGACCACGAACCCATCAGAAGGAAGAAACTCTGAACACATCTGAACACCAGAAGGGACAGACTCCAGACACGCCACCTTAAGAGCTGTAACACTCACCGCGAGGGTCCACGGCTTCATTCTTGAAGTCAGTTAGACCAAGAACCCACCAATTCTGGGCACACTTTCTCTCTTTCTTTTGCCTATTAAACCTCTGCTCCTAAACTCCTCATCTGTGTTCATGTTCTAAATTTTCTTGGCACGAGATGATGAACTGGGGTATTTATCCCAGACAATGTGGCCGCTTCAACATGTGCACTGGTCTGCTATGGAAAATGTTGTAATCCTGCTAAAACTTCTCTGTCTCTGCCTACACAAGTGAAACCTGAACTTCTCCATTTTGGAAACATAACACCCCTCTTTCGGAGTTGATGTCTCCTAGGTGGCCATCTTCAACTTTTGGGCTTGAATAAAAACCATACTTAATCACATTTTCTGAACCTCATTATCTAAAGTTGACACTTTAAAGCCTTATTTTTCATCCAACATTCACCCCTCCCATCTTTGTTTTCTTTTTTATTTTGTTTGTTTATTATTTTTACCTCATCCTGGACTCCAAAAGCAACCCCTCCCATCTTTGAAGCCACCTTTGCAAAGATTATGACTCACAGAAGCCTGGCATGGCTGACTCCATCTTGCTGCTGGCCTCACAGGCTGGCTGTCTTCGCTCATTCCTGGACATAGGCCAAACTAATCATGAGAGTAATTTAGTTTATAGTCTAACTTTGAAGCAAGGATGATAATAGCTTCTCCCTAAAACTAACTTCCTCTTTGTTCAGGGATTGAAACCACTTTTGTAAAACTAATGAAAGGCCACAGGATTAAGATTATGGGAGCAGCCTGAATTCTGCTGAAGTGTAAGCATAGTTTCTATAATCCCTTACTGTTCAGGAGTCATGTGGCCAGGGGTCATAAGATTTGTGACTTCCCCAATTGCTCCTATAGATAACATCACTATTGTAGAACCTAAGAATGGTCTTTTGAGATGTTTTTCAGACTGACCCCACCTGGACCCAGGACTCATGATTCAGCAGGTCCTGTGGCCTCCTACCCAGAGGTGGATTCAGCACACAAAGACTGTTTTCCACATCTCTATTATTACTGGTGGAGGGTGTCCAGGTTCTTGGCATCTTGAACAAAGAATTGGACAAAAAAGCAAGGAAAGAATGAAGCAACAAAAGCAGAGATTTATTGAAAATGAAAAATACACTCCACAGGGTGGGAGCGTGCCTGAGCATAGGAGCTCAAGAGCCTGGTTATGGAATTTTCTTGGGTTTAAATACCTTCTAGAGGTTCCTTTTGGTTACTTGGTGTATGCCCTATGTAAATGGAGAGGATATTTCCTGTCATAGCTGAAGTGTTTCCATTTGATTTAGTTCTAAGAAGTCAGCATGAATCAGCCTTATGTTCCCTGCCTCCAGACCCTATTCTCCTGCCTCACAATGATTGCATCCCCAACCAATCTGCAGCACCCATTCCCTAGTCCAATGCTACCAAACTATCCTTGAAAAACTCTAGCTTCTGAATCTGTGGGGAGACTGACTTGAGTTCTCCCATGTGGCTGGCCTCAAGTTAAACTCTTTCTTTACTGCAATACCATGGACTCAGTGAACTGGCTTTGTCTGTGCAGTAGCAGGAAGAACCTGTTGGGTGACTACATCTTTTTTGGATGTACTGGTCTTCCACACCAAAGAGAAGTCCCAGTATCCTGGTCTGGTCCATGTCCTGCAAATTCTGATGCTTTGGGTGTTTTAAGGATTTCAAAGGCTTATTTCTTAGCTCAAGAGACTGATGAGATTTATAACCTATTTGTAGTGTTTGTGTCTTTGGTTTCCTTACTTTGTAACAAAGAAATTTCTTTTCTCCAACCTTAGCTACTCAAAGTGTGTCCATCAACTGGTAGTATTGGCTGGCCTGACCTGGGACCTTGTTACAAACACCAAGACTCAAACTTCATCCTAGACATGAAGATCCCAGGTGATCATATGCACATTGAAGCTTCAGAAAGTCTACTCTGAACAACCAGATGAGGCCAGGGATCGTGGCTCACACCTGTAATTACAGCACTTTGGGAGGCCAGGGTGGGCAGATCACCCAAGGTCAGGAGTTTGAGACCACCCTGGCCAGCATGGTGAAACCCCATTGCCACAAAAAAACACAAAAGTTATCTGGGCATGGTGGCAGGTGCCTGTAATCCCAGCTACTTGGGAGGCTGAGCAGGAGAATTGCTTTAATATGGGAGCTGGAGGTTGCAGTGAGCCAAGATCGTGCCACTGCACTCCAGCCTGGGCGAAAGAATGAGACTCTACTAAGAAAATAAAAATAATACTCTGATGTTGAAACTTTTCTTTGAGTTAGTCCTTCATTCTCAAGTGACTTTAAACTGACCTTGATGGAGCAAACATTTAATTCTGACAAGCATCAGTGTTTTGCCCTGATGTAGTTCACAGAACACCATTCTGTATGATTCCGGTTCCATGGGATCTATTTTACAGTTCTGTAAATCACTGTAAATCACCCACCCACTCCGCAGTGTAGGATGCAAATCATGTCCCGTCTGCTGGAGGTTCAATTAACTTCCCTCCCACTGTGGGAAAACCAGTTTGCCTCAATTTGCATATCAATTTTCATACAACTGATCCATAAATTTGCTCTTTGGAGTTTCTTTTAAACTGGCTATAGTATTTGTCTGCTTCCCTCATGAGTAAAAGAAAATCTTTATCACGGGTTCATTTTTATATCTGTATGAGAGTCATGATTTTGCCTTTTTTGAAAATTACCATTTAACAGTGATGACTACCTTTCTTCTCTTAGGTTATAGAGCAGTGCCTCTACCTCAACACCACTGATGTTTTGAGACAGATAATTCTTTATGGTGAGGGCTATCCTCTGCATTAGCAGGATGTTAGCAGCCTCCCTGGCCTCTACCCACTAGATGCTCCTAGCACTGCCTCCCACCAAATGTCTTCAGATATTGTTAAATATCTCCTCAAGGGCAAAATTACCCACCCACTCCCCAGGTTAGAACCACTGGTTTATAGTTAATAAACAAGACAACACGTGACACCACTATTGAACTAACAGAGAAAATGCAGTTACAGAAATAGCACATTATTTTTTGATATTGAAGGAAATAAAAATATTGTACCCTAAAATACATTTGTTTGACGTAAGTTGAGATGGCTGCCAGAGAGCCAACCTACAGAAGTAGCCCTGCAAAGCTGTCTTTTGTGGGGAAAATTTGCATCTACAGAGAATCTGCATAGAGGAAGCCAGGCTCTCCCTTGTCAGAATCCAGGAAAGACGAACTTAGAATTTGTCACTTTTAAAGGTCTAAAGAAACATTTAGCATCTATTCTTTCTGAGGGTTTCTACCTATGAGGTTTTATTTACATAACAAGACTCTCTTTGCTAGCCAGCTCTCATTCCCCTCCCTCCCATAACCGGATTCATCACCATAGCCTTATTTTGACCATGCTCTGAGCTCACATAGAAGCTTCTGCACCCCATTGGTGGGTTGGGTAATCACTCAGTGATGCTCCCCATATACACGTTGATACATTTTGTATGCCTTTCCTCCAATTCATCTGACTTTTGTAAGTTGATTTTTCAGTGAACCTTCAGAAGTTTTCCTTTTGCCCCTATAATATTTTCCTAAAAATAGAGGAATGAGCAAATCTTCTGGGAATATCATGTTTCAGACATTATGAAAGGTCATGAGCAGGAGTAAAAACAAATAATACTGAAATCCAAAACACAAGCCAAGTGATGCCACCTTTTGGCAGAAGTCCTTGGCATAAGGGCAGTTTGGGAGATTGTAGCACCCTCAGGTCCTGAGGAACTGGCTGGGGGAGGCCATTGGTTGCCACATGAAGGTAAGTGTTTGCTTTGGGCTTAAATGGAATGAAAGAGGCTGTATGCCTGAGGTTGGTCCTGTGGGTGATATACCTGAGCTTCCCTGTCTCCAGCTGTTCCTATCCCAGGAGACCCCCCAGGACAATAGGTTGATTTAACATACATTCATTCATTCATTCACTCATTTGCTCACTCATTCATCAACTGACACTTGACCAGGGACCAGGAGCTGTGTGTCTGAGTGAGGGGAAAAGTGAAATCACCTTTGCGAATATTATGACAGTGACAGAAGTCTAGCATGGCTGACTCCATCTTGCTGCTGGCCTCACAGTCTATCCTTGCTCATTCCTGGGTGTGGGTCAGCTAACCATGGGAGAAATTTAGTTTATATTTTAACTTTGAAGTGGGGATGATAATAGCCCCTCTCTAAAACTAACTCCCTCCTTGTTCAGGGACTGAAACCATCTTTGTAAAACCAGCAAAAGGCCACAAGATTAGGATTATGGGAGGGGAATCTGCTAAAATGTAGGCATAGTTTCTTCCTCTCTCCCTCCCTTCCTCCCTCCTTCTCTTTCTCTCTTTTTTCTTTCTTTCCTTTTTTCTTTTTATTTTTTTTTTCAGTCTCGCTCTATCACCCAGGCTGGAGTGCAGTGGCACTATCTCTACTCACTGCAACCTTTGCTTCCCGGGTTCAAGTGATTCTTGGGCCTCAGCCACCAGAGTAGCTGGGATTATAGGCAAGTGCCACCACACCTGGGCCACACTGTGGCTCAAGCTGGAGTGCAGTGGTATGATCTTAGCTTGCTGAAACCTCTGCCTCCTGGGTTCAGGTGATCCTCCCACCTCAGCCTCCAGAGTACCTGGGACTACACACATGGGCCACCATGCCTGGTTAATTTTTCTATTTTCAGTAGAGATGGGTTTTTGCCATGTTGTCCAGGCTGGTCTCGAACTCCTGGGCTCAAGCAATCTGCTCACTTTGGCCTCTCAAATTGCTTGGGATTACAGGGGTGAGCCACCACACCTGGCTTGTAGGCATAGTTTCTATAATCCTAATCCCTTACTGCTCAAGAGTCATGTGGCCAGGGTCACAAGATTTGTGACTTCCCCAATTGCTCCTGTAGATAACTTCACTATTGTAAAACCTAAGATTGGTTTTTTGAGATGTTTTTCAGACTGACCTCACTGAGACCCATGACTCATGACTCAACTGGTCCTGTGGCCTCATGCAGAAGTGGACTCAGTACATGAGGGCTGTTTTCCACACCCTTATGATTACATCCCCAACCAATCAGCAGCACCCATTCCCTAGTGCCCTGCCCACCAACTATCCTTGAAAAACTTTTCTCTTTGAGCCTTTGGGGAGACTCATTTGAGTGATAACTCCAGTTCTGTCATGTAGCCAGCCTCATGTTAATTAAACTATTTCTTTACTGCAATACCACAGTCTCAGTGAATTGGTTTCATCTGTGCAGCAGTCAGGAAGAACCATCACACGATTACAAAAGGGGTAGAGAGGCAGATATATGTTCCCTCTAGGGAGGATTCAGTCTACTGCTAGAAGAATAGGGATGTGGTCATCACAGCAATGATTATAGCATTTATTGAGTGCTCTGTGCTCATTGTGTATGGCCCTTTAATAATGCTCAGCGTAATTCTAAGAGATAGGAATGATTGCTCTGCTTTCCACATGAGGAAACTCGGGAGGGCTAAGTAACTTGTCCAAAATCACACAGCTTAGGACACAGTGGGGACTGGAATGCAAGCTGTGCTTGGTCCACTCTGCTAAATCACACTCCCTCCTCCACTCCACCCTATGCTAAGTGCTGTAATAGACACACAATCATTCCACCAGAGCACAGAGCATGCAGGCTAAGAGAGGAGAGCTTCCTGAAGGAGATGACATTTGAATTGGGCCTTGAAACATGAGTGCTCATTCATCAAACATTTATGAGGCATCTTCATGGGCTCAAGGACCCTGCACTGTGAATTTAAAACTAGGCTTTAGGCCAGGTATGGTGGCTCATGCCTGTAACCCCAGCACTTTGGGAGGCCAATGCAGGTAAATCACCTGAGGTCAGGAGTTTGAGACCAGCCTGGCCAACATGGTGAAACCCCATCTCTACTAAAACTACAAAAATTAGCTGGGTGTGGTGGCATGTGTCTGCAATCCCAGCTACTCAGGAGGCTGAGGCAGGAAATTTGCTTGAACCTGGGAGGCGGAGGTTGCAGTGAGCCAAGATGGCGCTACTGTACTCCAGCCTGGGAAACAGAATGAGACTCTGTCTCAAAAAAGAAAAAAACAAAGAATAAAAAAAATAAATAAAACTAGGCTTTAGCTTTTTCAGATTTTTGCCATTTAAGAGTCTATTTCCTATCCTCTTCCATTTTATGTGTAAGTTGTATAACTCAAAGCTGGTTGTGGTGAGATGGGGTGCTATTGTGAATAATGCTGCAATAAACATTGATGCATAAGTCTTTGTGTAAATCCCTGCTTTCAGTTCTTTGGGTGTATATCCAAGAGTTGAATTTCTAGGTTATGTATTAATTCTATGTTTATCTTTTTTTTAGTAACCACCAAACTGCTTTCCTCAGCAGCTGCATTGTTTTGTATTCCCACCAGTAATGCACTTGCGTTCCAATTTCTTTACATCTTGTCCAATATTTGTTTTCTATTTTTAAAAATAATAGCCAATCTTGTGGGTATGAACTGATATCTCATCATAGTTTTAATTTACATTTCCCTAATGACTAGTGATGTTGAACATCTTTTCATGTGCTTATTGATGTCTATTCAAGTCCTTTGCCTATTTTTTAATGGCGTTGCTTATTTTTTGTTGTTGTTGAGTTATAGGAGTGCTTTATATTTTCTGGATATTAATCCCTTATCAGACAGATGATTTGCAAATATTTTTCCTCATTCTGTGGGGTTTGTTTTTTACTTTTTCGATAGTATCCTTTGAACCACAAAAGTTTTAGATTTTGATGTAGTCCTATTTATTTATTTATTTATTTATTTATTTATTTATTTATTTAGAAGGCGTTTCACTCTTGTTGCCCAGGTTGGAGTGCAGTAGTGCGATCTTGGCTCACTGCAACCTCCACCTCCCAGGTTCAAGTAATTCTCCTGCCTCAGCCTCCTGAGTAGCTGGGATTACAGACAGCTGCCACCATGCCCACTAATTTTTTATTTGTATTTTTAGTAGGGACAGGGTTTCACCATGTTGGCTAGGCTGGTCTTGAACTCCTGACCTTAAGTGATCTGCCTGCCTCAGCCTCCCAAAATGCTGGGATTACAGGTGTGAACCACTGCACCCGGCCTATTTATTTTTCATAGACTGTGCTTTTGGTGTCATACCTGTGAAATCATGGCCAAATCTAATGTCATGAAGCTTTTCTCCAGTGTTTTATAGTTTTAGGTCTTACATTTAGACCTTTAATCCATTTTTAGTTAATTTTTGTTTATGTTGTAACGCCCAAGTTCATTCTTTTGCATATGGATATTGTAGGGGAGGAAAAATGTATTTTTCTCTACCCATCTTAGGTTCTGCAGCTGGGGTCCTGCAAATAAGACTGGACAATGGCAGATTGACAGAGGACCAAACAGAGAAGTTCATTAACATGTGCATTGCACATGTACACATGGAAGTGCCCAGAGATGAATCACTCAGAAGAGAGGTTAGGTCATGGGTTCATATATCTTCTCAGGCTAAAACAAAAGGGGCTTTGGGCTTCTGAGTGGGAGAGGCAAGTTATAGAAACAAGACCAGTGAAATTATCATTGTTTAGTAAGGTATGTTATACAGATTTAATTAAGTTGGTGCCATCTCCATTGATTAGAGTAAATGTCCTTTTCTTCCAGGTACAGGAGCTTGGAAATCATCTCTGCAAGTGGAAGTTTCCTTTAAAAAATAAAAGAAAAACTTGCACACTATTTTTAGAGCTTTTCCTGTGTCTGTGTGTTCTCACTGGCCTTAGCTTGAGACAATCCATCTGCCAAAAAGGCATATTTGTGGTGGCATAGTGCCACACTAAAACCTAGTGCCCTTTAGTGTCCAGCTTTTCCAGCACCATTTGTTGAAAACACTGTCCTTTGCCCATTTAATGATCCTGGCACCCTTGTCAAAAATCAATTGACCATATATGCATGGGTTTATTTTTGGGCTATCTATTCTATTCTGTTGGTCTATGTATCTGTCTTCTTGCCAGTACCATACCATTTTGACTATTGTAGCTTTGTAGTAAGTTTTGAAATTAGGAGGTGTGACTTCTCTAACTTTGTTCTGCTTTTTCAAGATTGTTTTGGCTACTCGAGGTCTCTGAGATTCCATATGAATTTGGGGATGAGTGCCACTGCTGGTTTTAATGATGTAATTCCTAGGGTACTTTCTAGTATTCAAAAGTTCAGCTCTCGTTTGATGCTTTGAGTTCTCTCTACTAAATCATTGTCAGGGCTCAGAAAACGCAACCTCAAACTTCTTTTAACTGAAGATGATGGGGTGGGTCTCAAGAAGCATGAAGGTTACTCTGAACTTCCCCAACCTTTCTGTGTGACAGCTGGACATAAAGAAATTCTCTGATCTATCTTCCCTGGAAGGAGGTCATAAGACCCTCATGTGCAGTTGGCCTGCCCTATACCTGGAGGAAAAGACAGTGAGGCCAAGAAGCACCTGAACAGACAGGCCTTGCTGAGTTCCCTCCAGTTTAGTACCATTAGGTCATACCTGCTTTTTGTACAATCACGTTTCTATATGACTGTCCGTCCTTCATAACACCCAAGCATAAAAATACACTTTTCCCTGGTTCTTTGGGTCTTCCTTTCTGAAGGTCCCATGTCATGTAAAACTCTGTTAAATAAATTTGTTACCTTTTCTCTTATTAGTCTATATTTTGCTATACGGGTGTCAGCCATGATCCTTGCAATGGGTGAGGAACAGATCTTAGTTTTTCTCCTCCTCTACATTGTCTAACTAGAAGTAGACTTCTTTGCTTTGATTTCTCATCCTTTTGATTAACAAAGAAATTTTATATACCCCAAAGATTATAGTATACCCTCGTGATAAAGAGTCATTGTCTTCTCTGTATCTCCAGTGCCTAGAAGGGTTTTGTGGATTTTTTTTTTCAATTTAAAAATCAATTTATTTCTATTTACTAACATAAAACAAGCAGAAATTGACATTTGAAAACATTATTTACAATAGCAACAAAAATATGAAATAGAGATAAATCTGATAACCATTTGAGAAATCGATACACTAAAAACTATAAAACATTAATGACAGAAATTCTAAATACATTGAGACATGTTGTGTTCATGGGTCACAAGACTTGCTATTGGTAAGATGTCAATTTTTTCTTTTTTTTGTTTAAGACAGAGTCTCACTCTGTCGCCCAAGCTGGAGTGCAATAGCATGATCCCGGCTCACTGCAACCTCCGCCTCCAGGGTCCAAGCAATTCACCTGCCTCAGCCTCCCAAGCAGCCGGGACCACAGGCATGCGCCACCACGCCTGGCCAATTTTTTTCTGTTTTCAGTAGAGACGGCGTTTCACCATATTGGCCAGGCTGGTCTCAAACTCCTGACCTTGAGATCCGCCCACCTTGGCCTCCCAAAGTACTGGGATTACAGGTGTGAGCCACCATGCCTGGCCAGTTTTTTCAAACTAATCTCAAGATTCAAGTTAATTCCAATCAAGATCCTAGCCTGTGTTTTTAAAGAAACAAGTAAGTTTAATTTCTATTTTTGAAGAAATATCATAAGTCAATCAGATTATGTTAGTACTCCAATTTTAATTTTATTCTTCAAAGTTGTTTTGACTGTTCTGGGTTCTGTACATTTCCATATGAAATTTATATGATCTGATTCAAAGATTTACTATAAACTATAGTATTCAAGACAGTTTAGTATTGGCATAAAGATAACAAACTAATTAATAGAACATAATAAAGTTCAGAAATAGACATACACATATAAGAACAACAGATTTCATCAATGATGCAAAGGCAATTCTGTGGAGAAAGCATAGTCTTTTCAACTAATTATGCTAGAACAACTGGATATCCATATGAAAAAAAGGGAACTCAACTCATACCTCACACAAAAATTAACTCAAACTAATGTTTAACGATCACGACTGCCTCAGGGATAGTGAAGGCATGGAAGAGGAGTGAAGTGAGAGGGAGGAATTAATTACAAAGGAGCTCTAGGAAACTTCTACAAATACATGCACTAACTTCAATATAAGTGAGGTTGCGTTAATATTTACATGTCACAAACATACCATATTGTACCCTTTAAATATGTGTGTTTATATACTTTACATTTTGATAAAACTGTTTAAAAATAGACATTTGGGGTCAGGCACGGTGGCTCACCCCTGCAATCCCAGCACCCTGGGAGCCCGGGGGACACAGACTGCTTGAAGCCCAGGAGTTCAAGACCAGCCTGGACAACATGAAAAAACCCTGCCTCTACGACAAATGAAAATGCAATAATTAGACAGGCATGGTGGCGCATGCCCGCAGTCTCAGCCACTCAGGAGGCTGAGGCAGGAGGACAGCTTGAGCCTGGGAGGTTGAGCCTGCCGTGTGCTGCGATTCCACCACTGCACTCCAGCCTGGGCGACAAGAGTGAGACACTGTCTCAATAAAAAAAAATTTAAAAATAAATAAAAATAGAGCTTTTGCAAAAAGGCAAGCATACTATTAAAATGATGCTACTTCTTATTAAAAGTAGATATTTTTAAATGTAAAGAAGATAATAAAAATGATGCTTGTATGGAAACTTCACTTGGTCATCAAACTCCAAGGATTCTGTTTTCAACATACTAAGAATGAATTAATTATACTGATAAAAAATTTTACTTTATGTTCTAATACTTCTCAGTATTAATGGTTTAAGTAGTCAAAGGTATAAATAAGAGACCTCATTTAAAGATCCCTCTTTTTTTAAATTTATTTTATTTTATTATTATTATACTTTAAGTTTTAGGGTACATGTGCACAATGTGCAGGTTAGTTACATATGTATACATGTGCCATGCTGGTGTGCTGCACCCATGAACTCGTCATTTAGCATTAGGTATAACTCCTAATGCTATCCCTCCCCGCTCCCTCCACCCCACAACAGTCCCCAGAGTGTGATGTTCCCCTTCCTGTGTCCATGTGTTCTCATTGTTCAATTCCCACCTATGAGTGAGAACATGCGGTGTTTGGTTTTTTGTTCTTGCGATAGTTTACTGAGAATGAGGATTTCCAATTTCATCCATGTCCCTACAAAGGACATGAACTCATCCTTTTTTATGGCTGCATAGTATTCCATGGTGTATATGTGCCACATTTTCTTAATCCAGTCTATCATTGTTGGACATTTGAGTTGGTTCCAAGTCTTTGCTATTGTGAATAGTGCCGCAATAAACATACGTGTGCATGTGTCTTTATAGCAGCATGATTTATAGTCCTTTGGGTATATACCCAGTAATGGGATGGCTGGGTCAAATGGTATTTCTAGTTCTAGATCCCTGAGTAATTGCCACAGTGACTTCCACAATGGTTGAACTAGTTTACAGTCCCACCAACAGTGTAAAAGCGTTGCTATTTCTCCACATCCTCTCCAGCACCTGTTGTTTCCTGACTTTTTAATGATTGCCATTCTAACTGGTGTGAGATGGTATCTCATTGTGGTTTTGATTTGCATTTCTCTGATGGCCAGGTTTTGTGGATTTTTTAAAAAACCTATTTTGAAAATATTTTTCTGATTTTTAAATAGAAAACTATATTATAATAATGAATAGGCTTTTAAAATGATTCCTCTTTGGTTCTGACTCAGTGATACAGTGATTCTCTGCCCAGATGTAGGCTGGCCAGAGACCGTACCAAGAGGAAGGCTGCCTTGAGGGCTTTCCCTCAGGTCCCAGCAACAGGGAAGGTTGTGCTTCTTGTGAATAGCTGGTTTGCTTTAGCCTCTGGAAGAAATAACTATCTTGCAGTATGGCATTTTTTCCCCCCTGTACCAAGTGTGCAGAACTATCTGGCATGCATTTACTTGTGTTATTTTCAACACAGCTTTTTTTTTTCTTTTTGAGACAGTTTCACTGTCATCCAGGCTGGAGTGCTATAGCATGATCTTTGCTCACTGCAGCCTCAAATTCATGAGCTCAAGTGATCTTCCCACCTTAGCCTCCCCAGTACCTGGGACTACAGGCTCATGCCACCACACCCAGCTAAATTTTTTGTTTGTTTGTTTGTTTGTTTGTTTAGAGACAGGGTCTTGCTATGTTGCCCAGGCTTGTCTTGAATTTCTGGCCTCAAATGATGCCCCCAACGTGGCCTCCCAAAGTGTTAGGACTACAGATGTGAACCACCATACCCAGCCCTCACTGTAGTTTTATTCTTTTCTTACGTATTGCTTTTCTGACATCAACTCTCTCAAATATTTATTTATCTTTAAATATTACATATTTTTTTAGTAAGCTGACTCAAACCTTTATGGGCCACAGTGTTGGGGCTCAGAAAACAATATCCTAAAATATGGTGCTTTGGCATGGTGAACCAAGGTCTCTCTCTGAGCTTCCTCTGCCCACCTGTCTCCTGATCTTTCTTTACCAAAGCACTAGGAGGTGCTTTCTCTGAAGTTCCCTTCAAAGAACTTCTGATTAAGGGAAGTTCTTCCAGAAGAAAGGCAAAGATCTTAAAACTCCTTCTCTAGAAATCACATCAATATCCAGAAACAATTAACCACCAGAGAGAAGACTTAAAGTCATAACCACGCCCAGACAGACTTTTCATCTATTCTTCTGAGGACAGCTTTGAGAGATTACCTGGAGACTTTAGCTGCATAATGAGACAACCTTTGTTCCATGGTAGTTCTGCCCCATACCTTCCTGTAATTCACCACCACCTCCCACAACGCTCAGAAAAACTTTGTCCCAGGCCAATTGTAGGCCAATTGTCTATTATTGGGGCTCATTTATTTCCCCTAAAAATCATTTACTACCCCTCTAAATTGCCTACACCCCTGTCTCTCTCTCCCCTGTGAAGAGGTGCCACTTAAGCCTCAGTCACCTGGGCCTTCTTCGAGTCTCATATTTTTTATGATTCTGTGCTTATTCACATGAATAAATTTATATGCCTTTTCTCCTGTTAATCTGTCTACTGTCAGTTCATTTCAGCACCAAACCTTCAGAAGGTGGAAATGAAGTTTTTCCTTTGCTGTTAAAATAGTTTATATGAATAGATTCTAAAACATACGTTGAGTTGTCATCACTGTTGAAACTTGGTCTCACTTCTGCCCTCTAGGGCCACATCAAACCTGTTCAATCCTGTGTTGATTTGAAAGCTGGCTACATGTTAACCCTAAGCTTTTCCTGGGTGATTCTTGGTGAGTAAAAAAAAATTATTATTATTATTTTTGAGACTGGGTCTCACTCCGTTGCCCAGGCTGGGATACAGTGGCATGATCTTGGCTCACTGCAACCTTCACCTCTCAGGTTCAAGCTGTTCTCCTGCTTCAGTCTCCCTGTAGCAGGACAAGCCACAGACAAAACTCCTCAGACACTGAGTTAAAGAAGGAAGGGCTTTATTCAGCTGGGAGCTTTGGCAAGACTCACGTCTCCAACAATCAAGCTCCCTGAGTGAGAAATTCCTGTCCTTTTCAAGAGCTCACAACTCTAAGGGGGTCCGCGTGAGAGGGTCATGATCGATTGAGCAAGCAGGGGGTATGTGACTGGGGGCTGCATGCACCAGTAATTAGAACGGAACAGAACAGGACAGGGATTTTCACAGTGCTTTTCTATACAATGTCTGTAATCTATAGATAACATAACCGATTAGGTCAGGGGTCTATCTTTAACTACCAGGCCCAGGGTGTGGCGCTGGGCTGTCTGCTTGTGGATTTCATTTCTGCCTTTTAGTTTTTACTTCTTCTTTCTTTGGAGGGAGAAATTGGGCATAAGACAACATGAGGGGTGGTCTCCTCCCTTATTCCCCCCCTTTGAGACTCTCACTCAATAGTGGGAGTTCTCATTTTCATTCTCACTACCTATGTCTTCTTGCAAGACAGATCTATAATGATTCATATAGTACACTTGTGCTGAAGCATTTTGGTGAACTAAGGTAGCGATGAAGCTTCTTATCATTTGAAGAAGTACAGGTAGCAAACAAGGGAGCAGTAAGCAGGTTTCTATTACCATTATAACTCCTATTGTAAGAATTTTAAATCTTTTTAGTGCTGGGAACCATTTTCCAAACATGGCCCCAGGATCAAATCCGTGCCACACTTGCATGGGCACATGTGCCAGTTTTGTCATATTTCTAACTATGTCTTCAACTACTTGCCCTTGATCATCTATGTGTAGACAGCCATTAGTAAGGTTAAATTTCCCACAGACCTCTCCTTCAGCTGCTAGCAAGTAGTCGAGAGCCAATCTATTTTGATAGATAGCATTTCTCATCTGAGTTTCTTGCTAGGCCAGAATAGTCAAGGCTCTGCTGGTCTTATTAGTGATTATTTCTAAGACAGCTTGTAACCATATGATTCAGTTAAGCACGTAAATGGGGGTCTGGTATCCCCATGAGCCATTTTGTGCCCAAGTACCAGGCCTATAATATTGTATGATTCTCTCGGGGGGCCATTCATCATCTTTTTAGTTTTTTATAGCTACGCTTCTCTTTTTGCGGGAAGCACAGACAGGGAAGCCCAGGAGTTCACCTGTCTTTATGGGCAGTAGGAAGAAAGATGGTTTAATAGTGCCAGTAACACAACTACCTGCCCACTGGTCAGGTAATTTGGTGTAAGCTCTATGCCCACATATCCAGTATAATCCAGTGGGGGCTGTCCACTCCCAGTGGGACTCCAGGTGGGTTCACACGGTTTGCAACTTCAGGAATTTACTAAATGGATTTTTCTTAGTGTGGTTTGAACTCCACTAGGTGGCTATTTTTGTAGTATTATTATACAGTTTTTGCCCAAGGCAACTGAGTCTTCCTACAGGAAGGGTGAAGTCCTTCCCTACTCTTGCTATACAATATTGTCTAATGATTGAGGCTTTTAGGACCTAGAAGTTATCAGGGTGATTCTTTTGAGCCAGGAATTCATCAGGAACTGGGTCTGTAGGTACTAATTCTCGGGCTTCCCATGGCCTTTGATCTCCTATTACAGTTCTTCTATGCACATAACATGAAGTGACATTGAGAGACTGGGTTACATGCTCAGCTAATTGCAAAAACAAATGTCTTGTTTTTCCTGGAATTTCTGGTACTGGCACATTCAGTTTATCATAGAAGGTTTGAAATACTGGCTCAGGAGAGCATTTATAAACTTCTCCTCAAACCACAATACTCGAGGATCTAGTCTAGCCCTTTTGATTCCTAGGGTTACATGCTCCCCTTTTTTCCAGCGAGGATCAAGGGGGTTGGTTATTACAAGTTCTAACGGGTTACACTGACCACTGGTACAGGAAGGGCCACTTCTTCTTTTCTGAAGGTGGACAGGATCTTTTTATTTTTTTTCCAAGTAGCCTAAATGACACAAGACCAGTATCCACATTCATTTCCACACAGCCCTAATTCATGACAAATGTACTTATTTTCTGCCATATAGCCTCTTTCCTAATTAAGAGAACCACATTCTATTCGTAATTTATTACTGTTAATGACAGCACAGGCATCAAACTTCAAGGTGACTTGTTTGGGCACCCTTTTTTCTTTTGTTTTGGCTAACACTTTACTCGTATCATTTATGAGCCCCCACTAGTCCTCAGTCCTTAATCTTATTTCAAAAACTGTGGTCATGGGAGGCTCAGATGGGTCATAACACACATCAGGTTGGTCATTTCCTGGGCTACATACCTTGCATAGAATAGCATTATACAAACAAGTGTTTTTTTTTAAGAGTCCCAGTACACTTACAATAATCATAAAATAATAGGACTGTAGCAACTTTTTGTCCTACCTCCGTGACTTGACGTATACACTGGGAACAGTCCTCAGTCTTAGGAAAGTCAGTTAAAGTCCTTACTGTATAAGTCTAAATTTTAAGGAAAATGAGTCCCGCGATGAGTTTTCTCATGCTTTGGCCGTGTGTGGACCAGTCAGCTTCCAAGCGTGACTGGAGCAGGGCTTGTTGTCTTCTTCAGAGTCACTTTGCAGGGGCTGGCGAAGCTACTCCCATCCACGTACTGCTCACAGTCTACTGATGTTCAAGGATGGTTTCAGAGGTTGGCCTGCTACAATAAACTGAGTCCAACACTTCTACACAGTTATGTTCAACTGGGCTCTCTGATACCAGGAGCAAGGTGGCAGGGTTTAGGGTGTTGCAAACTTCAGTGATTATGCGGGGATTTTCATATAGCAAGCTTTGATACTTGGTTAATCTAGCATTTGTTAACCAATGATGCCCTTTGGTAGTCATTAAAGTTACCACAGCATGGGGGGCCTTTATATTCAGGTTTTGCCCAAGGGTTAGTTTATCTGCTTCTTGTGCTAACAGGGCCGTTGCTGCCGGGGCCCTTAGACATGGGGGCCAGCCTTGGGAAACCCTGTCTAGTTGTTTTGAGAGATAGGCCACTGGCCTTGGCCAGGGACCTACAGTCTGGGTTAAAACTCCAACTGCCATTTTTTCTCTTTCTGACACACAGGGTGTAAGGGGTTTTGTCAGGTCAGGTATCCCCAGGGCTGGGGCCAACATGAGTTTTTCTTTTAACTCATGAAAAGCTCGTTGCTGTTGGTTGTAATAGATGTAGTTCATCTAATTTACATTTTTATTAACTGTCACCCACCAAAATATTGACTCAAATCTTGCAGCTATTTGATTTCAGGCTTTAAATTGATCTGATATTCCCTGTGGGACTCCAATTACATCTAAATGGATGTATGGTTGAAAGATCTATAAGGGGCTTCTCTCTCTTTACAATGTCTTATTTTCCCTCCCTCTGGTTGATGAAATGCCAGGGCGAAAGCGATAGCCAATTGGACTAAAGTACAAGTGCCACTCCAGTTATTCAGCAGAGTGCCCAGTAAAGGTCCACCACAATACGACCTCACATCCGCTAGGGGATAAACAAGGGCTGACTGATTGATAAGCTCTTGAAAATTTTTAAGCTTACTGCATCCTTTCGGGGCTCCAAGAAATGCAAAGTTTCCTCCCTGTCATGACCCGCAGGGTGCCAGACTTTGGGATATAGCAGAGAGAGCTTGGCACGACTTATTACTCCAGGCTGTAGAATCCTGGAAAAGAGCTACCATGCAGCCCACACCTGGTCGACTGGAGGACCACCTTAGTGGAAAGGGGACAATCTGGGCCTCTGGCCTGCCATGTGCACAAGCATAACAACTGCTTTTGTTTAACGTGCGGATGGCATATTTGATCCATTCAAACCAGGCATTTGCATCTTGGTATGCTGTCTTAATTGCTAAAGTTTGTTTTAAGTCTTTAACTTCTATGATCCTCTAGTAAAATGAATGTATGTTTGGGAAATTACAAAAACCGGTTGGGGCAGTCTATCCTTGCTCTTTAGCAGTCCACAGAATGTTGGAGCAACTATGGCATAAAAGCTCTACATTGGGCAACAAGACTCCTGGTTGACACTGGAGTCTTTATCAAAATTTCCCTGGATTAAAAGGTCCTAATTTACTAATGCCCATATCTGAGGAGAGTCAGGAGGGACAGAGGTACTTTTCTGAAGTAGAGAGCTGTCTTCGACTTGGCAAGTCCCCACAGGGTATAACAAGGCAAGCATTAAATGCAATAGTTTGAGGCGAAATTGACTTGGTTATGTTAATAACCAGATGGTCAGCAATAGAGCAAGGAAAGAAGAAAGAGTAATAGAATAGATGAAAGAGAGTTAGATTTTTCTTAGCTTTAGTTTGGTAGGGTTTTCCCCTGGGACTGTGGCCCACGACTCTGGAGGGGGTGGCGCTTTGACTTGAGTGTGGTGAGTCCATCCTTTTTCCACTGTATGAACAGCAGTTTTGGTGGTTAGCAGCACAAGGTAGGGTCCTTCCTAGGCTGGCATGAGTTTTTCTTCTTTCCACCCTCTTATGAGAAGGTGATCTTCAGGCTGGTGCTGGTTTACTGGAAATTCTAAGGGTGGTACCTGTGCTAAAAGACTTTCAGTTTTGAGGGAAAGGAAAGTGGAAGATACACCGAGTATATAATTTCTAAGAAACTGACTTTTTGTTTTAAATGTGGGGACATCAACAGTGGACTTTATAGTCTTTGGTGCCTTCTTACTGAGAAATTTCCTTTAGCACCTATTTTTATTTGTTTTTAGACCAAAGAAAGCCAAACACCATTTTATATTTAATAATGCTTCTTGTATGATTTTTATACCAGATAAGCTAAATTTCACCTTTATATTAGTGTGCTATTAATGTTAAACTTAGTTTTAATAAAAGTTTGTGTACATATTTATTCAATATTTAATGTCAAACCATAAGGTAAGATTTTTATAGACTCTTTTTCACCTTTTATAATCTTTGTGAAAGAGCAGGTTAGTGCTTTAAGAAAAACCCATTGTGTTTTTACTTTAATGTCCAGTTCACATAAAAACTGATGATAGCTCTTTAACTTTAGCTAATATGTTTACACACAGAATTCTTTTATAATTAAGGTTTTAAAACTTGCTTAAACTTTCAAAACAAAAAAATTTTTTTAACCTTTTAATGTAGGTAAAAATTTACATTCTTATGCCTTCTTATAATCCTTTTACCAAAGGTATATTTTACTTTTCTTATACAGCTTGCACATAAACTGTTTTTTTTTTCCAATAGTTTTACATTCAGGAGGCCTACTACTTTTAAATTATACAACATTTCTTGCATAAATTCTTTTTTTATAACATTTTTCTCTTTTGCGACTTTCACAGACAATTCTTTGACATGTCTCAACTTTCTGACTCATTACAAACATTTCTTTCTTTAAACAACCAGTTAATTTATTTCAGGACAAGAATTTACCATATAAAACTCTTTTTACATAAATTCTTCCCCAGCCTTTTTTTCCCTTTTTTTTCTGAAGATGATAACCATTCTTTTCCAAAGTGAACTTCTTTTATGCCTGTGGACTTGACTGTCTAAGGCCACAAGATTAGAAGTTACTATAGTACATGTTACACTGTTAACTTTTAGCAAACTTTACTTTTGTTGAACACCTTGTAAGTTTGGGATTTTAATTATCCTTTGCTATTAATAAGACCTTGTTTTGTCCAAATTAACTTAGAATTGGTACAGATGGCATTTTTTTTTTCTTTCAATTACCTGGGAGGAAACATCAATCGTCCTGTCCTGAAGGGAGTTCCTCCTAGGTCTGGTGAGACCTTTGTATGGTAATTATGATTTGGATCCCCTATTAGGAAAGCTGCTGGGTTAAGGGAATTTTCAGTGGTTAATGTTAAGTCATCCTTTTTTTTTTTTTTTTCCTTTGGATACTTCTGAACTGGTGAGGTGTGCTCACAATGAAGGTTCCTCTAAAAGTTATTTTTTTACTTTTTTCTGTTAGCAAAGCAGTTGCCGCTACAGATTGAATGCATTTGGGCCATCCGCGGGTTACTGGGTTAAGGATTTTTGATAGGAAGGCCTCAGTGCTTTCAGGATATGCCCTTGTTTACACTGACAACAAAGTGGTATTGGGGTGTTATAGGGTTATGGAGAATACCTTCCGCTGTCGTTTACAAGTTTTAAATTTACCTTGGCTTTTAAAGGAATAGGGTACACTGTTTTTTTTTCTTAAATACTTGTATATCTCTCTTTCTCTCTTTGATTTTCTGTCTCTTTCTCTCTTTGACTTTCCTTTTGCCTCTGTCCTTTTCTCTCTCTCTGCCTCTCTCTTTCTCTCTCTCTTTCCTTGACTCTCTCTCTGTCTCTCTGTCTCTTCCTCTTTCCCTCTCTGCTGGTCTTTCCTTGCCTCTGCCAGCTGCTTATGCTGCTGTTCTCTCAACCACTTTGGTGGGGGGGGCTAAAACCAGCTGTAACCAAGTGTCTATGTGTGGGAACTGGTCTGGGTGCCCTGGCTTACAGGTTACCTTGTGCCACACCCTTGAAACTAGGGGCCTGTCCAGGCTTCCTTCTGATGGCCAACCCACCTCTAAGGCACATGCCAGTCTATCTTACACAAAGTTTTAAGTTTTCCTGGTGTCATAGTACTCCATAGTCTCCCTTAAATCCTTTCTTGAAATTTTTCAACATAGTTCATAGTGGGATGGGCTGACTTTGTGTCTGACCTATGCTTCTTTGAGACAAAACAACACACTCACACCACACACACACTACAAAACAAAGAACGGGTGAAAAGGGCACACACACACTTTTACAGTTTACACCAAACCAGAATCAAAACCAAAATCAGAGTATCAAGAAATCCAAGCCAGGTCAAAACCAAAACCAAAGTATCAAGTAATCCAAGTCAAGTCAAAAACAAAAACCAAAGTGCTGGTACAGGCACGCCATAGGTGATCAGGTCACCTTTCCACTCAAATGGAGTGGGCAAGTTCCAAAGACTAGTCTTACCAACTTTTAGATGCCTGGACTCCAAGTGCCAGTTCCTTCCCGGTGTTCAGCCACTGCGTTGATCCTCCATGGGGGCCTGCCATGTGCTCCTCTGGCAAGGCATTCCACCGGGGCAATTGCCTACCAAGGAGCGCTCTCAGGATCCACGTTGCTTAAGCTGGCCAGAGTCCCCCTCAGGGATGCTCCACAGGGCAGGCCTAAGCCGCCTAAGGGGCTGCCTTGACCATCTGTTAATCACCTCGCTTCCCAGTCAGGGAACCAAGAAATGTAACAGGAGAATCCGCAGACAAAATCCCTCAGACACTGAGTTAAAGAAGAAAGGGCTTTATTCAGCTGGGAGCTTCGGCAAGACTCACGTCTCCAACAACCGAGCTCCCTGAGTGAGAAATTCCTGTCCCTTTTAAGGGCTCACAACTCTAAGGGGGTCCGTGTGGGAGGGTCATGATCGATTGAGCAAGCATGGGGTACGTGACTGGGGGCTGCATGAACCAGTAATTAGAATGGAACAGAACAGGACAGAGATTTTCACAGTGCTTTTCTATACAATATCTGTAATCTATAGATAACATAACCAATTAGGTCAGGGGTCTATCTTTAACTACCAGGCCCAGGGTGTGGCGCTGGGCTGTCTGCTTGTGAATTTCATTTCTGCCTTTTAGTCTTTACTTCTTCTTTCTTTGGAGGCAGAAATTGGGGATAAGACAATATGAGGGGTGGTCTCCTCCCTTATTCTGAGTAGCTGGGATTACAGGCATGCACCACCATGCCCAGCGAATTTTTGCATTTCTAGTAGAGATGGGGTTTCACTTAAAATTTTTAGTGTATAAATAGGAAGGCTGAGTGTGGTGGCTCATGCCTGTAATCCTAGCATTTGGGGAGACCAAGGCTGGAGGATCTCTTGAAACCAGGAGTTCGAGACTACCCTAGGCAAAATAGCTGGAACTCATCTCAATAAAAAAATTTAGCTGGATGTAGTGGCTCACACCTGTAGTCCCAGCTACTAGGGAGGCTAAGGAAGGAAGATCGCTTGAGCCCAGGAGTTCAAGGCTGCAATGAGCTATGACTGTGGCACTGCACTCTAGTCTGGGAAACAGAACGAGACCTTAACTCTTAAAAAATAAAAAAAATAAATCGGGAAAGTTGAACTTCTAAAAATAACCCCATATGGATACACTTGTCAGATCTGTTAAGTATTTCTACTCATAAGGGCGTAACTATCCTTTTTCTCACTCATACATATATTTAAACACTAAATTAGTCAATGCTACTAGGCCTGCCTTTTATTTCCCAGAATAGTGTTTGTTTGGAGAAAATCTAGAGGCATCTGACTTTTACAATAAAATGCAAAAACAGAGCATTCTTAAGCCACTCAGTGTTTTTAAAAAGAATGAAACAACCAAACACAACTGTGGTCTTTGGCTAACTTTCTAGAGAGAAGAAAACAAGCCATCTGCCGGTAACAGGCGGCTCTGGGGATGGCTGATCACAGGGCCGAATGAAATATTCATAGTAATTAGTGGCAGTACCAAAATAGAAACTTCAGCAGTGCTTTTCCTGTTGTTATGGTGACAGCCCCCCAACAGCCCACCTCCCCGCAAAGGCCCTGGCTTGGTGCATTCTGTGGCCTTCCATCTGGTGCCCTCCCATTGAATGCAGAGAAACTAAACTGACTGCTCATTTGTCCCCTCGGGGTTGTGTGTGTGTGCTGGGCTGCCAGGAGGAGGAGGGCGTGGACTGGAAGATTCCACAGGGCTGGGCCAAGGCTGTCCCCTGTGCTCAGCCAGAGCGACAGGAGAGCAGCTGATAGCCCAGGCTGCCAGACAGGTGCTGTCAAGGGGCCGAAAACTCACTGATGTCAGGAGACGGCACCCGGGTAATGATGAATGAGGCCTGGCCTGTGACAAACAGGCTCTTAACCTGCCGGTGTGGCAGGAGGAAGTGCTCCCTAGGGCTTCAAGTTACCTGAACAGCCCACACATTTGTCCCCTCTTGTTGAGCAATTTCCGTAGGTCCTTCAGAAGTTGTTAGGTGTCAACATTCTTGTTGCTCTGCTAAAAATCTAAGAATTTGGCCAAAAAGTCTGGTTTGCTCCTGCTCAAAGATTGAAGAAATAGAAATTGGGCTGCTTATTTTCCTTAGTCTTATTCATTTTGGAGCTCAATGTTTAAAACATTGATTTGAGCATCAATATTACATGCTGTTGTCAATGCCGTCTCTCTGGAGTCCCCAAGGACTGCAAATTGAGAAAACTGTTTAGGATGTAGCTTCTCCATCAAGGCACCAGGAAGTATGGAGGTGGCACAAAAAAGTGCTTTGGAAAAAACATGAGCTGCACTTAGGAAAAGTGTTTGATTTGCCATGGCGTAAGTCTAAGTTTTTGGATATTTTATTCCCTTAATAAATCTTTCTTATATTTTGCTACCCTGTGGTCTGGAGTATTTGTGTAATGGATACAGTTGATATAATTTGTCTGCTGCCCAGTGAGGCGATCTCATGACATTTCTGGGTAAAGGCTGCTGATAGGAAACACACATTTTCTTTTTTTTTTTTTCTAGAGACAAGGTCTCATGCTGTCACCTAGCCTGGAGTGCAGTCATACAATCACAGCCTACTGCAGCCTCAAACTGAAGGGCCTAAGTGATCCTCCTACCTCCGCCTCCTAAGTAGCTGGGATTACAGGTGTACACCATCACACCTGGCTAATGCTTTATTTTAATTAATTTTTGTAGAGCTAGGGTCTGGCTATGTTGCCCAGGCTGGTCTCAAACTCCTGGCCTCAAACAATCCTCCCACCTTGGCCTCCAAATCTGCTGGGATTACAAGCATGAGCCATTGTGCCTGGCCTCAGGAATACAGGCTTTCAAGTCACACCAGTCCCTATTTATATAAACCACAGCCTCAGGGTTTGCAAAGTAGATGGCTGTCATTTTGTCTTTCCCAGAGCCTACCTGGGGGTTGATAATCTGCACATAGGCTGGATACAGTCCTGTGAAATAGAATCATTTTGGGTAGCAATTTACTGGATCATAGACTGTTAGAGCTGGACGATCTCAGGGGTTATCAAGTCACATTTTTCAGAAAAGCAAATGGGTCAGTGAACTGCTGCTTACAGGCAGAGCAGGGCTTGGGGTCCTAGCACCTCCCTCCATCCCAAAGCCCTCTATAGTCTAATTTAATTGGAGATGTTTGCACATGTATAGTGTATGTGTGGTGGGGTGGAGAGCAGGTGTGTCAGGTGGACTACAAAGAAAATAGATGTGGCAAATTCTGATCTAGTAGGAAAGATGACACACAGGAATATGTCCCAGCTGGAGAGTATTCTAAGGCTGATGAGAAGCACATATGGTATCATGTGGCCCTCTCCTTGGTGGGTCCCCTGTATCGTGCTGAAGAAAAATAGTAACAGCCATAGGTTCTTAGTTGGAACAGACTTCAATTACAAAAGACAGATTAACAAGAAAAAAAACCCAAAAGTTTATTCACATGTTTGTTTCAGATACACGTGGAGTCACTCAGAAATTGAGCAGTTCTCAAAGAAGTGGCTTTGATTTCAGCTTATATAGCATCCTCAACAAAGAACACTAAATTCGTTTAAAAGTGAAAGCAAGTTTGTTAGAGAAGTAAAGAAACAGAAGAATGCCTCCTCAATAGAACAGCAGTATGAACTGCCTGACTGAATATACTTATGGTTTTTGTTTTTATTATATGCTAAATAAGGGGTGGGCAATTCATGGGTTTTCCAGGAAAGGAGTAGGGAGTTCCCAGAGCTGAGGGTTCCTCCCCCTTTTAGACTATATAGGGCAACTTCTGAACATTGCCATGGCATCTGTAAACTATCATGGTGCTTTTAGCATGCTAATGTGTTATAGGTAGTGTATAATGAGCAGTGAGGATGACCAGAGGTCACTTTTGTCACCCTCTTCATTTTGGTGCAATTTGGCCTGCTTCTTTTCTGCATTCTGTTTTGTCAGCAGAATCTGTATGACCTGTATCTTGTGATACCAGTCCTGCCAACCTCCTATCTCATCCTGTGACTAAGAATGCTTAACCTCCTGTGAATACGGTGCAATGAGTCTTAGCTTTATTTTAACCAGCTTCTACTCAAGCTGGAGTTCCTCTGGTTTGAACACCTCTAACATATTTCCCCCCTCCCTTTTAAAAGGGGACTCTCAATCCTAAGGGTTGCAGAGGGATGAAGATCCGTCTTCTGTAACTTCTTCAGGCTGAATGGGGCAATGATATTCCTGCCTAACTATTGGGGTCTCTTATATCCAGGGTAGAGAGGAGCTCAGTCAGAAAGTGTTGGTATGCTGAGGGCCATTCATAACTCTGAGTTCTGACAAAAGGTGATATCTGGAAGATCAATGTGTTCAGTTTAAGAAAACATTGAGTAAGCTTATCTTGCATTTCTAAACAAAGAGTACAACAGCAATATAGTCCACAACAGTAAGCAAAATAAGTAAGATGATCCCAAGTGAACTAAATAAGAAGGCTTTCCATTAACTGGGTAGTTGTTGGAACCAAGCTGATATGAGGTTGCTAGCTGATTCCAATACACGGCCAGAATTAGAATACTGATCCAGATTTTTGTGTTACACATCTCTCTTATTTCTTTTCAGCAACAGCTGGAGATCACTGGTTGGTTCACAGAAACAAAGTGGGTCAGCCTAAATTGCAGGAAAAAAATAAAAAACAATGGACAAGACCAGAATCTAACAACAGGTGTACCATAGTCTTTTTAAACAAATTTTCTCTCTCCAACCCCCATTTTTATTACAAACAAATCATGGTAGACTGATTTGTTTGCAAGATAAGTTTTAACCTGACTACATTTGGCCTGATTATTTGTATAAAGTGCATCAATAATAATTATTCACCATACAGGCCTTTTTAAAATTGGCTTTGATGGAACTTTGTTCTTCAAGGAATCTCAGATTAGACCTCTCAAAGCCTTGAGCCCAGCCATGGGTTTGTATTTGCAAATAACTGCCTGAGGGGTAAATTCCTCACCTCTTGAGGTCCCAAGATAACTTGCAGCTCCTGGGCCTGTCAGAAAGTGACATTCTTTATTCTTCACCTACCGCAGGTCAGGAACCTTGGACAGAGACTGTGTAGACAAGGAATGAGGCTAGCTTTCCCTAGGGGCTTTCATTGGCTCTATAAGTCAACTTTGATTCCTTAAAGCAGTCTGCTTACATTTAAAAGAATACCATTCCAGCCAAGGCCCTGGTAAAATAACCAGTTTCTCCAACTGTGTCCTGTTACAAAGAAAACAGATTATTATTGCACTTATGTAAATAACTATATTGCCATAAGTTAAGAATGCTCACGAATAGTTTTCAAATTCTGGAGAAATCAAGTAGAAGGAGATATGCTCCAAATTTTGCTCATAGGTGTATACTCCACTTAATTGCCAAAAGCTGTAAATAGCAACCCCCAATAAGTTTTCTTGACTCTGAAAAACAAAACAGAAAGGATCAACAATATTTCAAGCAGGAAGTCATGAAAAAACTATTTCAATCTTTTACTAGTTCAGTCTATGCAATTAATTCCTCTTCTGTTTGACATTCATGAACACAGTAGTTTTCCAACAGAGTCTTGGAAGTTATTTCTTCTCTATTTTAATGGCACACTTTCCAAAGTCATCAGAGATCTACATTCAAAGGCACTTGTCAGAGTCCTACTGATTATACACCACCTTTTTTTTTTTTGAGACAGAGTCTTGCTCTCTCACCCAGGCTGGAGTGCAGTGGCATGATCTTGGCTCACTGCAAGCTCCACCTCCCGAGTCCATGCCATGCTCCTGCCTCAGCCTCCCAAGTAGCTGGACTACAGGCACCCACCACCATGCCTGGCTAATTTTTTTGTATTTTTAGTAGAGATGGGGTTTCACCATATTAGCCAGGATGGTCTCAATCTCCTGACCTTGTGATGAGCCCACCTCAGCCTTCCAAAGTGCTGGGATTATAGGTGTGAGCCACCATGCCCGGCCTACACCTCCTTTTAAAGAGGATCAAAACAAGACAAAAATTGTCTGTGGATGACAAAAAGACTTAGGACAGCCATACTCAAAGACACAATTGACAAGTAAATTTGGTTACCTCTGTGGCACATAATAATCAACAAAACAATCATAATTATTCCTGACAATATACACTAAGCCATATCAGAATTATAGGAGCTTCCCATAATTTTGGAACACATACCAATAACACATCTATACAAATACAGCCCAAAGAAAGCCAAACACCACTTCATACCCAGCAATGCTTCCTGTATGATTTTAATATACCAAATAAGTCAAATATATGTCATCTTTGGACTTTAGGCAACCCAATATCTAAAAGATCAATTAGATCAGAAAAAGACATAATTTATAGTTTGATTTTGGGAAGTTTGTCAAATATCAAATGTTCAAAACGCTTGATATTATAAAATAGAATCCCAGGTCACTGTAAGTCATTTATTTTGCTAAAATGATAATTTAAAGATTTTAAAAAGGCAAAAACATTTACTCATCGATAGAAGGAAGACTGAGCTTTCCAAACAATCTGTCTCTTTGCTTTCCACTCTTTTTCATGTAGTTTATTCAAAGAGGAAACAAAAATCTTTCATTATTTTCCTCATATTACAAAGAGTCTTATTCAACAGAGAAAGCCAAAATTCACCGTTGCATTAGTGTACTATTGATGTCAAACCTAGTTCTTAATAAAATCTTATAGAAAAATCTATCTAATTTTTTTAAATTACTTTAAAAATTTATTTCAAAAGTTTTTGGGAACTGGTGGTGTTTGGTTGCATGGAAAAATTTTTTAGTGGTGATTTCTGAGATTCTGGTGCACTTGTCACCTGAGAAGTGTACACTGTACCCAATGTGTGTAGCCTTTTATCCCTCCCCCACTCCCACCCTTACCCTTGAGTCCCCAAAGTCCATTATATCATTCTTATGCCTTTGTGTCCTCATAGCTTAGCTCTCACTTATAAGTAAGAACATATGATGTTTGGTTTTCTATTCCTGAGTTCACTTAGAATAATCATCTCCAACTCCATCCAGGTTACTAAAAATAGCATTATTTCACTTCTTTTTATGGCTGAGTAGTATTCCATTCCATATATATTATATATATGGAATATATATATATATACACCATATGTATGGAATATATAGATACACCATATATATATAAAATAATATATATACCATTATATGTATAATGGTGTGTGTGTGTGTATATATATATATACACACACCATATATATATATATAATGTGGTATACGGCTGATTAGTATTCATATATATACCACTCGTTTCTTTATCCTCTTGTTGGTTGATGGACATTTAGGCTGGTTCCATACTTTTGCAATTGTGAATTGTGCTGCTATAAATATGCATGTACAAGTGTCTTTTTCATATAATGACTTCTTTTACTCTCAGTAGATACCCAGTTGTGGGGTTGCTGGATCAAATGGTAGATCTACTTTTAGTTCTTTAAGGAATTTCCATGCTGTTTTCCATAGTGGTTGTACTAGATTACATTCCCACCAGCAGTGTAAAAGAGTTCCCTTTTCACCACATCCATGCTAACATCTGTTACTTTTTTTATTTTTAAATTATGGCCATTCTTGCCAGGGTAAGGTGGTATCTCACTGTTGTTTTGATTTACATTTTCCTGATAATTAGTGATATTGAGCATTTTTTCTTTTTCTTTTTTTTTAGACAGAGTCTCATTCTTTCTCCCAGGCTGGAGTGCAGTGGTGCAACCTCCACTCACTGCAACCTCTGCCTCCTCCTGGGTTCAAGCAATTCTCCTGCCTCAGCCTCCTGAGTAGCTGGGATTACAGGTGCATACCACCATGCCTGGCTAATTTTTGTATTATTAGTAGAGATGGGGTTTCACCATATTGGTCAGGCTGGTCTCAAACTCCTGTCCTCAGGTGATCCTCCCACCTCAGCGTCTCAAAGTGCTGGGATTACAGGCATGAGTCACCACACCCAGCCTCACATTTTTTCACATGTTTGTTGGCCGTTTGTGTATCTTCTTTTGAGAATTGTCTATTCATGTCCTTTGCTCATTTTGATGGATTATTTGCTTTTTCTTTTTGATTTGTTTGAGTTCCCTGTAGATTCTGAATATTAGTCCTTTGTTAGATGCATAGTTTGTGAATATTTTCTCCCACTCTGTGGGTTATCTCTTTACTGATTATTTATTTTGCTGTAAAGAAGCTTTTCAGTTTAATTAGGTCTGAACTATTTATCTTTGTTTTTGTTGCTTTTGTTTTTGAGTTCTTGGTCATGAACTCTTTGCCTAAGCCGATGTCTAGAAGAGTTTTTCCAGTGTTATCATCTAGAATTTCTATGGTTTCAGGTATTAGATTTTAGTCTTTGATCCATGTTGCATTGATTTTTGTGTAAGGTGAGAGATGAGAATCCAGCTTCATTCTTCTACATGTGGCTTGCCAATTACTTAGCACCATTTGATGAATAGGGCTCCTTTTCCTACTTCAGGTTTTTGTTTGCTTTGTTGAAGATTAGTTGGCTGTAAATATTTGGCTTTATTTCTGGGTTCTCTATTCTCTTCCATAGGTCGATGTCTCTATTTTTATACCAGTACCATGCTGTTTTAGTTACTATAACCTTTTAGTATTGTTTGAAGTCAGGTAATGTGTTGCCTCAATTTGTTCTTTTTGCTTAGTCTTGCTTTGGCTATGTGGGCTCTTTTTTGGTTCCCTGTGAATTTTAGGATTGTTTTTTCTAGTTCTGATTATGGTATTTTGATGGGAATTGCATTGAATTTGTAGATTACTTTTGTCAGTATGGTCATTTTCATAATATTGATTCTACCCATCCCATGAGCATGGGATGTGTTTCCATTTGTTTGTGTCATCTATGACCTCTTCCAGCAGTGTTTTGTAGTTTTCCTTGTAAAGATCTTTCACCTCCTTGATTATGTATATTCTTAAGTATTTTTTTTTTTTTTTTGCACCTGTAAAGGGGGTTGAGTTCTGGATTTGATTCTCAGCTTGGTCATTGTTAGTGTATAATGGTGTCACTGATTTGTGTACATTGATTTTGTATCATGAGACTTTGTTGACTTCATTTATCAGTTTGTACGAGTCTTTAGGGTTTTCTAGGTATACAATCATATCATCAGCAAAGAGTGACAGTTTGACTTCCTCTTTACTGATTTGGATGCCCTTTATTTTTTTCTCTTGTTGGATTTCTCTGGCTAGGACTTTCAGTACAATGTTGAATAGCAGGGGTGAAAGTGGGCATCTTTGTCTTGTTCCAGTTCTCATGGGAAATGCTTTCAACTTTTCCCTGTTCAGTATCATATTGGTTGTGGGTTTGTCATAGATGACTTTAATTACCTTGAGGTATGTCGCTCTATGCTGATTTTGCTGAAGGTTTTAATCACAAAGGGATACTAGAATTTTGTCAAATGCTTTTTCTGCATCTATTGAGACGTTCATGTGATTTTTGCTTTTAATTCTGTTTATGTGATGTATCTCATTTATTGACTTGCATATGTTAAACCATCCCTGCATGTCTGGTGTGAAACCCAGTTGATCATGATGTATTATCTTTTTGAGATTCCATTGCATTTGGTTAGCTAGCATTTTGTTGAGGATTTTAGCATCTATGTTCACCAAGAGTATTGATCTGTAGTTTTCTTTTTTTATTACGTCCTTTCCCAGTTTTAGTATTAGGGTGATACTGGCTTCACAGAATGATTTAGGGAGGATTCCTTCTTTCTGTATCTTTTGGAATAGTTTCAGTAAGATTAGTACGAATTCTTCTTTGAATGCCTGACAGAGTTCAGCTGTGAATTCATCTGTGTCCTGGACTTTTTTTTGTTGGATATTTTTAAATTACTGTTTCAATCTTTTTACTTGTTATTTTTCTGTTCAGAGTTTCTATTTCTTCCTGATTTAATCTAGGAGGGTTGTATATTTCCAAGAATTTATCCATCTCCTCTAGATTTTCTAGTTTGTGTGTATAAAGGTGTTCATAGCTTTGAATGATCTTTTGTATTTCTGTGGTATTGGTTGTAATATCTCCCATTTTGTTTCTAATTGAGTTTATTTGGATCTTCTCTTTTCTTGGTTAATCTCACTAATGGTCTATCAATTTTGTTTATCTTTTCAAACAACCTGCTTTTGTTTCATTTATCTTTTGTATTATTTTTGTTTCAGTTTTATTTAGTTCTGCTCTGGTCTTTGCTGTTTCTTTCGTTCTGTTGGGTTTGGGTTTGGTTTGTTCTTGTTTCTCTAGTTCCTTGAGGTGTGACATTAGGTTATCTATTTGTGCGCTTTCAGACTTTTTGATGTAGTCATTTAATGCTGAGAACTTTCCTCTTAGCACCACTTTTTCTGTATCCCAGAGGTTTTGATAAGTTGTGTCACTATTATTGTTCACTTCAAAGAATTTTAAAATTCCCATCTTGATTTTATTGTTGACCCAAAGATTATTCAGAAGCAGATTATTTAATTTCCATGTATTAGTATAGTTTTGAGGGTTCCTTTGGAGTTAATTTCAAGTTTTATTCCACTGGGGTCTGAGAGAGTACTTGATATAATTTCAGTTTTCTTAAATTTATTGAGACTTGTTTTGTGGCTTATCATATGGTCTATCTTGGAGAATGTCCCATGTGCTGATGAAAGGAATGTATATTCTGTAGTTGTTAGGTAGAATGTTCTGTAAATATCTGTTAAGCCCATTTGTTCTAAGGTATAGCTTAAGTCCATTTGCTCTCTGTTGATTTTATGTCTTGACAACCTGTCTAGTGCTCTCAGTGGAGTATTGAAGTCCCCCACTATTATTGTGTTGTCATCTATCTTATTTCTTAGGTCTAGTAATAATTGTTTTATAAATTTGGGATCTTCAGTGTTAGCTGCATATGTATTTAGGATTGTGATATTTTCCTGTTGGTCTGATCCTTTTATCATTACATAATGTCCCTCTTTGTCTTTTTAACTATTGTTGCTTTAAAGTCTGTTTTGTCTGATACAAGAATAGCAACTACTGCTCGCTTTTGGCTTCCATTTGCATGGAATATCTTTTTCCACCCCTTTACCTTAAGTTTATGTGTCTCCTTATGCATTAGGTGAGTCTCTTGAAGACAGTAGATACTTGGTTGGTGGATTTCTATCCATTCTGCCATTCTGTATCTTTTAAGTGGAGCATTTAGGTCATTTACATTCAATGTTAGTATTGAGATATGAGGTACTCATATTCATCATGCTAGTTGTTGCCTGAATACCTGGTTTTTTTCCATTGTGTTATTGTTTTACAGGCCCTGTGAGATTTATGCTTTAAGGAAGTTCTATTTTGAGGTTTCTTTTCAAGATTTAGAACTCCTTTAGCATTTCTTGTAGTGCTGGCTTGGTAGTGGCAAATTCTCTTAGCATTTGTTTGTCTGAAAAAGACTTTATTTCTCCTTCCATTATGAAGTTTAGTTTTGCTGGATACAAAATTGTGGCTGGCAATTGTTTTGTTTCAGGAGGCTAAAGATAGGACCCCATCCCTTCTGGCTTGTAGGATTTCTGCTGAGAAATCTGCTGTTAATCTGATAAGTTTTCCTTTATAGTTTACCTGATGCTTTTGCCTCACGGCTCTTAAGATTGTTTTCTTTGTCTTGACTTTAGATAACCTAATGACTATGTGCCTAGGTGATGATCTTTTTGTGATGAATTTCCCAGTTGTTCTTTGAGCTTCTTGTATTTGGATGTCTAGATCTCTAGTGAGACCAGAGAAGTTTTTCTCGATTATTTCCTCAAATAAATTTTCCAAACTTTTAGATTCCTTTTCTTCCTCAGGATTACCAATTATTCTTAGGTTTGGCCACTTAAAATAATCCCAAATTTCTTGGAGGCTTTGTTTATTAAAAAAATTTTTTTCAGGCCGGGTGCAGTGGCTCATGCCTGTAATCCCAGCACTTTGGGAGGCCGAGGCGGGCGGATCACGAGGTCAGGAGATCGAGACCATCCTGGCTAACACGGTGAAACCCTGTTTCTACTAAAAATACAAAAAATTAGCCAGGCGTGGTGGCAGGCGCCTGTAGTCCCAGCTACTCGGGAGGTTGAGGCAGGAGAATGGCTTGAACCAGGGAGGCATAGCTTGCAGTGAGCCGAGATTGTGCCACTGCACTCCAGCCTGGGCGACCAAGCGAGACTGTCTCAAAAAAAAAAAAAAAAAAATTTTTTTCTTTGTCTTCGTCTAATTGGGTTAATTCAAAAGTCTTGTCTTCGAATTCTGAAGCTCTGTCTTTTACTTGTTCCAGTCTATTATTGACACTTTCCAGTGCATTTTGTATTTCTCTAAGTGTGTCTTTCATTTCCAGAAGTTGTAATTGTTTTTTTTTTATGATATCTGCTTCTCTGGAGAATTTTTAATCCATTATACTGTATGTTTTTAAATTTCCTTAAGTTGGTTTTCACCTTTCTCTGGCCTCTCCTTCAGTAGCTTAATGATCAACCTTCTGAATTCTTTATCTGGCAATTCAGAGACTTCTTGGTTTGGATCCCTTGCTGGGGAGCCAGTGTGGTCTTTAGGGGATGTTGTAGAACCTTGTTTTGTCACAGTACCAGAATGAATTTTCTGATTTCTTCTCATTTGTGTAGACTATTTCAGTGGAAAAATCTGGAACCCAAGGGCTGCTGTTCAGATCCGTTTGTCCACAGGGTATTCCACACCACCTTCCCCTAGGGATGGGGCTTCCTGAGAGCCAGACTGCAATGATTGTTATTGCTCTTCAGTATCTAGCCACCCAGTGGGGCTCCAGGCTCTGGGCTGGTGCTGGGGTGCTGCAAAGAGTCCTGTGATGTGATCCTTCTTTAGGTCTTCCTGCCATGGATACCAGCATCTGCTCTGGTGGAGGTGGCAGGGGAGTGAAGTAGACTCTGTGAAAGTCCTTGGTTGTAGATATGCTTAGTGTGCTGGCTTTCTTGAATGTAGGCTAGCAGTGAAGTTGTCATGTGGACAGACTCAGGACCCCTGGTTAGCCAAGATGGTGCAGGCAGTAGTATTAGCTGTTGTTTTCTCCTTCCTTGGAGCAGGGTTATTCTGTCATGAGTTGCTGTAATGGCCTGAGTTGGTTCGCCTCCAGTCAGGAGGTGGCGCTTTTAAGAGAGCACCGGCTGCAGTAATAGTAGGGGATATAAGCTTGCCCTGAATTGACCACAGGAAGTGCTCTGGTTTCCCAGGTGATGGGTGGGGCCATAAATCTCCTAAGAGTTTATTTTTTTATGATTGGGCTATTGGGGCAGGTAGAGAAATACCATCAGATGGGGCAGGGTTGGGGGTTCTGAGCTCAGACTCTCCTTGGGCAGGGCTTGCCATGGCCACTGTGGTGGATGGGGGGTGGTTCTTGAGCCAATGGAGTTATGTTCCCAAGGAGGATTATGGCTGCCTCTCTCTCCAGGGAATGGGGGAAAGCTGGTAGCAATAGGCTTCACCCAGCTCCTACACAGCTGGCAAGGTCAGTCTTGCTCCTGCTATGCCCCACTAACAGCACCAAGTTTATCTCCAGGCAGCCTGCTTGCGGGACTCAGACCTTGCTCCAGGCTATAAGCTTCCCTGCTGAGAAAGCAAGCATTGCTTTCAGGGTTCTTTCCTCCCTGTCTACCCATACTGTCAGCTGTGGTTCCTGCGCTCCTTTCTGTAGTGGTTCCCATTCACCCCCCAGACTGTGCTCAAGCAAGTTTGCCCTGGTCAAAATTATTACAAAGTTCAGTTGGGAGCTTTTTTCATCCTGTGACCCCTCCCAAATTCTGCTGGCTGACTTCCCCAAGGGACCCTGTGACATAGAGTCAGGGATGGCTTCCCTGGGCTAGAGCTGGAGAATGGGAGTGCCTAGAAGGCTCCTCCTGCGACTGCTTCTACATTTATGATTCACACTAAATCCGTTTCAGCTCTAGGTAAGGTTAAATATTTCTCCTGTAATCTGGATTTTCGGATTCCCCAGTGGGGATGTGTGTTCAGAGGCAGGTTTTCCCTCTCTCATGCTTTGAGGACTCACAGTTTTTTACGTGTCTTTCAGAATTTGCAGCAGTGAGCTATTTATTTCAAAGGATCTGTGAATTCTTTCAGTTTTCCTAGTATGTTCCTGCAGTGATTCTTGCAGCAAAAGTCCACAGTGTGAGTCTCCACATGCTGTTTTTTCTGTTCCACAAATCTGGCTAATTTTAATCAGTTTGACCATAAGGCAAGATTCTCATAAACCTTTTATAACCCTTTACAATTTTCTGTGAAAGAGCAGATTAGTGTTTTATGATAACCCTGTTGTGCTTTTATTTCAATGTTCAATTTATGTAAAAACTAAGTAATACCCATTTAACTTTAACCAACATAAGAACAGTAAACTTTTAGAGAAGTTACAGGCAAGGAAAAAGACTTTGATTTTCTAGGGGTAGGAGCTTGGAAGAAGACAAATAAATGGCAGCCAAAGGTTGGTTAGTAAAGCATTCTTCATATATCATCTCCAGGCCAATAAGAGTCCAAAATTGTCTTCAGTGGTTAAATTTTGTTCTCTGCAGTAGAAGTGGTTGGTGGCCAGTACCCCTTTTGTCTTTGTAAATCTATGTTTTGATTTTAGGCAAATAGAGGGAGAGCAGGAAGCTTTCCTGTAACTGCTTCTTCCTAACTGCCTTCAGCTCAGCAATCCTTCATACTTTGGGGCGGCGTGTTCTGGTCTGCCCCAGTGTGGGGGTCAGACTGCCTAGGTCCAAGTCTCCATTGCATCTCTCGCTAGCTCTGTGTCCCTGGGAAAATTACTTGACATTTTCTCACTTGTAAATTGGGATTCATAATCCTGAATCTTCTCTGGAGAGTAGTTTGGAAATTTGATGAGGTGACACAGAAAGTCTGGGCACACTGCTTGGCATGGAGTAAATATGCAGTAGATTAGTTATTCCCATCAATCAAGCAAATTCCTCATCACTCCTTCCTGCCTGGCTTTTGCTCATGATTTCTTAGACCTGAGGCTTCCCCTTCAGACTCTTGGTGGAGAAATGGCTCGCCTCTCCCTGCCAAGCAGCTGTTCAGGTTCCGGTGGCAGATGGCCAGCGTCTTCATGTCATTAGCATCTGACAGCCTTTGTGAACAGCAGTGGCCAAGGCCTGCCTTGACCAGTAAGGCCCAAAGCATCAAACCCAGGGCTCCATGTCAGCTCCTGCATGATGGATGGGTCCTGCTGGGGAGGGAGAGGGCTCCCGATGGCAGGGCCAAGTCAAGTTTCTGAGAGTCTTGTTCTCTATGCTGCCAGCCTTCCTTCTGGAGGCCTCCCAGCCTTGAGCCTGTCTCATCTTTACCTGTCAAGAGAAATTGATTCAACAAACATATATGAGCACCTACCACACGCCCAACCCTATGCTCAGCACCAAAGACACAAAACCAAAACAATAGTCTGTCTTTGAGTTGCTCACAATCTAGTGAACTCAATGCCTAGTCCGCAAGATAGTGAAGACAGTCAGTGATACAAATTTCTTGGAATTATCATAGACGGAATGGGCACTCCTGCCACATTTAGGGCTGACTCTACTTCCAGCACTGTTCTTGGGAGATCTTATGTTATTGAGTCCTCACGACGTGGCTCTGATGTAGGTCCTAATATCCTCACTTTATGGATGGGGAAGCTGCAACCTGGGGGGATTAATGGCCTGATCAAGGTCAGCCAGCCTGAATGACTGTAGTGGGAGTTGAAATTTATGCAGTACACTTAGATGTGCAACACCAACACACCTCTATTATTTCTGTCAGAGCTCATCTGGATCTGGGTGAGATTCTTGCTGATGGGACAAACTTAAATGTGTCCTTTAAATGTATCTCTATTTCTTCCAGCCCTTTGCAGTTTAAAACAGTCAATTTGAAATGCAACTCCCTACCTAGCCTCTTTCCTCCATCTTTCTCCTCCTTCCAAAGATGCATCTGAGTTTAAGGAAGAACTTACACTTCCTCCTGACGTGTTTTTCTCTTTTGGCTCCAACTGACCCTGGTATTGAAGTGATGGTCTGTGGTCTCTGCTCTTATATGGGTGGCCTCACCTGATTTTTTTTGTGTGTTGTTGTTGTTGTTTTTGTAGTTGTTTTGAGACAGGGCCTGCTCTGTCACCCAGGTTGGTATGCAGTGGTGCAATCATTGCTGACTGCAGCCTTGAATTTCAGGACTCAAGTAATTCCCTTGCCTCAGCCTCCTAAGTAACTGGGACTATAGGTGCACGCCACCACATCTGGCTAATTTCTTAGTATTTTTTGTAGAGACAAGGTCTTGATATGCTGCTCAGGCTGTTCTTGAACTCCTGGACTCAAGCAATCTTCCTGCCTTGGCTTACCAAAGTGCTGGGATTACAGGTGTGAGTCATCACACCTGGCCCCCAAGTGGTTCTTTTGGTAGCTGTGCAGGCCCTGGGCACTGATATATCTGAAGCTGATCTATAATAATTTGGGATCTGGTTTCTCAGCACAGAGTCTGGGGCTTTTATAACACACCTGTCTGACTCTACCCCACCTCAGCTCTTGGGGAGCTGCAGGTCTTCCCAGCCTCAGCCCTGACCTCCATCTGACCCTAGTGGTGGGGACTGCCTTGCTCCTAGTCAGCTCACCCTTATGCATGAGCCCCATGGCAGGCTCCCCAGCTCTCTGTGAGGCTCCCCCAAAAGTCAGTAGGACTATCTGGACCCCAAACTGTCTAGTTCAAGTCAGCCTGTAAGAGTAGTTTGAAAAACCTTTTTTATCTCCAAAAGTCTGAATTGCTTGATTGCTGTCTCACGACAGGCTCCAGAAAGTCAGCCTTGACTTTCTGGTTCAAAACAGATCAGGAACTGTTCTAGGCAGTACCTGCTCATTCTTTTTACTTGAGTGAAATCCCTCACGGCTGAGCTTCTTCAGTGGTGTAAAGCAAAGTGGTGAGTGATAAGGGATAGAAACATCAGGAGACACATCTAAGACATGGCTATCCCATGGCATGCAGCAGAAGCTGCTGTGCCATTTGTGTGTATGTGCTGCTCACCATGCCATAGCCCTCTCGGTATGCATGGCTGTTCTGGGAACACAGAGGAGACGTGGGGTGGCGAGCAGGGAGACACCAGGAAAAGGGAACCTCTAACTCTGGCTTTTTCTTTTCTTGAGACAGGCTCTCGCTCTGTCACCCAGGCTGCAGTGCAGCGTTGCCATCATAATTCACTGTAACCTCAAACTTCTGGCACAGCGATAATCCCACCTCAGCCTCTCCAGTAGCTGGGAAAGGTGTATGCCACCGTGCCCAGCTAATTAAAAAAAAAAGATTTTTTGTGTGTGTGTGTAGAGATGGGGGTCTCACTGTGCTGCCTGGACTGATCTTAAACTCCTGGCCTGAAGCAATCTTTCCACTTCAGCCTCCCAAAGTGCTGGGATTACAGGTTTCAGCCACCACACCCAGCCCTAGCTTGGTCTTATAGGTAAGGAGTTAAGCTAATTAATTATGAGTGGGAAAGTGTTGGGAGTAAAAGAGGCAGCATGGGAAATAGAAATATGAGAGTACAGGACAATTTGTGGAATGGCATCTGTTCATTCATTTATTTAACAAGTTTTTTTTTCCAGAAAGCCATCATTGCTAGGCCTGGGGATGGATTATCCCAGTCATCTCAGCTTTAAACTTAATGAGTTTCTCCCTTTTCCTCCAGGGGGCCACTGGGCAACTCTGTGGATGGTGGTACAGTCATTGTTATGAGGACCACAGGAGTGGAGAGGGCATGGGGGAAATGATTAGTTCCATTGTGGGCAAGCGGAATTTGTGATGCTAGTGGCCAACAAGACAGACATGCCTAGTACATTTCTGATGAAATTGGTCTGGATCTGTGTCTCAGTTGTCTATTTCTGGGTAACAAACCACCTCACAACTCAGTGGTCTAAAGCAAACAATGTCTTATTATCTCTCATAATTCTGACTGAGCTCAGCTGTGTGGTTCTTCTGTTTCATGTGAGGCCAGGGGCTTGCTTGGGCTGAAGAGGTCCAAGATGATTAACCCACATGCAGCCTTGGAGGGAACAGCTGGAGCTCCACCCGGTCTCTTCTCCCTCCCTGTCTCTCTCTCTCTCCCACTCTCTCTCCCTCCAGTCTTGGGACTTCTCCGTATGACTTTTCACATGGTAGTTAAAAGCTCCTAAAGGCATGTGATCCAAGAAATGAGAAGCAGATGCTGCCAAGCCTCTAAAGGCTGGGCCTGGAATTGGCATGGTAAGATTTCTACCACATTCTCTTGGTTGATGTGAGTCACAGGCCAGCTGAGATTCAGTGTGGGAGAGGACTCTCCAAGACACGAATATCAGAAAGTGTGGTTCCCTGGAGGTCATCTTTGTAGGATAGATATATGTAACTAAACTTGAAAATAGTATTCTTCATTCTTTTTTTTTTTTTTTTTTTTTTTTGAGACTGAGTCTTGATGTGTCACCAGGCTGGAGTGCAGTGGTGCAATCTCAGTTCACTGCAACCTCCGCCTCCAGGGTTCAAGTGATTCTCCTGCCTCAGCCTTCCAAGTAGGTGGGACTACAGGCGTGTACCACCATGCCCAGCTAATTTTTGTGTTTTTAGTACAGACGGGGTTTCACCATGTTGGCCAGGATGATGTTGATCTCTTGACCTCATGATCTGCCTGCCTTGGCCTCCCAAACTGCTGGGATTATAGGAGTGAGCCACTGCACCTGGCCTCCTCATTCTTTGAATCCATCACCAAATATTTCAGAGCTTGTGTCTCAGCTAAGCCTGTTAGTAAAGTTGCTTTGATTAGTTTAAGTATTCCCTGAACAGTCTCCTCATCTCTGTCTAGTCCATGGGCAACTCAAGTGAATTCCTGATGGTGTAATTGCAAACAGATCTTTAACTTGGAACCAAAGTGAGGGAGCGTATTAGTCTGTCCTTGCACTGCTATAAATAAATACCTGAAACTGGATAATTTATAAAGAAAGGTTTAATTGGCTCATGGTTCTGCAGGCTGCATAGGAAGCATGGCTGGAGAGGCCTCAGGAAACTTACAATCATGGCAGAAGGCAAAGGCGAAGTAGGCGCATCTTACATGGCTGGAGGAGGAAGAGAGAAAAGCGGGGAGCTGCTATACAATTTTAAACAACCAGATCTTCTGAGAACTTACTTGCTATTACAAGACCAGCAAGGGGGAAATGTACCTCCATGATCCAATCACCTCCCACCAGGCCCCTCCTCCAACACTGGGGATTACATTTCAACATGAGATTTGGGTGGGGAGACAAATCCAAACCATATCAGGGAGTGAATATTCTCAGTTTGCAAATGCGTTCATTATGCTGTGATGAGGAGGGTAGACCGGGACCCTGTCAGGTCCTCAGAACCTTGGAGAGTGGCTGTCCCATTCAGCTCTACAAGCTGATGGCTGAATTGCTAATTTTGGAGTGGAAAGAAGAACCCTTTCATGTTCAGTTACTATCTGTCATTGGAATTCTATCACATACTTCAGTTTTGGGCTTTGTGGGTTTTTAGGGTCATCTGCAGATATGTATTGAAGTATTCAATAGCATAGGCAGAAAGTAACACAGTCTTCATATTATTAAATATGTTATATTATTAATATCATGCTTCTTTGAGAATTTGTAAAAATGAGAATTTTGCTGTGTATTTCCCATGGTAAAGATAAAATGAGATAAAAACTCTCAGTATACTGCAATTATTACTCAAAAAATAAATAAATATGTACTGTGTAGGAGTTCTTGTCCTCTCTTGCATGTTTTTTAACTTCAGGTTTGATCCCTGAATCACATTTTCTTGGTACTTAGGAGGACCCATCAGCCAATTTAAGAATGATCCAATTTCTCTAAATTCGCAATATCTCTAGATATAACAAATACCACACAGTCTTTGAATTCCATGAACACAGAATCGATGCTGGCCATTTTTCTGCTATACTGCCCCAAATTTTTTTCATCTATAAAATATGAGTTAAAATTTATCTTAAAATAATAGTTGGAATAAATGAGCAAGTGAAAAGCACTTTGAAAATATATAGCACAAAACAACTGCACTACTAGCTATTATTACTATTCCTCAAAATAGGTAGTATTTCTAGTCCTGTTGTCTATACTTCTTTCACCTTTCTAAGAGGTGTTGGGAAATTTATTCTTAACACTGAGATTATTAAGGCACAGCTATTATTCCCCCTTCTTGTGGCAATAAAGGACATATTATTTCAGCTATAGCTAACTTATAAAAATGTTCAGTTACTCATGTCTTAGCCCGAGTGAACATACATTATTATGCTACATTCTTTACTATTTGTAAAATAGTTGTCAGCTACAAATGCATTATCCTACACATTGAAGTTAATGATGGAAAAATGCTGCTGTCACAGAAAATTGGATTGTGAAAATAGATAAATGCTCAGGTGCTTATTTTTAAAATAGGAAGCATTCATCTTGTGATAGTATTGGCTTCCAGTAGCTTTATCTCCATTACATAAGTGCCAGGCAGGCAATTATTATCCTGGAAGAGTGTGAGGACTTGTTATTTCATCAGCACATAAAGAGTCTTCCTACTAGATGCCATATATGGTCTGAAGTCCTGGACTCCAATCCAGCCTCTTCATTTAAACACTTTTAAATTTGTATACTTTAAAATATAAACAATGATCCAAAATTCAGACACTTCAAAAAGGCATATAATGAAATGTCCCCCTTCCCTCCTCTCCTCCAGCCACACAGGGCCCCACCTTGAAGGCAAATGATGTTAATGGTTTCTTGTGTATATCTGAGATATTTTGTGCATATATAGACATAGATCTGTATATCTATCTTCCTTATTGCCCCCTGTTATGGACTGAATTTGTATTCCCCAAATTCTTATGCTGAAGCCGTAATCCCCAGTATGTCCTGCATTTGGAGATATGGCCTTTAAAGAGATAATTAAGGTAAAGTGAAGTCATTTGGGCGGGCCCTAGGCCAGTATGGTGTCCTTATAAGAGGAGGAGATGAAGACAAACACATGCAGAGGGAAAACCACATGAAGATACAAAGAGAAGATGGCCATCTGCAAGCCAAGACAAGAGGCTCCAGGAAAAACCAAACTTGCTGACACCTTGATCTTGGATTTCTAGCTTTCAGAGTTGAGAGAAAATTTCTGTTGTTTAAGCCACCCAGTCTGTAACATTTGTTACGGCAGCCCTAGCAGACTAATATGCCTCTGCTATTTTTTTTTATTTTTTAATTTTTTACAAACTAGTAGCATACAATGCCCACTTTGCTGGACCCCTCTTTTTCACTTACTATATTTTTCACGAAGTACATAAAAGCTTCCCTCTTCATTTATTGTTATGGATATATGAATTATTTTTATTATATGGTTGTAGCATAACTATTTGACCATTCTCCTATTGATGAACATTTAGAATATTTCCAATAATTTACTACTAGAAACAATACTGTCATAAATAATTTGTATATGAATAATTTTACACACGAGCAAGCATATCCATAGAATCAGTTTCTAAAACTAACACCACTGCGTATAAGGACATCTGCAGTAATATTGTAGGTTTAAAAAAATTTTTTTTAATTTTTTATTTTTTGAGACAGAATCTCATTCTGTTGCCCAGGCTGGAGTGCAGTGGTGCAATCTCAGCTCACCGCAACCTCTGCCTACCAGGTTCAAGCGATTCTCCTGCCTCAGCCTCCCAAGCAGCTGGGATTACAGGCACCTGCAACCACGCTTGGTTATAGATATATATTTTTTGTATTTTTAGTAGAGACGAGGTTTCATTATGTTAGACAGGTTGGTCTCGAACTCCTGACTCTGGTGATCCGCCCACCTCCACCTCCCAAAGTGCTGGGATTGTAGGCATGAACCACTGCATCTGGCTTGCAGTAATATTTTGATAGTTATTGCCAAATTGCCCTTCCTGGAGGACATACAGACTTATACTTACACCAGAAAGAATGAGAGTGCCTACTTCCTACATCTTCCACACACAGTTTGTTTTTGAACTTTTTGATTTTTACTAATCTGGTAAAAATTTTGCATGTCAGAAAGTATCATTTTGCAATTTTCTCATTGTGGTGATGTTGAACATCTTTTCGTAAGTTTAAAAGACATTTATATCTCATTTTTTGATTAAGCTTCTTTTTCCACTGGGCTTTTCATATTTTTGTATTGTAGATGTTCTTTTTTTTTTCTTTTTCTTTTATTTTTATTTTGAAACAGGGTCTTGCTCTGTCACCCAGGCTGGAGTGCAGTGAGGTGATCATAGCTCACTGCAGCCTTGACCTCCCTGGCTCAAGCAATCCTCCCATCTCAGCCTCCTGAGTAGCTGGAACTACAGGTGCACACCATTATGCCTGGCCAATTTTAAAACAATTCTTTGTAGGGATGAGGTCTCACAATGTTGCCCACGTTAGTTTTGAACTCCTCGGCTCAAGTGATCCTCCTGCCTTGGCCTCCCAAAGTGCTGATGTTCTTTATTTGTTAGAAAAATTAGTCATTTTCAGTGATATGAGTTGCAAACATTTCCCCCAGTTTGTACTGGTCTTTTTACATTACTTCTGAGGAGGCTGTGTAGAAAATTTTGAGTTTAATATTATCAACTTTATCAGTCCTTTTTAAAACAGTGCAATGGCCTCTGACAATAAGCACCCAGAGTGAGGATAAACTTCCTGGGGACCTCGGGACCCCTGAACTTGCTTGCAGCTGATGTCTGAAATGAGGCTCACTTCAGACATCAGCTGCAAGTTCAGGGGTCCCCAGGCCACCTTCACTCCTGACCAGCTGGTTACAAGTTCGGGGTTCCCACAATCCTCTCAAGTTTGATAATTCACTAGAATGACTAACAGAATTCAGGGAAGAGCTGTATGATTTAAAAAATTACAGTTTTATTATCACAAAAAGATTACGAATAAGAACCAATCAAAAGAAGAGACAGATAGGTAGAGGTCTGGGAGGGTCCTAGATGGGAAGCTTCTGGTGTCCTCTCCCTGCAGAGTTGGGATGCATCATCCTCCGAGCACATCGGTGTGTACAATATGCAGAGTACTGTCAACTAGGATACACACTTGAGCTTCAAGTTCAGAGTTTTTTTGGGTTTCATTATGTGTGCATGATTGATTCAAACACTAGTCACCCTCTGAACTCAGTCTCCAGTCACCCCTCTCCCCTCCCTGGAGATCAGGCTGATATCACTTGGCTCAAATTCCAACCCTCTAATCACATAATTGGTCTCTATGTCAGTGGCCAGCCTCTGTCTCGAGTCATCTCTTAGAAACTGTCGAAGAGCCTCCTATGAGTCACCTTATTAGAATAAACTATCAGGGCATACCATGAATAACAAAGACATTCCTATCACCCAGGAAATTCCAAGAAGTTAGAGATTAACTCACAGGAACCAGGAACCAGGAACAAAGCCCAATAAATTCTTTATTACTCAGGATACAGATTCTGGATTTTGTTTCATACATAGAAAGCACTTCCTTTTCTAAGATTATTATAAAAACAAATTACCCCATGATTTCCTCTAGTACCTGAATGATTCGATTTTTTTCCAACATAAAAGTGTGATTATAGATTCAAATTGTTTTCTTTTTGTCTTTCTTTCTTTCTTTCTTTCTTTTTTTGAGACAGGGTCTTGCTCTGTTGCACAGGCTGGAATACAGTGGTGTTATCATAGTTGACAGTAGCATCGAGCTCCTGGGCTCAAGCAATCCTCCCATCTCTGCCTCCTGAGTAACTGGAACTATAGGCATGTGCCACCATGCCTGGCTAATTAAAAAAAATTTTTTTTGTAGAGATGGGGTCTCCCTATGTTGCCCGGGCTGCAAATTGTTTTCTTGATAATTGTCCCCTAACCATTTGTTGAATAAACTATTTTTCTTCTACTGATTGAAATGCTAACCTTAGCCTATACTAAATTTCCATATGTATATGGATCTATTTCTCAACTTTATAATGTGTTCAATTGCGTTTTTAAATGTTTATACCACATTAATTATTATAATTTTATAATTTATTATTTCAAATTAATATTAATAGTAAATTTCTTAAACTTCTAAAAAACATTTTTTTGGAAATAGATTTAAAATCAAATACCAATTAGAGGTGGTAAGACACAAATGTAGCTGCCAGAGGAGTAGACAGCGTCCTATTGATCTGGTTTGTCAGCTGGTTAGCAGGTTAGCATAGGGATTGTTCCAATGAATTCACTTACTTTATTGCCAGAATTGAAGAAAACTTATAAAACTGTGCTGCATTTATTTGTGTTTTACAAGCAGTTATTCAGAGTCAAATGGAAATTTTTCACTGCATTGGAAATAGCCTGGCCAAATCCTCAAATTCCACAGAAGCAGTTTAGGTGTTTGGTCTTCTCAATGGTCAGCTTTTGGATGAGTTGGGCACTTGTTTTCCTCAATGACCACCTCCTGTATATCTTGACCTGGAGACAAACTACTCACTTTCTCCCAGCAGCATTAACTGGGCCTCACTCTGTTCTTGAACAAGATGAGTTCAAGTCAGCCAGTGCAACCAGATCCAGCGTAGACAGAATCTGGTTCTTTGATCATCAACCCTGGGAGGAATTATCATCTTCATACTAGTCTTTTCCTTCAGACTGGGCAAAGAACATTTGTGGAATAGACCACATATTTGTGGCTCTCACTGGTAAAAATGTAGCTTTGTAAGCTTGCCTGAGAACAGAGCATGAATGTCAGATCCTGGCTCAGCTGCACTGCCTAACTTGGGGAGTTTTAGAAGTTACACATCAGCAAAAAAATGTCCTGATCTGACAGCTTTGAAGAGAGTAGTGGTTCTCCCTGCTTGGAGTTTGAGATCTGAGAACGGACAGACTGCATCCTCAAGTGGGTCCCTGACCTCTGAGTAGCCTAACTGGGAGACACCTCCCAGCAGGGGCTGACTGACACCTCATACAGCCGGGTGCACCTCTGAGATGAAGCTTCCAGAGGAATGATCAGGCAACATCTGCTGTTCTGCAAAATTTACTGTTCTGCTGCCTCCGCTGGTGATACCCAGGCAAACGGTGTCTGGAGTGGACCTCCAGTAAACTCCAACAGACCTGCAGCTGAGGGTCCTGACTGTTAGAAGGAAAACTAACAAACAGAAAGGACATCCACACCAAAATCCCATCTGTACGTCACCACCATCAAAGACCAAAGGTAGATAAAATCACAAAGATGGGTAGAAACCAGAGCAGAAAAGCTGAAAATTCTAAAAATCAGAGCACCTCTTCTCCTCCAAAGGAACGCAGCTCCTCGCCAGCAATGGAACAAAGCTGGATGGAGGAAGACTTTGACAGGTAGAGAGAAGAAGGCTTCAGACGATCGGTAATAATAAACTTCTCCAAGCTAAAAGAGGATGTTCAAACCCATTGCAAAGAAGCTAAAAACATTGAAAAAAGATTAGATGAATGGCTAACTAGAATAACCAACGCAGAGAAGTCCTTAAATGACCTGATGGAGCTGAAAACCATGGCACGAGAACTACATGACACATGCAAAAGCTTCAGTAGCCGGTTTGATCAAGTGGAAGAAAGGGTATCAGTGATTGAAGATCAAATGAATGAAATGAAGCAAGAAGAGACGTTTAGAGAAAAAAGAGTAAAAGGAAATGAACAAAGCCTCCAAGAATTATGGGACTATGTGAAAAGACCAAATCTACGTCTGATTGGTGTACTTGAAAGTGACAGGGAGAATGGAACCAAGTTGGAAAACACTCTGCAGGATATTATCCAGGAGAACTTCCCCAATCTAGCAAGGCAGGCCAACATTCAAATTTAGGAAATACAGAGAACGCCACAAAGATACTCCTCGAGAAGAGCAACTCCAAGACACATAATTGTCAGATTCACCAAAGTTGAAATGAAGGAAAAAATGTTAAGGGCAGCCAGAGAAAGGTCGGGTTACCCACAAAGGGAAGCCCATCAGACTAACAGGGAATCTCTCAGCAGAAACTCTATGAGTCAGAAGATAGTGAGGGCCAATATTCAACATTCTTAAAGAAAAGAATTTTCAACCCAGAATTTCATATCCAGCCAAACTAAGCTTCATAAGTGAAGGAGAAATAAAATGCTTTACAGACAAACAAATGCTGAGAGATTTTGTCACCACTAGGCCTGCCTTACAAGAGCTCCTGAAGGAATCACTAAACATGGAAAGGAACAACTGGTACCAGCCACTGCAAAAACATGCCAAATTGTAAAGACCATCAATGCTAGGAAGAAACTGCACCAACTAACAAGCAAAATAACCAGCTAACATCATAATGACAGGATCAAATTCACACATAACAATATTAACCTTAAATGTAAATGGGCTAAATTCTCCAATTAAAAGACACAGACTGGCAAATTGGATAACGAGTCAAGACCCATCAGTGTGCTGTATTCAGGAGACCCATCTCACATGCAGAGACACGTATAGGCTCAAAATAAAGGGATGGAGGAAGATCTACCAACCAAACGGAAAACAAAGGCAGGGGTTGCAATTCTAGTCTCTGATAAAACAGACTTTAAGCCAACAAAAATCAAAAGAGACAAAGAAGGCCATTACATAATGGTAAAGGGATCAATTCAACAAGAAGAACTAACTATCCTAAATATATATGCACCCAATACAGGAGCACCCAGATTCATAAAGCAAGTCCTTAGAGACTGACAAAGTGACTTAGACTCCCACACAATAATAATGGGAGACTTTAACACCCCACTGTCAACATTACACAGATCAATGAGACAGAAAGTTAACAAGGATATCCAGGAATTGAACTCAGCTCTGCACCAAGTGGACCTAATAGACATCTACAGAACTCTCCACCCCAAATCAACAGAATATACGTTCTTCTTAACACCACATCACACTTATTCCAAAATTGACCACATAGTTGGAAGTAAAGCACTCCTCAGCAAATGTAAAAGAATGGAAGTTATAACAAACTGCCTCTCGGACCACAGTGCAATCAAACTAGAACTCAGGATTAAGAAACTCAATCAAAACCACTCAACTACATGGAAACTGAACAACCTGCCCCTGAATGACTACTGGGTACAGAATGAAATGAAGGCAGGAAAAAAGATGTTCTTTGAAACCAAGGAGAACAAAGACACAACATACCAGAATCTCTGGGGCACATTTAAAGCAGTGTGTAGATAGAAATTTATAGTACTGAATGCCCACAAAAGAAAGTATGAAAGATCTAAAATTGACACCCTAACATCACAATTAAAAGAACTAGAGAAGCAAGAGCAAACACATTCAAAAGCTAGCAGAAGGCAAGAAATAACTAAGATCAGAGCAGAACTGAAGGAGATAGAGACACAAAAAACCCTTCAAAAAATCAATGAATCCAGGAGCTGGTTTTTTGAAAAGATCAACAAAATTGATAGGCCACTAGCTTGCTAATGGCCTAATAAAGAAGAAAAGAGAGAAGAATGAAATAGATGCAATAAAAAATGATAAAGGGGATATCACCACCGATCTCACAGAAATACTACCTACCATCAGAGAATGCTATAAACACCTCTACACAAATAAACTAGAAAATCTAGAAGAAATGGATAAATTCCTTGACACATACACCCTCCCAAGACTAAACCAGGAAGAAGTTGAATCCCTGAATAGACCAATAAAAGGTTCTAAGACTGAGGCAATAATTAATAGCCTATCAACCAAAAAAAGTCCAAGACCAGGCGGATTCACAGCTGAATTCTACCAGAGGTACAAGGAGGAGCTGGTACCATTCCTTCTGAAACTATTTCAATCAACAGGAAAAGAGGGAATCCTCCCTAATTCTTTTTATGAGGTCAACGTTATCCTGATACCAAAACCTGGCAGAGACACAACAAAAAAAGAGAATTTTAGACCAATATCCCTGACGAACATCGATACAAAAATCCTCAATAAAATACTGGCAAACTGAATCCAGCAGCACATCATAAAGCTTATCCACCACGATCAAGTTGGCTTCATCCCTGGGATGCAAGGCTGGCTTAACATACACAAATCAATAAACGTAATCCATCATATAAACAGAACCAAAGACAAAAACCACATGATTATCTCAATAGATGCAGAAAAGGCTTTTGACAAAATTCAACAGCCCTTCAGGCTAAAAACTGTCAATAAACCACGTATTCATGGGACTTATCTCAAAATAATAAGAGCTATTTATGACAAACCCACAGCCAATATCATACTGAATGGGCAAAAACTGGAAGCGCTCCCTTTGAAAACTGGCACAAGACAGGGATGCCCTCTCTCACCACTCCTATTCAACATAGTGTTGGAAGTTCTGGCCAGGGCAATCAGGCAAGAGAAAGAAAGAAAGGGTATTCAATTAGGAAAAGAGAAAGTCAAATTGTCCCTGTTTGCAGATGACATGATTGTATATTTAGAAAACCCCATCATCTCAGTCCAAGATCTCCTTAAGCTAATAAGCAACTTCAGCAAAGTCTCAGGATACAAAATCAATGTGCAAAAATCACAAGCATTCCTGTACACCAATAACAGACAAACAGAGAGTCAAATCATGAGTGAGCTCCCATTCACAATTGCTTCAAAGAGAATAAAATACCTAGGAATCCAACTTACAAGGGATGTGAAGGACCTCTTCAAAGAGAACAACAAACTACTGCTCAACAAAATAAAAGAGGGCACAAACAAATGGAAGAACATTCCATGCTCACAGATAGGAAGAATCAATATTGTGAAAATGGCCATACTGCCCAAGGTGATTTATAGATTCAATGACATCCCCATCAAGCTACCAATGACTTTCTACACAGAATTGGAAAAAACTACTTTAAAGTTCATATGGAACCAAAAAAGAGCTCGCATTGCCAAGTCAGTCCTAAGCCAAAAGAACAAAGCTGGAGGCATCATGCTACCTGATTTCAAACTATACTACAAGGCTACAGTAACCAAAACAGCATGGTACTGGTACCAAAACAGCATGGTACTGGTACCAAAATAGAGATATAGACCAATGGAACAGAATAGAGCCCTTGAAAATAATACCACACATCTACAACCATCTGGACTTTGACATACGTGACAAAAACGAGAAATGGGGAAAGGATTCCCTATTTAATAAATGGTGCTGGGAAAACTGGCTAGCCATATGTAGAAAGCTGAAACTGGATCCCTTCCTTACACCTTATACAAAAATTAATTCAAGATGGATTAAAGACTTAAATGTTAGACCTAAAACCATAAAAACCCTAGAAGAAAACCTAGGCAATACCATTCAGGACATAGGCATGGGTAAGGACTTCATGACTAAAACACCAAAAGCAATGGCAACAAAAGCCAAAATTGACAAATGGGATCTAATTAAACTAAAGAGCTTCTGCACAGCAAAAGAAACTACCATCAGAGTGAACAGGCAACCTACAGAATGGGAGAAAATTTTTACAATCTACCCATGTGACAAAGGGCGAATATCCAGAATCTACAAAGAACTTAAACAAATTTACAAGGAAAAAACAAACAACCCCATCAACAAGTGGGTGAAGGATATGAACAGACACTTCTCAAAAGAAGACATTTATGCAGCCAAGAGACACATGAAAAAATGTTCCTCATCACTGGCCATCAGAGAAATGCAAATCAAAACCACCGTGAGATACCATCACATACCAGTTCAAATGGCGATCATTAAAAAGTCAGGAAACAACAGGTGCTGGAGAGGATGTGGAGAAATAGGAACACTTTTACACTGTTGGTGGGACTGTAAACTAGTTCAACCATTGTGGAAGACAGTGTGGCAATTCCTCAAGGATCTAGAACTAGAAATACCATTTGACCCAGCCATCCCATTACTGGATATATACCCAAAGGATTATAAATCATGCTGCTATAAAGACACATGCACATGTATGTTTATTGCGGCACTATTCACAGTAGCAAAGACTTGAACCAACCCAAATGTCCAACAATGATAGACTGGATTAAGAAAATGTGGCACATATACACCATGGAATACTGTGCAGCCATAAAAAAGGATGAGTTCATGTCCTTTGTAGGGACATAGATGAAGCTGGAAACCATCATTCTGAGCAAACTATCGCAAGGACAGAAAACCAAACACCGCATGTTCTCACTCATAGGTGGGATTTGAACAATGAGAACACTTGGACGCAGGGTGGGGAATGTCATACACCAGGGCCTGTCGTGGAGTGGGGGGAGTGGGGAGGGATAGCATTAAGAGATATACCTAATGTAAATGATGAGTTAACAGGTAAAGCACACAAACATGGCACATGTATACATATGTAACAAACCTGCACGTTGTGCACACATGCCCTAGAACTTAAAGTATAATGATGATGATGATAATAATAATAATAAAGAAGATATGCATCAGGCTTCATGTGTCAAAATGCCTGCCTTATCCTATCTTTCCATCTTATTTATTTTTTTTTTTGAGATGCAGTTTCACTCTTATCGCCCAGGCTGGAGTGCAAAGACATGATCTCGGCTCACTGCAACCTCTGCCTTCCAGGTTCAAGCAATTCCCTGCCTCAGCCTCCTGAGTAGCTGGGATTACAGGCATGCACCACCATGCCCGGCTAATTTTGTATTTTTAGTAGAGATGGGGTTTTGCCATGTTGGTCAGGCTGGCCTCAAACTCCTGACCTCAAGTGATCTGCCTGCCTTGGCCTCCCAAGGTGCTGGGATTACAGGTGTGAGCCACTGTGCCCAGCCCATCTTATTTAATTTTTATACCTCCTTTGGGAAGCCAAGGTGAAAGAATCAGTTGAGGCCAGGAGTTTGAGACCAGCCTGGGTGAAATAGTAAGACCCTGTCTCTACAAAAAAAAAAAAAAAAAAAAAAAGAGAAAATTAGCCGGGTGTGTAGCCTGTAGTCCCAGCTACTCAAGAGGCTGAAGCACGAGGATCACTTGGGCCCAGGAGTTCAAGGCTGTGGTAAGCTATGATCAAGCAACTGAACTCCAGCCTGGATGATGCAGCAAGCCTTTGTCTCTAAAAAAATAAAAAATAAATAAATAATTTTATATACATTAAGATTTGAAGGCCATGAAAGTTGTTCTTCAACAGAAAACTACGTTAGTGTTAGATACAAGTTCTAAATTTCTCTTCAAAGAATCAGCATGTCAGTATGTTTAATTCTTTGCCTTCTACTTTTAAACTTAACTTCCTCGTAAAGCAACTTTTTTCGATGACTTACTCCACCCTGACTCATTCTGATTATCTGCTCCACTCTGACTCATTCCAATCACCTGCTCCACTCTAACTTATTCAGATTACCTGCTACCTGCTCTGCCCTGACTCGTTCTTCACCCTTCTTAACCATTTTTTCCTGCCAAAACACCCACCCCGTCACTCTCTTTAAATTAGCCAATCGGAATTATTTTAGCCTGTGCAGTCTAACCCTAGCCAATAGGGGAACGACACAGCAGCAGGGGCCACGTGCGTCAGGGATAAGAACCTCTTCCCCTCCCTTGTCCAAGTGTGTGCTCACCATTGCTCCATCTGTAAGGGTGCACCCTTCTATAGAAGTAACTTGCCTCACTGAGAATTAAAATTTTATATTTGAGTGCTATTTCTTTTGTGGCATTGAAACTTTATATATAACAATTTGGGGGCTCGCCCATGATTGCATTCCCCTCTTGGGATGGTCTCTGGTTCTGTCTCGTGAGGAGGCGCGCCCCGCCCCCTTGTGGCAGCCTCAGGGGTGAGAAATGATTCCTCAGTATGGGAATAACCCGAGCTCTCAGCAACATGGAAAAAAAAAATAAAGGAAGAATTTTCCAGTGGGGAAATTGAGCCTTATCCCAAAAGGCAAGAAATTTCCAGTGAGGAAATTGAGCCTCACCCCAAAACACAAGAAATTTCCAGTGGGGAAATTGAGCCTCACCCCAAAACACAAGAAATTTCCAGTGGGGAAACTGAGCCTCACCCCAAAAGGTGAGAAATTTCCAGTAGGGGAAATTGAACCTTGAACCTTACCCCAAAACCATCAAGATGGGAAATACACCAAGCAAGACAGGGAGCAAGGAGGATAAAGATGGTAACAAAGATATCACTCTGGATAGCCCCCTAGGTCTCATGCTAAAACACCGGAAGGCTAATGAAATGACTAAACATAGGAAAAAGCAACAAATGATAAAATATTGCTGTTTTCTTTGGACTCAGGGACCCATCCTCAAACCCTCGATCTTCTGGCCGAAGTTTAGGTCGAATGAGGATGCAGTGTGTCAGCTTCTAATCTGATATGTTAATGATAGAAGTCCAGTGTCTGAAGAAGAACTAGGCTATGGAGGCAAGGACCTGGCTGAAATTTAGGTCGAATGAGGATGCAGTGTGTCAGCTTCTAATCTGATATGTTAATGATAGAAGTCCAGTGTCTGAAGAAGAACTAGGCTATGGAGGCAAGGACCTGCCCTCCTTTTTCCCTTAAAAACAAATAGGGAAGAACCCAATCTGGCACCTCAAAATGAAAAGTCAGAGGAGCCAGCTCTCATGCCTAAAAATTCCAGCACATGGGATCCCCTAGACTATCTTCCCCCATTCAGTGTCCCCAGTTTTTCCCCTCAGACAGCCACCGCTGCCTCAGATCCCATTCCAAATTCCTCCTCTACTCACATTATCCCTCCTCCTTATAACCCTGACTCTTGGGAATTACCATCCCATCAGCCTGTTCTCTCCCAACCTAAATACCCCTCTCTAAAAGGACTCCAGCATGAGGTAGAACAATGTAAAAAAGATATTCAGGATTTCCCATTTCCCTTGGTACCTAAGAGGTCAGCCCCAGTGCTCTTCGCTTTGAAAGAGGTACCACAAGGAGGGGGTGGCCATTGGCTTTGTAAATACTCCCCTAACCAGTTCAGAAGTCCAGAATTTTTTTTAAAAGGAGCTTAAACTGCTACTAGGTGACCCTTACGGTGTGGCAGACCAAATTGACCAATTCTTAGGACCTCAGTTGTAAACTTGGGTTGAGTTAATGTCCATCTTGGGCGTCCTCTTTTTAGGGGAAGAAAGAGTAGCTCCACTACTGCCGGTCCTGCCCCTAGGGGAAAGGGAAGGAGAGAGGAGAACAGCAGCATAAGCAGCTGGCAGAGGCAGGGAAAGAACAGCAGAGAGGAAAGAGAGAAAGAGAGGGGAAAGAGAAAGAGAGAGCAGAAAGAAAGAGAGAGACAGAAAGAGAGGCGGAGAGAGAGGAAGAGACAGAAAGACAAAGAGGGAGTCAAAGAGAGAGAGAGGCAGAGAGAGGAAGAGACAGAGAGACAAAGAGGGGGTCAAAGAAAGAGAAAGAGACAGAAAGTCAAAGAGAGAAAGAGAGAAGTAGTAAAGAGAAAACAGTGTAACCTACTCCTTTAAAAGCCAGGGTAAATTTAAAACCTATAATTGATAATTGAAGGTCTTCTCCATGAGCCTATAACACTCCAATACTACCTTGTTGTCAGTATAAACAAGGGCATAGCCGGAAAGCACTGAGGCCTTCCTATCAAAAATCATTAACCCAGTAACTTGTGGATGGCCCAAATGCATTTAATCTGTAGCTGCAACTGCTTTGCTAGCAGAAGAAAGTAGAAAAATAGCTTTTAGAGGAAACCTCATTGTGAGTGCAACTCCCCAGTTCAGAACCATCCTAAGTCAAAAAAAAAAAAGCAAAAATGTAACTTACTAACTCAAAAATCTTGAAGTATGGGACTATTCTGTTAGAAAAAGATGATTTAACATTAGCCACTGATAATTCCCTTAACCCAGCAGGTTTCCTAACAGGGGATCTAAATCTTAATTAATTACCATACAAAGGTCTGACCAGACCTAGGAGGAACTCCCTTTAGGACAGTTCCCGGGAGGACAGATGGTTCCTCCCGAGTGGGTGACTGAGGGAAAAAGACACAATAGGTATTCAGTAATTGATAGGGAAACTCTTGTAAAAGCAGAGTTAGGAAAATTGCCTGATAATTGGTCTACTCCAAGGTTTGAGCTGTTTCCACTCAGTCAAGCCTTAAAGTACTTACAGAACCAGGAAAGAACCATCTATACCAATTCTAAATTTGGACTAAACAAAGTCTTATTAACAGCAAAGGATAATTGAAATCCAAAACTTACAAGGTTTTCAACAAAAGTAAAGTTTGCTAAAAGTTAACAGTGTAACATGTATTATCCTAACTTCAAATCTTATGGCCTTAGGCGGTCTAGTCCACAGACAGGAAGGAAGTTCGCTTTGGAAAAGAATGGTTATCATCTTTAGGGGGAAAAAAGTGGGGGTGCGGGGTGGGGGGGAGAATTTATGTAAAAATAATGTTATATGGTAAATTCTTATCCTAAAATAAATTAACTGGTTGTTTAAAGAAAAGGATGTTTGCAACAAGTCAGAAAGTTGAGGCATGTCAAAGAATTGTCTGTGAAAATCATGAAAAAAAAAGTTATAAAGGGAATTTATGCAAGAAATGTTGTAGAATTTAAAAGTAATTAGGCCTCCTCAATGTAAAAATATTGAAGAAGTTGTTTATGTGCAAGGTGAATAAGGTAAGTAAAACATACCTTTGGTAAAAGGATTATAAGGAGGCATAAGAATGTGGATTTTTACCTACATTAAAAACTTAAAAAAATATTTTGTTTTAAAGGTTTTAGCAAGTTTTGAAACATTAATTGTAAAGGAAATTCTGTGTGTAAACATATTGGCTAAAGTTAAAGAGGTATCATCCAGTTTTTCTGTGAACTGGACATTAAAATAAAAGCTCAACAGGTTTTTCTTTAAGCACTAACCTGCTCTTTAACAGAAATTATAAAAGGTTAAAGAGTCTATAAAAATCTTACCTTATGGTCAGACATTAAAAAGTGAATAAATATGTCTACAAAGTTTTATTAAAACTAAGTTTAACATTAATAACACACTAATATAAAGGTGAAATTTAGCTTATCTGGCATGAAAACCATACAGGAAGCATTGTCAAATATAAAATGGTGTTTGGCTTTCTTTGGTCTAAAAACCAATAAAAGGAGGTGCTAATGGAAATTTCTCAGTAAGAAGGCACCAAGGACTATAAAGTCCACTGCTGATGTCCCTACAATTAAAACAAAAGGTCAATTTCTTAGAAATTATATACTTGGTGTATCTTCCACTTTCCTTTCCTTCAAAACTAAAAGTCTTTTAGCACAGGTACCACCCCTAGAATTTCCAGTAAACCAGCACCAGCCAGAAGAACACGTTTTCATCAAAGAGTGGAAAGAAGAAAAACTCGAGCCAGCCTGAGAAGGACCCTACCTTGTGCTACTAACCACTGACACTGCTGTTCATACAGCAAAAAAGGGGTGGACTCATCACACCTGAGTCAAGAAAGCGCCACCGCCTCCAGAGTCGTGGGCCATAGCCCCAGGGGAAAATCCTACCAAATTAAAGTTAAGAACAATTTAACTCTCTTTCATTTATTCTGTTACTCTTTCTTCTTTCCTCACTCTATTGTTGACCACCTAGTTATTAACATAACCAAGTCAATTTCGCCTCAAACTATTGCATTTAATACTTGCCTTGTTATACCCTGTGGGGACTTGTCAAGTCAAAGACAGCTCTCTCCTTCAGAAAAGTACCTCTGTCCCTCCTGACTCTCCTCAGACTGGGCATTAATAAATTAGGACCATTTAATCTGGGGAGATTTCGATAAAGACCCCAGTGTCAACCAGGAGTCTTGCCCCCTGATGTAGAGCTTTTATGCCGTAGTTGGTCCAACATTCTGTGGACCACTAAAGAGCAAGGATGGACTGCCCCAACCGGTTTTTGTAATTTCCTAAAACCATACATTCATTTTACTAGAAGATCATAGAAGTTAAAGACTTAAACTTTGGCAATTAAGGCAGGATACCAAGATGCAGATGCCTGGTTGGAATGGATTAAATATTCCATCCACACGTTAAACAAAAGCAATTGTTATTATGCTTGTGCACACGGCAGGCCAGAGGACCAGACTGTCCCCTTTCCTCTAAGGTGGTCCTCCAGTCGACCAGGCATGGGCTGCATGGTAGCTCTTTTCCAGGATTCTACAGCCTGGAGTAATAAGTCATGACAAGCTCTCTCTCTGCTATATCCCGGAGTCCGGCACCCTGCGGGTCAGCCCCTGAGAGCCATCCAGCTTCCATCTCCCAACACTAAGTTCGCTTTTTGTCTCTCACGACAGGGGGAAAACTTAGCGTTCCTTGGAGACCTGAAGGGATGCAGTGAGCGTAAGGATTTTCAAGAACTTATCAGTCAGCCCTTGTTCATCCCCGAGCGGATGTGTGGTGGTATTGTGGTGAACCTTTAGTGGACACTCTGCCAAATAACTGGAGTGACACTTGTGCTTTAGTCCAATTGGCTATCCCTTTCACCCTGGCATTTCATCAACCAGAGGAAGGAAAAATGAAGCATCATAAAGCTAGAGAAGCCCCTTATGGGTCTTTCCACTCTCAGGTCTATTTAGACACAATTAGAGTCCCATGGGGAATACCAGATCAATTTAAAGCCCAAAATCAAATAGCTGCAGGATTTGAGTCAATATTTCGGTGGGTGACAATTAATAAAAATGTAGATTGAATAAACCAAATCTACTACAACCAACAGCGATTTATTAACTACACTAGAGATGCTGTTAAAGAAATAGCTGTAAAATTAGGTGCTACTAGCCAGAGGGCTTGCGAAAATAGGATAGCCTTAGACATGATATCAGCAGAAAGAGGAGGAGTTTGCATCATGGTTAAAACTCAATGTTGCACCTTCATTCCAAACAACACTGCCCCTAATGGAAGTATAACAAAAGCATTGCAAGGTCTGACTGCTCTATCCAATGAGTTAGCCAGCAACTCAGGGGTAAATGACCCCTTTACAGGATGGCTAGAAAAGTAGTTTGGTAAATGGAAAGGAATAATAGCCTCAATTCTTATTTCTCTTGCAGCTGTAATAGGTGTACTTATTCTTGTCGGGTGCTGTGTCATGCTGTGCATCCGTAAGTTGGCACAGAGGCTCATAGAAATGGCACTTACTAAAACCTCCCTTAACTATCTTTCACCTTATCCAAAGAAGCTTCTTCTTTTGGAAAATCAAGCAGAACAAATAAGCCAAGACATGTTAAAAAAAAAGTCTGATGACAAAAATCTGTAAGGAAATGCAAGAGGAAGGATTGTTAGATATAAGTTCTAAATTTCTCTTCAAAGAATCAATATATCAGTATGTTCAATTATTTGCCTTCTACTTTTAAACTTAACTTCCTCATAAAGCAACGTTTTTCGATTACCTACTCCACCCTGACTCATTCTGATTACCTACTCCACCCTGACTCATTCTGATTACCTATTTCATCCTGACTTATTCTGATTACCTGCTACCTGCTCCGCTCTGACTCATTCTTCACCCTGCATAACCATTTTTTTCCCGCCAAAGCAGTCACCATCACTCTCTTTAAATTAGCCAATCAGAACTAGTTAGCCTGTGCGGTCTATCCCTAGTCAATAGTGGAACAATACAGCAGCAGGGGCCACGTGCGTCAAGGATGAGAACCTCTTCCCCTCCCTAGTCCAAGTGTGCACTCACCATTGCTCCATCTGTAAGGGCGCACCCTTCCACAGAAGTAACTTGCCTTGCTGAGAACTAAAAGAAAATTTTATATTTGAGTGCTATTTCTTTTGTGGCACTGAAACTTTATATATAATGTTAGTCTTATTTATGTATGCAAATATTTATTTTTAGCAGACATTCATTCACTGCCAAACACCTACTATAAGTCAGGCAGCATGTGTTGGAGACAGAGAGGTAGTAAGACAGATGGGACTTCAGGCTTCCCAAAGCTTGGATCAATTTGGGTAAATTAATGGGGACTAAGCATTTAGAAAACAACCCCTATTGTATTTTATGGGAAGAACTGAGTTGGTAGTGTTATAAATAAAATTTCGGTGCCACAAAAGAAATTGCACTCGAATATAACATCTTCTTTTTAATTCTCAGCAAGGCAAATTACTTCTGTAGATGGGTGCATGCTTACAGATGGAGCAATGGTGAGTGCATACTTGGACAAAGGAGGGAAAGGGGTTCTTATCCCTGATGTACATGGCCCCTGCTGCCGTGTCATTCCCCTATTGGCTAGGGTTAGACTGCACAGGCTAAACTAATTCCAAGTGGCTAATTTAAAGACAGTGATGGGGTGAGTGCTTTGGTGGGAAAAATGGTTATGACAGAGCAGGTAATCGGAATAAGTCAGGGTGGAGCAGGTAATGGAAAAAGGTTGTTTTAGGAGGAAGTTAAGTTTAAAAGTAGAAGGCAAAGAATTAAACATACTGACATACTGATTCTTTGAAAAGAAATGTAGAACTCATATCTAATGGTAGGACTCCGGGTGTAAAAGAATCCATGAGAATCCATGAATATTTGATGTTTTTATTTCTCACTGTGTTCCAGAAAGGATTTGCGGGGGCTTAAATTTTTTATTGACATAAAAACACCCAGTAAAGTAGTATATGCATAAAAAATATCAACAAAGTGCTATTATACATTAAATTAATAATAATGGATACTATGCATTTGAATACCCACTTTCCTGTGGCAGGATGGTTTGTAAAATATGAAGTCTTTTTTGCTAGCTCATGTATTGAAAATCCAACATTCTTGGTTTATATATTCAAAAGGAAAGGCCCAGTTGTGATGTAGAAACAAGTGGAAAGGAGAACAGATGATGAGTGGAGTGGATATTGTTGTAGCGCTCACTGGTGTCCCCTCTTCTGGGAAGAGGCAGCCATCTCACAGCAACTGAGAACAGCAGGTGTCTCTCAGCTGGGTCCCTCATCAGAAACTGTCCTCAGCCACAGGGAACTGATTAGGCATCACCCCCTTCCACAAGATAAGGCATCACCCACTTCCTCCAAGAAGTGGTGGGTCTCCTCATCCAGTCTCTGTGCTTGTGCCAAGTGACTGGGCAATGTGGGGATATAAAAGCCCAGCCTCCTTGTCTCAGTTTGGGCCAACTCTGAAGGGCCATCCAGCTCCCCTTAGGAAAGGCTGGAGCTGCAGTTTACAACACACTGGGGGGAAACTTCTCTTTCAGCCCCCAGTCCTGCCTTTCTCACTTCTGGAGGTTAATTGGGGGAGAGAGAGAGAGAGATAGAGAGAGAGAGAGAGAGAGCAAGCAGGACTCGAGACTGGATGAGGAGACCCACCATCAGAAGGTATGGCATGGACAGTTGAGGATGCAGCTGTGTCTCATGGAGACCATTGTAGGCAGACTTCTGAGACCCCCATCGCCCTGCCCTGGTTCCAAGTCCCTGGTATATATGCACCTAGAAGCTGCTGTGATGGCATTTTGCAGGTGTCATTAAGTTACCACGTAAGTTGGTGTGAAGATAGGGAGATGATCTGTGGCGAGGGGAACCAACCTAGTCACGTGACCCCTTTAAAAGCAGTTTTCTCCCTCTGGCTACAGAAAAGGAAGTCAAGTTTGAAGCCCACGATGGATTTGATGCAGCCTTGCTGGCTTGAAGATGGAGGGGTTCATGTGCAAGGACGTGGGTGATCTCCCAGCTAACGGCCAGCAAGGAAACCAGGACTGCAGTCTCACAACCAAAAAGAATTGAATTCTGCCAACAACAAGAATGAGCTTGGAAGTGGATTTTCCCCCAAAGTCTCCAGAGGACTTTGCCCCCGGAGCAGCGAAGCCAGCCATGCTGTGCAGAACTTCCGACCTACAGAACTCTGTGCTAACAAATGAGTGTTGTTTTAGGCTGCTAAGTTTGTGGTAGTTTGTTACACAGCAATCAAAAATTAATGTAGAGGGGGAAAAAGAAACAGGAGGAGCTCAGATAAGCTCCTCCCCACCACCACAAGCTGCATTTAAGTGGATAGCATCAGCTCCAGGTAGAAATCCAGGAAGGTGTGTTCTGAATGTGATTAAAATGGAAAACTCACTGCATTTGATTAAATTTATCTGAGGCTGGGTTGAGTTTTCAAACTAAAGACAGAATGGGGGGCTCAAGTTAAAAATTGGTAAAATGAAGTTACATTTTTGTGCTTTTGAATCTATGACTTGTGAAATTTATACTCACTGTTATTGGTTGCTTAAAGTGGTTAAGAATGTCCTTGCCCTACAATTTCCATGGGACAACACACATTTATTTTGCTTTGTTGCGGACGATTTATGTGCATTTTCCCTTGTGCCTGGATCTTCATTGGAACATGGATTAAAAGACTCGAAGGGAAACATCTACCAATTATAACACATGAAACTTTATATAAGTTTTTGGATCCTGATCCAAAAAAACTGTCAGGAAAACAAATTATGAGGTAATGGACAAATTTGAACCTGGTTGAATATTTTATAATGTTAAGGAATTATACACACACACACACACACTGACACACACACAGATATGGATATATACATATACAATGAAAGGCTTGTAGGTGAAATAATGTAATGTCTGTGATTTGCTTCCAAATAATCAGAGGTGGAGGTGGGGGATTGGTGGGTTTATAGATGAAATGACCACGAGTTGATGATTGTTGAGTCTGGGTTGGTGGGTTCCTGGAGGTACATTATATTTGTTCATTATGACAAATATGTATTTTTAAAATTTGGTATATTTGAAACTTTTCGCTAACAAAAAAAGAAGCCCATTTTGGTTTCTTTCTGATTTTGATTTCTGAAGCCACAGCCAGGCCACGCCCTGCTGGGCACTAGAGTCCCTCGGCAGGCCCCTCCTCACCAAGCAGGAGCTATTCAAGGCACAAAAAGCCCTGCCCTCAGCGACCTTCATTTCTGTCAAGGTTTCTTTGCAAAATTCCCACTGCTCTTCTTTTATATCATCTCTTTTCTATTTCTAAACTCCATTTTATGCTTTTTCTAATTATTCTCAAGAAAGAAGAAAATTGAAATCCACATATGTTGAGACTAAAGATTGCATTGCCGAAAGGGCATACAGAAATAGCCCAAAGAATAGAATTCTTTTCAAGGAAAGTAGCTGGGAAAGGACTTCTGCTTTATGTTTCTTTAAAATAAGGTTATTTAACATAGGTCTGAGGAAAGCATAGTGGGCCACATTTTGTTTTCCTGCTAATTGCATTTGAACTGAGAAACAAAAGTAAATAAAATGAAAAGTAAGCTCCTCGAAAATATAAATTTAATTTGTTAGACCCTATTGGATCAGGGCAAAGGAAAATCTTTATTATGTAGTTTATTTCCAGTTGATTAATTGTAAAATAGCTAAGGCTTAACCAGAAGCCTAAAACTCCTACATAACTGAAATATCTGTGTAAGATAGAGCCATTAGCAAGGAAGACCTTCTTAGTAATGAAAAAAGAGCAAGAACTGTCCCTTACAATAGCATCAAAAAGAATGGAATACTTGGGTATATATTTAACAAAAGAAGTACAAAACTTAAATGCTCCGAAGACTACAAAACATTATTAAAAGAAGTTAAAGAAGACCTAAATAAATAGAAAGACACCTCATGTTCAAGAATCAGAAAACCTAATATTGCTAAGATGGCAACACTCCCCAAAAAGATCTATAGAGTCATTTAGTGCAATCTCCATCAAAATTCCAGCTGGGTTCTTTGCAGACATTGATAAAATCATCCTAAAATTCATATGGAAATGCAAGAGACTCAGAATAGACAAAATTATCTTGAAAGAGAAGAACAAAGTTGGAAGACTCAATTTCCTGGTATCAAAACTTACCATAAAGCTATAGTAATCAAGATACTGTGTTAGTAGCATAAGGAGTGATATACAGACCAATGGAATACAATTGAGAGTCCAGAAATAAATCTTCAAATTTTCAGTCAATTGAATTTCAACAAGGGTGCCTAGATAACTCAATGGGGAAAAGAATAGTCTTTTCAATAAATGGTTCTGGGACAGCTGGATATCCACATGTAAAAGAATTAAATGGATGCCCTACCTCACACCATATAAAAAAATTAACTCAAAATGGATCAAAGCCTAATTGTAAAAGCTAAAACTATAACACTTGTTAAAAACAATAGATGTAAATCTTCATGACCTTGGATTAGGCAATAGTTTCTTAGATATGGCACCTAAAGCACAAGTAGCCAAAGAAAATACAGACAAATTGGACTTCATAAAAATCAAAAACTTTTGTGGTTTAAAGGAGACCATCGAGAAAGTCAAAAAAGGGCTGGGCACAGTGGTTCATGCCTGGGTCCCCACTACTCAGGAGGCTGAGGCAGGAGGATCACTTGAGTCCAGGAGTTTGAGGCTGCAGTGAGCTATGGTTGTGCCACTGCACTCCAGCCTGGGCAACAGAGCAAGGCCCTGTCTCAAAAAAAAAAAAAAAAAAAAAAAAAAAAAAAGGCAACCCACAGAATGGGAGAAAATATTTGCAAACTGATATCTAGAATATACAAATATCTGTTAAATATCTAGAATATACAAATAATTATAATACGACATACAACCCAATTAAAAAATGGGCAATGGATCTGAATAGACATACTCCAAAGAAAATATGCAAATTAACAATAAACGCATAAAAAGATGCTCAATATCATTAGCCATCAGAGAAATGCAATCAAAAGCACAATGAGATAAAACTTCACACACTAGGATAGCTATAAGCACAAAGACATATAATAAAATGTGTTGGCTAGGATAAAGAGAACTGGAGTCTTCATATATCATTAGTGGGAATGTAAAATGGTGCAGCCGCTGTGGAAAACAGATTGGCAGTTCCTCAAATTGTCAAATATAGAATTACCATATGGTCTAGCTATTCTACTCCTAGGAAAATACCCAGGAGAAATGAAGACATATGTCTACATAAAAACTTGTAGATGAATGTTCACAGTAGCATTATTCATAGCCTTGGGGCTAGATGACTACTTACAAGATGGCTCACTTGCAGGGCTGGCACATTGGTGCTGGCTGTTGGCTGGGAGCCCAGCTGGGGCTATGGGCCTGAGGACCTGGGTCTCCTCTCCGTGGACCTCTCCATGAGCTGTTGAGCTTCCTCCCAACAGGATGACTGGGCTCTGAGAAGGAGGAGAACCCCAGGAGACAGCAAGTAGAAGCTGCTGGTTTCTTAAGGTCTGCATCCAGAAGCTGGTACCATAACTTCTGTTGTACTTTATTGGGTAAAGCAGTCACAGAGCCCAGATTCAAGGGCAATGGACCCCAGCTTTTGATGGAAGGAGTGTTAAAATTTTGATAACATGTTTTATAACTTTCGCACCCCATGGTGATTTTCAGAGCTGGGATTGAATCTAGTTATGTCTGACTTTAGAGTTCAAAATCTTAATTCTGCTTTGCATTTTAAGTAGGAGGGGTGAGAGACCCTGGGATGGAATAATGGACAGGCTATTTCAAATAGAATTAGTTGGTATTGAAAGGGGTGCTTGTTATAGCTATGCTACCCTGCTCATAAACCAGATCATTTTGAAAAAAGTGCTTGCAGTATTTATGGCAAATTTCAATGATGTCACTTTAATGCTGAGTTTCTGGAGGTGGGAAGGCTGCTTACATCAGAGATGAGGCTATTAAAGAACAAACAGAAGATGGGCTTGTTTTCCTTTTAGCAACAGATCTGTGGCTAGGAGTCACCATTAGTGGAAAGAGCTCTGTCTTTGCTTTGGTTCAGGCAGAGAAGAGCATTCTCTTTACTGTGGACATGCCTTAACTCAACACCAAGTAACTCAGCAGGGCTTTAATACTTGGGCTACAATTAAGCCACTCAAAACCCCATTATTCCACCTGACAGATGGGTATGTGTCAGCATGATTCAAACTTGGTAGCACATCAAAACGGGGAGTCAGGGCTTCATTCAGCGGTTGGTGTTAAGCTGCAAATAGAATCCAGCCTCTTTTTTTATTCTATTCTGTTAGTGTTCCCAAAAGTTGCTGCCCACAGGATGGGGAAATTCCAGCCATCGCCCACATTTGGTTTAGAGATCTTGGATTTTGATACCCTAGAGATGAAGATGTGCGTAAGTCACAGCTGCTAAAAGATGGCTCTAAGTGAACACAACATGGCAAATAGGATCTTGTTGCCTGGATAATAAGAGATTTTCCTGAGTGAACCTGTGTGGAGGGACTGGAGCCTCACCATGGAAGTGACCTAGTGAGTAGGTCCAGGGATGCATTGTCTTCCAATGGTACCCATTAATAAGGAGAACATAGCCACCTTTGCTAACCATAAAGCTTATTTTCTAGAATAAGACATCCTTACTGGGATTTTCAAGAGCCGTGATCCTGGAACCACACTGGGATGACCCCCTCCCAGTGCAGCACGGCACAGGCTGTATCTATCCAAATGCTTCCTCCAGGTCCTCATCCTTGGAGTGGTCCAGATTAAAGTGCTCTGTGACGATAATTCGCAGAGTGGCTGCAGTCTTTGGGAGAAGGATGACTGTCTACAGACAGTTCTGTTACAGGAATAACCAAGAAAACTACTTTATGGGATGACTGGCAAGGGGTTGTGTCCCTAGGATTAGGAAGGATGAGGAATCTGGCATAGGACAGAACGGTCTGTCAGATGGCCCTGTGACAAGGTTTTTCCTTTTACTGTGCCCTGTTCTGAGTGACCAGAGAACTACCAAGGAATATTCCCAGAGTCTGTACCTGGCAGAGCTGATGGTACAGTTCGCTGCAGACTTGCACAGGCTGGAATTCTTCCACCTCTAATGGACCAGACGCCATTAGCACCATCGATCTCTGGCCAGGATGCAGACTGAACCCCTCCTTGGCTGATTTATGAGAAAGGTACCGAGACAAGAGCATCGACAGACTGGCTCCTGGGGTGTGGTCCGGGGTGTGGTCCAGGCTGTGGCTGGAATCCTTTCAACACCAGCCTTCCATCAGGAGCGGAGACCTCAGAAGTGAAGAAGAAGAAAAAAGCAGAGAAGTAGAGGCCGACAATTTGTCATCAGTTGGTAGTCTGAGGCAGCATAGGTAGAAAAAGCAGCCTGGAGGTTTAGGAGGACAAAGCTGGTAGAATGAGGACCATCAGAAGAGCAAAGGTTTAGGTGAGCAGTTTATCTGGAGAAGTCAGGGTCAAGAGTAAAAGCTTAAAGGCATCTGGTGGCCTCTGCCTTCCCACTCCTTGCAGATGGGGACTTGCCTGTCATTTTCAGATCCAGCTCTGAAGAATTCCTGCATCAGTCCTCACTGAGAAGACAGCATTTTAGCAGTAAGCTCAGCCCCTGACCCAGGGGATTTAGAATTAAGTCAGCGTTCTGGGATATAGAGGCCTGGCACAGTGGGCAGACTCCCTCTTCTCTCTCAGGTATGAGTCTCCTTTGCTGTAGTCCTGGGTCCTGCTCTGCTGGCCCGAGCCCCAAAATAGGTATGCTCTGTGCTGCCAAATTGGCCTTGTATGTGACTTTGTGCCTTCCGTCTAATCTTCTGTCTGATTATGCTACCCAAGGCTTCTGAATCCTACCCTATGGGGGCTTGTAACCTGCTGCCTCCCATCAGCCTCCCATCTCCAGGCATTCATAGATCCCTGGGGGGCCCTGTGGTGGTAAGAGGTATGAGCTGACTGTTACCCCTCTGCCTGGCTGGCAGCTGGATTGCAGCCTGCAAGATCATGAGCTGAGGACCCAGTCTGCTGTGGCCAGGCCTCTATATCCCAGATCACTGACTTAATTCTAAATCCCCCAAGTCAGAGGCTGAGATTGTTGCTGAAATGCTGTCTGCTCAGCAAGGACTGATGTGGCAACTCTGCCAGGCTGGATCTGAAGGTGACAGGCAAGCCCCACCTTCCATAGACTCCCAACCCATGGACACTGTGAGATAATAAGCACAGGTTGTTGTAAGCTGGTAAATATCTGATAATTTGTTATCCAGCAATAGAAAAAGAGCCACCATATTTGAGCTTTCTGCTGCCTCCTCTGGCCAGGCTGTCTTGTTTGTATGTGACCTGGTCCCCCCAGTGTCATGTTCTATCCTCCCAGGGCAGAATGTCCTTCCAGCAGCTGCTCTGCAGTCTGGCTGGCGGGACTTGTGTGCCTCAGTGCTGCCTTCCCCTCTGTTTGGGCTGAGATGAGACCCAGAGCATGACAATGTCCTCAGAGGAATGTAGCAACTCATCCCCTAGTGGTTTCAGGAACACAATAGTAGATCATGCTTAGATCTCCAAGCCTCCTGCTGGTATTGCTCTTGCCACCCAAGTTCTAAACGGATTGAGAAAAGACAAAGGAGTTGGCAGACAGAGACCAACCTAGCACCTTTCCTACTGATGAGGATGGCATGTGAGGAAGAGGGTTAGATCTATAGGCATGGGGGCATCCGATCACAACAGCCCAGCACCAGGCAGGCCCCGGCCCAGGCAGCAGGCACGGGGAATGTGGAGCAGAAGGTGGGCTTCCTGCAGCGGGGCTACTCCCAAGCAGATGGAGACAGCAAGGGGCTGGGTACACGAGGCTCTCCCTCATGGCGGAGGCCACTCCACTTTTGCTGAGCAGAAGTGAGGAAGACCAGAGGTCACAATGGCCTGTTTGTTAAGATTGTTTCTGCACGGAAGAAAATACCAGGAGCAAAGAGGCATCTCCCCTGACATCCACTATTGGTAAAGGGGAGAAGCCTCAGATACACGAAGTCCTCTCTGGCTAACCTTGCAAAGCGGGGACAAACCATCCCACCCGCAGCTCAGCTGACAGGCTGGGCATGTTCAATTCCAATGAGAGTGGAGGCGAAGCCAAAATGGCAACAAAACACACCAGTAGATACATTTACTGAGCACATAGTTCTTAACCTAATTGAGCTGTTTGGTCAGAGATTTCCTGGTGAGGGGAATGTCTATTAGTTACACAGTACCAATTCTTTAAAAAAAAGTTGTGGTAACATATATGTTATTTTATATGATATAAAATTTACTATTTAGCCATTTTAAATGTACAGTTTGGTGACAATAAATACATTCACATTCTTGTGCAAACATCACCACTATTCATCTCCAGAACTTTTTCATCTTCCCAAAGCAAAACTGTATCCATTAAACACCAACTCCCCATTCCTCCCTCTAGCCCCTGGTAACCACAAATCTACTTTCTGTCTCTAGGAATTAGCTACTCATATGTCTAGTCAGTTCAGGCTGCTATATAACAAAACTACTATAGATTAGGTAGCTTAAACAACATATATTTATTTTTCACAGTTTGGGATCTGCCCCCAGCCTGCATTCAGAGTAGACCAAATACAGAGTAGACTTTCACAGGATTTAGGTTGTCTGGCCAGTATATGTGGTAAAAATTCCTCACTGTCAATATTACCCTCATAACCCTTAAATCACCCCAAAATTACACTGAGTGACGCCGCTCAGTGAGTCAATCACCACCAGTTTCCCCACCTGCGTGGCAACTGCGTTTTTCCCCCTTGAGTTGAGCATTGGATGCAGTGGTTGACTTGTGTTTAGAGGCCATTTTATATGAAAAATTTGAACCTGTATCAACAAAATCACCTTCAGGATGGCAAGATGCTCACCAGGTGGGCTGCCCTAGATGCTGAGACTGTCCTTGAGGACAGCAGAGCCCTAGCTCCACTCCCTGCTTGTGCCAAGGCACAGGCCCACTGGGTGCAAGAGGTAGGTGGCAGGTGCTGTGACGTGGTCTTTTCTCACTCTCTGCAGGTCAAAATGGGTTTAATTTGCATATTCCCTCTTAAAGGGCATATAATGTGGCTCCACTCTCAGCCACAGGCAGCTGGTGGCAGCTGGTTTTCCTGCTGGTTCCAGGGTCTTTCTTGGTCTACCTCTGCCTTGCTCCTCTTTGGCCCCATTGGCTGGGAGCACCTTTGCTTTCTGACCTCAATGTGGCTTTTGGCGTTGGCTCCACTCCTGGATTAACAGCTCCCAGTGATTTGGCTTCTGGATTGTTGGATCTCTTTAGCCCTTACATTGTGGTCTTTTGTGGTGTGGTTTGCTTTGGGGTTAACTTTTCAGCTTGGACTGTTGGACTTTGGGGTTCAAGTTCAAAATGAAGTGCCTTGTCCCCACCTCAGAGTGTTCCAGGCCACCTCTTACCAGGGGCCCTCTCCATTGGAGGGCCAGGTCACACACTGGAAAGCTCTCGTTCTTCTGGAATCTGCTTACTAGTTTGGTCCTGGTTATTGCTTGGAATTTCAGGTCTGCATGGGTTGCTCTTTCTCTGGGATATCCTGGTTCTGCCCGAGCAAGGAAGGAAGTTTTCCATATCACTTCTGAAACATCTTCTGGGATCTAGGTTGTTATGTGTACTCTGATGGAGTGTTGGAGCAGTGCATGAGGTTCATTTCCTGAACATCTCTGTGCACCGTTGTTATGCTCCATGCTTTCCCTGCCCAGTGGAGGACGGCCAATCATCACAACCCCAGGAGAGTGGTGTTAACATCTCCCCACTGTGGTCAGTGAAAACAGATACAGATAGCTCAAGCAACTTGCCCAGGGGCTCACAGCTGGTGATCAGCAAATCCTGTTCTGCCTGATTCCAAAATTCATACCTTAACACTCCACCACAGAGTGCCCAGCAAAATCCTAAAAGTGGGTAAATCTTATCTTAGTTTCTTTCAGCATCTTTCATCCCTCTACACTCCATCCATGAAACCACAGTTCAATACGGTACCAGATGTTGTCCCGGGCTCTTGGGCAGAACCCTAAACTATAGTTTATTCCTAAATTTCCCCACTCATTCTCAAATAATTTGCCCTGAGGCCATCTCAGCAGACTTGGCACTGGCCTGGGTAATTTATAGGGCAAAATGACTGCAATGTTAGTAGGAGTCCGTGATTCCATACTCTTTCATTCTGTTAAAATATTTGCACTTTAATGAAACTCTAGCTCAGAGGACCAATGGTAGGAATTTGAAATGTGTGGTAACCCTGGAATGGCAAATATTTTTGGGTAGGTGTTGTGGCCTGAACCATGTTCCCCCAAAATGTGTATGTTGAGGTCCTAATTCCCAGTACCTCAAAATGTGGCTATATTTGTATTTAAAGAGGTAATTAAGTTAAAACAGAGCACTAATCCAATATGACTGGTGTCCTATAAGAGAATATTAGGGCACAATTGGCACAGAAGGAAGATGATATGAAGACATACGGGAAAAAATGGCCATCACCAAGCCAACTCCAAAAATGGCCATCTCCAAGCTTAGAGAGGCGTCAGAAGAAACCAACCCTGCTGACACCTTGATCTTGGACTTCCCAGCTTCCAGGACTGTGAAAATATGTTTCTGTTGTTTAAGTCAAGTCTGCAGTTCTTTGTTATGACAGCCCTAGCAAACTAATACAATAGGCCTTGTCAATATACTGCAAATCTCAAGTCATGCAGCAGAGGCCAATGCATATGGGCGGGAATCGCAAGCTCCAGCGTCCCCTTGGCAGGGAGGGAAAAGGCACCAGCTCCTTCCTGGCTTCCTGTCAGTAAGTGCTGCAAGGAGCTAAGAAGAGCTTTGTGGTCAGCACATCTAAGCACTTTGATGGGATACATGAGATCAGAGACATTGTAATTACCTTCCAGGAGCCAGACAGAAAGGCAGGGTGATGGAGTGGTAGGAACAGCTTGGAGCCAAGCATACGTAAATCTAAGATCTGCCATTTGTGCTATGCAACCATGGGCAGGTCAGCACCCTCTCTGGGCTGTGGTTTCCTGAGACAGGAATAACAAGGCCTACCTCACAGGGCTGCAAGGATTAAGTGGGTGTTCCATATTATTAGGAACACATGTCCTTCAGGAGCAATCAGGAAATGACATCCCATAAAGTGCAAAATGGGCTGGGTGTGGTGGCTCGCACCTGTAGTCCCAGCACTTTGGGAGGTCCAGGCAGGAGGATCACTTGAGGCCAGGAGTTCAAAACTAGCCCCAGCAACACAGTAAGACCCTGTCTTTACAGAAAAAAAATTAAAAATTAGCCAGGCTTGATGGTGTATACATGTAATCTTAGCGACTTGGGAGGCTGAGATGAGAGGCTCTCTTGAGCCCAGGAGTTTAAGGTTGCAGTGGGCCATGATTGTGTCACAGCACTCCAGCCTGGGCAACAGAGACCTTGTCTCAAAAAAATAAAAAAAAAATAAAAAAAAATAAAGAAAGTGCAAAATGGCAGAGTGATCTTATGGCTGTCTTTCCTTATTCTTCCCAGATTAAGATAATTCACTGTGGGTGGCACCTGGCTTCTTGCTCACGTCTCAGCCATACGTCCCAGTGTCAGGAGATGCAGGCCTGGCTCTCCTTTTCTGGAGCTGCAATTTAGGACTTGTCCTGTCTGGGCCTCATTCTCACCCTATCAGTCACACATAGGCCCGGAGAGGCAACTCTGACCTAGACAACAGCAAAGTTAATAAAAGGGATGAGAATAAGCCCTTTGTGGCTACTGTGATGGGGAGGAAGCAACGCTTGCTCTTTTCAGCCCAACATGCACTAAGAACCAGACCAAGCATGAGTCTGTTAGCCAGGAATGGCCTACTGTCATTGTCACCATTGCTGGGTCATGTGGCCTGGCAGGTGGGAGCAAGCTGACTTCAGGTGAAGTCTGGTGAGAATTCCCATGTCGCAGCATGCAGGAAACTCCAGGGCCAGCAGCCGTGCCCTCACTGGGGGCTCTAGTTGCACTTGCCTCTTGGCAAAGAATTGATATGAGCCATAGCAGGTTATGGGCATGGAGGACACTGGATGGGTGACTTTGGCTGAGCCTCAAAGGGTGACCCACCCTCATCCTCAAAGAAGAAAAGCTGATTGGCAAAAACAAAAACAAAAACAAAAACAAACAAAAAACCAGCAGTGGAGAGCACATCTTTTCCAACAGACAGAGCCAATCCGAGGGATCTTAGAACCTTGAAGCTCAGCAACAGAGTCTTAGGGAGCTGGTAGGGAAGGCAGCTGGGAGACAGCCCTTTGCTGGCAGTAGTGGGAAGACACATGGGCACTGTGGAGGAGGCAGAAGTGCTGGCAGAGAAAGAGCGACAGGGCTTCAAGGAGCTTCGGTAATTTAGTGAGCAATTGGACATCAGGCAGGAAGCAAGCACAGAAAGTCCAAAATGTCCTTGAATTCAGGAAAGTCCCCAGGCCAGTCTGATTGCACTAAACCAAGGCTTCCATCGCCCCCATCAGTGAATTATTTAAGAAGCTATTTCCAACGTGTGGCAGCGTGGACATTATGTTGAGTGAAAGAAGTCAGATAAAGGAGTAGGTTTTCTATAATTCCACTTATGTAAAATTCGAGAAGAGACAAAACCAGTTTACGCTGGCAGAAATCTGAACAGTTATTTTCTAGCTAGGGATTGGCTAGAACGGGAGGGGATTGGCTGGAACGGGAAACAGAGAGTGTTCTGGGGTGATGGAAAAGTTTTCTATCTTGATTGGGTGGTGGTTACTTGGGTACAAAACTCAATGAACAGTACAGTTGAAATCTATGCATTTTATTGATTTAAATTGTACTCCAATACAATTAACTGATACACACACACACGCACGCACTTACTTCCAAGCACCTGCTATGTATAATGCATTGTGATAAGTATCTATAAGTTACAAGCAAATCAAAATAGAACCTGCCCTAAGAAAGTTTACAAAGAATTATAGTAGAAACAAGATAAAAGACATGGTCCCCAAGTCATAGTTCAAGATAGATAGTGATAGCGTCCCCAAGAGAAATAGGTATAAAGTGACATCAGTAGTCAGAGGAAGGAAGACGACCTCTGGCTGGAGGGACTCATTAGGCTTCATGGAGGAGGCAGCACGTGAGCTGGGCCTTGAAAGAGGTGGACAAGAACATTCCAGGTAGAATAAAGAGCAAAATAAAGGCAGCGCGGCAGTATGGCTGGGAAGCAGCAATAGTTCAATCTGCTTGAGATGCAGATCATGAGAAGAGAGCAATGACAAAAACGGTTACAAAGCAAGTAGGATCAGTTTGTACAGGGCCTTGAATGTCAGGCAAAAGACTGGATTTAGCCTGGCCAACATGGAAAAACTCTGTCTTTACTAAAATATACAAAAATTAGCCGGGTGTGGTGGCACACACCTGTAATCCCAGCCACTCCAGAGGCTGACGCACGAGAATCGCTTGAACCCGGGAGGCAGAGGCTGCAGTGAGCCCAGATCATGCCACTGCACTCCAGACTGGGCAACAGGGTGAGACCCCATCTGAAAAAAAAAAGAGAGTGGATTTGAGCAGAGGTGTGATATTGCTGTAATGTACAGGTTGGACCTGGGTGGAGAGAGTATGGAGGGTGGGCCTACTTTTCACAGCCATATAGTGCCTTGCCTTCCAAAGACTGATCCATAGACCAGAAGCATTGGCATCACCTGGGAGCTTGCTAGAAAGGCAGAGTATCTAACCAATAAGACCTAGTGCATCAGAATCTGCATTTTAACAAGATACATGGATAATTCTTAGGCAAATCTAAGTTTTAAAAGCACTGATCTAGATGTTAAAAGCACTGGTCTGGAAGTGAGATAATGGATCGTTTTCTGTACCAGCAGAGGGATCTGAATCAATCCTTCACTACCCCAAATCCTGAGCCCAACAGGGAATATAGGTAGATAATTGATCCTCATGTTGCTGTTTGACGTAACAGGAAGGACAGTTCACTCCTGGAGGCCCACTGAAGAGCATGTGAAATCTCAGGGTGAGGAAGGGGTAAACAATCTAAAGCAGAAATGCTGTCACTCTTCCATTTCATGTTGGCATCTCATCATGAAGGCCTCTGTGGATTAGTGATGCTTATCATCATTAGTGATGATGTGGATCAATGCTCTTGGGCTATGGTGAGTGGAAGCCAAGATTATTTCATCTGAATAATTTATCATCCCCCAGCATTAAATATTGAAGATGTGGCCAGGTACTATTGAGTTCTTTTAAAGGTTATAGACCCTGCTGATCCTTTCTTGGCTGCCATTTTTAATTAGGTCTCCATATGCTTTGCCAGACTTGGTCAGACAACAAGCTACTTTTGTCTGAACCGTCTGTGAATTCTCCTGTTTTGAGTCTCCACTTAGCCAGCACCTTGACTTGTCAATGATGAAGAAGCAAGAGGCAAGGAAATCATGGGCCCATCCCACTCAAAGGCTGACTCCCTTCAAGCTGCTTCCCAGTGTTTCTGCTTCATTGATGATCTTACATCACCTTCCAGAGAGTGACGGAGGACTGGCAGAAAGGATGTAAGCATGGGCCATTCCGAATATACTAAGAACTTAGTGAAGACATAGGGATCTATAACTTCTATTCAGACTCACAGGGAATGTTCTGGAGATAGGTCATGGTTCTCCTTTAACTACAAATCTGGCATCAGGTCTCAGGGAATGCCTGACAGCTTCAAAATAAGTTATGAATCTAAATAGCAACAACCGAAAATGCTGAGTTCAGACCCCCAGTCTATTCTTCTGACGAATATTAGCAGGAGTGCTTTAATTGCTAGCACCTGGGAAAAACAGGCATTCAAGTTCTGTTGTGAAAAGACCAAGCTGACAGTCAAGAGACTTCACCTGGGCATGAAGATCAGTTCTGCCTTCTCTTGTTCTTCCTCATACCAGCGGAATGACTTCGTGAGTTCTTTGATCTATTTGAGTCTTAGTTCCTCATTTGCACAATGTGAACAAAAACACTGCATCATCGGGATTTTGTGAGAACCACTGAGTGTTCTGAAGCAGTTCAGCCACATTAACACCAGAACCTACTGATGAATTCCAGTTCTGTAAAAGAATCTAAGTAGCCCAAAAGGCCCTACCATAAGGAATCCCATTCCTCTTGTACAAAGAAGCAAATAGGCTTTAATCTCATTGAAAGAGTAGTTTGGGAGCATCTTTTTTAAAGAAACCAGAATAGAAAATTATTTTGAGTGCATCTTTAGGGGAGGAATTCTTTTCCATTACCCAGCCTACCATATAGAACTGTCTTCAGAGCACTTAAGAAAACCAAATCTAGAGATGGCACAGGCAGACCTGTCTTCTCTGGAACGCTCAGAACCTGGAGCATGCCTGCTCTGGCCCCTGGCCTCTCATAAAGCAACTCTCTCCCACAGATTAGGAATCTTTCAAGAAGAGGCTTTTGTGGTTCTCATTTGTGCTATTGCTGTCAGGTTAGAATCTTTGCTCTTTCTCCAGCAAAGAGGGAGAAAAGTGATTACAAGACTCTTTTACTATCCTATATTTGTTGCTAGCCTGAACAACCTCTAAAGATCTTCCAAAAGTCAAGATTCTGGGACTGTTCAGAACTCTTACAGACTTCTTGGCATACATTAAAATGTGCAAAGAACACCTCCAGTGTCAGCAACAAACAAACAAACAAACAAACAAACAAAAAACCTAAACAAAAACAACAACAAAAAACCTCTCTAGGAATAAGCCATTCAAAAGAAGTTGCATTCTTTTGGAGAATCTCAGAAGTACAGTTTGAGAGAAATAAGATTGATCTAGAAAGATGATTTTCCCACCCACGTAGTCACATTCCTGCTTGAGAATTTATAATGATCTGTCTGGTTTCCTAGTTCTGTATGTATTTATTCATTCACTAGTAAACATTTGTGGAAATGCCTATATTTGCCAGGTACTGTGACTGTGGGGTTATGGCAGGAACACAAGAGGGATATGGTCCCTGCCCCATAGAGTGTATACTGCAGAACCTCAGTTCTGACAGCCCTCTCCTAAACTCTGGAGTTCATTCTTTGCCCAGTCAGAAGGAATTTAAAATACAGTCCCATAAGATTATAATGGAGCTGAAAAATTTCTATAGCCTAGTGACATGGTAGCTGTTGTAAAGTCATATCACACTTACTGTATTTTAAAAATAAATTTAGCATAGCCGAAGTGTACAGAGTTTGTAAAGTCTACAGTAGTACACAGTAATGTCCTAGGCCTTCACATTCACTCACCACTCACTCACCCAGAGCAACCTCCAGTCCTGCAAACTTCATTCATGGCAAGTGCTTTATACAAGAGTATCTTTTTTTTTTTAACCTTTATATCAAATCTTACTGTATCTTTTCTATATTTAGAAATGTTTAGATACATAAAATATTTACCATTGTGTTTCAATTGTCTACAATAATCAGTACAGTAACTTGCTGTACAGGTTTGTGTCCTAGGAGCAGTAGACTATAGCATATGATCTAAGTGTGTAGTAGGCTACACCATCTAGGTTTGTGTAAATGAACTCCATGAGTTCACACGATGATGAAACTGCCTAAGGATGCAGTTCTTGGAATGTATCCCCCATGTTAAGCAACACACGATTGGACTTTAATATCCCAGTGACTCATCAAATCAGCCCTGCTCTAATCTTAAATGTTGTTGGTTCAAGTAGCTCCAGCCTTCCCTCTGAAGTATAGCAAAGGAGGAACAGCATGATGCCTGGGATCTGATAGACCAGGGCTCCAACTTGGCTCACCCACTTTGTGGCTGTGGGGTGGAGCTTAGGATGAATTACATAAGTTCTCTAAGCTTTAGTGTCTTATCTGTAAAATGGGTATGTTGGAAGGCTTAAGCAAGCTGAGTTTTGAGAAGTGCCCTGTTCAGGGCCCAGTACAGTGAGTATCCAATAAATAAATGATGGCCATTATTACTATTATTCCCCTGTGTTTGTTTAACTGGTCTTGTCCTATAATCTTGTACTTGAGTCCCTGTCCTAGTACTTTGGCCTGAGACTAGCATCTTGCCCTACTCATTTAACAACATTTTTCTCATCACTTTATATTATGAAATTTTCAGGCACAAAGAAAAGTTAAAGGAATTTTAAAGTGAACATCCGTATACCAACCACCTAGACTTTACTATTTTTTACTGTCTTTGTTTTATCACATATGTATCTATTTTTCCATCCCTCTATTCATCCATCAATCCATTTAACTTTTTTCTTTTGAGGTAAATTTTACAATCAAAGCAATGCTCAAATATTTAATGTTATGATTTGTTGAGTTTTGATAATTGCCTAAATCTGTATAACACAAACCCCTATCAAGGCATAGAATGGTACTGTAATCCCAGAAAGTCCCTTATGCCAGCTAATTCCCACCATTCCTTCCTCCCCAGAAGCACCATCAATCTGATTTATTTTCTATCACCGTTTTTTTGATGGATAGCTCTCTTTTTTTTGTACATTCATTTTGCTTATTCTAGATTTCAAATAAATGTAATTATAATGTATATACAGTAGTACATACTCTTTTTTGTCTGGTTTCTTTCACTTAGCATGGCTTTGAGATTCATTGATGTTGTTTTGTGTATTAGTAATTTGTTCCTTGTTATTACTGAGCAGCATCACATTATATGAATATACTGCAGTTTGTATATCTGTTTTCCTATTGATAGATACCTGGGAGTTTCTTAGTTTTGGATATTATAAATCTGAGCTCTTTTAATAAATATATATTTCATTTCACTTGGATAAATGCCTAGCACAGAACTTCTGGGCCGTAGGGTAGGTGTATGCTTAGTCTTACAAGAAACTGCTAGATACCACTATACCTCCACCAACAATATATGAGTTCCAGTCACTCCACTTCCTCACCAACATTTGTTGTTGTCAGTGTTTTTAATTTTAGACATTCTCGTGGCTATGTAGTGGTATGTCTTTTGGTTTTAATTATTTGCCGCTCCCTGATGAGTAATGGCATTGAACAACTTTTTGTGTCCTTATTGGCCATATGTATACCTTCCTTGTAAAGTATCTGATCATATTAATTGACTACTTTATAGTTGTCTTTTTATTATTGAATTATAGTAGTTATCATCCTAGATAATAGTTTCTAGTTGTGTGAATGTTTTATCCAAGTCAGCAGCTTGCCTGTTTTTCTTAACTGTCATTTGATGAGCAAAAATTTTCAATTTTGATAAAATCTATCATTTTTTTATTTTATTATTGTTATTTGCTGTTTCCTATCTAAGAAATGTTTTCCTACTCTTAAGTTTTAGAGACATGCTTTCCCTTAAAAGCTTTATTATGTTTATGTTAACTGCTATGTTCAGGTTTACGCACACATCATGTAACATTTTCTGTTTGATGGGAGGTAGGTGCTGAGGTTTATTTTTTAGCATGTGAGAATCTAGTTGTTTCTATATCATTTATTGAAAAGGCATTATTTTCTTTATTGTATTGCTTTAGCACCTTTGTGGAAAATCAAATGAACATTTGCTTCTGACCAAGATGATGTAACAAGTACCAGACTGACCGCTGAGACTTAAAATACTAAAAACCTTAAGGAAAATCTATGAACCAATGGCTTCCACACTGGGCAACAGGCAGCATGAGAAAGTCATCCCCCTGACAGGGGAGGCAAGTGAGGCGGCCCGCGACGGCCCCAGCTGACTGTCTGGAGAGTCTCCGAGCTGCAGCGCCGGGAGGAGGGACCCGTGCAGAGCCTTGTTGTGTCACCGCTGAGGAGTCCGCATGGAGGCCCCGGAGGCCACCGCCTGCCAGACGCAGAGGAGAGAGCCGCCCAGGACCCGGAAGTGACCCGGAAGTGGGCGCTCACAGCCGAGGGGGTGGGGCAGAGTCCTTCTGGGCCGGTTCCCTGTGCTTCGTGTGCGGCCCACACTGTCCTGGACTTTCTCAGTGTCCCTTCCCCACCTTGGCCTTCATGGGCTGACTCTGCATCCGCGCTTGTTGCTACTCTGTGTTAGGCTCGTGGTGGGGGACGGGGCTTCTCTGCTCTTCCGTCCTGCCTCCCAGTCTTCTCAGGAGCCCCCCACGGAGGCCTTGGAAAAGAGCTCTCGTGTGAGTACGGATGCCCGCTCCTTGTGTCTGGGGCTAACATTGTTGTGCTTAGGCCACACTTAAGAATTTATTACCATTTTAGCTGTTTCCTTCCAACCTGCTTTTTCTGGCAGCCATGTCCTCCTCCATTTCTGACAAAGGCGTAACAACCGTGTGTCCCCCACTTTGGTCGCAGGCGCTTGTCACTCTTTGGAATTATGTTCACTTCATTGTGTCCTGGCCTCACCTCCTCAGATGGGCTCAAGAAAACTTACGATGTTTTAGAATGTCAGGCTTTTTCTCGTTATTAGAATGAAATCCACATCCTCCTAAGCGAAGCAGAACTCGGCCTCATTCATTTTAACAAACATTTGCTGAATGCCTTGCTTGTCAGGCTCTGCACATGCAGACAAGATGAAACATGGCCTTCGCTGTCTGCTCGCAGAGCATCTACTGAATCAGACGAGGAGCTGTCACTGCAGGATGTGGTCATTGTCTTTGTTTATGACAATTGGGCACCCGAGGCTGTCTGGGACAGCCAAGAGAGCTTTCATCTGGAAAGTAAAGCTCATGTGGATGTCTTGCAGGGGAATAGAGGTTTCCAGGTGGGCAAAGGAGGTGAGGACATCCTAGGCAGAGAGAATACCACACCTACAGTCACAGTGGGATGAAAGAGCAAAGCTGTCCTCATGAGGGCCTGGCCCTGAACCCCAAGTTTGCTGCTGGAGCTCCCTGACAGTCACCAGCCATCTAGATTTTATACCAGACAACTCCCCACCACAAACACAAGCCTATGCAGGTGGGCCTTTCGGGGATCCTGTTGTCCTTGTCATAGCTTTATTATGCCCTCCCATGATGCAGGATCCCCGAGTCTTTGTCATCCACCCTCCCAGACCACGAGCTCCTCAAAGGCGGTGATGGTTTTACACATCTGTGCATTCCCTGCACCCAGCCCAGTGTCTGGCTTGCTAGAAGCTCAGGAAGTGTTGGATGAACTGAAATCAAATAATGTTCCTGAATGCCCCATCAGGGTGTTTGGATCACTCTCTGGCTGCTGTTCCTCAGATCTGAATGCACCCCCAAAAAGCAGGGTGTCTAGGAGGTCAACATACAGATTTCATGGTCTTTTTTTTTTTTTTTTTTTTTTGAGACGGAGTCTCACTCTGTCACCCAGGCTGGAGTGCAGTGGCACGATCTCGGCTCACTGCAAGCTTTGCCTCCCGGGTTCACGCCATTCTCCTGCTTCAGCCTTCCGAGTAGCTGGGACTACAGGTGCCCGCCACCACGCCCAGCTAATTTTTTTGTATTTTTAGTAAAGACGGGTTTTCACCATGTTAGCCAGGATGGTCTCCATCTCCTGACCTCGTGATCCGCCTACCTCGGCCTCTCAAAATGCTGGGATTACAGGCGTGAGCCACCGCGCCCAGCCTTGTTTGTTTTTAATTGCAGCAGGTGGCGGAGGGGTAGGGACCATCTTACTCCAGGCTCTCATTACCTCCTGGAATTTGCAAGTCTTGTCTTTTCTAAATGTTAACTTTTAGTTAGCTGAATTATTCATTCATTCCCCTACCCCAGTGACATTTTGATTGCTGCATTCACTGTTTAAATTTTGAATGATCTCAGATTCTATTTGAGCCTGCCTCGGACACAGTAATAACTGCCACAGGAGAATAGAGAATCTCTTGCTCTGCAACAATGGTTTCAACTGTAATTTTACAAAGCAAGTAACTTCCGCTTAAACCAAGGAAACAACGGAGGAATCTGTTTTCAAATGTGACATTCTTTCCCATGGGAAGTGCTTTCAAATGTGTTTTGGTTCTGCCTTTTGCTTTTGCCTGCCTTCTTGTCTCTCACCAGGAGAACAATGTCATATTTTACTAGAACATAACTCTATGTTGGGTACATGGGATAAAAGGATGACTTGAAATAAAAAACACTAAAATTTTCTATTTAGTAGTTAATTGTGGGAAAGTTAAAATTATCAGATGAAAATATAAAGAATAGTTTATTTACACATAGTTTAGTACTCACTCAGATGTTTAAAATAAGTAAAAAACACACTTGTAGTTATGTTTATAGTTTTGGTTGCAGAGCGGAGGGAGAAATGAAATCTGGAGCATTCGGGCAGGAAAGCTCAGGAATGGCTTCAGATAAGTCACAGCGAAGCTGGTTCTTGAAGGATGCGTGAGAGCTGACAGGGGAGGGCTGTCCAGCAGAAGAAACAGCAAGTGCTACAATGCAGGATTAGCTAGTTTCTCAAATTTAATCTACCCAATTGTAACTAAATACCTATTTTCTTCATATCTCCTTTTTATGTACTTTGAACTTTTCCCTTTGTTTTTAAATGAAACTACCCCACCACCTCAAACATGAACTCGTCCCAGATGATGGGTCCGTGTTATTGTCTCCTTCCCTGTTTGAACTCTCAGCCTCATTTCTGTTTGACTCCCATTCCTTTTGTGATTTGACTTCACATTCTTTCTCATAACCTTCCTGAAAACTTCTTTCCCCTCTTGCTGCCATCTGGCTCCCTCTGGCCCCTCCCTGTCTGCTGGTGTGCAATGAGCATGCAGTTGGAAGGCTCCTTCTGAAGACGGATGGTGGCAGGGTCTGAAAATGGAACAGACAGCAAATAAATTCACAAATCTCTGTTTATATTTTCATCAATAATACACATTTAGCAAGTTTTTGTTGAATTCCTACTATTGAGACAGACATATGAACAAAAATTATCTAATATCTTGTGCAGTTATTTGGGCTGATAAGTTATACTAAAACATATTAAGTATTAGACATAAAGTGCTGTGGAACCTCGGCGGACTTCCCTTTTAGGAGGTCATGGAAAGCTTCACAAAAGTGATGATCAGGGCAGATCGAGGTTTAGAGGGTTCTGAAGCTTTTGAAGGTTGTCAGGATCAAAATGGAGTCACTTGAATTAAAATCCTAGCAAATGGGGGCAGAGAAGGCTGTGAAGGGAGGGTCCTCATGCATGTGTGCCTCATAACAAGAACAGTCACAAAAGATGGCAAAAACTACAGCCTTGCACGAAAGCCACAGTAACCTTACATAGAAAATACTTCTGCAAGGACGTCTATCCAGCAACTGCCTGTCTAACCTTGGACTGATGCCACCCTTGTTATTGAACCTTGTAGGCAAGGATACTTGATTCAAAATGCTTGATGTATTTCTTCTCATTTTGCCTTTAAAAACTTCCCCTTTGGCCGGGTGCGGTGGCTCACGCCTGTAATCCCAGCACTTTGGGAGGCTGAGGCAGGTGGATCACTTGAGGTCAGGAGTTTGAGACCAGCCTGGCCAACATGGTGAAACCCCGCCTCTGCTAAAAATACAAAAATTAGCTGGGTGTGGTGGCATGCACCTGTAATCTCAGCTACTCGGGAGACTGAGGCACGAGAATCGCTTGAACCTGGGAGGTGGAGGTTGCAGTGAGCCAAGATTGCACCACTGCACTCCAGCCTGGGCAACAGAGTGAGATTCCATCTCAAAATAAATAAATAAATAAATAATAAAAAATAAAAACTTCCCCTTGCTCCACTCTCCTGGAATATGCACATAGTTTATTATGACATTCACATTCTTATTACAATACTATTCCCAGATAAATATCATTTTCTTTAGAGAGTCTCCATCTCTGTTTGTTATTTAGCTTAAGATTATATAATTTGGATGGCCCTTTAACAAAAAAAAACCTTAATCCTATGATTTTACAAAAATGCAAATGTGCACATGGATACCTTGCTACATCTCTCCCATGGTCTTTGTAGAGACCTGTGGAATTGAGAGGCCTGAAGCTTAAATTTCACTGGCTTTGAAGTAAATCTGCCTCTGGAGATGGCATTTGCATTGAGTTTGGAAGGCTGTCTAGGAGTTTGCCAGACACAGGAGGAAAGGAATAATCTACCTGTCAGAGCTAATAGTATTTGAAAGGGCCAAAGACATGAAAAGCATGTATACCACAGCATGAATTGCATGAGGTTGAGTGATGGGACATGACATCAGAGAAGTGGTCCTGATTGAAGATGACATTGATGTACTGAGGGGTTCTGATTATATTCTACATCATATTTGATTTAACAAAAGAATATTGTGACCACATTTGTTTAAGACAACTTTTTAGGTATAGGATGAAGAATACATTTTCACTGAAAGTGCTTGAAATGCTTGGTGATTGATATCATCTAATTGCTGAGTCTTGGAATTACTGTACTGAAGTTTCAATCAATTAATTAAATCTATGTGTTTCAATAAAAATAGACTTTGGAGACATACAGTTAAGTGGAGGAAGTAAGTTGCAGAACATTGAAATGGTATGATACTGTTTATGTAAAACATTTTATAAACCCTGCACGACCATACCACATTCTGTTCATGGATACATACGCCAGAGGCTCACAGGAAGCTAATCTTGTATTTCCTCTAGGAGCAATGGTTTGGTAATTGAGAATTCAGTGTTCGTGGTAACTCTATAGAACATAAATACCACATGTAATGTGGGTCAATTGTAATTTATATAATATATAAATGCTAACAAATTTTAACTATTCATTCTGATGGTGGATACGTAGGTATTGTTAATTACTCTGTTATCTATATTTTGTTTTTGAAAAGAAAATTTGCTTTGGAATGTAAGCTTAGGATAACTTACACATTTTTTCTGTCTTGCTATGGATATTAGCTAGATATGTACACTCACAGTTCTCAACAAAAAAATAAAATAAATAAAAAGGAGGGGGCAGTGGATTTCTAATCAAGGGTTTCAAGAAAGAAAATTGCCAAGGTGGTTATCTTCTGTAGTGCATGAACATTGAAAGGTTCTTTGCAATCTCTGCATAGTCTCATTAGACTTGGATCTCACTTGCTTTAGAATCTGTGTTTAGATTGGCATGAAGTCCTTTCAGGATTCTGACCCTGTCTCAGCTGGCGGAACTTCACCCATTTGTCTTCCTCTTTGTAACATTGAGTAGATAAAAGTTCCTTGGAGCCAGCTTTTGGAAGGAGAAAGAGAGAAGGCAGACAGAATGAGCCCCTCCCTTGTGCATTAGCCAAGACATGGCCTGTGGCTCAGCATCCCTGCTGCTGGTGAGGGCAGCAGTCAGACACAAGACTCTCAGTCCTTCCAAGCTGCTTAGATGGTTGCCTTTTAAGTGCATAGTTCATATGGAAGCCAACAGGCTGGCTTTTCATCTTCACAGGAAGGAGAAAGAAGTTGCTCTGTCCCTTACTCCCCAAATCAGTGATTCTTTTGAGTATTTAGTAATGAGAATAGGAAGAGAATTCCCTTCTGTCTGGCTGTTTTGGAAACAGATGCTGCACTCAATCTTAAGTCTATTCTCAGTCTCCTATAGTAACACAGCACACATATAACTTCCTTATTTTTTCTTGTTTTATGTATTTTTTTCCTAGACTATTTTCAATCTTCAAAGAACAGGTAGTATATTTCAAATATGCTGCTTGTTAAACTGGGCAGTTTACCAAAATGCTGCAATACAACAGAAAGAATATTTGTCATTTTCCTAATGCCTGAGTCAGCAAGAGCTTTTGGGGGATAGAACATATTTGGTTATCTTTCTGGGGTCTAGTGAGGGTTTGTGACTCTTTTGCGCAACTTGTATTAAGTGTGTTCAATGTCTCCGGTGCTATGGGAAATCAAAAGTGAAATAGCAGAGAATATTCCTGATTCTTTAAGTTGAAATAATTATAGAATAAACGTAAGTCAGTGGTTCATGTGGCTTCAAGGTCTACCATATAGCTACAATATCATCAGTGGCCTCCGAATCTTCCTCTTCACCCTAACTCTTCAGTTAACCTATGTGGCTTCGTCTTCTGTGTTGTTAATGATCCATCCCATAAATAAACCTCACTGTCCCTTGACTTTAATATGTCAATGACCTTCAATTTGACTGCCTTTCAACCACCTATTCGTGGGGTCATATTCTTCATTGTGTCTTTACCTGGAAGTGCTCCATCTCTGAGATCTTAAACTTGAGTGTTTACACAGGACTTTTGCAGAGACTGCTATAAAGCCTTCATTTGCCATTGAAGGGCACAAAGTTGTTCAGAATAAAGCCTATATTTTCCAGCCTCCCTACTAGGTGGGTGTGGTGATCTGACTAAATTCTAGCTCAATGGAATGCGAGCAGAAGTGGTGTATGCAACTTCTGAGAACTGTCTCCATAGAAAAGGGGCAATCTATTCTTTACTTCTTCTTTCTTCTTGCGAGGTGGAATAAGGATGTGATGACTGGGTCTTGAGCAGCCATTTTGGACCATGAGTTGGAAGCTATGACATTCAGGGTGATGGAGCTACAATGTAGAAGGAGCCTGGGTTCCCTTATGATCATAGCACTCTGTAACAGCCCTGTGTTACCTACGTTTCTATGAGAAAGAAATAAGCCTCAATCTTGTTTAAGGCACTCTTCTTTTGAGTTTTCTGTCCTGTTAGCCATTTTCAATCCTAATGTCTACAGCCACAATCTCCTGTTAAACTGTCTTTTCTCCATTTTGTTTGTATTTCAACCTCCTTGAGACTTCAGTCCTGCTTCTTCCAAATTCTATCTTGGTATAATTTCCTTCTTTATCCATACTTCTTTCTACCCTCCATAGCCCATGCAATATACATCATGAAGTGATTCAGAGTTACATGGTGACCTGTCATTCCATGGGCTACACAGCAATTGTTTGTGTCTTTGTGTATATGTAATCATATTTTTGCAGATCATATTTCAAAGGGAAGCCCAGTTTCTCTCATCACAGCAGCTGTAGCCCAGGAGGACAACAATTTTACCAAGACCTCTGACTCTGCAGATGGAGCAGTGACACCAAGCAGAGCATTCAGGTTTGAGAGATGAGGCTGCAGCTTTGGAGACAGCACCTCGTAGAGCTCACTGGAGGGACGCATGTCCATTCAGAGAGTCCAGTGCATGAAGATGGTTCTCTTAGCGGTTGTGTCAGCAGAAGCCTTGGATGAATCAGACCTGGCAGCCCAGGCAGGAAGGCACTGCAGAGCATGAGATGAGCCTACATACCATACTTCCTCTGGCCACACTAGTTAGCAGGCATCACTGCCTCCTTAATGAGAAGAAAGCTGCAAGCCACAATCAGAGTTCATGATTCACTCATTGACTCTAATGTGGATGCTACATTGTAATACTTCTTCAATCATTTGTCACACCCATAAAGTTCTGAATTAAAGAGCCTAGCTAGATATTTTTCATATAGGAAACATGAATGAGAAAGGTGAGCCCTATCTAAGTCAAGAGTCTCATCCCTAAGTAGGTGAAAATAGTTATCTCCAGAAAGTGACATTCATGGAGTTCCCTTTTGTTTGTGTTTGCTACCCCCAAGGTAGAATTAGGTCTACCCTGTCCATCACCATAGTACCTTGTGCTATAGTAAAGTGGATTTACACCTTTCTCCTCCACTGGACTCTGAGGAGTCCCTTGAACCACTTCTCTACATGCTCATTTCTGTATCTCTGGCTCCGAGATAGAGATGTGGTGGAGAGTTAATCTTTGTTGATTAACTGAGGGAAAGAATCCTGACTACAGTATGGATCTGTAATCAGACTTTAAACTGGACATATAGTCACATAATAATAGAGTACACTGGGAGACTGCACACACACAAGGTGGATGCACGGTGCGATGCAAGCTTCCTAGGGGTAATTTAGCAGCAGTGTATGATCAGAAGTTGGAAGGAAGGTAGTATTGTTGTTGGATTTGGGTTCTATGTAGAATCATATCATGACTGATAGGTTGGCACAAAAGGCCTGCATGAGCTGTACTCTTAACTCACTCTCTTACACTTCATTCGGGTAAGAAATAGCAAGTGGTGTGAAATAGCATCACTCCTTGCCCTAGGAGATCTTGGTGTACAGTCCATGAACAGGAGCTGCCTTAGAAGGCGGAGGAGAAAGATTTCCCCTACCTGCTTCATGGAGGGGAGCCACCTGGCCCAGAGCTGTGACTCCCTCAGAGTTGGGGCTGGTCTGCTTGGGAAGGAAGTGTGGCTTTAGGGGTGGCAGGATTCCTGGGGGGCATCTTATGTGGGTATAACTGTAACACCCAGCTGGAGGCTTACCAAGCAGCTCTTCCCTGTGGGAGCCATGAGTCTATTATCAGACAGAGCTTTCCAGAAAATATCTTCTCACAAGCCTTGCTGCTGTTATTTTCTTACTCATACAAGCTTCCTCACTATAGCCTTCTTTCTTTCTCTGCAGAATCATCTCTTATTCTGAGCCAGGAGGATGCACTGGGGATCTCTTAATAACCAGTGCCCTGGAATGAACGAGAGAATGATGTGAATGGAGGATGGATGGATGGATGGATGTGAGGTTGGGGCTGGACAGAAAAATGACTGAACAAACAGGAAGAAATAGTAATAATAAGAGTGAAACTGAGAATTGAGGCAGAGACATTGAACATCTGTTTATCATCTTGCTTGGCTGGCAGGATAGGCGCTAGAGTTATCAGAGTCCAACAGTAGTTTCAAATACAGTTGGGATTTTATGCACATCCTACTCCAAGCCCTGCTCATTTATTATCCACTCATTGTAAACTCTTCATGATAGCTTTACCTGCACAATTAATAGAAGAATGGATATTGGAGGGTAGTGATGAGGATGGGAATGAAATATGTACATATCGTATTTCCTGGAAGACTTTGAGAAATGGGCTCATTCACACAGATCACCTATTTTTAACAAAAAGTCACCTTACAGAAGCACACTGCTTGGCAAACATCAACATGTCAAGGCTCTTGGCCCTGGGCTGCTGCAGATACTGGCCATGCCTCTGTCCTCACATCACCCACAGCGTCTGGTGCAAGAGCTCTGACTTAAACTAGTTTGTTTGCAACCGTGCATGTGCCAGCTTTTCAAATTGCACCACAAAAAATTCCTGTTAAGAGTCAATGCTTTAACAAATGCCTGGGCAGTTTTTCGGTGTGTGACAGGTCTGGTGACAAAGCCGTTAGCTCTGTGAAGCTAGGAACCTGGTCTCCTCTGGTTCCTGCAGTATGTCCAGCCCCTTGCAGAGCACCAAGCACAAGGTAGAGCTGAAATATTTGCCAAATGATTGCAGACAAGGGGCCACTGTGCAGGGGCTGGGATAGGATTTGTCTCTCCAGGACTAAGGGAGTTGTCTGTTTGTAAGGTCTCTGGATATGAACCCTTGACATACCACCCATGGGGCTTAATCAGTCTTACTTGAAGATGATGACAGGATTTGAATGTCTCATCTACTCTGTGATGTCATTGCTGAGCTACCAGTAGAGTGGCTACGCCTTTGCCCAAGCCTCTCGGGCCTCTCCCTGCCTTGTCTAACATGCTCTTCTGAATGCATTTGCTTGGATATGGGTCTCCTTCTCTTGAGTGCAGGAACTAGGTTTTCTTTGACTTTGTGCCCAGAGTGTAGAAGAGTGGCCAGTAAGGGTGGGTACTCCTGAAATGTTTGCTGAGTGAATGAATACACGGATGTGAAACCTCTCTGCTACCTTTCACTGATGGTCCCCAAGTGGGGCATGGGTAGGGAACAATAGTAGTAATGATGCATTTCTGGAGATATTCAGAAGTGCTGCTGGGAGATTTCTGTATGGAATCAGGGCAGAGAGGCTGAGTCACACGGAAGGAGCATGAGCTGGCTTGGCTACAAGCATGGGTTTTGGGTCTGATGGTCCAGGATCTGAATTGCTGGTTCCACTCTTACTCCCTATAAGTGACCTCTCCTCTCTGAGTCTCCATTTCCTCATCTACAAGACGCTTAGGGGGGAAAAAAAAGATGCTTAGGATTGTTGTATTATATGAGATAATACGTGGCACATGGTCAAGTGCTTAATAAGTAATTGTTATCATGTTTATTATTGATTAAAAGACTTAGACATATTTGGCCCAGCCAATAATTCTGGGGACTAAGTGGAGGCGGTTTACTGGAGGTAGAGGAGAGAGGTGACGTTTCTGACACCTCCTTTTCCTTTCTCCCCTTTCCCTTGAGTCTGGAATAGCTCAGGACCTGTTTTGATGTCTTCTGGAAGCCCCTCAAGGGGAATCTGAGGGGAGCAGGGCCCTCTGAGAGCCTCCCAGGGAGAGCAGTTAGTAGCTTCGCGAGCACCTTAGTGACAAGAAGACCTAAGCAAGGGAGAGTTGTAGACAGGGCTGAGAAAGTGACTGAGTGTGAAAACGTGCTTCATTCAGGTCCCCAAGTCCTGAACAGTCAGGGAATGATGTGTATAACAACACTTTGTGAAACCATCAATTAGCATATGCACTGTAGTTATTAGCATTACAATGTGCTTATTATCACATGTGTTTATGCTACGCAATGAGTCTTTCAGGTTATATGGCTTAGGCTATGTTCTTTACATTTGATAATTTTTTATTTTTATGTTTTACTTTTTCTTTCTTTCTTTAATTATTTTTTAGAGACAGGGTCTCTCTGTCACCCAGGCTGGAGTGCAGCGGCATGATCATAGCTCACCGCAGCCTCAAACTCCTTGGCTCAAGCAATCCACCTGCCTCAGTCTCCTGAGTAGCTGGGACTACAGGCACATGACACCACACCTGGCTAATTTTTAAAATGTTTTTTGTAGAAATGGGTTCTTGCTATGTTGCCCAGGCTGGTCTTCAACTGGAGCTCAAGCAATTCTCCCACCTCAGCCTCTTGAAGTGCTGGGATTGTAAGCATGAGCCACTATGCCCAACCTATATTTTTTATTTTTAAATTGACAAGTAAAAATTACACATATTTATGTTGTACAGCATGATGGGTTTTTTTTTTTTTTTAACAGGGTCTGGCTCTGCCACCCAGGCTGGAGTGCAGTGGTGCCATCTCAGTTCACTACAACCCCTGCCTCCCAGGCTCAAGTGATCCTCCCACCTCAGCCTCCCAAGTAGCTGAGACTACAGGTATACAACAACATGCCTGGCTAATTTTCTGTATTTTTTTTTTTGTAGAGATGGGGTTTCACCATGTTGCCCAGGTTGGTTTTTAACTCCTGATCTCAAGTGGTCTGCCTGTGTCAGCCTCCCGAAGTGCTAGGATTACAGGCATGAGCCACCGCATCCGGCCGTGATATTTTGATATATGTATATATTGTGGAATGACTAAATCAAGCTAATTAACATATCATTTACCTCACGTACTTATCTTTTTTGGTGTGATGAGAACATTTAAAATCAATTGTCCTAGCAGTTTTCAATTATACCATACATTGTTCTTAACCACAGTCACCATGTTGTATAGCAGATGTCCTGAACATATTCCTCCTGACTAATTCCTCCTGATGTTATACTTTGATCAACATCTCCTCAACCCACCCCCACCCCTGCAGCCCTGGTAACCTCTATTCTCTGTTTCTATGAGTTCAATATTTTTAGATTCCACATATAAGTGAGATCGTGTAGTATTTGTCTTTCTGGGCCTGGCTTATTTCGCTTAAAATAATGCACCGGGTTCATCCATGTCTCAAATGACAGGGTGTCCTTTTTTACATATTGCTTAAATTTTAATGCACCTACTCCCTCCAGAATCATAAATGAGAGTATTGGATCCAACAAGCATTTATTGAAGGTCTCCTAAACTTATGCAGAACACTGTGAGGTCACAAGGAAGAGACCTCTCCTGTTTCCATGGGGCCTACAAGCCAGTGTGCCCATTAAGCCATAATTTGTTAATTCGTGGTTTCAGCAAGGACGGTAAGTTGCCTTAGCTTTCCTCTCACTGCACGTGGCAGAGAGGCATTAGCCTGCGGAAGCTGGAAGCAGAAACCAGCCTTCCCTGGCAAATGCACAGCAGCCTGCTGGGCTGCACCACCTGGCCAGACACACACAAGGTGTGCTTCCACCCTGGGGAAGAATATCTTGTCATCTTAAATGCAGAGGCAGAGGTAGGGGTTCTTGCCTCTGACGCACATGCCCCATCCGCTGCATTTTATCTGCCACCTGGAGCAGTGATTGAAAGCTCATTTTATGCTTTGTTGAAATGCCAGAGTAATGTGTTAACCGGTTGTGGCTACTGATGCTCCAAAGAGTGACGTCTGCACGGCATTGCTAGGCAACAAGGCGGGCTCCTGTACCTCACTGGGCCACTCGCGTCACTGCCCCGCCTGCAGCCCCGGGCGCCAATGTCATGCTTAGGTGTTAACTGCAGCCCTTGCCTTGACTGCCGTGGATGCACTTTGCTGCCTGTCTGATCTCACAGACAGCAAGTTAATCATTGGATTGAATCTTGAAACTATCGGTTTTGAGGCTGCTTTATGGGGCATTTGTGCCTTGAGTACAGTGTCCCAAATTTCATTTTTAAAACATCAGCTTGGTTCCGGCTCCTCCCCTAAGTGGGGCAGGGTAAAATTAGACAAGATCTGTCATGGCTCTGATAATTCAGTTCAATTTAGATTTGACTTTTAGGGACACAGTGTTCTCAGGGGGATGATGCTTTTGCTTTGTTATTTGGAGTGTTTGCAGCCAGTATGGTCTAGGAGTGACCTTGTTCACGTTCATGGTGGAGCCAACAAGGCAAGAAGTGACTGGTAGGTCCTTTCTATGGCCAAGAGGATGGTGGCTTTTCACATGCAGAAATCCCTTCTGCATTCTTGGGGGCATCAAAATTACCAGCACAGGCAGTTAGTCCTGCAACCCTGTAACTCCTCATCTTTGCAGGGGAAATTTTGCCTTAGCACGGTTGTGGCTGTTCCGGAGTTCCTATGTAGGGGCAGCGTAGGGGTTTCATTCTAATTGAATGGGGATGAGGGAATTTCTGGAAATGGTTGTGTCACTTTACATAGCAGGGAAAAGTCAATTGTGTATGTCCAGATATAGGAGTAAGAGGATGATGGAGATTAGAGAAGATGAGCTGAACACTTGTCTTCATTTCCCCAAGATTTCAGCCCTCACACAGGGCGGGGCCTTGGTGGGGGTACCTGGGGCGGTGCACTGATGGCATCTTCTTAGTGATGAACACATGTTTTCAGTAAACAAAGTAAACCTGTGGTCCTAAGGGTGCTGGGTACCCCATCTAGTACTGTGGTTGTATACTTTTTTCACACATTGGGTCAAAGTATTATATATACTTCAGGGTGTAGAAGTGCTTTAGGCAAATTCCCTATCTTCTCCATAAGCCATTTGGCAAATATAATAATGTGTCAGTAGTGTCTGAGTTCATCCTTCTGTCATGAGTTATGTGAGGATTTAACAGGCCATGATCCCTTTAGAAATGGTACCGCATTAATAAAAGAAACAGTCATCAGTAGCTATTGCTTTTCTAGAATACACTGAGGAAAGGATTCTGGTCAAATAGGTCATTTGAGGCTATTTTGCAACCTTGAAAAGAGATGAAATGAAGTCAGTGAAATTCAAGACGTAATTTAGTCTATTAAGCTCCAGGGCAGAAGCTGGTGAGCTGAGATGGGCCCAGGTCCACCATGACCGCCTACATCGTGTCCTTTAGTGAGGCCAGTTCAACAACGTGCAGCCTGGCTCCATTTGCTTTCCCAGAGGGGTGGTTAGTGCAGTGGGTTTGGGGTCAGCTTGCAAGTACCTGGTCAGTATAGCATTGGTGTGAAAGCCTGCTTTGCTGGTTGTTACTGTGTAATCTTGAGACAGCCAAATACCTTTCTGATCCTCAGTTCCTGTAGCTATAACAGTAGGGCAGTCACCTTGATTGGCAGGTTGACTGGGAGAATTCAATGAGACAACAGCAACTTGCACTTGTTGAGCAGTTCTCGTGTGGCAGGTCCTGCACTCACTCACAGCCTCATTAGTCCCTCAGAGCCACCTTGGAAAGATGCTGTCGTTCTCCCACTTGACAACATGAGAAAACTCAACTCCAGAGAGGGCAAGGAACATGCCCAAGATCACACAGTATGGTAGGGAGAATTTGCACCCATGTCTGTCTGACCAGACCTCAGACTCTTAAATCTGCTTACCACCATGGCTCCTAAATGTTGCTGCAAAGTGGAATTACCTAGGCAGCTTTAAAAAGTTCTGATGCCCCGATCTCACCCCAGACCAGTTACATCAGGAGGTCTCGGGTGGGGCCAGGCATTGATTTTTTTTTTTTTTTTTTTAGACAAGGTCTTGGTCTGTCACCTAGGCTGGTAGTGTGATAATGTGGTCATTGCTCACTGCAGCCTCAAATTCCTGGGCTCGAGTGATCCTCCCGCCTCCGCCTCTAGAGTAGCTGGAACTACAGCTATGCATCACCACACCTGGCTAATTGTTTTATTTTTTGTAGAGATGGAGTCTCACTATATTGACTAGGCTGGTCTCAAACTCCTGGCCTCAGGGGATCCTCCCGAAGTACTAGGATTACAGGCATGAGCCACTGTGCCTGGCCAGGCATCAGGGTTTTTGAAACTCCCTGGTGATCCAGTGTGCATTATAGTTTAGGAACCACTAGCTTAAGAAATTCTCCTCTACTGTTGGCTGTTGATCCTAGCTGCTCATTAGAGTCACCAGGGGAAACGTTTAAAATATTACCAGAAGCCACATCCAATAGATTCTGATTTGCTTGGTCTGGGGTGGAGCCTTAAGTCACTCTGGATGATTCTAAGATGCAGCCAGGTAGAGACTGCTGTGCCACGTTATAGGGAAAGCACCCGGCACTAGTAAGCAGCTAGAGAATGTGGGCGGTTATTGAAAGTATGTATAAAATGAAGGTTTGGTTAGGATGTTCTTAAGGTCCCTTCCCACTTGCATTTGTAATTCCCTAGGAAAATTACTATTCACCTTTGTCTCAGTGTGCTGGCTCAAGGGAGGAATGCAGCCTGTACTTCTTCAACAAGTGTTTGGAGGAAAAAGGAGTAAGTGTAGGAGCAGCATCCTGGGAATATTTAGCCCAGTCTCTTGTGCCTCATATGCGTAGTTAGTTCACTAGTGAGCTCAATTCTACTTTCATCTACCCTCTTAGCCAAAGGAACTGAAAGTTTATTTTATTATGAAGTCAGAGAGTTGAATAAGGGAGAAAAAATCTTTGGAGAGCTTGAAATTCTTTTACCTCTGTTAATGTGAAGTGGCCTTTTTATATGCTGTGGAAATTCTATCTTCTGTTTTGATTTCTTTCCATGTTACTTATATATGTATTTCCATTTTTTTAGACAGTTATTCAGTCAGTATTGGCCAGGTTATGCCGCATTAATGAACAATTCCCCAAATCTCAGTGGTGTAATGTAGTAAGAGCTCATTTTTCACTCATGCTTCATAAAGTGGGTCCATGCATCCTGGTCACTGAAGGATCCCCTCATGTGATGCTTCTACAATTGCTGAAGCAGAAAAAGGAACATGGTAAGTGGGCATTGGCTCTAAAAACTTCCTGCAGGAAGTGACACGTGTGGCTACTGTTCACATTTTATTGGCCAAAGAACAGTACCTCACTTCAAAGGGCAGTGGAAAAGTGTGATTGTATTATGTCTTCAGAGGGAGCAAATAGAATATTTTGAACAGCTCTAATGACTAACACAACAAAATTTATATATATCTCCTTTTTGTTAGCACTACCCTGAGAACTTTGGCACCTGTCTAGAGTGTATCTCACAAGTAAACAGCCACAAACCCACAAGACAGTATGGATGTTGCTGCCCATGTCAGTAGGACACGCTGGAGGAAATTGACATGAACTGATGGGGTGTAAGGAGGGAGAGTTTTTCACGGGAATAGGATGAAAGGTGACTCTTCCTACAAAATGCCATAGAAGATGGTATGCCTGGAAAGGAGTAAACTGGTGTTCTGCTAGGGCATGCACTGCATGCTGTTAGCTGTTACTAAGGGATTACTATGTTAGGATGGATGGCAGGGTCCTGGGTATCAGGAGGGCTGAGCTCCTTTTCCCCACTTGTGTTTTATATTTATCTTGCAAAATCCGAAAGGAGTATTACATGCATAACCTATGTAGTACATTTTGAAATTTTCTCTCTCACTCTTTCTGTTCCCTCACCATTTCTACCTGCAGAAATCTTATGCATTCTACAAAGGACTCTTACCAAACAGGTCAGTGTGAGGTCTTCCTAGATCATCCTCCCAGACAGAATGAAGCCCTTTATGTCCTCACTGTATACTTACATACACTATTATAGCACTTTTCATATTGTGTTATAATTTGCCATTTATAAAATTACTTCTTTTAACAAAATTTAGTACCAGGTACTATTCTAAGTGCTTAACCAGTATTATCTTGTTTAGTCCTCATAACCTGCCTAACAGTGATTACTGTTACTACTTCCATTTCGCATATGAGACAACTCAGGCTCAGGAGTAGGTACTTTCCACAGGCCATTCAGTGAGAAAGCACTGGAGCAGGATTGGAGCCCAGGTAATTGAACTCCCTCAACTAGGTCAGGAGCCCCTGGGGAGCAGGTAGGTCATGGTTAGCTTTGTTTCCTCACCAGGCTAGCCCAGTACTTGGCCATTAGGAGTGTTTATTAGGTGAACAAGCACAGTAGTGAAACCTGTCGATGGACCATAACTTGATTAGCCTGTTTCCAAATTTTACGGTATTGTACTGCTACAAATATATTCTGTAAATTAGTTTGATTTCATTGGGGTTATTTGGGGTAAATTCCCTTAAATGAAATGACTCAAGGAATACAAGCAGTTTTATAGATAATTGCTTACATCACTCTCCCGAAATTTGGCATTTATCATTCCAACGGCTACTTTTAGGTGCACTGATTTTATCATCGCTTCCTCAGTGCTTTGTTTTTATTTTAACCAATTTAAAATGATATTTATAGGGGACCACATAGGCTGGGATTGGCCTGTAGATCTGGGGCCACTGAAGATTGATGAATTCATTCTGGGATTACCATGAGAATTATGAACTTTTATTTGGATTCCTGGACCCCTGTTGAAGTTCATTAGCTCGCTGGGAAGTTATAGAAGCCTGTCTTTGAAGTGGGGTGGGTTTTTTCAATCTAATAGACAGAACTGGGGCCTTTCAGTCTAATAGACAGAACTGGGCCTAGGAAAAAGAAGCAGTCAGCTTTCTTTGTGTTCCTTTTCTATTCTCTCAGATTAGACTGTGCAGTAGCACCGAGACCTGTGCCTACCCAGCCCCACACTCAGAGACCTCAGTTGTCCCCTGATGAAAAAAAATTTAAAGAGAAGGAACTCATTTTTACCAAATTATAAATGACTGATAATATTTTGGAAGCCCCAACCTAAAAGTTGGAGAAGGGGTTTGCACCTTAAAGAAACAAGGCAGAAAGGCCTGTGAACCTTGCTGTGTAATCCTGTGCCCTGAAGAGAATGGGGTTTGGAAGGTTCTTCTTGGCCCAAGGCCATTTGCAGGAAGACTGGCCTGGACTGAGAGGCAGCAGAAGAATAACCAAGGGCTTCCTTCAGTTTCCAGCTGAACAGCTGGGGTAGATTCTGGAGTTTGGCAGCAGGGCCTGCTAGAGCGTGGTTCCTGCCAAGCAGCATGCGGCTGGCCTGGTGGTGGTGAGGCTGATAACAGCAGCAGAAAACCTGTTCAAGCCATCGTTGGTGCTTCCCTGGGTCAACACCACAGCCTTGCATCTGGAAGCCTTCCAATCTCATCCACTTCTAATCCTTAACACAGTAATCTAAAAATGCAAATCACATTTTGTAACTCCTTGCTTTTTATCTTCCAATGGCTTTTTTTTTCCCCTCACCTAGAACAAAATCTAAACCCTTTACTGTGGACCACTGGGCCTCTTTTAAGCTCCCTGACCCCTCCTCCTGCCCCTCTCTGGTGCCCTTGCCCACCTTGCTGTGACCACAGTGGCCTTCGTCCACTTCCTGGAACACACCAAGTTCATGCCCCCCAACCCATCTCAACTTTGCACCAGCTCTTCCCTCTACCTGGTAGACAGATTTTTGTTCATAGGCCTCAGATCAAACGGCACCTACCCAGGGAAGCCTCTTAGTTCTCTATCCCACTTAGCCCTGTTTGCTATGTGTTTCTCATAACTGAGCTCCACAAGGCAGGGAGCTTGTCTTTTCTGTTTATCTCTGGTGTTTGCAATTCTTAGAATGGTATCTTGCACACAATAGGTAAACAACAAACCTTAATCCTTACAATAGCCCTGGGAAGTATTATTGTTGCTGTTTTTCAAATAAGTCTTGGCTGGGCGTGGTGGCTCATGCCTATAATCCCAGCACTTTGGGAGGCCGAGGCGGTGGATCACCTGAGGTCGGGAGTTCAAGACCAGCCTGGCCAACATGGTGAAACCCTGTCTCTACTAAAAACACAAAAATTAGCTGGGCGTAATGGTGCATGCCTATAATCCCAGCTACTCGGGAGGCTGAGGCAGGAGAATCATTGCTTAAACCCGGAGGTGGAGGTTGCAGTGAACCGAGATTGCGCCATTACACTCCAGCCTAGGCAACAAGAGCAAAACTCCATCTCAAACAAAACAAAACAGAACAAAAACAAATAAGTATTAAAGAGATGGCCTGAGGTTGCATTACTTGAAGTGTGTGAACCAGGATTCAAATCCGGATTTGTCATTCTCGGTGCCACTTGATTTTAGTGAACCGGAGTGCACTAAAGACCCATGGTCATCAAATTCACTCAAGTGACCAGTTTGTGTATGATTCAGAGCCTAATTTCCTGCTATACTGGATTCTGATACACACTGCATTCAAAGAATGATGCTGAAAGGATTAAATGCAATCAAAGAAGAGCATGACAAGTATAAAATATCTATTGGTGGTCTCTTGAAACAACTAAGATGAAAGATTTAAGATTAAAGGCATCAAAGTGCCTTAATCATGTAAACAGATTGTTGAGTGTTCTAATGATTCACTGTGAATTACCTCCTTTGGGGGGAATGCTTAAAGATGTTTAAGGTAACCAGCCAGGTGCAATGGGTCACACCTATAATCCCAAGGCTTTGGGAGGCCAAGGTAGGAGAGGAGCCTGGGCAACATAGTGAGACACCCTCCCCCCGCTGAAACAACCTTCCTCCTCTACCACCCCTGCCCACACAATACATTTTTTTTTAAAGTTAGTTTGTTGTGGCGCTGTGTTGCTTGAGCCTGAGAGCTGTGATGGTGCCACTGGACTCCAGCCTGTGTGACAGGGTGAGACTGTCTCTAAAAATAAATAAAATAAGGTAATCAAAGGTTTTGTTTTACAAATAGACACATACCATTACCAATGAATGGATAAATAAAATGTGATATATCTACACAGTGGAATATTATGCAGCCTTATGGAATGAATGATACATGTTACAACATGGATGTGATAATGGCAGGAGGCAGGCAAATGCCCAGGCAGATGGGGCAGGTCCCTGGTGAAATCCCACCTCCAAGCCAAAGACAGTTAAAGCCTGAAAGTCAAGCTAAAAGTCAAATCCATGAACCGGATTGAGAACCTGTCTTCCCATTTGGTGTGCTTTCCTTTGATTGATCCCCACCTTTCACCTATTTTACATATACCTACCCTTTCCTGATTGGTTTTCTACACTGTCATGCCCACCTTTGAGCAGTGTCTTCATTTTGATATTTTTTGCATACTCACAAACCAGTCAGCACACACTCCCTATTCTGAGCCCATAAAAGTCCCGGACCCAGCCACACTGAGAGAGAAACCACCTAACCATGGAGGTGGAGGACCACCCCCATGTCCCCTCTCTGCTGAGAGCTGTTCCATCACTCAATAAAATTATTCTCTGCCCTCCTTACCCTTCAAATTGTCAGTGTATCTTTATTCTTCTTGGATGTGGGACAAGAGTTCAGGAACTGCCAAACATGGGTATAAGCTATAACACAGGTGGGCTTAGTGGGTGGGGTACCTCCAGTGGCAGGCCCGGTGTTGAAGGAGACCCGGGCAGCAGGGGGGCATCTCTGGCCATGGAAGTCCCTGGTTGGCAAAGTGGCTGAGAAAAATCCTGTGTCAGATGAACCTTGATAACTTTATGCTAACTGAGGCTGGGCACAGTGGCTCACGCCTGTAATCCCAGCACTTTCGGAGGCCAAGGTGGGTGGATCACGAGGTCAGGAGTTCAAGACCAGCCTGGCCAAGATGGTGAAACCCTGTCTCTACTAAAAATACAAAAAATTAGCTGGGCGTGGTGGCAGGCACCTGTAATCCCAGCTACTCAGGAGGCTGAGGCAGGAGAACTGCTTGAACTCAGAGGGCAGAGGTTGCAGTGAGCCAAGATCGCACCACTGCACTCCAGCCTGGGCAACATAGTGAGACTCCATCTCAAAAACAAAAAACAAAAAACAAAACTTTATGCTAATTGAAAGAAGCCAGACACAAAAGGCCACATGATACATGATTCCATTTACATGAACTATCCTGAATAGGCAAATCCATGGAGACAGAATTAGATGAGTGGGTGCCAGGGGCTGGGTGCAGTGACTGCTTAATGCAGATGGGGTTTCCTTTCAGGTGATGACAATATTCTGTAAGTAGATAGTGGTAGTGACTGCACAACACTGTGAATATACTAAATGCCGCTGAATTGTACACTTTGAAATGGCAAGAATGATAAATGTTATGGGTATTTTACCACAGTTTAAAACAGTGAACTGGAAAATAGAAAATGGTAGTTGTACTTCTTAGTTGCTTTTTAAACAAAATAAATGAGCATAACTCTATCATGCTTAATAAAGTGCAGAGATCTAATGTACAACATAAGGACTATAGCTAATAATATTGTATTTGGGATTTTTGCTAAAAGAGTAAATTTTAGGTGCTCTTGCCATAGCTATGTGAGATGTTAATATGTTAATTGCCTTGACTATAGTAGTCATTTTACTTTGTATATGCATATCAAAACATCATGTACACCTTAAATATATACGATTAAAAACAAATTAAATTTAAAAAATAAGGAGTTTGTAAACGTTACATTCATCGTATAGGAACAAAAAGGGTGAAACAAATGTATTACATAAGAATTACAGGCCATTCTATAGGAAAAAAGGTTGAAGCAAATGTGTTTAAGAAATAGAATTATGATGTACACAGATATAAAAAATAGATGCATAATACTGAAAACGCTAACATGTTACCTCCTGATAAGAAGAGAGGGTGAAATGTGGCCACTATTGCCCAATTTGGCTGCAGTTGGACAAGAAATGTCTCTGGACTGGTGGTGCTGGCTGTTACCCAGGGGGCAGGGCACGCCAGACGTGTGGTCTGTGGCTATGTTTGAGGAATCTTCTGCTGCTTTCTTTAGGGCATAAAAGCAACTGGCACATTCATGGCAGCTCATGGAGCCATTCCCTTCAGGCAGCTGCTCCCCTGTCACAGCCATGTGTGACCCACATAGCAGCCTTGGCATTCATCTGGACAGTGGTGTGGAAAATGATTTCATCCTACTGTCTTGCCTGGCCTTTAACAGTTGGAGTGCTTCCACCCTGGACTTAAGAATACACATGTCCAACTTTTAGAAAATAAGATGTGAGGAGAAGTTCCCAGACAGCTTTTCAAGGCACTGGTGCTGCCAGATGTGGCTTTTTTGATGAAAGTTCTGCTCCCAGCCTGGTTTCTGCATCACTGCCCAATGCGACCTGTGTCTATTACTGCCCCTCACACCTCTGCTCCTCCCATCTCCCACTTGCTTCTCCTCCTGCACATTGAAATGCTTCCCGTACTGCCAAGCCCAACTAAGCCCTACTGTACTTAGAATTTCTACCACACCATTTTTCATTTTATTGTTTTTGTGCCTGGGAATTTTCTCTCTTCCAACCAGTTGGCAAGTTCTGTGGTGATCAGAGCTTTTTCCTTGCAATTTTGGGGTGTCCCACAGTGGTATACGCCTTTACTGCCTTTCTGACACCCTCTATTCTAATTGCACCCTGATTTTCCTCTGCTGGGTCTTCCTGTCACCACGATTGGCTCAGAGCCAGACATGAGACTTAATCCCTACCAAATGAGAATCATCGGTCCTGGGCTTTCACTGGAGCTCCTGGTAAGAGATCCCCTTTCTCTAGGAGTTGCTAAACTAATAGGAGCAACTAGGGACCATTGTTGCCAATTTTTGTGATGCTTGTCTGAGAATAAAGCCATACAGAGTAGACAGATTTAGGAGACTGAGCAAAGTCCTGATGGCATGGTTTGAGGCTCAGTCATGAGAGCCACAACTTCCCTTCTTGTTGGTGGCTGGTTGCTTCCAATTGAAGGAATACCAGTGTATCTCTCAGCATTTGCAATCTGCACAGAATAGGCAAAGAATATTTACTGACCTGCTGATTGTTTGCAGGTATATCTAGAGTGGTAAAGTGAAATATTTATATTTTGCATTTATTGGAAGTTTTTATTGGCCAGGCACGGTGGCTTATGCCTGTAATCCCCGCACTTTGGTAGGCCGAGGCGGACAGATCCTCTGAGGTCGGGAGTTCGAGACCAGCCTGACCAACATGGAGAAACCCCATCTCTACTAAAAATACAAAATTAGCTGGGCGTGGTGGCACATGGCTGTAATCCCAGCTACTTGGGAGTCTGAGGCAGGACAATCTCTTGAATCCAGAAGGCGGAGGTTGTGGTGAACTGAGATCACGCCATTGCACTCCAGTTGGGGCAACAAGAACGAAACTCCATCTCAAGAAAAAGTTTTTAGGCTGGGCGCGGTGGCTCACGCCTGTAATCCCAGCACTTTGGGAGGCGGAGGCAGGTGGATCACGAGGTCAGGAGATCAAGACTATCCTGGCTAACAGGGTGAAATCCCGTCTCTACTAAAATAAAAAAAAAAAACACAAAAAATTAGCTGGGCGTGGTGGCTGGCACCTGTAGTCCCAGCTACTCGGGAGGCGAGGCAGGAGAATGGCGTGAACCCGGGAGGCGGAGCTTGCAGTGAGCCGAGATGGCGCCACTGCACTCCAGCCTGGGCAACAGAGTGAGACTCCACCTCAAAAAAAAAAAAAAAAGTTTTTATTGTGGTAAAATCTATAGGCCATTTATCATTTTAACCATTTTTAAGTGTACAACTCAGTGGCATCAAGTATATTCACTGTGCACCATCACCACTGCCCATTTCCAGTACTTTTTCATCATCCTGAACTGACGCTGTGTACCCATTACACACCAATTCCCCATTCCCTCCTCAACCCTTGATAACCACTGTTTTACTTTCTCTCTTTGACTCTGACTACTCTTGATATATAAACGAGATACATGGAACCAAACAATAATTGCCATTTTGTGATTGGCTTATTTCACTTAGAATAATGTCCTCAAGGTTCATCCATGTTGTAGTACGTCAGAATTTACCTTTTTTAGGGCTGAATAGTATCCCTTTATATGTATATACCACATTTTGTTGATCCATTCATCTGTCAATGGACAACTGAAGTGTTTCCACCTTTTGGCTATTATGAAAAATGCTGCTATGAACATAGGTGTGCAAACACCTGTTTGAGTCCCTACACATCCCTGCCCACACCACAGTTTTGGCTTTTCAACAATAAAGCTGTCTCTCTATCCTAGGACTCTCTTACGGGGAACAGTGAAACTGCAACATGATCACGTACCCAAAGAGTGCATTCCCAGCAAGATATATTAGCAGCTGTTGCCTCTTTACATGATCTCCTCTCTCCCTCATTCCCCTAGCTATGGAAAACTTTCCATCTGAGTCCTTAGGAAAAGATGGAGGGTGTGTGAAATGAGAGACCGAGACATGCTGCCATCTCAGAAGGGCTTTATTTCTACTTCATCACGGTCTCATACAGACTCAGAGGCATCATCATGTGTTTCCATTTGGTATCCTCGTGACTTTTTGTAGTGTTTTCCCTTAAGAAAACTTTGAGTAAACTCTGTACATTGCCAGTTAATCTTTTCACAATAATTTAAAAATGTTGTTGCTGTTGGATCATCGATACAAGAAGACCAACAATAAAAGTACAGTACAAGGAAATTCACAACATATTACAGTGGAACAGACTGAGTCACATTTAGGTGATGGCGAGGACACAGTAGCGGTATATACATGCACCCGAAGACGTGCAAGCCAAGTAGGATAATATAAGGATCATACAGTGAATTTTCTAAGCCCACTGAGGACTTTGTACCTTTTCAAAATCATCCTGTATCCCCTGCAGCATACAGAACATCTGTCTTGTCTACTGGCTTCATGGCTTTTTCACTACAAAAAGTTCACTGAATCAGACAGTCTGAAGCATTAAAAAATTCGTAAAAAACAGTAACACTGACAAAATAAAATTAACTTAATCCACTCTAATTCAACATGGAAATAAACTGAACCAAAATGTAACAGTGCAAATTTAACAGAGAGGCAGTCAGGTATTGACAGCGAGGGTGTTCAGAATCTCTTAAAATGTACACTTTTTAAAACTTTTATTTTTTAAATCTATTTATACCTTATTTACCTTTTCGTTTAATATACTGTGTGTAAAAAAGATGGAGACAAAAATAGTTTTCTGAGCTATGAAAAAAATTAAGTTATTACAGGCACATTTACTGTTTCATTCTAGAAACATCTCAGTTTCACAGGTTGAACATTCAGCAGCTGTGTGTTTTTAAAAAACATTCTTTGACCTTGAGAAAACTAGATCTCTCCTTTTGGGCAGAGTTTTGTTCATGGTGATGGTGTGGTTATGCAAATTACAGTGAATTATACTGTGATAATCCATGCAAGCTTGCATCTCGGTGTGGCTGCTCCTCGGGCGGCTCCTCGCCACCATGCTCCTCCAAGGACGTCGGGTCTCCGGGTGACTGAGGCTGTGAGGCAGTGGGGGAATGTGGGGCCCAACGGGACGGAGGGCGACGGTTTGCTGGTCTCTCGGGCCTGGAGAAGCAGGGCTCTAGGGATGGAGCTAGTGCAGAACAAGGTAGTTCCTTCAGAGCCGAGAAAGGGAGACAGGGTTACTCAGACCGGCAGTGTCACCAGTGGATGATTCCCCCAAACACACTTCTCAACAGACTCAAGTGAGATGAAGTATACACCACAGGCAACTTGTGAATATTAACTATTTTCTATGCTCATGCAGAATAACTTAAAATAATAAAGAATTCAACACAAATGATCAGTGACATGAATGGGAAGAGACCAATTATGATTAAACACAGCAATACTGTGAGATGAGTCAGCTTGCAAAGCTCCTTTAGAATTGGGCTGGGGTATACAGAAGGCATGACAGAGTGACTGTGGCAGCGGTCTCCACAGGCCACTTCATCATATTCCTATCTGGTAGATCTGTTCATTTGGCCCTTTTGTATGATCTATTTAGCTACAGTGGACAAGTGAACTGGTCCTACAGGGCCTGGATCTACTGGGAGCCCACAAAGAGACCTCTGATTTCATTCAGCTGTGTTAGCAATGGCAGTCATCTTAAACGAACTCTGCTACTGTTTATTTGAAATTGACTGGGAGTAGATTAAACAAACTCCCACAACATGGCAAAAATGCTGCAGGCAGAAATTTTAATTTGGGTCTGGTTTTCTTTAATGACTGCTCAATTGCAGCAGCATTTTAAAAAGGTAGAATCAGAATGTACTGGTGGTTTTGTGTTTCAGGCATCCTAATGTTCTGAGAACAGGTGATGCAAGACACAACCATGCGCAAATCACCTAGAATCCTTATTCTCAAGCTACTTTGTTTTTAAGGAAGGTTGAGCTCCTTGTCCTTACATGTTACAAAACCAGGACACCCAAATTTGGAATTTGCTGATACACAGAAATGTAAAAAGCTGTGGCATGAGGAAACTGAGTCGCCCAGCATGGAGCCCGCTGGCTGGAATGACACTCAGACACTGGAAGCCGAGGTGAACTGAATGGAAGGCACAGGAAGGATGACAGAGAACAAGGACCCTCAAAGAAAGGAAGTGAGTTGGAGGATTTAAAAAGATGTGACAAGCAACTGAAAAGACCAGGATGAGGACAGCCCAGCCAGTGGTGCAGGGGAGCAGCAGCGGGGGAAGGACAGACGGCTGCACTGAATGGGCAGTGTCACTCGGGAGAAGATGGAACATGGCAGAGACAGCATGGCCCGAGGACAGCGTGGGAGCCACAGGCTTCCAGAAGAGCAATGGGGCGAGCGGTTTCCCTGCCTCCCTCTGGGGTCAGCAGAAAAGGAACAGTGGCCCTGGAGACTATGCTTCATGCTCCCTGCTGCTTTTGTGGCTGGAACTTCACACGGCCACAGGGAGAAGCTTCTGTTCCCAAAGCATTATGCTAACAGTACCGTGACAACCAGAAATACCTCTCCAGTTAAAACTCCACTAGTGCCACCAGCCACCAAGATGCAGACTAACCCAAGGTGCTCCTGTGTCCTCATCTCACTGCAGCCCACAGTGCTTGACTGGGACACACGGTTTGGGAAATCTGTGTGTTTTGTGTCTGTGCTCCCCTTGTTGTAAAAGTAGTGTGTGTGTGTTGTGTATTGTGTATCTGTTCTGTGTGTGTTGTGTGTTGGTGAAGCTGCTGTCATAGGTTTATCTGACACCACTGTATCCCGTTCCGCCTGGCTGGTGCTGAAGAGCAGCCTTTTTATGAGACCATTCAGTACCCCCTCTTTGCCAGCCTCTGCTTGTGAAGGAAGAATCATTGTCAGTCTGCATTCAAGGGAATGAACCTTTTCCTTAGTAACACACCAACATGTACAAGCAAATGATGCTGTGCTTTCCCGAGAAGCCACTGTGGTCGCTGCATGGCATGGTGTCCTGGGATGCTGCCCCTGTAGCACGTTTCTGGGAATTGGCCCTCCCTGTGTTCCCTGTCATCTTTTCATGGGGATACATCTGTTGTATTTGACAACAGATACTACTGTACTTAATGCTTCGAGTTAAGGCCAGTGGATGAGGTGGGTGGATGACTATATCCTTGATCAAAAAGTATATCTTTTCTCATGTGCTTTGACTCAGACTCTGAAAGCAATTCTGAGAGAAGTTCTCAAGATATTTGGAGTGGGGATGATTTTGTTGTTTATTCATTCAACAAATATTTATTGAGCATTTACTCTGTCACCTACAGTGCTCACTTGGAAGGACAAGATATATTTGGGTTCATTCCTTGTGGTATGGTTATTGAAAAATGAAAAACAAAAGCCTTATCACATTAGGGTCACACCTCATTTCAGCACATGCCAGTGCACGTATAACCAAAATGTTGACCAGTCCTGGGTGGCTGGGCCCAAAGACCCCCTCAGGTAAGACCCCTGTGCCTAGGATGTCCCCTCCTGGCCAGTATCTACTCAATTCTCTGAAAGCATATTGGCTGAAAATGTAAAAAAGCGGAGAAATCTCAGCAGAATCTCTATAACCTAAAAACCCTTCTTTGCATTGAGTGGTCAACCCTCTAGCAGAGCAGATGAGTCTCTGGCCTTATCAATCTGTTCCTGGGTTTAGGCGAACCTCCTGGAACTTGGGGTGAGCGAGGGTACCGCCACCGGGCAGAACTCCCTCAGGTGATGAGTGTCAGGTGCCAACTGCGAGTTACACAACACGACCTCTCCAGACAGTTGGGAAACAAGGAAGAAAGCACTTACAGCGTGAGGCAGGCAGGGCTAGAGTCCCCAGGGGGCAGTTAGTAAGACAGTTTGGTTCTGGACAGAACAGACAGAGAAAGAAAAGAAAAGCAAGAAGGTTGGAAAGTGTTTTTTAAACAGGAGAACAATAAAGGTTTAAAGTCAGCAAGGCTGGAGGTAGAGGACCGTCCCTCTCACTCAGGGATAGCCACCAGGAGAGACTTGCGGGCTCTCAGATCTAGCACATTCACTCCAAGGCAGGTGTGGGGAAGTGGCCAGGCACTAGGCACACAGGCCTGCCCTCTGCCATCTGCCCAGAGAGAAGAAGGAAACTCCACAGAGGAGCCACAGACCTCCCTCTAGTTTCTATGCTTCCGAGTCACCCTTTAGCATTTAACACTTCAAACAGCATTTTGGCAAACAGAGATATGGAAATTGCATGACTGGTATCTAAAACAGAGACTATTATACGGCTGCGTTTGTTTTGGTCACAACAGCCAAGCTACTGCCACTTACTCTAAAAAGTTCCCCTCACATTTTCCACCTAGGGGAGGGAGGAATAGCATTCCATTCTCAGATTCTTTCTCTTCACACCGGAACTCCTCACGGCTTCCCTCTGCACTGCTGAACTAGTGCCATGGTGTCAAGAGAAAAAGAGGCCTGAGTGGCTTATGGGATGACAGTGCAGTGAGAAAGGGAGATTTCTTGTCACCTGCATCACTCCTGGGTGTGGATGCCTGAGTGAACATTCGGGGAAAGATTCCGCAACAGTGCACTGGGTGGGCTTGGAATCAGAAGTAGTCCTGGGGATTTGGGAATGCATACCGAGAACTACTGCATAATTCATGGAGCAATGGGAAGGGGTTGCAATGGCCTGAATATATTACATCAATTCAGAACAATCCCACTGGAATCTAGAACGAGGAAAATTCCAACAGAAATGGAAAAAAGAGCCCGTGGCATTTAGATGCTGCCGATGAGTGCTCCATGCCCGCTCTGAGGCCCTGCAACTGTGCTCCCTTCACATCATCTCTTTTGGTGGCAAACACACCAAGTGAAGAGAAAATCTAAATGAATACTTTACGGAGGACAAAAGGGGTTGGGCGCCACTTTGTACTGATAAAACCGTTTTCATGCCATAATGCTGGGATTCCATCAAGAACCTATTTTTGCTTGCAGGATTCACTATTCGTAATTCAAAGCATTTTTTTGGTTCTTAAAGAATAATTTCTATTTGGTGTGTAATATAAATAGACAATACAGACACAGCCGGTTAATGCTTTGTGACATAGCCCCAATTTCAACTGAGATTCAGAGCCCTAAGAAGGCAGGGCACTCACATATAAACAGACCGTTCCACGGCAGGAGGACTTACCTGAGGACCCCAGAAGGATGGGGTAACAGTAGCCCAAAGAAGACACCATTTGTCACCTGAGAATATTCAACCAGCAGTTTGTCCTCAGAGCATGCAAACAACTTTATCACAAAGACTCAGATCTTGGAACATGTAGGCCATGTAGTATCAATATTTGTATTAGGTGTGAACCATATGGAATTGCCATTTCTGTAAGCCATTGGCAGTTCCACAGGTCTGACCTATTCAGATTTCAAGCCTGCATTCTGAGTTAAACATTCATTGGTGGGCCAGGCTGGGAAGACAGCCATCATTTACCCTCTTGTGGGAAACGTGGGCCAGGTTGAAACAGGCAATACACCTTCCTCCTCTCCCTGCCCATGAAGCCAGGGCTGCTCGGGTCCTGGTGAGGAAGCAGCAGGCAGACCAGGAGCAAGCTGCCGTCCTCCTCCTCCTCTGACCCCTGCCATCTGCAGGAGCAGCCTGGCTCGGAGAGTGCTCATGGGGCCAGGTGTTCCCAGTGTGAAGCCTGTTCATCCAGACTCCTGGCGAGTTGGAATCACTCGCTGGACAGACACGTCCTCTCTGTGCTGCACGAACCACAAAGTGGCATCACCATAGCCATCACCACCAGCATCATCATCAGGCTTTCATTTTGCTCATTGTTGAAGTGGAAATGGGAAGCGTTTTGTAAAGTGGTGTACAAAAACACCACATGTGGATGTGCATCAGAACCCAATTCACAGTGGATTGATTTGTGAGTAATATCAAGGGCAATAATGATAATCATATTGTATTAGGGTAGGATTTTGATTTTGTCTATATGTTTCACTTGGTTTTACTGCTAGGGAGGCTCATGGCCACAAAGAGGGTAAGTGATTTTGTGAGCTGCCAGATGGCTGTTTTGTAAGGAAGCCAGCCCAGGAATCGAGATCTTGTGGCTCCTGATGAGAAGTGCTCGTGCTCACGTGGTCCAGACCCTCTCCAGCTCACCTCATGCTGTCACACATGAAGGTCTGCAGTATGCAGAAAGCCTGACACAACTATCCCATAGTTTGTACATGTGCACGAATTCACACAGAAGGAAGGCAAACTGACCCCAAATAAAATGCCCTGATAAATAAGGATCAATCACTTAGACTGGTGACAGAACCCAAATCAAACCATGTACTATATGATTTCCCAAGGACAATAAAATAACATTTTCTTCCAAAAAGTTGCTCAGGGTTTTTTCTGCCTATTCTATTCTCCCATAAACCTAACACCTCCCCAGCTCCCAACAACCAATCATGGACGATTCCTGAGATCAAATGACAGAGCACAATCCCAAGTCCCAACCTGCCCCACAGCTAAAGGGAAGAGCTGGTGGGGAAGGGTGTGGGGCACTCAGCATTCATTACCTCCATGGGCCCTGGCTCGGCTGTGTCCCCCAGCGAGTGGCTGTCACTGTGGAGACCCGGGGGCCCGTGGGCAGCCTGCCTCCTCTCCTCCTTTAAGGCATGTTCCAGCAGCTTCTTGTTGAGGATCCGGGCCACGTTCTCAGTGAGGGTGTAGCCAGGGGGAGCAGATAAGTCCTGCTTCACTGGCGTGCCCTCTCCCCCTTCCTCCCTGCACATCTCTGACCCCACCCCAATGGGGCTAGGCGACCTTCCTCGGGAATTGGTGCCTGTTTCCTGGCCTGGGCCCAGCTCTGGTCGGGGCTCTGCTGAGCGAGACCGACTGCCGGCCCGCAGCCCCTTCTGGAAGGGGTCCTGCACCACGGGGCTGTGGTCAATGATGTTGAAGAGGCTGGAGAGGCCATCATTAATGGTGGTGTGCACGGGGCTCTCCCTTGTGGTGGTGGAGCGGGCCCAGGCTGACTCACTGTACCCTTTCTGGGCCATCCCTGGTGACGTCCTGTTATTTGGCTGGTCGGCTTTGGGGAGGGGCTTCCTCTGCAGCTTGGGAGAACCATACTTGGGGGAGCAGCATGTGCGTTCAAACTTGGCCTGCACCTTCTCGATGGCAGGGGCCACCTGTCTGCTCCTAAGGCTCCGGGAAGGAGACGACACGGGTGTAGCACCGCCCCCAGCCTTTGGAGTGAGACACTTGTGAGGGCTGCTGGTGACACCGCTGCCACGCAGGGCTTCAGTCTGCAAGCCCACACTGATGGTCTGAACAGTCTGGGTCCCCATCGTCCGGGACCCATTGGTCTGGCAGGCCATGTCCTTGACTTGCAGCTCGCCAGGGCCAGAGCAGATGGCATTCCTGACAGAGAAGGCCACCTCCTTCATGTCATCACTCAAGTTCTTGGACATCTCCAGGCTGTGCAGTGGGGAGGCAAACCCCAGGGAGGTACAGAGGGGACTATCAAGGGGGCGCCGTGCCCCCTCCACATAGTCCCGGGAGTGCCTGGGGGAAGTGCAAGGCCACCTGCTGAGCATGGGTTCTGGAGGGCCCCCCTTGGTGTCTCCCAGGCTCCCTCTGGCTCTGCTTGTGGGAAAGGGACCCTCACCACCCGCCGCCGTGATGCTGTCGACCCTGCGCACGGCAGGCGGGCTGTGTAACACGCGCAACCCCGACTGCTCGGTGAGGACGTGGCTCCGCAGCGGCTGCTTCTGGCAGTGCTCTGGGCTGGTCATGGTGTCCGTGGTCATGGTGACACTTGTGGTTAGGTACCAGGAGGAGTCGGGGAAAGGCTCTGTGCTGTCCTCGTGCCCTGCCCGCCCCACCTCGGTCCTGTCGGCCCAAAGGTCCGGCCCCCCACCATTGTGGCCCCTGTTGGGTGTGTAGTCCCAGCTCTTGTTGAACTCCTCAATGTACTTGAGGTCGTCTGGAGACAGGGGTGGGGTGACATCCTCCTTGCTGCTGGTGGACGGCAGGCCCTTCTCAGGCAGGAAGGGGGAGATGTCCATTAGACGCTGGAACTCAGACATGGAGGACACGGACACCGCCCTGGGAAAAGCAGAAAAGAGGGTGTCAGTACCCGCCAGGGAGCCTCTGACACACCACAACACCCATGTCCTGCCCTGCATGAGAAGTGTCAGTGAAGGCACCCGCTTCCACCCACACCAGGAGAACACTGTCAGCTGCTCATGTCCTGCACTCACAGACTTACCCTGCGGGCATTTATTGGACTCTGTGTGCCTCTGGAATTGTTCCTGAAGCCTTGCATTGGTCAGAATTTAATACAACCAACTCTGGCTCACACCTGTAATCCCAACACTTTGGGAGGCCAAGACAGGAGAATCACTTGAGGCCTCAGTGCCTCAGTGAGAATTCTCAGGAGACTCACTCGGACCACAACTGAAGGGTGAAGACGGTGAGCCACGGCGATGGCCAGGTTTTGGCAAGCTGCCACCTGATGGACACAGATTTGGTGTGGATTCTTCCATGTGTTAGCACTTTCAATTTGCCATGAGTTCGCTGAATGCCTCTCACATGCCCGGCAGGTGCTGCAGGGGTGCCAGCAATGCTTCCAGGCTAAGACAGAAAGTGGCCGGAGTGCTCGGGCACGACTACCACCAGGGCAAAGAAGTGGTGGTCAGGAACGGGGCTGGGGCTGGCTGTGCCTGCTGGCTCAGGCAACAGAACCTCTTTGGCCTGGAATCCCTCCAGCTGGGGTGGGATGGGGAGATGAGGTGTCTGTAGACTCACTGTCCAGATTCTTATAGGACATACTGATATTCCTTTCACCCCACAAAGCACACCCACAGGCTTAAACCTAGGGATCTAGACTAGTGCAGGCCCTGTGGAAGGGGTCCCAGATTGAGTGTATGGACCACTCCTCCATAGGACCTATTAATGATGATGAGGCCAGAATTGGGGTCTGCTCTGAGCAAGTCCCTGTACCGTGTGCACTGGTACACAGAACCAGCAAAGCTCTGGGCAGCTTTGCTGACAGCTGGCTTCACCTTGGGGGCAAGGCACCCATCCATGTGGTCAGCACCACGGGGTAAAACAGCAGGCTAAAAGTGACATCGTTAGGCATTCCATCTTGTTATCTTTTTGTTGTTAGAAATAATCTACAAACTGTCCAGTGGTGCTTTGAATAACCCCAAGCTGGCTATATCCAGTGCCGGAAAGGAAGGGCAATGGTAGGGATGGGTTGATTTGTCCCAAGGTCATGAGCTTTCCAGCAAGCATGAATTTCCTTCTTCTCAATTCAAGGAGTTGCTGAATTAATGATGAGTTTCAGAACACTGTTTGCTGGGGACTGTAAGTGCCGAACACATGCCAACACCCTGGTCCTTTCCACATTTCTGTGGACATAGCTCATCTAACTCCCACTTTTGCCCACAGAGGAACTGTCTCAGAGTTAAATCAGTGGCACCTACCTGGGTGGGAACTCAGTGCCTCTGGGGCATGGATGGATACGGTGGAACAGAGATGATAAAGACAGAGAAAGGAGAGGCATTAACCTCAGCAGTGGCCAAAGCAAACAAAACCATGATAAGAAAACCCAGGATACATCTAGAGCATGTGTAGGCGCTTGCAGGTGGATCGAAGAGAGTATGGTGGAAACATACCGGGCAGTCGGAATCAGAGGACACGGGGACGGTGGGGAGGGCACATCCAGTTTCCACTTTGGATATTTTGAGATATCTCTCTCTCTCTCTCTCTCTCTCTGTCTATCTGTCTGTCTATCTATCTATCTATCTATCTATCTATCTTTTTTTTTTTTTTTGAGACGGAATCTCACTGTGTCACCCAGGATGTAGTGCAGTGGCGCAATCTCGGTTCACTGCAACCTCCGCCTCCCGGGTTCAGGCAATTTTCCTGCCTCAGCCAATATTTACATTTTATAACAAGCATGTGTTACTTCTGAGAGCATAAAGGTTGATGGCTTGAGTGGTGAAGTACAGTTGCTCCAAAGCCTAACCGGAAACACTGATGTGGCTGCTGCTGTGAATGGGGAAGGTGGGAGGGTGTAATGACTAAACTCTGTTTACTGTTTGTTTTGTGCCATGTGCTGCTTTCATTATGTGTATTAACATACATAAGCTGCAAAAAAAAAGATAATCAAAATACGTCCTGTATACAGATGAGGAAACTGAGGCACAAAGCAGTTGAGTAACCTACCCAAGGAGGCAGAAGCGATTTAAACCCAGGCAGTTTGGGCTGGGCACAGTGGCTCACGCCTGTAATCCCAGCACTTCGGGAGGCTGAGGCGGGTGGATCACCTGAGGTCAGGAATTCGAGACCAGCCTGGCCAACATGGCGAAACTCTGTTTCTATTAAAAGACAAAAACTAGCCGGGTATGGTGGGGTTTGCCTGTAATCCCAGCTACTTGGGAGGCTGATGCAGAATTGCTTGAACCCAGGGGGCAGAGGTTGCAGTGAGCCAAGATTGCGCCACAGCACTCCAGCCTGGGAGACAGAGCGAGACTCCATTTCAAAAATCAACCAACCAACCAACCAACCAACCCAGACAGTTTGGCTCTAGAGCCTGAGCTCTCAAGTACTGTCCTGTACCACCCAAGAAAGACCAGAGAAGACAGCGTGAAGGACAGAAGTGTGCTACAGGCATGGCTAGGTGCTGCAGAGATCTGGCAGAGAGCAAATGGGAAGAGGACAGTCATTCACAGACTCGAAGTTCAGAGGAAAATCAAGGATGAGGCGATCTGGAAATGCTGAATTGCCTGAGAAGAAATTTCATGTAGTAGAAACGGTATGTATTCATTTGGAGAATGATGAAAAAGTAAAACTGGAGGAACTTAAACTGGGGAGGAAAAAACTGGTGTGTAACTAACAACCACATCAACCACTATATATCTTCTTCAAGGACTACTGCCAGAAAATATTTTAATAAATTCTCTTAGTGGAGCTTTTAAATACAGTGTATAAAGCATCTCACAGCATACAAAAGAGAGTTTTCCCAGACTTTAAATGAGAAAAGAGAGGTTTCCATGGACCTTTCAAAAACCACTCAACACAAGCATTCCTTTGTATACATAACACAACAACAACTGAGAAGTCCTTATCATAAAACTCATACACATGTGACACAGCATGTCTAACTTCTTTGTTAATAATCAAAAATACCATGTTTATGAAATGAATAATAAAGCAGCCACTTCTTCAGAAGTGGCATAATTTTAAGTCATTTTGAAGAGAGTGGTAAAATAGACTGCACTGACAAAACAAAATTTTAAGACCAAGACATTTTTATTATTCTAGTAATCTACTATTTTCATCAATCTTACTTACCTTTGAAGATTTCCTTTGTGATTTTCTTCTTCCTATAAAGAAGAAATAACTTCATCTGAATCGGTTAATTTTGGTTGCCTAGAAGCCCTGAATGTACTTAAGTGATTTGTTTGCTCTGCACCCCCAGGAAAACACCATTTAAAATGTGCACTGAGGCCAAGCTCTGGTTAGGAGTGCTACTGCCCTGAGGCCTTTGAAGTACAAGCATCAAAGCGAGTCCACAGCATGATGAGGGGCTGGAGCTTCTGTAGTCCAGGGAGAAGCCCACATGAGTGAGAACAACTGGCTATAAACTTTGTCATGGAGGAGGTGGCTCTTCTGTGCTTCCTCAAAGGACCTCACTGACTACACGAATTTCAAAGCGGGATTTGTAACAACCTAAGTGTGAGAGTGAGACTGACAGAGAGAGAGAGAGTGTGCGTGTGTTATGTTAGAGAGAAAGATGGAAGGTGATAGAGTAACGTTAGTGGTCCCAATCTTGCTGCAGAAGTTGGCGTGACATCCTTAGACTCGGGCACTTGGTTGGTTTTAAACATTCCCATTTAGAATCAGAGGCAAAGTACAGTGCCTTCCCCTTTAAGAAGAATGATAGCTGTGTTTGTAGAGAACAACATAAACACAAGGTTGTCTACTGAGAAAACACTCTTGTGCTGATGTGGTTTTGAAGCAGCAAGCCTCTGACTAACAGTAATGGAAGCATATTTTTCAAGACAGTAAATAGCAAGGGGTACCCTTCCCCTTAATGAGCATGCCCCTTGTCTCTGCCATGTAGGTTCCAGTGGGCTGGAACCCACGCACAGGCTCCTGACCCCACCCCACGTTACCTCTACTATGTAATTGGACTGTATAAGATTGCCAATAGATCAGACAGGGTGGGACTGTGGCGATGTCCTATCAACCTGATACACATTGCTGAGGACAAGGCATTTGACCTTACTGATGTGAGTGAAATATAATTTCTGCATATTTCAATAACACTATTTGATATGAACTCTTCTAAGTCTTAAGTGTTTAGGAGATCAAATGATAGGTGCAGCAACTGTTGAACTGCTTCACAGGTAATGAGTCCCAGAATCAACTTTTTTTTTTGGATGGAGTCTCACTCTGTTGCCCAGGCTGGAGTGCAGTGGCGCGATCTTGGCTCACTACAAGCTCCGCCTCCTGGGTTCACGCCATTCTCCTGCCTCAGTCTCCCAAGTAGCTGGGACTACAGGCACCCGCCACTAGGCCTGGCTAATTTTTTTTGTATTTTTAGTAGAGACAGGGTTTCACCGTGTTAGCCAGGATGGTCTCGATCTCCTGACCTCGTGATCCACCCACCTCGGCCTCCCAAAGTGCTGGGATTACAGGCATGATCCACCACGTCCGGCCCTAGAACAACTTTTAAAACAAGGTTTTAAAAATATTAAAACCAGAAAAACATAACTAATGCTGTGCCATGGAAATGTCTACAGCTTAGCTTACCCATTTGGTGGTCTAATTTATGTAAGGTTTCTAAGTGTTGGATTTTTTTCCCTTTGCCCAGAATATTTTTGGTTATTAGTTTTCTAGACTCAGAAGACTGTACTATTATTTCAAGAAAAGTTGAGGCTGGGTGTGGTAGCTCATACCTGTAATCCCGGCACTTTGGGAAGCCAAGACAGACAGATCACTTGAGCCCAGGAGTTCGAGACCAGCTTGGGCAACATAGGGAGACCCTGTCTCTACTTAAAAAATAAAATAAAATAAATTAGCCAGGCATGGTAGCATGTGCCTGTGGTCCCAGCTACTCAGGAGGCTGAGGGGGAAGGATCAATTGAGCCTAGGAGGTCACGGCTGTGGTGAGCCGTTATCGGACACTACACTCCACCCTGGGCAAGAGAGTGAGACCTCCATCTCCAAAAAAATCAAAAGAAAAAAGAAAAAGTTGAGCATATACACTTCCCAGAATTATTTACTTCCTCTTGTGTGTTTTATGGGACACAATTATTTGTGAGACCTTCCTTTTGTATAGGACTCTAGTCCAGTATTTCTAAACCTGAAACAAGGGGGCAAAGTTAAACTGACAGCAGAGCATGCTAATTTAGGGTGAAGCAAAACCCTTGGTGTTGTGAAGATTTCATTTTTACTCAATTCGGAGGTTGCTGTATGCAAAAGTGCTAGAGCCTGCCAGGAGAGGAATCTGGCAGATGCCTCTTAGGTTTCATGACGGCTCCCTCATTCCACAGTAGTTAACTAGGATGGACAAAACCTGGCTGACCTCAGGGAGGCAGTTCCTGAACTCCCTCTCGGGCCTGTGGGCTGGTGGCTCTTCTGGCTCATCATCCAGGGACAAGGCATCCAGGTAGAGATTCTCACTGGCCGAGCACCTGTCCGATTCCTTCAGCTTGGACAGCGGCCGGTCTTCAAACGGGATGGAGTCAGCATCTGCACAAGGCCACATGGCCACAGGACGGGGCATGCGGAGGCTTCCCTGGTGGGGAAAGGGGCGAACGTTGCCGTCTTTTTGATCACAGAGGAAACTGCCACCTCTCCGGGGACTGTTCTCTTTCTGCAACTTGAGAATTTTAAAAATGAAAATAATTAGCCTCACTTTTCTGTCTGATGGTCTCCCTAAGAACATCGTTTCTCCACAATTTGCAATTACACATAGGTCAGTTTGAAAAATATTGTGAGAAGCAAATGTTCTTAAAGTTCTGATCTTAATTTCAAAATGTAACACAACATTACAGATGCTTTACAAAACCCACAATTTTATCTGGCCCAGAAAATCTGCATTAACCACATACGAGTATGGTGAACTGTTTCTGATACCAATATATGTGTTATTGTACATAACTCTGAGTGTTGTGCTTACGGGAAATTTTACATTTATTACTATTTTTTAATCTAATACTGTTAAAGAACATGTTTAAAACTCTCTTTGGAACTTCCTTCAGAAGTGAAGACATACTCAGTGGAATACTATCAGTGATAGCAAACTTCTGAGTGTGAATCTGATTTTCCTAACTAGCACCAGGGCATGTGGAACAGGTCCTATCAGTAATTCAAGTGAGCAAACTTGAGTTTGTAACCATTTGGTGTTAAACATAACTTACACTTTATTTGAGAGGATAAAAACTTAGCTATAAAGGCAAGTAAAGATCTGGTATGACTGAGTGAAGAAAAAAAAAAGCCACATTACGTTAGAGTCATACTTTTTTCCCTGACTTGGTTGAACTCAAGAAGTGGTAGTGGGCAAGCACAGGGCCACCTGGAGTTAGAAGACCTGAGTTGGAACCATTAACGTGTGGCTTGCTGGTTCGCAGGCAGGTGCTAGTTCCCGACTCTCCTGAGCTCAGTTTCCTTATCTGTAAGATGGGTCGTGCACGTGGGCTCACCGGAGTCATGCCGTCTAGTGGGAGCCCAGCCCACATAACGGCATTATGCCTTTCTGGGCTGTTTTGCGGCACTAGATGGAGATTTCGTGGAGGTGGCTCAGGAAGGGAGCCCATATGAAATCACAAGGAACTGCTGAGGCAGGCAGGCAAATGGCTTGCAGGGCGCACGGCCTCCCTTCCCAGAGGAGCCCTCACCAGCTTCCACTCCATTCTCCTGATCCCTCCTCATTGCTTCCCTTTCTAAAACAGCCACAGAAAGCACAACTGAGACCTGAAGCTATTTCCGCCTATGAATCTTTAATGGTGCCTTTATTGGATGACAAGCTCACACTACTGGATTGACTGCTCTTTTGAATAAGTAAAGTATCTGAACGATGAAAGTGACATTTGGATTTGACCTGAAGGAGTGGCCAAATAATGATTTGAAGTCCTCAAGCGCTGAAACTGTTCCAGGAAATTCTAAAACCTCCTTGAATGCAGATCAATTCATTTTTTTTTTTAAGCATCACTACAAACTGCATCTCTGTGTCCTAATTGGAGCATTCATCCACAAGCTGGACGTAAATATGGTTTCTGTATAGTCAGGAAGAAAGCCATATGAGACAGTAAAGACAAAAGGACGTTTGCTCATTGTTAGTAATTTCTAAGGTGGCAGAACAGAGATTTATCTTTACCTTTGAGAAAGATGGAGTCTGATTCAGCCAAAGCTGACACGTTAGCATCTGAGGCAGTTCACAGTCAAATTAGGGACCCAGCAAAACCTAAAAACTCTACGTTTTAGCTTTGCCCCTCTGCTCTCTCCTCCTCCTCCTCCCTGATGATGACACAGTTCTTTGCAGTTGTCTTAAAGATGCTAACTGCTTTCTTTAAAAAAAAAAAAAAGGAAGGCTTTTTATATGTTCATTTAATGCATGTCGGCACAATTCAGTTTCAACACATGATCATCTCTAAGCTATTTTGGGCAAGAAATTAAAATGCAAGAATCCCATCTGAAGCTGCAAATGTGCACTGAGGGTGTGAGTGAAGGGGGAAAAGAATGACTAAAGAGGAGAGCTATGAACAAGCACCTTCTAACTCAGTAAAGTAGGATTTCAAAAATAAACCCAGGCAGCCAGGAGCAACTTGTACTCAAGCTGCTAAGTGTTAGGTTTCCTAAAAATGAACTGGAGTGGTTGTGGTGGAGATATCTGCTGCTAAGATGCCTCTGGGGTGTTGTAATAGAACGAGTCCTCAGAGGGGGAGGGTTTCCTATAGGAGTCATTTCAGCCAGCATCAGCACCTACTTGCAATCTTGCAGTAAAACAACTTTTAATGCAAAGTCGAACATTTTAAAGATTTGTATTTCAATACAGGAAACAATAAACCCTCGAGAGTGTCACCTTCCCCAGACTGGTAGAAAGAAAAAAGGCCACTTTGTAAACAGGTTTTAAAAGAATGGATTTTTTAAAAGAATGGCAGCTGATTTAAGAAAGTTACTGGAAGGAGAATGAATGGATGACCCTTTTTGCTTGACAAGTACAGCAAATATAACAGCAAGTTTTACATCATCTGCATGTTAACTGGGAACTCAACAATTCTAAGGAGAAATGTAGTGTGACTCCATAAAAGTCTCCTACCCCCACCCCGCAATCAAACTTGGATTGAGACAAGAGACGCTGATAAGAGAGATAAAATGTGTTATATGACCTTAGCCACATTCCCACAGTCATACATCACATAACATGCCTCATGTGGTGCAGAAATTATGTAGGAATTTAATGACACCGGACAAGTATGAAGCATGTGTTCTGAAAGTGGAAAATGGATTTAGTGTTACTGCTTTCACCATCTGTATTAGGTTATCACAGTCAAGGTTATATTATATGGCTTACCAAGTAGTCAAATGTTGAGAGTATACATTGTGAAGAATGTTCAGTTACATCTCTCATTTATCTACGGAGTATGTAGCTAAAAGTTAAATGAACAAGCAACCCAATAACTGATAAATGAACAAAATCTATATACACCCATACATACTTGAACCAACATCCTCTTTTCAGGAAGTCTGGTGAATGCCTCATTTCAGGATGGGGCACTGAGATTTAAGAAGTCTTCCTTAAAAATGTTTAATATTTTGGGGAAAAGGCCAGATTTATTTTTGAAAGCCACCATTGCATGTCTGAAGCATCAGTTCATTTGTAACCAATCCTCTTCTAAAAACAGCAATGACATCATTGTACAAAAACTGTGGGATCCATCACACAGATTTCAGGAACAGATGCATGCCTGAAACTCATGTGTTTCAGATCTCTGATGCTCAAAGATGTCCACCTTGAGGACTGGGTTCTGAGGCTGTCAGTTTGGCCGAACTGTTTCAATACTGATAACCTGGAATTGGAGGTCAGCTCCTGACCACTATTACCTTTCCAAAATATAGTCTCAAAATGAGGCTGTGGTTCATCTTTAAGTCACTGACTTTTCTTTTCTTTTTTTTAATGTTAATGTTTTTTTTTAATTATTATTATACTTTAAGTTTTAGGGTACATGTGCGCAATGTGCAGGTTAGTTGCATATGTATACATGTGCCATGCTGGTGTGCTGCACCCATTAACTTGTCATTTAGCATTAGGTATAACTCCTAATGCTTTCCCCCCCTCCCCCGACCCCACAACAGTCCCCAGAGTGTGATGTTCCCCTTCCTGTGTCCATGTGTTCTCATTGTTCAATTCCCACCTATGAGTGAGAACATGCGGTGTTTGGTTTTTTGTCCTTGCGATAGTTTACTGAGAATGAGGATTTCCAATTTCATCCATGTCCCTACAAAGGACATGAACTCATCCTTTTTTATGGCTGCATATTATTCCATGGTGTATATGTGGCACATTTTCTTAATCCAGTCTATCATTGTTGGACATTTGGGTTGGTTCCAAGTCTCTGCTATTGTGAATAGTGCCGCAATAAACATACGTGTGCATGTGTCTTTATAGCAGCATGATTTATAGTCCTTTGGGTATATACCCAGTAATGGGATGGCTGGGTCAAATGGTATTTCTAGTTCTAGATCCCTGAGGAATCGCCACACTGACTTCCACAATGGTTGAACTAGTTTACAGTCCCACCAACAGTGTAAAAGCGTTGCTATTTCTCCACATCCTCTCCAGCACCTGTTGTTTCCTGTAAGTCACTGACTTTTCGAAAGTTGAGTATCACCACATGTATCTAATTTTTCCTTTACTAGAAATTCTTCATTCCCAAAAGTAAAAATAAAAACCTAAAAGACTTGCTTAATTTATGTCCAAGGTGTGACTTCCCCAAGAAATGAAGCCTGTGACAAGTCCAACAAGCCACCATGGCTAACAGGCGAAGGGCACCCTAATGGGGGCATGGCAGGGATCATGATGGCCTCACTGGGGTACAGGAGGGACATAAAAAGTGAGTGGCCCTAGAGCACGGGCCAAGAATGAAGCTCCCTGGCGACAAGTTGCCTGGAGTTACTGTGACACTGGTCAACTAAGTTGGATATAATAAATTAGTGGCCATTTTCAAAGAATATATGCCACTTCTATCCCTAAAATTTCCACCTAACCATAGAGCACAGACATACAGGAGATTTAATACAGGAGACTCTTCACAAGTGCTGCATTTCCAAGCCAGAAAGGAAATGGCCAGCATTCCTCTTGATAGGATTTGGGGAATATCAAAGATTAGTAAGGTGACTCATTTGTGTAAGTGGTCAAACCTACGAAGAGTTTCAGCTTTTCTATCTGCAGTGTACTTTCCTTCTTTTGTTTTTTGGAGACGGGGTCTCGGTCTGTCGCCCAGGCTGGAATGCAGTGGGGATCATAGCTCACCTGCGGTGTATTTTATTCTTCTTAGTGGTTTCCAAGCCAAAGGCTCTTGGTCTTTTTTACCATTTAGTTCATTCTGCCTCCCGCCCTATCCAACATATGCATACACTCACCTTTGTCATTGTACCTGCGTAACACAGGCACCGTGTCTATGGATAATAGAGCACATTTGTCAAAAGGCTCTATGGGTATTTAAAATAGAGTAATGAGGTTATTTTTCCTGAGCTCAATTTCTTACTGATTAATACATTTCCTTGAGACCTCATAAATTTGTAAGTGTGTGACTGGCTGAAATAAACAAAATGTACACCATGTAAAAATCCAGCCAGGGAAGAATTCCAAATCTTCATCAATTTAATTTGTGTATCCCTCAGGAACTACTGCAACTATGCAAACTGTTCTAAGTCGGATGCAATGCAGAGAATGGTTATATTGGCAGAAAAATGACTACCCCCCTCCTCCTCAAATTCATCTGAGTTTCTGAATTGTTTGTTTAGCTGAAGATGCTGAGCTACCAGCTACCTCTCTTGACTATGGTCCATCTAATCACAGCTCAGCAATATCCACAGCAGGAACACTCCCCAGCAAAGAGCCTGACTTTCAACTGAATTCAGCAATTTCCTTTCTAATGACAACAATTCCACTCAAGTTGGAGCAGTCACTGTGACCACATCTTTAGTGGCAAACTTAAAAGTTATAGTTTGTTTTCAATTGAATAAGACCTGAAATAACCTCCTCTTTCCAGTTTAGTCTTTAAATTCCTTTAAAAAGTTATCCCCCCACTCCCACAACCCCCACCCACCCTGCTCTGCCACTACCACATGTACACCTAGGAGAGTTACCTATGAACTGTGCAATGAAAAGATCTGTGTCATGGAGAGGCATGAGCCTCGGTCTCCAACACAAGCAATTCTAGAATTTCTCTCACTTCCTTTGGAAGCCCATGCATCCTGATGCTGCAAGGACCATGAAGCAGCCTAGTGCTTTTGCTTTCTGGGTCCACTGAGTAGTCTACACTCTGTGCCTATGCTCCAGGGCCCCGGGGTGCCTCCTTACCTGCTCTATCCTCCACAAGAGTTCCTTCTTCTGCCGCTCCCACTCCTGCCGATCTCTGTCCAGGCGGTCGAGAAGTTCCACCTTCTCCCGGTTCCAGTTCTTCTCGCTGTGATGGATCTGCCAGCGCAGGTCCATGACCAGGCTGTGACTGTCGGCCAGGAGCTTCTGGTGCACCTCTCTCTCCTTCTTCAAGGCCCCCTTGCTCTCAGCGGAGGAGCCTAGTTCTCCCAACTTGTTCTCAGTCTTCTCTTCCAGCTGTCAAGGAGAAGAGACTTAGGAATTCCCTCTCTGACAAGTCTTGCATTCAAGGATGAAGTCTCAGAACATTTACATGTGATCCCTGGAAACATGTTTAAACCAAGATTTGACCAATCCCATAGTATAAACAAATTTTATTTTTAAAGTCCTGATTAAGAGCGTTTGACACAGCCACAAAGAATGTTAAGCGGTGAGTAAACTGAGCTTCCCATGGCCAGCTTCCCTGCTCCACTTTCCTGGTCTAAGTCACCACTATCTCTTGCCTGTACTTCTGTGTAACTCCTTGTGGGCAGGTACCATGTCCGTCCCTATATCCTTAGCTGCTATATGGAACCTAGGGATGGGACAGTGACAGAACCTAATAGTTTTCAATAAATATTTGTCAAATACCCAGGAGGTTAAATATCAAAACCAAACAAGATTCTACATCTTATGTACTCAAACCTGTGAAAACCAAAGAGAAGACCTTAAAGACAGGGAAAAATGACCCATGTCATAGAGGCACAAAGACGAGAATTCCAGGAGACTTCTCATCAGCAACTTTGCAAGTCAGAAGATGATGGAGTGGCATCTAAAGTGTTCAAGAAAAAAGATCTCAACCTAGACACAATTCTGTACGCAGAAAAAGTATCTTTCAAAAAAGAAGGAAAACACTTTTCAACAAATGAAAACTGAAAAGAACAAAAAAACAAAAAAAACCATTGCCAACAGACCTGTACTTCAGGAAATGAAAAAAGGAAGTTCTTTAGGCAGAAGGAATATACCAACAGGCACTTTGATCTATACAGAAAATAAACACTGGAAATGACATCTATGTAAATATAAAACTCATTATTTTCTGTTTTAATATTTGATTATCTAAAGCAAAAATTGTTACAATGTGTTGTGTGTTTACAGAATATGTAGAGGTAAACTATGACAGCAATAGCACAGAGGATGGGAAGGAACTGGGAATACACTGTTGCAATTTCCTCAGGCAGCATGAAAAGTAGCCTAATAGGATTTCAAGGTAGACTCTGATTAATTAAATACGTATATTATAAACCCTAGGGCAAACACTAAAACTGCACAACAGCTTGCTGTTCAGTGTCTTGTTTTTATCCTCATAAGCAATCTCTTATATTTCATTAAGTGCACAATTTTAACAAATTGTATACTTTTCAAAGGAAGGCCTTTCACATAGATTGCCTCATTTGGTGTCTACTGCAATCCTGTAAATACATATAGGTATCCTTCTTCCCAGTTTATTTGTGAAGAAATGGCAGCTCAGTGCTTTAGGGACTTGCCTAAGGGACATGGTAAGTCAGTAACCATTATTCCTATGTAGAGTTCAATTAACTTTCTTAAAATGAGTTACTTCAAGACCCACTAAAATAATTCATAGCTGATTATCCATGTCTGAACAGATTCTTTTAACTTTTTAGAGACCATATATATATATATATATGTATATATATAAAGATTAATGACTTAAACCACCCAGTATTATTATATTTAGAAAGATGTCTGTATCAGTGCTGTAGTTTGGATGTTTGTCCCCCAAACTTCACGTTGAAATCTGATCCCCAGTGTCGGAGATGGGGCCTAGTGGGAGGTGTCTGGGTCATGGAGGCGGACTGTTCATGAACAGATTCATGCCCTGCGGCGGGGAGTGAGTAACTTCTCCCTCTATTATTTCTTTAAGAGCTGGTTGTTTAAAAGAGCCTGGCACCTCCGCCCACCTGTACTTCCTTTCTTGCCATGTGATCTGCACACATCGGCTCCCCTTTGCCTTTTGCTGAGTGGAAGCAGCCTGGCCCTCTCCAGCAGCAGATGCTGGCACCATGCTTCTTGTGCAGCTTGCAGAACCGTAAGCTGAATAAACCTTGTTGTTAAATAAATCACCCAGCCTCAGGTATTCCTTTATAGCAACAGTAAACGGACTAAGACAGGCTGCTGAGTGGTGTGCTCAGTTAAACTGGAAGTTTTTGCCCACAAGGGACTCACTGGGAGAGAGCTAACATCGAATCTCGCCTCTGTAATAAAGGCAAATGCTTCATTAAGCGGGGAGAGCACACTGTTTTGTCCCTGAATCTTAGTGGAACTCAGGCCTGCTTGGAGAGAAAGCAGGGAAAGGCTTGAGGAAGCAGATGACAGCCACGGGCACAGGTCAGTGGTGACGCTTCTTGATCAATTATTTATAAAATGTAAATCTGGGGAAAATAAAACTTTTTCTAAGTAGAAAGAATGCAGAAACAAAAGAGGGGAGAAACCTCCAGTGTTAGTTAACCAGAAGACTACCAGAAAAGCACCAAGCACCACAAAATCCAAGTTTAAAAGAGCTGCTGGAAGTCCAGGTAACCCAGAATGAAAGACAGGCTGCTGAGCCCCTCGCAGGTACGTCTGTTCACCTGTAGATGCTTCCAGCCACCAACAGGTCCTCTCTTTGGAATCTCCTCATGCAGCGTACCCCTTCCTGGGCCCCACATCACTTCTGCTCACCTGCTTTGTGAAGACAGTGAAGGGACATTCCTTCTGCCCACAAGCTCCTCTGTGTCCACACCTCTCAGGTCTCCCATGGTCAGGGTCACCCCTGCCCTCAATGCTTAGAGCCCAATCCCCCTGCCTACTGAGGAACCTTGCGTCATCAGTGGCCCTACACTGTCAGGTCTCACTGGACAGGCGTCCCCATGACCCCGCGGCTCCTGTTACTGCACTGTCTGTGCTCCTTCTTTCCCCTTCACCGCCAAACTCAACCTCTGTCCCTCGGCACAGCGCACAGTCCTTCAGCCCTGCACGCCCGACAGCAAGTGTTCTTGTCAAGTTTTCCAGTGCCCTCCTCACTGCCAAGTTCAACAGAACTTTTTATCCTTCATCTGTCCTGTCCTCTTCAAAGCATCTGATATCGCTGAACTCCACTTGGAACACCACAGCGTCTCTCCCTTTGGCTTCTGGGACAGCATTTGCTTTGGATTTTCATAAATTTCTCTGGCTGCTCCTTTCCAATCTCTTCCCCCTCCACTAATTTCTGGAAAATGAATATTTTGGTTCCTTCTATGAGTTCCTTTCATTCTGTGCACAGTCCTGCAGAGTCCTCCATGGCCCTGCCTCCCACCTCCTCATTCACACCCAGGTATATACATCTTCAGCCCAGCCCTTTTCAAGTCCCAGTGCCTGTGATGACACACACCTCAAATCCAACCTGTCCCCTTTCCATCCCAACTGGTTGTCTCTCTGTGTTCCTGTCTCAGTGATGGCCCATCACCCAGGCACCCGTACTAGAAACCTGACAGCCGTGCGAGGTGCCTGTTGCTCCACGGCGTCTCATGAACCGGCCACCAGGCCCGGCCACTCTCTACTTGCTCCGTTTTTTTCAGGTGTGTGCCCTCCACTCCTTCTCCACTGCTGCTGCTTTACTTCAGAGTCACCCCTCTCACCTCCAATCTCTGCAACCCAAGGCTCTTCAACGTTTTTACCGTGGACCCAGGTGGCAGCCTGGTGAAGCCAAAAGTCTCCTCCTCAATGTTAATTCTGGGATATCCACAACAATTGTAATGGGAAATGGAGAGATGTGTGATTACTTTTTATTCTTTCATTCCATACTTCCTTTCAAAAAGATCCGTGATTTCTGTTGGGCTTGTTGCCTATGTTTATAACCGGAGGCCACGCTAAATTTTAGTGGAAAGTTAGTGACCATAAAGATGCATCTCTTTCCTATTCTAGTTTGGCAATTCCCTGATTTCAGTCTACAGACCATTTACCCCAGGTTAATCCATTCGATTCTAATGGCTCCTAATCCATTCTCTATCTTGAAGCCAGAATAATCTTTTGAAAAACGGAATCTAAACTTTCACGATAAAATCAGGATTAAAGTATCAATTCCTTAAAATTATTCTTTCCCCTCATACCTAAGCTTCTCAAATGAGCCATGCTCCTTTCTTCATGATACTTTTTTTTTTTTGCCTGAAACTTCCTTTCTCTGCTTTTCCACATTCCAGTTCTTGTCCATCCTTTGAGATTTTTCTCAGCAGGACTTTCACAGCCTTCCCTGAATTCTCAAGCCAAGGCATGTGCCTTGCACGTTCCTGTTCCCTGACAGCCTACGTGCAAAAGCCTGGTGGGCACTTTCCACGCTGTTATAAAGGACAGCACTTGTCTAGGTCCCCCACTGCACTGAGAACCCCTTCAAGGAACATCTGATTTGTTGCTAGATCTTCAACATTTAGAGCAAGGTCTGACTTAGGAGTCTGCTGAAGGAATCGTGGACTTGGGAAGTGTCATCAACATGGGCTCCACTGAAAGAAGGTAACTTGTAGCAGAATTAAACTGTTTTGCATTTAAGCAGAAGAGGGTAAATATGGGATTATTACAAATGAGCTAGCATCATCCCATATTCATTGCTTCCTGGGTTGCAAATGTTTAAGAAACTTCCTAAATGATTTGGGCAGAAGATAAACTCTCTACCTATTACCACCTGGCTTCTGAATTTGAAGTTCTAGCTTTATTTTTTGGTATTTAGGGACACCCTCCCTGAGGGTTTATTTGTAGCAAACCTGTGGGTGGATACTACGTTCCTATAAAACAAAGATGAAATGTTTTGAAACTGGCTTGCATCGAAGATTACACCTCCCTTCCTTAGCTACAGTTCGGGCTTTGGAAACACTTAACTCCCCCTATAAACATATTTTTTTAAATAGGGTTAAAGACAGCTCATCAGAGACTGTCCTTAGTCATTTCTCCTCCGCTGCTGATGCTGCAGGCCGGGGACTAAGATAAACAGAGCATCTAGGTCAAATCCCCCGCAGGCAGCAGGCAGGAGCCACAATCAGGCCAGCTGCTCTCTCACTTGATGCCCAGGCCTGCAAGGCTGTGTCCCTGCCCCACCCAGGGCTATCAGCTCAGCATCACTGCTTGCTGTGGCCAGGTGGAAATGCAGGGGAACTTGTGGGTACCAGGAGAGCTGGAGTTTTTTTTTTTTTTTTTGACACATCAAGCCTTTTTCATCTTTTATCAAGACCATGTGACAGGGGTCTCCTTTCCAGGCAATTCTTTTCCTTTCATGACCAGGCCAATCCCTATAAAATTTTACTTACTTTATGGTTTGCCTCAAAATAGAGTCTAGGAAATAGATTACCAAGGATACACAGACCTTCCCTCCCTCCTCATGATCAAGGGGCTGGAAGAAACCTCGAGAGACGCTCTCAGCAGCAGATACCATGTAGGAAGTCACATGACATTCAATGGTTTCCAAGGAAGAAACACTTAGGAAAGGATGTTTCTTGTTATGTCTGATCTTAACTCCTATGGCTGTGGTGTAAGACTTCAGAGGGGGCTTCCCTCTGTGGTGTGAGGTGGAGGCAGGAAACCCGGGCTCTCTTCCTGCCCTAGCACTACATGGCTCTGTGATCTGAGCTGAGCTGTTTCTTCTGGGCCTCAGTTTCCTTTGATATAAATAAGGAGACTGAAATGTATTAGAATTCTTGGGCATGCAGTGGGAGGTCTCCAAGTTCTTTTGATATTTTGAAAAATCTCAATGAAAGCATGCATTTACCTTTTTCAAAGACAACTAAACCACAGTCTGCTTTTGCTTTGCTCCTGTCTAGAGTTATGTCAGCTCAGTGTGATGACAGCTTCAGCTTGGCCGTCCTCTGATGCAGCTAAATACAAGCTTGTTTAATGCAGAATGGGAGAATACATGCTGCTCTGAAAATGCTGCTTGGTGGAGGCCGTACTGCATACTTGGGAGAGGGGACATCAGGGAAAATGGGGACTCTGCACTTTAAGAAGAGACACAAGCAGCCACTCCTCTCTTTTTTTCCTGGACAAGAAGCCCATGGTTCTGAATCTCTCTGTGCCCACTCCCCACCCCACATATCCTGGACAGCAGAGACACACAGTCAGGATCGAGGGAGATCTGGGAGGGTGGTACCTGTTCCAGACGGCACTTGAGCACGGCCCACTCCACGTCCCAGGCCGCCTTGTCGCTGGCATATTGCTGCTGCAGCCGTAGTCGGGCACGCTCGTCCTCCCGCAGCTCCGCACGGAAGTCCTCCAGCAAGGCCTTGAAGGCGCTGAACAGCTGCTGGTTTTCCACCACCTGCGGGAACACCGAGTCAGGCTCCACCACCTCCTTTAAGCGTATTTTTTAGGTCAGAAGAGGAGAGGATCTGGCCATCAAGGTAGTGTGGGGGCTGTTTCCCAGGTGCTGTTGGCAGTGGGTGCAGGGTGGGTGGGGAGTCTGCAGTTAGCCGGGGAGCAAAGAAAGGGTCCCTGTTGCTGGCCATCAGTCTCCTGGGCCTGAGACTGAGGGCCTGTTTGATCAGGAGGAGGGTAGAAGGAAGGCTGTCCTGGTGACCTGGCAGCTGTGTTCAGATGCTGGAACCTGGGCTGGCACTGTGGGAACCTGCCACAGAGGTGCTGTGGGCCCTGAGGAGCAGGAGCAAGGAAACTGCAGGAGGCCACAGGGAACCCCAAAGCCAGGGCTGCCAGTCACTGTGTGACTTTAGATGTCCAGAACACTGAGTTGGGCTGACAAGACTGTCATGAGGGTGCAGATATGACAAGACCTACACACTCACCTACATATATGCTGCCATTCTAGTGCCAGATGTTGTACTAGAGGAGAATTAATAAAGACCGAGGACTCCTATGCACATAGGGTAATCAGACTCCGATTGGTGGTTACTAAAAGGTCACAGATATGACACACATGGCCACTGTGTGTGGGTGGGTTTAATTATTAAACATTTTGATGTTTAATAATTAAAGCCAAAGGTGAAATGCGTAACCTGTTCATGAAGGCTTTATTGTGGTCCCTTGAGATGGAACTATCAGCCCCCACTTTTCTGCCTCTAGGAAAGGACAAGCCAGACCCACCCTCACATTTCCAGTATTTGGCACAATCCTTGGCTCATGTTAAGCATGCAAATGTGTCTGGTAAATGAAGAGTGGATTTTTATTACTAATCTGCTTATATCTAACTTAAAATGGTTTATATGTTCTGAAACCTGCCCAGCCCTTTGAAGTCAAATTTCAAAGCCATGATTTCTGTCTTAGTACATTTCAGCAAGGGCATTATATCAGAAGGGTTTGGCCAAATGAATGAAACACGCTGAATCAATTATGGTACCTTGATAATAAAAGCCTCGTGAGCCCATCTCTTCCAACCAGCACGGAAAGCACATCACAAGCTCTCAGGGCGGTCTCAGGGCATTCTTTTTTGGTGCATTTATGAAGCAAGAGTTATAAAAGCTCTCTAAGTCCCAATGGACATAGATAAGCTCTACTATGGAAAAACAGAGCCCCACCCTCTCAGAACTCCTCATCCCCCAAACTTGATAAACCTCTCCTCCCTGGTTCAGCAAGTACACTGGGACCCCTCCTTCAGGTTCTACACACACACTGGCCTTCACTCCACAGTCATGCTTCTAAATCCATCTAGTTGATCCACTAAACATACACAAAAATGGTTAAATATATATGGGAGGAATTTAAGATACTTTGGATGGATGTTTGTATTTACATAAAATTGTGCAGCCACAAAAAGAATGAAATCATGGCTTTTGCAGCAACATGGTTGCAGCTGGAGGCCATTATCCTAAGCAAGTTAATGCAGGAACAGAAAACCAAATACCGCATGTTCTCACTTATATGTGGGAGCCAAACATTGGGTATACTCGGACAGAGATGGGAACAACAGACACTGGGGATTCCAAAAGGGGTTGCGAGGAGAGGGGCAAGGGTTGAAAAACTACCTATTGGGTACTATGTTCACTACTTAGGTGATGGGGTCATTAGAAGCCCACACCTCAGCATCATGCAATATACCATATGATAAACCTGCACATGTACCCCCGAACCTAAAATTATATATATATATGTTCAAAAATAAAGTTGTATTAAAAAGAGAAATTCTTTAATATGAGCAGATTTATTATAGAGATCTCCATAGTTGTCCCCAGCATTTAATTAAGTGGACTTTTTTTTTTTTTTGAGACAAGGTCTCGCTCTGTCACCCAGGCTAGAATGCAGTGGATCACGGCTCACTGCAGCCTCAACCTCCTGGGCTCAAGCAGTCCTCCCACCTCACACTCCAAAGTAGCTGGGACTATAGGCGTGTGCCGCCATGCCCAGCTAATTTTTGTATTTTTTATAGAAACAAGGTTTCATCATGTTGCTCAGGCTGGTCTCAAACTCTGGCCTCAACTGATCCACCTGCCTCAGCCTCAGAAAATGGGATTGTAGACATGAGCCACCGTGCCCAGCTACAATGGACTTTTGATGGAGTAGAAAGGCCAGTTTGTTCATATTTATTGCTCTTTTTCTCACAGGGAACAATTTTTACTTTAATAACTCTGGGACAAAAGGCATTAAGAGTACAAGTTAGTTAACATTTGAAGAACTCGGCAGATAGGGAACCATCTATGAGTCTTACACATTCTTACCAACCATCTGAATAGAAATAAATTACCACTATACTCAAAGACATGCTCACCAAATATGTGAAGCTGTAACAAACACAGAACAGTTTTTAAAATTCCACGTCAAAAAGTACCTAAAAATTAGCGTTGTGGCTCTTGCCTGTAGTCCCAACTACTCAGGAGGCTGAGATGGGAGGATCGCTTGAACCCAGGAGTTCAAGGTTACAGTGAGCTAAGATCACACCACTGCCCTCCAGTCTAGGTGACAGAGCAAGACCTTGTTTCAAAAAAAAAAAAATCTAAAAATTATATAAGTACAGTTGAGTGACAAGAGGTGTCACAACAATCTTTTCAGAAATATACATCTTCATATAGAATTTGCTGAATAATCACATACATTTTGTGGTAGATTTGTTTGGGAGTTTCATCTTTAGATTTTAAATTAAAAATCACTGCTTTTTGAGTCAAGAGTATTTCAAGCAGAAAATAATTGTAATAATTTTGATCCAGATTTTGGAGTAGTCATTTAATTTTCACTGAAGAGAAAGGAGAAAACCATATAATACATGCTTATATGTAATTGACAGTTTTCTATGAATGCCAAGTTACATATGGTATCAGCCTATGCTGTTCTTGGCCCATATACCACATGACATTAGAATCAGAACTGTACAGTCCTCTTGCAGATTGGAAACTTGGTTTCTCTGGAAGCAAGTACTTTTTAGCTTTAACAGATACTGTATTCAATAAAATTTAAGCCTTAATGATTTATGCACATTTGCATCAGAGTAATCAAAACAGTGCTCTATTCAACCAGGATAATATTAATCATCGCGGAATGAGCTCCAGAATTGCTTTGGGGTGAAGGTGGCCAAAGGGAGCAAGAGAGCCCAGCTCAATGCTATTGGTACCTGTTATCATCATTCCTCAAGAGCAGCATGTGGCACAGCAGGAAGCCAGGCCAGCTCCTGCCATTAGCACACAACAGCAAAAGTGGATGTCCGTGTCAACATTTCTGAAGACCCAGAATGGGCCATAGATAGGCATGATTTTCCTAATGACTTTCGCACACAGGTAAAAAAATAGTAATGATAACTACTAATATTATAGGTGCTTCCTATGGCCAGGGGATGTACTAAATTATTTGCCAACATGACCTTATTTATATGTCACATCAATTTTGAGTGCATATACTATGTTCCCCATTTTACAGAGGAGGAACTATGGCTTGGAGTGGCTGAGGGCCAAGGTCCCACTGTCAAGCAAGTGAGATCCTGGACTGCAGTCCAGGTTGTCCCGTTCCAAAGCCAACAAACCGAGCCAGGAATATTCGAATTCTGACGTTATACCCTGCCAAGCCTTTTTCTTTTTCTTCTTCTTCTTTTTTTTTTTTTTTAAACTTTACCTTGCAGAAGCCATCTAATCCCCATGAAGCTAATTCAATTTCCCCTATCAAGGGAAATTAATGATAGTGAGTCATCCTGAGAGAATACCTAAAAGTTAACTGCTCTTATTTTTTTCCCCTGGTGGTACCCCTTGCTGGGTTACCTTTTGGGTAAAAAGATGACCCAAATCAAGTCAAGAATCAAATTAAGACTCGGGTCCACTGAGATGTCTTTATGATGCAAGTCTTCTTGGACAACAGGCTTTCTGAACCTCTTGTGCCGGGGTCTAGCCATGCAACCTTTTAGCTTGTACATCTGGTGAGTGTAGGTCAGTTTCAACTCAAAAATCTGGCTTTTCATTCAGAGATCAGCTGGCTGATTTTCTAGCAAAGCAGCAGGATAAAAAGCTTCCACTTATTTCCCTCTCCTCCGCCTAAGGGCATTACAGCCTCACCTAGCTCAGCTCTCTTGAGTGAGACTTACAATGTGCTATAATATGTCAAACTTTTTAACAGGTTCAGAATTGGTCTTTGGTCCATCAGACTGCTATCCAAGTCTAATATCCAAGTCTATTTATAAGTATTACTAATAGAAAGTGAAATGGAAGTTTGTAGATAAGGTAACGTATCAAGGTATCTGTGATGCAATGCTGGCTAATTTTCAAAATTGTTCTTGCCTAAGATTTCTAAGATTTCAGCAGGTGAAATCACAGCTCCACAAAAGAGCTAAACCACCACCGACGACTTGGCTTGCATCACAGCCACTAACTTTGGAGATAGGATTAATCTAAAGCTGGAACAGACATATTGACCTGCTGCTATGGGTTAACCCACAAAACACCAGTCACAAAATAGAGGTGATAGCATCCACGTTTATTCAGGCTCCTTGACAGAGGCAGGAGAATTCCAGAATGATGCGGTAGCTGCCCAGACCCCCACAAGGCACGCACAGCTCCTTTTTGAGACCTCACTTAGCATTCAACACAGGCAACTCCTCCACCAGCAGGAGTCCCTGGACAAATTCTTTACTGTGAGATTAGCTAGAATTGATACATTCACACAGCCAGCAGCATTTTTATAAATGAGCCATTTGTCGTTCTCCTCAATGTAACCTTCATTGTTACATCCAGAAAAGTTCTTTTCTAAAAACCATTAACCCCTACAGAGAATGGGCCACTGAAGACAGACCCTGAAAATATAATCTATTAATATCATGGGAATTAGAGTCATTTACACACAGAAGTCCTCTGCCCTCTGGCCAAGAGCCTGCCCGGTGATCCTGTCCAGGAGGGCTCTGGGCTGTGGTCTCCACAAATGCCACTGAGAGCTTCCCAAGAATGAATGTGGATCCGGGAAAGAATAAATGAGGCACATATTTAATAAGCTGTAAACACAATTATCAGCCTAAAGGCTTAGGAAACCAGGGCAAGTCTGATGAAAATCAGGTGGCCATTAGGGAAGAAACTTATTTGTGAGGTCCCAGGCTTAGTTACGCACTTTGGTAGGCCTGTGGCAAACTGCTGGCCATGGTTAACTCTGGGAGGTAGGATGCGGCAAGGAGAGTCCTTTCATCAAGCACCCATCTATACATGTGAATTTTTACCTCACACAGGGGCTACTTAAAGAGTGACAGAACAACTGCCACCACAAGTACATGGCAAAGATAAAATGCTTCTGATCCTAAGCTCTGGTCTGGTTCCTCTTACAGAAAGAGTAGCATGCCTTATAGGGGAGGCCTCCCAGTTGCAGGATAAACTGAAGAATGAATCACGGTATGACGTACAAAATTGAAATGTAAATACCATCTAGGGTCAAGATAACTTTCTAATTTAAAAAAAAAAAGTCAGGCAGATCACAGTTCTGATGTGAGGCCTCCTCTGGCAAGGGTGCTCTTTCTGGAAGTTTTTCATCTTGGGCAAGCAAAGGTGGGCAGCCTGCATGGCCAGAAAGGAAGACTGCTGGGGCCTGGGAGAGCCACAGCCCCGGAAGCCCAGGGAGCCAAGGGCTCTCTGTCTGCAGGAGAAAGGCTGACTTTTCAGGCAGCCCCTGAAGGCCCTAACGCAGCACAGAAGCCCTGACAAGGAGCAGAGGTCCAGGGAAGTGGAGTCTACTCAGTCCTGAGGCTGGACTGGATGAGGCTCTTCAGTGGCCTGTAGCAGGTGAAGACTTAAATATGAAACACAATTCCTTCAGCTCTTGCTATGAATTTTATATTAAGTTCTTCACACTTTTTTTTTTTTTTTTACTTAGTTGTTTTACTAAATGATAATTACGTCACATCCCTGAATGAAAAAGTAACTTCTTTTCAAATCAGTTAATCCAAGCAGGGAAAACAAGCTGTTGGCACCCCAGGGCCATCATTCCCACACCATTAATCACCTTGTGTGAAGTAGCTGGATTCCAGGAATTACTAATCAGCATGAAATGCATAAACAGCCTTAGGAATGCTGGCCTCAAATGCTTAACACAGTGGTGTGAGTCTTGGAGCTCAAGGAAAACTATAAGATTCCCTCTTGCGTGTGCGCAGCCTCTGCTCTTCAGGATGGCTGGGGAAACTGAAAGCATTCACTGTGGCTCTAGAGCACCCAGGTCATGACCGCGAGCTCATGTGGCTGAAGACAGGGAAACAGGGAATGTCTGCGGAGCCAAATGTTTGCCAACCTGATGATTTGTTATGAGCCATCCCAAGGTTGATCAGTACATGCAGTTTTTTTTAAACCTCTGTGGACATGATAAATGTTGCCATCTACTTGAGTTCAATTGTGAGAACGTTCCATAGGTCACAAAGCAAAGACCAAGGCCTGAGGAATACTGTGACTGAGAACCTGTCCTTGGGAAAACGGCTTGGCTAGGTTTCCCATGCTACTAATCGCCTTGCGAGGTGCTCGGCGTTTCTGGAACAGCCCGGCTCTGTGCAGCTCTGTGAGACACGTACCCTGCCTCTTGCATCCCAGCTGCCTGGCTAATACTCATGCCAGTCACAGAGAGGCAAATCCTCTAACCGGGAATGTTCCCTCCCAGAGAACCAGCTGTCGTTACAGTAGAGCTCGTCCATCTTCCGTCCTTGGACAGACAGAGGGTTGTGCATGCGTTAGTGAGCTCCTTACTCACTACTGTGAACACTGGCCCACTTGGCAGACCTGGGTCTGAGTGTCTGGACCCCACCCCGCCAGGTGCTTCTATCAGACATGGCCCGCCGTGGAAGCTCACGGGTCCATCTCCACTTTCGTGGGTAATCACTAAAAACTAGTGTTGGAAGAAGCAGGAGGCAAAGGGAAATGACAATAAAATATGCTGAATGTAAGGTTCCAGCTGAGTGACTTCACATTATTTTCCACCCTGACAGTAACATTTTCCATGACTGTTGTTTAGAAAACCAGATGTGCGAGGTTTTCTCCTTGTCCAGAGCATCTGCGTGAGTGCGTGGGCAACACGTTTTCTTAGACGCAGCAGGTTTGTGGCGAGGTGGGAACAGCGGCCATCAGTGGCAATATTATGGGAGGTAAGCAAGATGCTTTATGGGATTGAATGACAACATTTCTTTTAAAAAAGTAAAATTAGTAGATTGTAAAGCATTATTTGCAAAGTAGCATTTTCATTTCTAACTAGATTATTGCTGGAAAACTCATTCCATGACCTAAATTCTCCCCACGGACACTGGCATAATGGCATACTTTCTGATGGCTGTGAATAAAAGTTCCTTTGAAAGTATCATCTCCTCCTTGAGTCATGATATTCAGGGAGAATGAAGTGGGGACGGGTGTACATAGGAAACAGCTGTTTAGGTGTGAAAATCTGATTGTACAGAGAGGGAGCAGGCGGAACCCAAATTCCCCTCAGCCTGCACTCAGAAGGTTGCCGCCTGTCCTCATCTGGATCTGAGCCAGGGCTCTGGCGACAGCGTGCTCCCATTAGAGCTCCCAGAGGCTCTGGGCTTCGGGAGCCTGGGCCAGGGAGGAGCAGCAGTTGTGGCGTCCAGTGCAGAGGGAGTGCCCCAGAGTGTCTATGGCTGAGAGGCTAGAGCCGCGCCCATATGACTGCCGCACCCCGTGGCCACCTGGCCCTGCGCCCTCAGTCCAGAACGCAGGCCTCCTAGGGCAGGGGCATCCAGCTGCACTCCAGGAGCCTCCTGAGCAGCTTTATTATTATTAATACATAATAAAGTTGGGTTAGAGGGGACTCAGAAGCCTGAGAGCGAGACAGCGTTAACACAGGGTCCTGCTCTGGAGCTCCTTACTCCAAATCCTCCGTCACTGCCATTTTGGTATACAATTCAAGCAGTTTGGATGTTACCAGTAGTATCTTTTGCTTTATTAAGTAGAGTCTATTTCTGTGGTCTCTGGCAACAATAACAGCTACTTAATAACACTGAAGTCTCACCTCTCTTTATACATTAATTTTTTTCAAAGTGTCATCAAATACTTTTATTTGGGAGCATTATGTTTCAAGTGGGCCAAAGAGAACTTGAAATATTTTGTCCATGTCGGGGGATTTTTTTTTTAAAACTTGTCCTTTGCTCCTTGTACGTTATGCTGCCAAACGAATGATGTTGCCAATGGCAGACCCTCTGAGGTCAATTCACTGGCCCCAGCAGGGACACGCAGCATTGATCTGCCCTTACTACAGTCCTTACTTATATGGCAACTCAAATGAAAGAGTGGGCTGACATTAAGATGGAAAACGTTTCATGAGGTGATTTCTAGGAAAAACCCAGCACCACAAATGACAACAGGTGACCGCAGTCAGGCGGTGGAATTTTCTGCTACCTGAATGCCAACATTGGAAACAAAACGACCCAAATGCAGCTTAGGAGCCTCCTCTCCCTGGTGTGGGCAGGGCGACAGGCTCGGGTCGAGGTACCCACCTGTTTGTGGGACTGTCCCCTGTCCGCGGTCTGCAGCCGCAAGCTGTGATCTCCAATCTGCACCCGGGAGTGTGGGGAGTGCTCCCCCACTGGAAAGCCACAGCCTCGGTCACTGTCGTGGTCTGGGCCATCCGCCTGGTGACCCCCCTGGACTCCAAGCTCCCCGAGCCCGGACAGGGTCTCTGGATGCTCACCCTGAAACAGGCAGGAGGTGACGATCACAGCTTCAGCCAAATCCTTTTGCTGTACAGCCTGATTTTCATTGTTTGAGGATAACCGTCTACTTTATGGATTATCAACGCCTATACTTCTCAGTCCTTACCCCTAAAATGCTCATTTTGGCCATTTCACTCACTGGCACTTGCTGCATTTAAAGAGCACAGGGTGGATGCTCAGCTTATTAGAAGACATTAGGGAGAAATTTTAATTCTACTGCTTTTAAATTAGTATTGCTAATAGCTATGGTTTTATAAGTTAAAGGAGGAGGAACTCCAGAGTACTGATCAACAGGAAACTTTAAAACAATTTCTAGGCTTTGCTTAATAATGGTTATCTATGTCACGGATAGTTGGAAGCTGGCGGAATTAGTTTTTCAAGACTTTCTTCACTCTGAGGAAAGAGAATCACTGTATTTTCCCATTCCTAGGATGAGAACTTAAAATTACATACACTGTTTCCCTAGAGTGAAAACCAGACAAAAGGTCTTTGGGAGCTAAAAAGAAACCAACTATTCACAATGCCTCGAAGCAGCTGGCCAAGAAGCCAGGGTCAGGGATGTACAGAATACACAGAACACCAGTGGCTCCAGCCCCGGTGTGCTAGGAAGCAAGGCCAGGAAGGAGCCTGCAGTGCAAATGGTCACTCTGACTTAATCAATACAAAAGCAAACAGAAGGCAAAGATCTCTCTTCTATTTCTATTATAAACCTGGGAATTGAGGCATAACAGGAAGAACATATACAAATTCCAGAGGTGGCAAAGTGACTCATCTGAAGCTTAGAAAAGATCCTTTTAAAACTGTGTGGGCAGGACAGGCTTCCACATCTAGGAACAAAGCTCAAATAGAAAGAAGAGCAAAAGTTTTAGAAACCAGCTTTTACAAACCAGCAAGGTTGAATGAGATGGTGCAGGACCTCAGGGTGATAACGTCAATGAATTTTATAAATGAGCAGCAACGGAGACGGGAGCGGAACTTCGCTACAGCATGGAGTTATGGACCAGGGCACTCTTAACACTAGGTCAGAGCATAGCACAGAATTCTTGGTTTCATATATAACTGGACAAGCTGCTGCATTTCCATTTCTTGGACCAAAATTGATGAAATAATTTAAAATAATAATGACTTCACCACAATGCAAAATATCCATGTGGAAAACTGCAATTGTATCCCATGAATATGTACAAATAAAAAAAGAAAGAGTAGACATTGAGTAGGCAACCAACAGCACCTGCCTCTGCCAGTCCCTCACTCATGAACATCATGCAGGTTTCACAGGGAAGTCTGCAGTTTTCTTCACGTCATTCCTGCACTATTCTCAGTAAGTTTATGCCTAGCACTGCATACCTGCTCTTGCTACTGTAACGTTACTTCTGTTATATTTGCTTGTGTATAGGAAAATGATTGATGTTTCAGTCACCTGTGTTCAATTTTCTCTTATCTAAGTGTCTGTATGAATTGCTCTACATCTTTTTTGCAATATTAGATGTTAACCAAATATTGAGAAATAAAATAATAGAACATGACGGTGTGTAGGGTGGGTGGGGAGAAAGCAGCGTCTGGGGTCAAGAACAAAACAGATGCAAATAAAAGGAATTCGACAGTGGAGTTACCTCAGTGAAGTCCTCTCCTTCCTCCTCCATCTGCTTCCCTTGCCGCCAGTGTTTCAGCAGCCACCTGAGTTTGACGTAGAAGAGGAAAATGTTCTGCTTCAAGGACCGGAGCTCCTGCTGCATCAGATTCTTCTCGTCACTCCAGGTTCGCTCATGGAGGGTGTTTTGCAAAGCCAGGCTGTGCATTTCCAGTTCTTTCCACCTCAAGGCATAGAGGTGCTCCTCCTCCATCTTGAATGGAAAAGAGACAGTGTGACAAGCGGCTAATCCAATCCGCCACCCAAACCAAACCAAGAGTCCCTGCAAACTGCCACTCAGTCTCTGTCATGCTGCATATGAGACGTGAAACACAGGAGCCCCCAAGTTTAGTTTGATAAGGGGCTTCAGTTTCCTGTTTACAAAACCCCATGAGTACTGTGATTCAGAATCAAGTGCTATTTCAAAATACGGTATTATGATCATTTTCCATCGCCAAGTCTCTCATGGTGTTTTTAGATGTCTCTAAACTCCTTCAGGAAAACCGTGTCTTGGAAGTGCGGCTTACCACTGACTTGAATCCGGTGTAAGCAGATTCCACTTCCCCTCTGTACATGAGCTGGGCACTCAAACGCACATTACAATTGTAAAGGAGAAAACAAGTGGAAATCCTTCCCCTCTACTTCCTGAGCCCCCGACTCCCCACAGCCCCGACAGAAGAGAACCCCAGCTGGTGGAGAGCACAGCAGGCTGGGTGGAAGGAATTCCTCCGAATATGCAGGCCTCAACTGCATACAACAGCCAGGAAACAGAAAAGTGAGTCTGATAGCCTATTTCCATGCTGAAAGACTTGACATTCCTATTAGATGTACGTATGTCTTAGGAAAAGAAAAGTGTCACCGAAAAAGAAACATCTGGCATCTCCACATTAAATTCCTATTTTTTAAACACCCCCGGTATAGACACTTTTTCAAGCAACAATTATTGTGTATCAATACTAAAAAGTAAGAGTGAATAACATATCACTTTGCACATAAGGCACAAGAATAACATCTATAAATATTTATAGTAGCTAAAGTGATACTATGGGATCAAAGCTTTGTGTCCCACAGGCCAATAAAAGGTTCGAACGCCAGCCTTAAGGTTATCAGCTGTCCTCTCTTAACACTCTCTCTTATGCCAAAAACCAAGTAAGGGATTTGTTTTTCTCCTTAAAGTACTAGATTAATTCTCAGAGGCCATGGGAATAGAACCACAGCTGCCCGAGGCCAATGTGCTAAAGGCCAGTGAAGAGTCAGAGGCAGCTCTGGAAAGGTCCACAGGTCTAGACAACGACTTGCGTGGCCGCTCACCTAATACCTGACCTTTACTGTAGTTTTGGCTGAAATAACAGAAAACAGGTGATTTTATTCATCATCTCAGCAGCCCTCAGCATTCCACCGATTCTCCCCTGTGGACATAAGGGCAGCCTAGCGTACCAGACACCCAGCATCTGCAATTTCCTATTGATAAGTCAACGTGGTCTTTTTTTGGGTGGGGGAAGTGTATTTAACATTTCACACTGAAGATGTAACAGTCATGGGATCTTTTGCACCATCTGGTTTGAGTTAGGTACATGACAATAAAAGAGGCAGTTAATCTATAACAAAGATCAGTAATTAAAAAGAAGGGAGGTCTGGTCTCTGGTCTCTTAGTCATTTACAGAACAAGAACAATGAGGAACAGAGTTCATCTACAATCTAAGAAACAAAACTGCAAACATGTTCATGACTCAGTCTCCAGGACTTAACTTTGCCCTTGACATAATCAATTTAGAGAGTCCTGTAGTTTTATTTTCTTTTACATGTCTTAGCCAACTGACTCATGCTGGGCAAGCTTCACTGGCCTCAGGGGCAATGTGAAGATAACGTGAGACCCTTCCCCGCCTGGCTGTGGAGAGGCGCTGAGACACCCGGACCCGCACCATGGGAGGCAGTATCAGCAGCACCGCGCCTAGGCCCTCCTGGAGAGCCTTCTTTTCTCTCCCTCACATCTCCACTGCCCTTTCCAGCTCCTTCTGTTCCATGGCTCCATGAACTTCCTAATTCTTAGAGCTCAGTCTTCTGCCCCCTGGGTACCTTGGGGGACACTTTCCCTTCCCTTCTGAACAAGCCTGGAGGACATCTCCTACCATCCAAAGCCTCTTCCGCAATCCTCCTTCATCATTAACCCACATACTAGAAACACGTGGGCCATGGACACTGTGCTAGCAGCATCTTCAGTGATAAACTCACTTTTCAAACAATTTTTGGTGCCATGCAAACATTTTTTTAATTACTTAGGAATCTATCTTTCAAGTAATATGGAATTATTTTCCTCTGATAATAAGATGTGCAACTTGACCCCTAAATGAAACACTTAAAAAGAGTCATACATGTAGTGGTAGAAGTTGGCAGAAAGTATTTAGATCTTAGCGTTCGGCCCTGCCTTCTCTAAGCTGCAAGGTGCAGAGAAGGAGCTCACTCCCTTAATCAGTTTGTGACCCATTTAAATCACATGGCCTCAGTCAACATGGGGGCTTATGTGTAGCACACACTCCTTGCCAAAATAAGTTCTTAGATACACCAAGACCTTATTTGGATAGGATATGCATTTTAAAACACCAACGTGCTCTATTCAAGATCAACTGCTTTGCTTTGTTTCGTTTTAAAGACGCAGCTATCTTTCAAGAACAAATACACGGGGGAAGAGCAGCTGCAGCAATTCTGAACCTAGATATCTGTTCACAACTTAATTAGATTTGGGGTGGCCGGGATTGGGCCGTTCTCATGGATGTCCAGGGCGATGAGTGCCCACATCTGCAAATCCCTTCTACTCGGAACTCTGGGGAAGGATTTGCAGATAAAAGATAATTAGCCAGTACCAGGTTATTCGAGAGTAACAGAGGTTAATCAGGCCACAGCTCAAGTTGCGGCAGTTTTCTGAAGGCAATGGTTTAGGGTGAGGTTGCTGATTTTTCTGTCAGAAAATTCACCCAACATCAGCAGAGGTGACAGACACACTTTTCTGTCCAGTTGCATTTAGGCCCTTACTTGATGTTAGGCTGGTATTGCTGCAGGAAAGTTTAGATTAGGTATGAGGAAGACCTTGCTGAGACCACAGTGTAGATGCTGAAAAGCATGTGCCAGAGCAGAAAAGTAGAGTTATCTTTAGGGGTGTCTGAGAGGGGACAGCTTGACTGGGTGACCTTTCCATAGGTGCCTGGGAGTCTAGCAGCCTGTATGCAACAGACAGCCTTCTTTGAAAATGCATCGTGGCATTTCTCCTTTGGGGCTGTGCAGTTCACAAAGCGGTTGTGCTGAATCCGTGTTAAATATTTACCTTATGGATCTTGTTTGTAAATGTCTCTGTCTCCTCTTGATGCAGTCTGGCCGCCTGCACGAGCTGACCCTGTAGCTCCTCTATGGATACACTCTGCTCAGGTAAAACGGGGGGGCCCCTGAGCTGATCGGTGGGATAAAGGAAGGGGTTTAGTGGAAATGAGAACTCTGCCTGAGGTGACGACGCAGGACAGACATCTGCACAAGCTGGGGACACACACGGAGCGACACAGCACGTGTGGGCGCTGCAGCAGTGGAGTGACTGTGGCAGCTCCGCTGGGGCCTCCCTCTAGACTCCACAGCTCCCCGCGTTACCTGGGGAGGGACAGGTCCACCTGCCCTGCGTCTCTTACCCAGGAGGGGAGTGGGCAGCTTCACCCACCACCATAACCACAAACCAGACTGAGAGAAGGAAGTCAAAGTACACCAGAGGTGTCCTTGCTCCCACAGTGGCTTCTGGACGCCGGGATGGTCAGAGCCGACTATGACCGAGGCAAGCATGACCACCTATTTACACGTCAGCCTCTTGGATTCCTTCTCTAAGTCATGGGGTCTTTCTGTGTTGCATAATTAATTTTTTCATATGCTTTCTTATTAGAGTTTTTCCTTCTCAACTGAGGGTGTCTTTATCAAGGTGGTCTGACCCCGATGCTCAGGGCAACAGGGTGTGGGTTCATCAATGAGCAGAGATGCACGGCTTCAGGCCTCCCAATGGCACATGTTGTCTAAGGGGAATCGCACAAAGATGTACTTACTACATTTAAAGACAGGTGGTGGAATCTGTATCGTGATTTTTATTGGTAAAGTCTACCTTTTACGTTCTAATGCCATGATAGAGGAGTCAGGCACATGAAATGTGCTTTTTAGAGATGGAAACACTGTTATGCTAAAAATCTCAGGCATCATCGAAATGTAAGCATGACATTTTACCCACTGGATTATGCTACTTGAAGACAGGTGATTTATACAACTGGGAATTAGAGTAGATTGTTGCAATAAAATACGTGCGGTTTCACTGGTTCATTCTGAGTCCCTTTAACTTATCTACTACTTCTCCCTGAGGATACTGTTTGCTCCTCCTAATCGGTACCTGGGTAGTCAAGAGTGAAGATCATACCCCAAGAACAGAAAATGCAAAAAATAAAAGAGCAGAGCACTTCCCTTAGCACTGGGGATATGAGAAAGGGGTATTAAGGAAAGAAGAACGGAGACAGAAAATCAGACACTGGGGATTCACCAAGTTCGGCATAAAATTTTGAAAGCTAGAGATGTAAACATCTTATTTTCAAAAAACTCAGTAATTTCTGACAGCATTAAATGCTTCTTTGATTTGCTAGTTGTTTGAGACTACTATAGTCTCTTACACATATTAAGCATTGTTTGGGGTTCTCTGAAAAGATGCATTTCCCTACATGTTGAATTGACCTCAATGACTAATTTTGCATTTCCAAAAGGTCTATTATTTAGAAAATGTGTGGTCTTTTATGATGGTGACATACTCTTCTCCTGTTTGCTTGCCTTTAATAGCTGTGTAGGCACTTATCTGATAGCGTCCATCTGATAATTCTATTATCTGCAGTCTTAGGGTTGAATCCTGCTATTTGCCGTGTCTGCCAACTTGTGCCAACTTGTGTCCCTGTTGGACGTTACTGGCTTGTGTGACTTTATCTCCCAGGGGCACTTATCCATGGATCTAGTATGGATCTGGGTGGAGGATGTGCCTCCAGATTGGTTTCCTGTTTGGTGGAGCTAGCAACATAACATAAATCCCTTTCTTTGGGGATTCCCGGACCAAACTGGTAACATCAATTCAAAGCCTGACATTGGGTGAGGCCAGCTTCAGTCCTCCCACTCCTGATCCAGAGGCTCATGCTGGGGAAACAAGTATCAGTGCTGCCTCCCTGCTCCCTGCCCTGGGGCCAGCAGGCAGATGCTTCTCTTGTTCGTTCATTTCCTTTCTTTCCCTGCAATGTTGGGCCCAGGCCCCATCTCCTGTTCCCTTGGAGCTGCTGAAACCCAAGGCTCCCAGTTACCATTTCTGGCAACAATCTCCCTAATCCACCCACCCAAGGGCCACAGAGACCACTCTGGTTCTCAATTCTTTGTTTGCTTGTTTGTTTTTTGAGACAGGGTCTCACTCTGTCGCCCAGCCAGGCTGGAGTGCAGTGGCGTGATGTCGGCTCACTGCAACCTCCACCTCCCGGGTTCAAGCGATTCTCCTGCCTCAGCCTCCCGAGCAGCTGGGATTACAGGTACCCACCATGACGCCCAGCTAATTTTTGTATTTTTAGTAGAGATAGGGTTTCACCATGTTGGTCAGGCTGGTCTCAAACTCCTGACCTCAAGTGATCCGCCTGCCTCAGCCTCCCAAAGTGCTGAGATTACAGGCGTGAGCCACCGTGCCTGGCCTTCTGGGTCTCAAATCTAAAATCAATTCCAACTCTTGAAGATTCCCCTAAATTTCCTGGGAATTCAGCGATGTATTTAAGAGGATACTTTGTATTTTATGCAGTGTTTTATTCAATATTTATTGAGCACCTCCAGTGCTAGGCACCATCTAAAGCGTGGGGGACAGAGCAGTAAACACAGCGGCCACACCTGCCCTTGGGGCTTCCCTCCTCTCTCAGGGCGTGCAGGACTGTTTCCAGGTCACCTAGGCTGCTCTCCTGCCAGCTTTACTTTCCAGCTACACATTACTCCATAAACTCAAAATGTAAAAATCCTCCTTATTTAACGCATTAGGTGCTAGCCAAAAGCTTTATTAGGTGTAAAAACAGACATCCTAATCAAGCTTATTGTTTAAGAAAAGCAAAGATCTATTAGTTTAGTTTCTATACATTGCATGAACTATTTAGTTTGGTTTTAATTTTAATAAATAATATATATGTTAAGAAACCATTTTTATCTGAAACAATATATGAAGCTCATACTTCAGTGTCATTGGATTTAAAACGTGCTCTTCTGTTTGAACCACACCTTTGAAGAGTCACAGAAAGGGAGGTCCTTGAGTCTGTTCACTGGGGAAGTCGGACTCACCTACGATGGCTCCAGTGTTGTCTCTGGAGACTGCTGCCTGCTCAACAGCAGACAAGTTTAGATCCTCCTGATTATTAGAAGTTTCATTTTCCTTTATTGTCCATTTTTGCTAATGCAATATTAAAACTCCCATGGACAACTGCCCCTAGCTGGGATGCCAATGTCACTCCAATGTTACAAAAAACAACATACAAACGTGCTATGGCAAAAGGTTCAGCCTAGAATTACTCTACTGCCACACAACTGCATACAACCACATACATTTGGAGAAAAGTTTCACATGACACATAAATGTCTTCTAAAAAAATAAATATTTCCCTTTACCACCCAATCCCCAAAGGTTTGATTCTAAAAAAAAAAACCCTTTTTTTGTTCACTTACCTAGGATTCTGATTATACATCAAATTCATCTTGATCTCCCTATTAAAGCAGCTTATCTAAACCACCACCACCCTCACTTGTTTCCGAGGCTGCTGAGACACTAGTCTTGACAATTGTAACCATTCTCCCCACATCAGTGTTCTGGAACTCCTGTCCATGTCTTCCCCAATAGAGCTGCATCCCACACTGATTGACAAAGGCTAACTTCCCCACCTCCAGAGAAAGTGGCTTATAAATTACTTCCCACACTTAAGAAGATAACTTCACAATCTCAAACACAAACAGAAAAGGAAGACTTTTCATGGCCATCACTAGAGTGCATAGCAATGCTACTCCTATTAGGACAATTCCATCACCATGACCATGGCTTCATTTTCTGGAGGGTTCCATTTTGTCCTGGCCAGTTTTGCAACCACTTATTTCAAAAGCAGTACATGAGGCCAACACATGAGTGCAAATACTTGGCATAAAACCCCACGTAACTTCCTTGTGGCTGGCATTTCACAGCTGAGGCACGTGGGATTGTGAGTGCTTTGTGTGCTTCCTTGATTGAAGGATAAAAGCAGGCACTGAGGAGAAGAGCTCTTTGAGATTTCTGACCCAGAAACTCAATCCTCTGGGCACAGGCCTGGTCTCCTTTATACCTGAAATCTGACCAGCGTCCGTGCATGGCTACTTCTCATTCAGGACTATTTTTAAGGTGCCTCGCATATTCCAACCCATTCTACACACCACCCTCTCTTAACAAATGCGAATGTCTCACATTTGATGGGAACCCCAGGGAGTGAAGTCAGGGAAGAGTCCAGTGCACAGTGTGAGCATCTCGCTAATATCTCCTGAGAAGAGCAGGCAGCAGAAACACTCGTCCTGAAGTGTGTTTTTTTTTTAGCAGTTCATTTTTGCGTGGTTGCATTGATGTGTCAGTGGGTGTCCGTGGGTTCTGACTTCAGTTTGCTCTGGATGTGGCTGTTTATAAGAATGCTGGCCTTGGAGAGGCCGCCCCTTTCCCAGGTTTAGTGAATGGTGGCGTCTGAGCAGCAGGGCTCCTCCACTGCCCAGATTTGCAATCTGCTAAAATGTGTCCTGTGTAAGAATGCACTTCTTTTTCTACTCTTTATTGTTATAACTGCTGCTGCTGGTACAACTATGAGTAGTAGTCACAGTTTTGGTCGGGCCAAAATGCCTCAATCTTTCAAAATAATAACTTATCTTCTTTCCTCTTTCCCCAAATATAAAAATCCATAAGGCAGAAGACACAGAGGCATTTTGTAAGTGCAGCTTGAGGAACAAATCCTTTTTCTGCTTAAATATGGAAAAGTTTCTTCTTTGATGTCGCTGATACTAGGTGTGCTATTGGGCCCCCTCCCACACCCGAGGAGCTACGGGCAGAGAGCTAAAGGGGATCCACACAGGTAGAGTCGTGGTTGGCCTGAGGGCAAAATCCGTGGTTATTTCAAGGGAAATGTAGAAGGGAGCAAAGAAAGCTGCCGGCAGGACCTCCAGCTCCAGCCCTGCCTCAGTCTGCATGAAGGTGTCCATGTTGTCTTTCCCCCAGTTACTCCCGCGGGGTCTGTGTGAGTCTCTGGCCGGGCTGCTGGGCTGACTTATGGGAGCTTTGTGTACTGTTTCCATTAGAGCCTCATGGGAAAGCAATTGTTGGCAGCAAATTCAGGGATATTCTCATTAAAAGGCTTTTAAGAGTTCTGCTCCCCAGAATTATCCATTGTACAATTCTTTAACACAATGTCATATTCAAAGACCAAACTAACAAGGCTGTCAGAGTGACATTCACACCAGGGACAGGGCGGCCTCTCCCGACCCAGGCTCTGCGACAGATCCACATCCAGCTTCTCTAATAAAAGGAAACACTGTGGAGATTCAAAGTGGCTCCAGAACATGCCTTATTAAAAAATAAAATAAAATAGGATGTGTTTGCAGCATAATTGAGTTTTCTTTTCTGTGTGAAATGTCTTTGTGAATAAAAAACATCAGCATGAGGGATGTTTGTTTAAAACTCCTGATTCATACTGCTTCCCCTTCTAGGAAATGACGCTCCCTAGACCTGGCCTTTCACTATGGAGATTTTTAGCTCTCTTGTTAAAATATAGAAAATTAAAAGAAACTAGATGGATGTTTTAAAAAGGTGCCATTCCATGGCAAGACAGCGGCTGTACAATTAGTCGTCAGAGTGACTCTTTAGAAACGCACCCAGGGCTCAGTGCAGAGCCCTCCCACTACTACAGATCAGGCCCCTCTGGGGATGTGCTGGGGAGCAGGGGCTGCAGCTGGCTGGAGGCTGTTCTAGACCCAGTTCTGCCACCAACCAGGAGGAGGGTTTACTGGCAAGCCGCTTCACTTCTCGGGCCTCATTTTTCTCATCCGCAGAATGAGAGACTTCATCTGAAGACCTGCTGTTCCCTTCTGAGCTGCATTGTTTGGAGATCCTGTGCTGTCACATGGCACCAGCTCACTCTGCTAATCTACTTCTTGTGAAGCTTTATTGCTCCTCAGTATTTGGTTTGCTTCAACTAAGTATGCTTCTCTCTCCCAAATCACTCCCAGTTTCTGAAGCTATGCGATGCATTCATGATGGTGACAACTTATCACTGCTCCAGGTTACACAATAAGGACCTAGGAAGAATCCAGGAGGAGAGCTCTCTGACACAGGCTCTAACTGCACACAGCTATGTGTGACACACCTTGAAGGACAGAACACTCGGGAAGGGAGATGCAGTTCCTGTAAAACCAGCCATCAAAGGGAAGGGGGCCGCCCTGTGTAGCCGGAGCTGTGGTTCCAGAAACAGCCCATGGCAAAGAAGAAAGAGCTACAGTGGGAAGGGAAAACTGGGCCCCTGACTAGGGGAGCTGCGACACGCTTTCCCCCTTGACAGTCCCCAGTGGCAGGACACTGCATTCTCTATTATTCACACTTTACACTGACACAGCATTTGGACTTTTAAAGGTGCTTCCTCATTCAACAGCTCCTCGGGGATCCCCTTTCTGTCCCAGGTGGGGTGGCCCGCATCTAAGAGCTTTCACTCTTCCAGGCTGCTGACAACACTTCCAACCGTGGTCTCTGTGGTGGCTGAAGCCTTGTGTATACCGGGTCACTGTGGTGACAGACACTGCTAGGGGTGCCCACAGGTCAGGAGCGAGCCTCCCTGATTCTACCAACCTGCCAGCAGTGTCACTCGAGACCGTGGGATGGTCACACGAGACACAGGCAACAAAGAGCTGAAAAGGGGAACTCTAAGGAGAGTTTCCTCCAGAGCAGGGAAGCCCGTGCTGGGTTTTCATCCCTTCTTTCTCTGCGACTGGACAAGAAGCCACTGCGCACTCACCAATCAGCCTACTTCCAGGTGCTCCCGGTCTGCGGAAACAGGAGGTGGACAGTGCCTACAGTGAGCTGTCCCTCTGTCTGACAAGCACAGCAGTTCACCGCAGGCACCTGCACACACCTGCCTGTCCCAGTGCCACAAAATGGGTTTGCTGCCAAGTGAGTTCCACCTAGTTCCACCTCCTCCTGCCATGTTCCCTCAGGGCCTCGTCCGGGACAGAAAACGTCACACAGCCAGCCACACAGAAAAAGGAGGGGGAGGGCGGGGGGAGGGATTGCTTGCCCACGCTGACCTCCAGGCTGAAGCAGGTCTGGCCTCCCAGCCCGTGGCTCCCGGCGTCCCCGTCTGCGCGGCGGTGCAGCTCCCGCGCGGCTCGGAGGCGCAGGCTCTCCCGCTCGTCCCCTCGGGCCGGCCCGAGCTGCCACTCCAGCTGCTCTTTCAGTCTGGACTGTTAGGTGCACGGGAGGAATTTGTTGTTGTTGTTTTTTAAAATTTTAAACAAAAAAACAAACAAAGGACAAGGGTGGAGGCAGGGAGGGGGGATAAAGAAAACAAAAATGGACAAGGGAGACGACTGAGAAAACGACCAGACAAAGAACAGCACGAACAGAAACACAGGCTTAAAGACAGTGGTGTAAGAAAGTGAAGAAAACAGACCCAAGATGAGAATGAGCAAAGGGGCGGGTGGACGCATCTGAAAAGCAAAAAGAGAAAGTGGGGGTGCAAAACACTGGTTACGGGGCACATGCGATGACGATGCGTGAATCCAGAACTCAACTGCAAGCACGCTACCCATGAAGGAAACGGAAAACGAGGCTCTTCCTTCCTTACTTGTGGGTCGAGCAGCCAAAGCCACAGTCCAGGGCGGCAGCTGGGCCATGCACCCAGGCGAGGCTAGGACAGCAGTCCTCGGAGGCCCTCCGCGCCCTCCCCAGCGGCGGCAGGGCGGCAGGAGCCAGCAGAGCTTTTCCACCAAAACCATCCTTCTCAGCACCGTGCTCCTCGCCCGCTTTGGCTGATCCTCCAGTGGGAGTGGGGGCCTGGGCTGCCTAGGGCCTTGGACTGCACTGTGTCCCTTGAAACACACCCAGGAAGGGACGTGCTCGTTAGCGAGTCTGCTAATTATCCTGACTGTGACATGCGTTTGTCTTAGCCTCCTCACGGCTTCTTCAGCGGGTGGCTGGTTGGTTGAGATACCAAGAGAGGAGCAAGGCCGGCATGCGTCGAGCCCTATCGCTTCCACTGGGCTTAGCCTCGTGTCTGGGAGGGCCTCTAAACCATGAGCCGCGGCGCAGTTAAAAATAAGACAGGAAAAAGGAAAAAGAAACAAGGCAATACAAGAGAACTTAAAAAAAAAAAACAAAAAAAAACGGACCCCAACCAAGAGAGAGGATCCGGTTGCCCCGGAGGCTTTAGTACAATGCAGGTTTGAAATCATAACCAAGCAGCCGTGAGCAGCGTGAGCCCGAGTGCAGCAATGCCAGCGAGAAGGAGGAAGAGCAAGGCGGAGCAGGGAGGCGAAGCCACGAGCCCCCTTACCTGCAAGTCTGGGCCCAGCTCCTTCCCCAGGTTCCCGATGGGGGAGTCCCGGGACACGGAAGTCACAGTGGAGAGGAAGCTAGAGGACTCTGTGAGGTGGGGCAAGGGGGATAGGCCATCCCCAATGCGGTTCACCTGCTCCAGGAAGGCCTGCAGCTCTTTCTTGAAAGCCTTCATCTTGGCGTTGATGGTCCCCAGCAGGTGGGGCTCCTGCTGGTCCCCCTCACCCTGCTCCTCTTCGCCGTGGAGGCCAGGCCCCGGTAAGGGCGCACCACCCCGCAGCCCTGCATCATGGAGGAAGCTGTCGGTGTCTGTGATGAGGCGCTCCACCGTCCGCTCTAGCCGCTGGGCCTCGTGTTTTAGGGTCACTAGGTACTCAGAGTCCTCCCGGGCCTTCAGGAGCTCCGTGGGGCATGGCTCGCTGGCCTCCGATGGCTTCCCGCTCCCGAAGCCCGACGTCTTCTCAAACATCTCCTCCGAGTCACTCTCCCCGCCAACAGGCCCTTCCCGCTTGGGCTGGGGCAGGCGGCTCTCCTCCCCATCACTCTCCTTCTTGCCCGCATCACTCTCGGCATCGCTGTCCCGGGGACTGGGGGCACGCAGCCCCAGGTGGGCTGCCAGGTCGCAGCGCTGGATGTTGGACAGCAGCGCGTGGTTCTCGTGCTGCAGTTTGAGCACCTTGCCGCTGAGCTCACTGATCTGCAGCCTGGCTGACTTCAGCTCCTCCTGCAGGGGGGCCCCACCCCCGGCACCAGGACTTGCACCCTCCCCTAGCCAGCCCGGCTCCCGGGGAGGCTCAAACTTAAACTTGCTGAGCTCGTGGGTCAGTTGCCGGTTGTGGTCTTCGATCTCGGAGATGGACCTCCGGAGCAACTCCGCTTCCTCTTCTACAAACTGCAGGTGGCGGCGGAGCTCAGTGGAGGACTCCAGGGAGTCACCGAAGGGTGAGGTAGGAATGCTGGGTGCATGGTCCCGACCCGGGCCCTCCCGCTCCTGCTGGCCCCGCATGTCCTCCATCTCTGCCTTGAGGCCACGGTTCTCCACCTCCAGCTCCACGATCTTCCGGCCCAAGATGTTGGCTTCCTCCTCCACCAGCTTTAGCCGCAGCTTCAGCTCGGCCTCCCGGGTGCTGGGGGGCCCGCCTGCTTCCCCCGTGGGCAGGGGACTGTCCACATCCCCATAGAGGGACTTGTACTTCTGGAGCTCCTGCTCCAGCTCGTCCTTCTCCCTTCCTAGCTTGGCCATCTTTTTGCGCATCAGGAAGGCTTCCTCTTTGGCAAACTGGAGCTGGCACCTCAAATCGGCACTGTCATCCTGCCAGGAGAGAACAGCCCGGGAGAAGGGTTATTTGAAAATACCAAATGTTCGTGTTTTTCATGATTCCCCTCACACCTCGCCCCCAATGCACACAAACATCAAACACCGATCTTCCCATCGGTGCCGCTGAGTTACATAGAGAAACAGCCAAGACAAAGCAGAGGTGGGCCCAGGGGCTTTGTGGAGGGGGCCTGTGAAAGGCCTACAGTTTGTTGCTTTGCCACAGAAGCAAAAGAAACAAAAAAAAAATTAGTTTGGAAAAAAAAAGTGCACGTGGAAACCATCATACAAGTTATGGGCAAAGAAGGGAAAACGAAATGAGGCCCAAAACCCAGCGGGAATGCGCAACCCCTCCTTGCTCTCTGGATCCCACCTGGTTACTCACCAGCACCAGTGAGAGACAGCAGGACCCCTCACCAAGGCCTGGTGCAGGCAGACAGGGTTCCACCCTGCTGCACTCACCACCTCCAACGTGCAGACCTCCCTCTTTCAAAGTGGCCCACAATCCACGAGGTCTGACCAGGATGGGGAAGTCAGGCCACCCCAAATAAGAGCTCAGCTTTCCCCTGGTTTCCTAAGGTACCTGAGACAGGGCAATTCGCTTCTCCCCATCCCGGTCTCCCCAGCCCTAATGTCCCACAAGAATGACATGACAAAAACATGAGGTATGAGCATGAAGGTGTTTGGAAGTCCAGGCACGTGCTGAGTCAGTACCGAGCTCTGGGTACACACTGGGTACTGCAGACCCAGACACCTGAGCTCCTTGCAGCCTCTTGCCATGCAAGTGCAACTTCAGAGCCTTTACTTACGTTCCTTTCCCTTTAGTTGCTATAACACAGCAGGAAATTAAACTCAGAGACCCAAGGCAAGGAGGTAAGTGTTGGATAGAGTCAAGTGTATCAAAACCTAAGAAGTGTCCTCATAGGGCTTCCAGAGGGTTCTGGAGGATCCTCAAAAGCTGACTCTGCTGTTCACAGCCTGCAATGCTTGGCTGAGGTCAAAATGACACTTTTTGGATCCAGTGGAAAGTCAACTCTGCTTTGCAGGGCTGGTCTCCTTGTTTTGAAGCCAGATGAACTCCCCGTTTTGGTTTTGTAAAAACGTTTTACTGTTCACATTCAGCAGATGGGGAAAATAACCGATTTCATGAATCACTCCTCTTTGATCGGCCATCAAAAGTTTCAAAAGGCTTCAGCAAAGGTTTCCCCCATCACACAGAGAAACTGTCAACAACAGCACTGCGGGAGTCAAATCCCACAGCCCTCGTGGAGGAAAAGGCTTCAAACTGCTCTCCAGGCCTGTCGCCCCTTCTGTGGAACAAGTCAGCCCCTGGGGGAGAATTAACTCCTTCAGATCGTCAGGTGTGCTCACAATGCAGCTTTTACACTCAGAGAGCATGGCTCGTTCTCTGCCGCAGTCTGGTCGCACACTCATCATTTGGCAGAAAGAGAAATGCCTCCCTCGGCGCCTCCCAACTTTCCTCCTTCCACTCTACCTGGTCCCTCCTTGCTCACCACAAACCCCATGGAAAGGGGGAAAACGATATGACCAGGAAGGCTCAGCCCAACACCTATGACCAAGTATGCAGCCACTGCCACAGGGAAAGCTTGCCCTGGCGCTATCTGTGCGTCCTCGGGAGGATGACACGCCCACTGTCATCTCTTAGCTGAGGACAAAACCAGGCCTGCTGGACTTGGGGTCAAACATGCTGCCCGGAGTCCTAGCTTTGCCCCTCCTACTGTCTAAGGGACCTGGGCTCATCACAGAGCCCCGGTGAACCTGTCTCTTTGTATCTAAAGCAGGAATGCTCACTTAACCACAACGTTGTTGTGAGGGTCAAATGAAATAATGGTCTGTATATGATAAATCATAAACCTAAAAAGTGTATTTATTATATATAAACTGGTTTGTATATGATAAATCACCATGCTCTAGCTCCCTGAAATTAATTTTCTTATTTGTCTGAAACACAATTAGTATTGGGTGAAGGAGCCGGTAAAGAGTCTTTTTCCTTCTTTGCACGTTAGGAGAATAACATATAAATGTCACATCGTCTTTGAGTTCTGAGAACTTATCACATGAAGGATTTGGTTGGGTTTGGGTTAGGTAGACATAAAAAGCAATCCTGTGACTAACTTGAAGTAAGGCTGTCTGCCCTACTCACAACTACTGAGGCAAATGGGCTATGCTATCATCGCCGCTGGGGTAATGACGTATTTTTTGAAAGAACCTACATAGAATACGTGGGCTGTAAAAGGCATACGTTGTGTTTAATACTAATACTAGAGGAAAAGCATGCTCGTTTATCTGTTCATTCATTCCTTTTTTTTTTTTTTTTTGAGATGGAGTCTTGCTCTGGAGTCTGCACTCTGGCTGGAGTGCAATGGCGCAATCTTGGCTCACTGTAACCGCTGCCTCCTAGGTTCAAGCAATTCTCCTGCCCCCTGCCTCTGCCTCCCGAGTAGCTGGGACTACAGGAGTGTGCCACCATGCCCAGCTAATTTTTGTATTTTTGGTAGCGATGAGGTTTCGCTATGTTGGCCAGGCTGGTCTCAAACTCCTGACCTCAGGTGATCCACCACCTCAGCCTCCCAAAGTGCTGGGATTACAGGTATGAGCCACCACACCTGGCCTTGTTCATTCATTCTTTCAGGAAATATTTATTAAGTACCTAGTATGTACCAGAAATTGGCATGTTACTTTTAAACAACCCCAGCTTCTTAGAACTTTCAAAAGTAGAGCAAACACAAGCACCTTTTCAATTTTTGTTAAACACAGATTTGTAAGAAATCCAAATACATAGACAGGTCTTTGTTGTTCCCATGAAGGAATGGAGTTTAAGCTAAAATATTTATCAATGGAAATGGATTGTAAACACTTAAAAGCTTGGGACCAGAAAACAGGGGAGTGCCCTCAGCCCCATTGTTAACTTGAGAGCCAATGTCTGTCCATTGTCAAAAATCATCTAAATGATCCCACCTCTAAAGCAGAGAAATCCACAGCAGCAGAGATCACAGAGGGCAGCATTGTCCAGCTGCAAGGAAACTCAGCCCCACTCTCCACCCTTCTTGAGCCTGGGACTCGAGACTGGGCTGGACAAGGTGGGGGCAGGGCCGGCTGCTGTGACCAGCATCCGTGGAAACTTGCAGCTGGTGAGGCCTTGATGTGGTGGAGCCAGTCCAGGAGGTGCAGGCGAGGGGCAGAGTTGCCTGCATGGTGCGGGAAGCTTTTGGCTCAAACAGGCGTGTGGACCAGGGACTCAGGCAATCCCACTCTGCCTGGTCCCTCCTTGCTCACCACAAACCCCACGGAAGGGGAAAAATGATATGACAAGGAAGGCTCAGGGAAATACCTACGACCAACTCCTGGGGGTCTTCCCCAACAAGTTGAACTGAAAAATTGGGGAAGGAGGTAAGATCTCTGAAGGGTCCTGAAACACGCTGGAGGTTATACGTGCTTATCTGCACCCCCTCATGCAGGCAGAAGGTCCCCATAGAGCCCTCAAATCACATTTCTGGAAACCTTCAACCTCACACCATCACCCTCTGTCCACCATCCACTACAAATCTATCATAGAACAATTCTCCTCCGTCTCCATGAACCTAAACCCAGGTCAGTTAAAGCAGCAAGATCCTATGACATACTCTAACAAGTGTCAATTTGTAGATTACCTGAGGATTGATAAAATGTCCAAAACGTCTTCTCGTTCCTTAAAGAAAAAAGCTGTCAGCATGACAGCATGCTGTCATTTCTACTTAACAACCACACATGCACTATGAGGCCTGCCACCAAGACTAAAGCAGGGTTTGAAAGAAAGACTGTCCTGCAAGCCATGGGAGAGTGTGTATTAAATGAAGGAGTCAGATGTCTTCCGTGAGGTCGAGGCAGCTGAAGCAGGGCCCGCTGTACCTGCCAGGCGTTGTGTGCAGGAGAGGGGCGGCCTGAGGGAAGCTGAGCTCGGCCTGTTCTGAGTAGGGGAAGCCACTCCTTCTCATAAGATATGGAATCACAGCTTCAGCTCAGGTGGCGGGAGGCTGGATGCCCATCTTATCTTGTAACCGTAGACTTCTTAAAACTCTGCCAAGAGTCTAGCGGAGGCAGGGGGTTAAGGCCGAGTCTAAACTGAAGGATATCATTTCTGGTTTCAAGAGATCATTGGATAGCCCCAGGAATGTGGTATGAAAGTAGGTCAAGTCCAACTTTCCATATGACACACGATTCCTGTTGCAGGCAGAGGGCAGGCATGGCCAGGAGGGGAGACACCCAGGGGCCCACCACCATCACCACCAGCGGGAAAGGCCTTGTCAAGCAACAGAAATATATTGCTCTCTGTATATATTCTTTGGCTTGCAAGTCAGCCGTCCAGCCAGCACCCTGAGCGGGTGACTGCCCACGTGCCTACCTTGCGCCGAGGCGCCAGCTTCCTTTGGGTTTTGGTTGCGGGCCTGCAGTTCCCAGGGCGCTCCATTCCACCGTTCTGCTGAACAGAAACTCCTTCCTCAATAATCCCACCGGCTGGGTGGGCGGCTCAACGCATCCCAGGTACCAGGGTTTCTGACACGCGCCCAAGGAGCAGTAGCTCCTGTTCTTGGCCCGTTTTACCCACAGGGTGAATGCAACTCCATGCTGTTCATTTCACAATGGGGCAGAATTTCCCCTTTTAAGGAAAAGATCTTCCCTGGGCAAGAGCCAGTCAACTGAAAACACTCTCAGCCCAGAAGAGTATAAGCACCCAGCAACGGGATGGCAGACTTTAATTTCCCTGTTATTAATGGATTCCAAAGTGAGACTGGGAGGTTGGGGAGAGTGGAAGGGAACAGTTGAGCTTTCTGCTGCCGCAGGGGCCTGCCCCCCCTTGAATGATGCCCTGGGGATCAGTGAGTTTGGAGAATGGAGAAACCCAGGAGATCCTTCAGAGGGGAATTCACAGGGACAGGGCTGCAGGAGGTCGGTGGAGGTTGCTGAGCTCTTAGTTACCCTGACTCATTGTGTCTCTCTAATTACTACTTGCTCTCACAGTGCAGTGAGCTGATATCCCAATAACACCTTTGTTCTCTCCACCACCTAATGCTAGCAGCAATTTAAAAACAGAATCCAGTAAAACAGCTTTACAGAAAAGCTAAGAAAGTTTTGAAGAATACATACTGTGCATCTAGAAAAGGCTGAGAATATTTTACCTTCAATTAGGACCATTCAAGATATTGTTCAGCTTGCGCATTTAAAAAACAACAACATTCAAAACAATGTCTTATGAATGATTCGACACCACAGTGGCTGTTTTATTTCACTGTGTGGATGACTTTGAAGGTCAAAACACTTTTTACCATTTATAAGTACTGTCAGGCCCCCAAACTACACTTAATTCTGTTTCACACAAAGCCAGTTCTTTTTCCTGAAGAAATCACCAGCTTGTCAGCGTGAGGGAGAAACAAGAGGGAGGAGCTGTGGGTTTGCAAAGAAAATGTTCACACTGTGGAGGTTAGGAATGAGTCCACGTGTTTGGGCAGGTAATGTTTCTTTGAATGTTTTAAAGGCAAAGCTAACACTTACTGAAAAAAATTCAAAATGAGTTGACTTCACTTATAGGAGATGTAACATTAGAATGAAAACCTCTGCTTACCTGGTTAAAGGTTTTCTTCTCCTTGTACATTTCCCGAGTGCTTCTTCTTTTTAGGGAACTCTGAAATAGATCCAAGTGACATTCTGTGACCAAGGGCTCACACGTGATAGCCAGCATTAGCAAACATCGTCCCCACGGGTGGAGACACACACACTGAACGGAGGCTGTTTCCCACCAGAATCAAGAAACAACTTGTGTAAATTTGTTTCTTGCTTCAGAATCAAGAAGCATCAATGTGTAAATGCAGTTGGAGAAGTTAGATGAGGTCTCTGAATCTTAAGATTCTTAAAATCCTAATTATTGTAGTATTTGGGGTATTCCTTAAGTGTTCAGTTTAATGAAAAAGGAGAGTGGCTGGGATAACTTTAACAGTGCAGAGAAGGCAAGAAGAAGAGGAGAAAGGCAGGAAGTTTGGGAAACAGATAACTCATATTTCTGGAGCTGGTTCACTTTCCAAATCATGTTTTGTTTGGGCTAATGTGAGAATTAACTGGTGTTTCCTGGCCAGGTGCAGTGGCTCATGCCTTTAATCCCAATTCTTTGGGATGCCAAGGCGGGAGGATCACTTGGGGCCAGGAGTTTGAGACCAGCCTGAACAACAGAGTAATAAGACCTTGTCTCCACAAAAAAGAATTTTGTTGTTGTTTTTTATTTGAGATGGAGTCTCACTACTTTGTCACCCAGGCTAGAGTGCAGTGGCGTGATCTCGGCTCACTGCAAGTTCCACCTCCCGGGTTCATGCCATTCTCTTGCCTCAGCCTCCCAAGTAGCTGGGACTATAGGCACCTGCCACCAAGCCCAGCTAACTTTTTTTGTATTTTTAGTAGAGACGGGGTTTCACCGTGTTAGCTAGGATGGTCTCAATCTCCTGACGTCGTGATCCACCTGCCTCAGCCTCCCAAAGTGCTGGGATTGCAGGCGTGAGCCACCGCGCCCAGCCACACAAAAAATAATTTTTAAAAACTTAGCTGGGTGTGGAGTCATGTGCCTGTAGTCTCAGCTACTAGGGCGACTGAGGCGGGAAGATTGTTTGAGTCCAGGAGTTCAAGGCTGCAATGAGCTATGATCAGGCCTATAGCCATGTACTTTAGCCTGGGCAACAGAGCAAGACCTTGTCTCAAAATAAATAAATAACTAGTGTTTCCTGAGTGGCCAGATAAAAAGTGGTGTGAAGGAAGAGAAGGGCGGCCCTTGTTTACAGAGAAAACCTAACTAGGTTTTGAAATTCTCAGGAAACCCACTCCAATTCATGGCTAAACCTCTATCTTAAAGATCTTACAAAGCTCATAACTTATTCCCATGTGAAATGAAGGCCTTGGCTGTGTCCTTCAGTGCCTGGGAGCCCTGCCTAGTTTTACATTATAGACTCCAGGCAAGAAATTGCAAATACATCTGAAAATACAAACAGGGGTATGAGTGAAGGGGCCTAGAGGTGTCTGCAACAGACCAACTGCGATGTATAATATACATATAAATATAAATATACATATATTACATATAAATATAAAATAGATAATTGAGAGAAGGCCCTCCGAGCAGAGGGCTGAAGAGGGTCACAGAATCATCATGGAGCAGGGGCAGCAGGCTCCCTGACTAACAAAGGTGGAAGGAACCCCAGCTGCAGAAGGCTTTATTTCCTTTAGTCTTTTTGGTAAAGTGGGTCACACTACAAAGAGAACCAGCGTCCTCCAACAGGTAAAGGTAAGCTTGTCTTAAAGACAGCTTGAGTTTCTCCACCCTTAATAAGGAAGTTCCCCAAGATTTCTACCTTCATGCTTCAGTTAAGAAGTTTCTTTTGTTTGTTTTGTTTTGTTTTGAGACGGACTCTTACTCTGTCGCCCAGGCTGGAGTGCAGTGGCGCGATCTTGGCTCACTGCAACCTCTACCTCCCCGGTTCAAGCGATTCTCCTGCCTCAGCTTCCCCAGTAGCTGGGATTACAGGTGTGTACCACCATGCGCAGTTAATTTTTTTTTTTTTTTAGTAGAGACGAGGTTTCACCATGTTGGCCAGGCTGGTCTCGAACTCCTGACCTCAGGTGATCCACCTGCCTCAGCCTCCTAAAGTGCTGGGATTACAGGCATGAGCCACCGTGCCCGGCCAGAAGTTTCTTTTATTTGAATGAGCTGAGTGAGATAAATCCTGATGAATCAGCAGGCTCTCTCCCAAGCTTTAACCTAAGGGACTTAATTCCAGGGCTGTAATAGCGATCAGGGCCCGCAGTGAGGGCAGAGCCTGCTGTCCCTGGCTTTCATCACATTCTCCCAATGTACGCACTGAAAGAAAACTAAATGAAGTAAAATGAAAGCTAGAACTGGAGACAAAATCTACGCAGAATCATGGGCCGCTGCATATGAGGCTGGTGGCTGGAGCACATTCTGGGTGGGAGCCCTTGGATGGACTCTTCTAGCCACCCCTACCCCATGTGTCCCTTCCCCTTGCTTATGGGCTGTCAACTGTAGCCCTGAGTCCTGCCATCCTCCTAGCAAATCACAGAACAGGCAGGGAGTCATGGGACACTCCTCCTCCATTCACAGACTCCATTCACAGTGGCAACTAGAATGAAAAACACTGCAAGGGTTAAAGTTTTAAAGTTAACCAGAGGCCAGGGGCAGTGGCTCATGCCTGCAATCCCAGCACTTTGGGAGGCCGAAGTGGGCAGATTACTTGAGGTCAGGAGTTTGACATTGGCCTGGCCAACATGGTGAAACTCTGTCTCTACTAAAAATACAAAAATTAGCTGGGCGTCGTGGCTTATGCCTGTAATCCCAGCTACTCGGGAGACAAAGGCAGGAGAATTGCTTGAACCCGGGAGGTGGAGGTTGCAGTGAGCTGAGATGGCGCCGTTGCACTCCAGCCTGGGCAACAGAGTAAGGAAAAGGAAAGAAAGAAAACAGAAGAAAAGAAAGAAAAAGAAAAGAAAGAAAGACCAGAAATTTGCAGAACCTGTGTAAAAGAAACCATAGAACATTGAAGATCAGCATAAAATAATGCTTAATGCTGCCTAATGGGAAGACCTTGCAATAAAGACGCCATGTTTCTTCCAAACCATTTTGTAAGCATGATGTCATTTTAACCAAATTCCTTAAAAAAAAAATATATATACACACACACACACACACACACACACACACACACACACACACATTCAAAAAGAGTGTGTGTATGTGTTTGTGAGTGTGGTAAGAATGGACAAAGTAATTCAAAAACTCATCAAGAACAGAAGTTGGCGAACCATGGCCCTCAGGACAAATCAACCCACAGCCTGTTTTGTAAACAAACTTTAATTAGAATACAGCCTCATTTATCACTGTCTATGGCTGCTCTGCACTGCAAGGGCAGAGTAGAGCACTAGCGACAAACTGTTAGGGCCTGCAAAGCCTCAAACTACTTTGCTGACCTCAATTTAGAAAAATAAATTGGTGAAAATTGCCAAGAACACTTTGAAAAGGAAAAATAATGACAATATTTGTGCTATTAGATATAAAAATTCAATACAACGGTTCGGTGCTGGTATAAGATAGACAGATTAATGAAACTAAATAGAAGGCTCAGAAATAAAGAATATATGAGATTTTAATAATCAATACAGGTCATATTTTGAACTAGTGAGGAAAGGATGAACTATTTGGTATGTGTTGGTGAAACAACTAAACATATTGTGAGATCAAAAAAGGTGAGACACACACTATATAGAGATAAATCTTGGATGAATTAAAATTTTAGATGCAAAAAAACATACAAGGAACGAGAAAAAAAGATGAATTGATGTGTGTTCTTTATAAACACAGAAACAAAAGCAGAAACATCCAGAGAATAGATTGATAGATTGGTAAGATTTTTAACTTTTAAAAAGAATACATCAAAAGAAACCACTTATAGTATTAAAAGGCAAATGACAAACTGGAAAAAAGATTTTTCTAACACGTGACAGACAAAAGAGTAGTATCTTGCAAGCAACAGAAAACACATCTTAATAAAATAAACAAACGGCCAATAAACACAATTACTGACAATTAAAACAAGATTTTTTTTCACTTAGACATTTATAGACTCAAAAAAGTAGGGCACTCAGTGTTAGCATGAACCCAGGGAGACGGGCACTTCTGTGCACATGAAGGGGCATGAGAAACCTGCAGCATGGCAGGGGGTGTGGGGTGATGGTGGTGCAACTTGGCCTTACAAAGGCATAGGTTGAGAGGTGTAATTCCACCTCTGAGAACATACCCTAAGGACAAGAGACATGCACCAAGATTTATAAATGAGAATACTCTTCACAGCACCTTCTATCATCGTGAGTGAGTACTATGGAGGTATTACAATTTTTTCCTTTTGTTTTATTGTATATATTTAAGATACACAACATGATGTTTTGATATGCTCATCTCAGAATACACATAGTGAAATGATTGCTACAGTTAGCCAAATCAACACAACCATCATCTCATACAGTTACCTTTCTTTCTTATTATTTTTATTATTTTATTTAGGGTTAGCATCCCTAAAAGCTATGCTCTTGACAAATCACTAGTACACAATACAATAGGACTCATTATAGTCCTCATGTTGTATACTAGATTTCTAGATACAGTCATGCTTTTGAAGACTATTTAAGGATATAGGAAATGCTCATAATACACTATAAAGAAAATACAGGTTACAGACAGCATATATTTAGTGATCTCAAAATGCTTAAAATATATTTATATTTAATATATAACATATATTAAATACTAACATATAACACATATATATAACATAATAATATATAACATATATACATATAAGGAAAGTGGCCTGGAGCAGTATACCCCTAAATGTTAATGGTCATCATGTTCAGGTGACAGAATTATTAGTGATTTTCATTTTCTTTCTTTGTGGCTTTTCATAAATGATCTACAGTAAGTACTATTTCCTTTAAAATGGAAAAAAAAAAGGTCAGGAAAATAAAACTTGTATTTTAAAGACGTCAGAGAAAAGAGACTATCACAGATCTCCTATGTGGGATTGCAATGACAATTCAATGGAAGTTATTCACCAATTTCTTGGGTCTCTTCCCATAAGCTGATATTGTTTTCATCAGCTTGGTCCTTCGAATATAGCCTATGCATATGTGGTTGGTTAAAAAGACCAGGAAGCCCCCTGAGGGTTGGGGAAACTGGCCAGGTATCCCACTGCATTACACATCTCCAGGCATATGGTCCCCTGGCCAAGTGCCAAGCAGTCATGAGGAACAATCACTGTGCCTCCAAGCACAGAGCCACGCAGGCTCCTCAATGGCCACCTGCCAGGGTCTCGTCCAGTGTAGTGTGCTAGATGCCACCGGATTCTGGGTGAAGTGTCCACGGGTGCAGGACAATTTGCGTGCACATTAGTCATGCCCAGTTTATTCCTCTGGATGCCTCAGAGATCCAATGGAGAGTCTCTTCCAAGGAACAATGAAGGGAACAGGTAAATGCAGACTATTAAATAACAGGAACCCCCCAGTGGGGGCTTTGCCTGGTGACTAATTCTACTCCCTCCTTTTAGCCTGATCAATTGCCAGCAAATCAATTGCATATTCCTACTGAAAAGAAAAAAAAATTAAGTTTGTGAATCCAAATTGAATCCATCTAAGGCTGATGCCTTGCTGAGTACTGAAAATGATTAAATAAAATATGAAGTTAGGCAATTATTTGGACTTTCATGTCAATTCTTAATGCTTCCTATTTTAAGTTGGCCAATTTCTTCCACACAATTTCAGAAAAATTAATAAGCTCTCAATTGCTAAAGTGTGTCAGAGACAGACTTTGAAAGTCTAAATTTTTAAAAAATTTAGATTGGTAATAAAAGGAGACAAATAAAAATTAGGATGCTGTAAATTATAAGTCAGTATGGGAACGAGGATGTAGATGCAGACTGATAATTTTCAGAATTCTTACAGATTCTTATTATTTAGAAAGTTTGTAGGTTTTTGGGGGATAGTTTATAAGACACACAGGTATAAAACCAGATTAAGGAAATGAAGGTGCAGAGGTCTTCTTCTCCCTTTTAGAAGGAAGTTATTAAGATTCCTTAACTCATATTAAATCGGTCATGGGAGCTCACGCCTGTAATCCCAGCACTTTGGGAGGCTGAGGTAGGGGGATCATTTGAGGCCAGGAGTTCAAGAGTAGCCTGAGCAACATTGCGAGACCCCATCTCTATCATATAAAATAATTTTTAAAAAAAGATTATTTTACCCATATTAAAGTTGTCATTTAAGTGCCAGAAGATGTGAAGGATGTGAATTAATTAGCCTCTCGTTCAGCCACGGGCACTATGTCCTGGCTGGAAGATGCCTCCTCCCCCTTCCTCCTCTTCACTCATCCCTTTATTTTATTTGTTTTTATTCTAAATATTATGCCATAAGAGGTATTATTTATTTATTTATGTTTTCACCTATCCCTTTAATAGTTCCGGGGAGCCTGCTTCCTTTCACACCATGGAGCTGCTTGCTTCACCTTGCACTGGAATTACACAACAGGACCCAAAAAAACAAATCCCCTTCTCAGATCCAGTGGAAAACCCTCCTTAGCAATAATGCAAAGGAAACCCTTTCTCCTTGGCCTTGTTAAGAGCACAGTGATGATAATGATATTAACTACCATATGTGTTGGGCACCCACTCATGCCAGGCACAATGCTAAACTCTCTTTACACATCTGTTATGGACTAAATGTTTGTGTCTCCCCAAATTCCTATGTGGAAGCCCTAATTCTCAACATGCTGGTATTAGGAAGTGAGGCCTTTGGGACGTAACTAGGTTCCGATGAGGTCATGAAGGTGGAACCCCCACAATGGGATTAGCGTCCTTATAAGACGAGGAAGAGGAACCAGAGCTTCCTCTCTCTGCCAAGGGAGGATACACCGAGAAGGCAGCTTTCTGCAAGACAGAAAGAAGGTCCTCACCAGAACCCAACTCAACCTTGGACTCTGCAGCTTCCAGAACTGTGAGAAATAATTCTTTAAGCCCCCAGCCTGTGATATTTTGTTACAGCAGCCCAAGCTGACTAAGACAATATCTAATCTAATTCAATCCTGACAAGAGTCTGGGGAGGCACATGTTATTACCACTGAGTAACAGAAAAGAAAACTAAAACACAGTCAAAAGTTGGGTAATGTTTCAAGATCCCCTAAACCTGGAGATGGGCCGCCAACCGGGGTCCAACCCTAAGCCTACATTCAAGGTCACAGCCCTCAGACCCTCAGAGCTACCTTCCAGGACTCTCATAGCCCAATCGCCCATATTTGGGCTGTTTTCTGGTTTCTTAGCCCCAAATTGCCAATTTTTCTCATCCAAAAAATCTTTGCCTTTCTTTAGCAAAAGAGCACAAAGGACTATTATAGGAATGGTTACAAGTTGCTACATTCGCAGGTGCTGCATGGCTATGAAATAATATTTGTTGGCACTGATGATTTCTCAAAGGATCTGAGGCTGCAGACAGCAGAATTCCTTATTTGGAAAAGTAAGACAGAAAACTATTATTAGAGGACAAATGTTATAAGTAAATGGGGGAAAGAAGAGGAAAATTACATTGAGACACTTTGGCTAAAGAAGAGTGGGGCCATGAGCCAGAGCATGGTTCAGGATTCCCAGCATCCAAGTCAAAGAGTTTGGGAAGGCCCCAAAGGCAACAGCCTGGCCAGCAAGTGGAAGGTCAGGGTCACCAGGCCACCTGGGATGGACACAGATGCCCAGCACACCCCCTAGCAAATGCCACTTTCTCCTGCACATGCAAACTCGGGAACATGACATACATTTGCTTTGCAATATGAGCTGGTTGGCTCATTTTAACCTTTGTGATATGTACCTTGAAGCCTAGTTTTTGGAAAAAACTAGGTATGTTTTGGCTAAAACATACTATCACATAGTACTCTGAACCAAACATTGCAAAATAAACTAAATCAAAGGTAATAAAGTAAAACTGTAAATTATAACTATAGTGCAAAGAAAAATTGTAACTGATGACCATGACAAAACCATAATGATGACTGCACCAAAAACAAAGTATCCTTCCCCCAAACTGCAAGAATCCCAACTCTGTGCACATCCATGCCGGCACTTAGCAATACCATGGAGCATAGTAGGAAATATGGAATCAGAATCCTACATTTGAGAAACCCCTACAGATGGGCCCTTGGGCATTTATAAAAGTTGAAAGTCTGTAGAAACATGACATTTGCCTGTCAGACTGAATATAAGGCTGTGTCTTTTAGAAAATAATCTGTTCCTGGCCAGGCGTGCTGGCTCATGCCTGTATTCCCCGCACTTTGGGAGGCCAAGGCGGGTGGATCACCTGAGGTCAGGAGCTCGAGACCAGCCAGGCCAACATGGTGAAACTCCATCTCTACTAAAATACAAAAATTAGCTGGGCCCACGTGCTGATGCACACCTGTAATCCCAGCTACTCGGGAGGCTGAGGCAGAAGAATTGCTTGAACCTGGGAGGTGGAGGTTGCAGTGAGCCAAGATCGCGCCACTGCACTCCAGCCTGGGTGACAGAGCGAGACTCCATCTCAAAAAAAAAAAAAAAAAAGAAAATAATCTGTTCCCACCTCTGCCATTGGTCTAACGGAAGGAAATCTACCAGTCCATCAGGAGAGGCAAATTATTTCCTAGTTTCATGAAATAAAGCAAGAGAGTTAGAACTACTTTGAAAACAAAACAAAGCTGAAAAATCATACAAATAAATGATATATTAAAATGTTGCCCTCTTTTCAGAGAAAACCCATCATCGGTTTTTCAGATGCAAGTAATGTGAAAAAATATTTAACCGTCAAAGAGCACATAGGAAAGTTCTGAGTTACTCCTGATACTATTTTATATTAATCTGCCAACATACCCTACAGACCCTCTGATTTAAGTATGATTCTAATTATAGAGTACACCATTACAGTAGTAAAACTTTGTATATACAGTTGTCAAAACTCAGTGAATGTGAACTAAGATCTGTGCATTTCTGTCCAAGTGAGTTTACTCAAAAAAGATATAAACAAAAATTTAGCTCTAGTTAATAACATGTATTTTGGAGAAAGTGAATAGGCATCTAGGCATCTACCATTTATTTTCAAATGCACCAAAAAATAAGATGTGTAAATGAATAAAAAGATGGGTAGACAGACATGTGATAAACCAAGTAGAGTACAATGTTAACATACAGTGTGAATGGTGGGGATAACAGGTCTTTTTGCTATCTGTTTGAAAATTTTCAAAATAAAATTTTGGGAAGCAAGATATCAGGCACATAAATTTTCATTTGCACTAAAAGTTAATATAATATTGTGTAGCCATTAAAAATCGTGATTACTAGAAAATTTTAATGACAAAATTTTTCATAAAACATTCACCTTTTAAATGTAGGATTAAAAATATATACTTAATATCATCTCAACAAGATTAAATATTTTTGTCTTGGAAATGTTTGGAAGCAAATACACTAAAATGCTAACAGGTCTTATCAATGGGGAATAGAATTATGGATGACTTTATGTTTTTGTTTATAGATTTTTTTTTCCATTCCCCCAAATAGTCAAGATTAATATTATTTTTTTTCAAATCAGAAAGGTTCTCATTTTTTAAGGACAATGGAATTGACCTAGCGTAATGCAAACATCCTACACCTCCATTAAACCTCTGCTCCGCCTCACCTGGAAATGATGGACAAGACTGATGGACCCCGGGTACTCAAGCCAGACAGAAATGAACAGGAGATTAAACTGCAGGATTAACCCCCAGGCAGGATTAGCTCTGTGCCACTGGGGATCATCAAATACATCTTTGTGCAGAGGACAAAGTAGGGCTTAATGTATATTTGAGGACAGTAAATGAAACCCTGAAACCCTAATTGCCTTCCCAGGCTGAAGGCTTCCTATCCAAGAGACTCTCCCACTAGGGAGGCCTAATAACACCCTGTCCGACTTACTGACCCATATCTGCCTAGGATCCTTGTTATCTGGAGCCACTGCTTGGTTTCATAAATCATCTACTAAACTGTGCTGAAATATCAAAAGCATCACTGGCTAGCATTACTGCACAAAAGCTATTGACGCCCCTTGGGCAAATCTTCAGCAATTCTCATCTCTAAGCACCGGCAGCTAGGATCCCTAGCTCTAAGCCCCAGGGCACAATACTTTAAGTGATTCAAGAGGAGGGGGTAACTTTCTGCTCCATGATCTCATGATTCTTAAGAAGCAAAAACCCTCCCTCCTCCATCAGCCTCTGCCACTGTCCTGGAAACTACAGATTATTTAATTAGGCAAGAGCAGTGAAAGCTGCAGGGTGAGGCACAGGATGCAACCTGCTCCTACAACAGGACAAACCCCTGGAGGCTAGAGAGCTGCTCTGAGGCTGCGGAAGGGGCTGGCCAGCCCTGGTCTTTGAGGTGGGTCAGCCAGTGAGGGCTGGGAATGAACAAGCTTCCCCTAAAAGGCAACCTGGAAACAAGAAAATCATCAAAGAACAATACCCAGCCCTTGGACTAAGGATGGGCATAGAGCAGAACAGAGGGAGGGATGTCCCAGCTGCACCTGCCCACCCTCAGCTCTGTCCTGCCCAGCCCTCTCCCAGGAAGGCGGCTGGGCCAGGGCTACAGCTGGGAGCAGGCATTCGGCAGAAAAATAAAACAGCCGTGGTTTCATGTGATGAAAACCAAAGAAGTCAGTTTGATTATCTCTGGTGCTGTCTGGAATGAACACACAGGCTAAGAAGGTTAACACCCCCAACTGCCAATATCTCTGCTAGTATATTTTATTTATGAGACACAACATTGCAGACAGTGTTGAAAAGCAGGATCAGTTGCCAGAGCTGGTGTTTTCACTGCAGCCTTTCAACAGCTAAAGCCATCGTCTGCAAGTCCCCACTGGGGCGCCCCAGGCCCCAGCCTCTGATGCAGACCAGGGCACAGAGCCTACACAGTGTCCCTGCAGCAGCCACCGCAGAGACAGCTGCTCCTTTCTCCCAGACCTCCGACAACTCATGCTTCACCTAGGGGGGAGCTCGGTGGATCAGCTCACACAACAGGCGCTACATGGAGGATGATGGAGGAGGCCTCATGAGGCATCATTCGTTGGCACACCCCTGCTGAAACGCAGGCCTGGAGTGCTCATTAACCACGCCTTTCTTGTGTGCAGCATCCGCTGCATGCTTTTAAAACACATCAATCTCATGTTTTGTCTTCTAAATGACACCAATCTATGACCAGCTTCTCACATCTGAGAAAATCCAGATGTTGTTGGATCTTTATCTGCAAGCTATAAAAATCCAGAAGACCTCCTGCGGGTACATAAGGGTGAATGTGTGCATTATTCAGACTTGTGGCAGCATTGTGTCGGGATGGCTCCTCCTGGGGCTGTCTAGATCCATTTGTGCAATCAGGCTGGACTCTAATGGTTTCTGAGTGGACAGAAGGAAAGAGGCCCAATCAGGGAGCTCTGTTTGCTGGAAGCTCTGCCTGCTTCCTTCTTTGAGGTGGCTGCTCCCTGCTGGGACAGACCTCACATCTCCCAGGAGCCCGCATGACTACTTCTGTTCTATCACTGTTCCAAGGATGAAAGTACATGTCCTGGGTCCTTCTAATGCTTAGGTTCTCTGATTTTATTATTCAACAGAATCACTCCCACCCAAAAGAGAAGAGAGAAGCTTCCTTGGAGGAAGCACGGGAGGAGTGGCTTGCCTGAGTAGCTGCAGCACCCTCCTGTTGGCACTTCCATCCCTCGTGTGGTTGGGTCCACTTCTTCCCGAGGACGGGCAGTGTGAGTCACTAACCCAGGAGAAAATGGAGGTGTCGAAGGTTAAGTGACTTGCCCAAGGACTTGTGGGGGAGGAGGCTCTCGCTCTAGGGTGCTCTGCTTGCCCATATCACAGCTGTCTCTGGCGCACACATAACCAGGCCACCAACAGTGCAGGGACTTGGCGTGGAGGTACTTTCAATCAGTCGTCTGTTCAGCCAGTCATGTCTTGTCCCTTGGGCTCACTGGGGCAGAGCGTGAGTGTGTCTCTGGCATAGTCACCCCAGCTTTCCATCTTCCTTCTACCTCCACCCCGCTCACAGGCTGCATCAACCTTCCTAGGGCACACAGGCCTGCCGCCACGACATCTATCCTGAGGTGCAAATGTGCTTCAAAAAACTAACTAGTGTTCAGAGAAGGAGCCACTTGGAGATCAAGCAGCAAATGGCCTGCGGGTAGGCAAAGGCCAGGGGAAGAACCTTCCTTCATCCCACCGGGTATCAACTCACTTGTTCTTCTTGCCACAAGTTCAAGCTTTGAGGCAGCCCCATGGTGCCCTAGTCACATACCTACATAGGCCACTATTTTGTTTTGACTCTTCTGGGCATTTTATTTCTTCTCTTTTTATCATTGGGAGTAATTGCACCTGTCAGTGCCTCTCAGAGTTAACTGTGTAATTTTAACTGGTTTTTAAAAGCCTCCATGACAATGCCTTTAGAAAAACTTTGAAAATTCAAAGTATAGTTTGTTTTGCATTGGATAATGAACTTTACTCCAAAGTTGACCCAACATCCTTACAAAGTCTCAGTTGTCCAGCAACCATGTGAAAGTGCCCAGGCTACATGGGTAAAAGGGAAAGGTGAATTAAGGACATGGATGCTCACATCCAAATCCAGGCATATCGAGCCAGCCTGTGGTCTCAATTTCCTTATTTAAAAGTGGGGGGCGGGGGCAGGGGCCAGGCCCAGTGGCTCATGTCTGTAATCCCAGCACTTTGAGAGGCCGAGGCAGGTGGGTGACCTGAGGTCAAGAGTTTGAGACCAGCCTGGCCAACATGGTGAAACCCTGTCTCTACTAAAAATACAAAAAATTATCCGGGTGTGGTGGTGCACACCTGTAATCCCGGCTACTTGGGAGGCTGAGGCAGGAGAATCACTTGAACCCGGGAGGCAGAGGTTGCAGTGAGCCGTGACTGCACCACCGCACTTCAGCCTGGGCAACAAGAACGAAACTCTGTCTCAAAAAAAAAAAAAAAAAAAAAATAGTGAGAATAGTACCTTCCTTATATAAAGCATTCTTTTAAAGATCAAATGAAGTAATTTGCTTAACAAGTGATAACCATAAAAAACAATATTACCCTGCCAATTATGATTCTCCTCTTGTTTAATATTTTCAAGTGCTAATCACCCCCTCCTTTTTTTCAAAGTAGAAAAAAAGACCCACTATTAATCATTTTGGCTTTCTTCTCTCTCTAGGAGAAAAACCAATGTTTAGAAAACAGGCTTTTTCACTCTGCATGGAAAATGTGTGTTTGAAGTATGAACTTTTTCAACTGTGTGATTTCTATATATTCTATATATAGAACAGAATTTAGAACCCTAACTTCACAAGTATATAAAGTCTGAAATAAAAATCCCAATCTGTTAATTCATAGGAAAAATTTTAACAACAAAATTCGCTCCCACAGTAAGAGGGCATTATTTCTATCATTTCAGGGAGATAAGTGGGTCAGATTTTCCACAATGCAATTAAGTATGCCAAGAGCCAATGGCAAAAGTGATTTCACACACAATTTATAGGATGAGTCAAACCACTAGGAGAAAACCGATGATGTGTGTTCTCTCCCCTGCTATTAGGGCCTAATTAGCAAAGGACAGACACTCCTCTTTGGAACTGACAAGACTTTTTGTCAACATATTAAAATCAAATGAGCAATAAGGCTGAGAGAGACCGCTGAACCAAAGGATATGTAGAAGTGTGAAGCAAAGGAAAGGGAAATAAAAGGAAAAGAAGTTAGGAAACCTCTTCCATACAAGAGCTTTGGGTTTAGATGGAAACTGAGACGCTGATTAAGAGTGTGACACAAGCTGGGCTGGAGACTCTCTGCCTTGGTGGTGGCCTGAGCCAGATTCGCAGGCACATGACATCTCTTTGGAAGTGAACTGGCATCCAATTGGAAAAAATGAGGAGAGACTTAGATTCTGTTCTGTGGTGGTTCTACAGCAGGTTGGACCCTGGGGTCTGGGTGGGCCCGTCAGGGAAGCCCCAGCCAGCAGGCCTCATTCCTGCCCCAGGATGGCCACTTCCATGGCTGTCCCTTTCTTGGACATCATTTTCCTCTTCCTTGATTTCTAACCCCCTGGTAACTCCTGGTTTCAATTCTGTTTTCTTGCACATAACTGAAGCCAGACAGAACAACTCGGCACATCTTGTCACAGGCCTGCTTCCTCCAGACAGACATGGGACATGTTATCAATGAGGATGTATTGAGCGGGCTTGGTTGTGAGCTACCATTCTAGGGGGAGAAGAATTTCTTTGTGCAGCTGGCAGGTCATTTCAGCCTGTAGACTATATAGAAGACTTTATAGAAGCTACCAAACAATAATTAAGAATGAAATTAACAAAGAGGAGAAAGAATACACAGAAACGGAAACATAACTCAGCCCAGAAACAGCCACTGTAACAACAGATGGGTGCAGACGCTGCTTCCCAAGCCTGAGCCGGGCACCACACCCGCCCCCTTCCCCCTGTGCTCTCACGCTCATCTCCTCCTTCCCACCCTATCCCGCAGAGCCTCAGACCTCCTGCTTTTCCTGCCCCTCACCGAGAGGGGCTCCCCACTTGCTTCCTTCCTACACATCCCGTGCTGTGCGTGCCGATGTCTTCTTGTACCTCCCTTTCAGCTATCAGTGTGATCGCTCCTGTTGCCACCCCTGTGGGGGTTCTGGCAGCGGCTCTGTCCTCAAGGGTGGAAGCCACGAAGTCATCATCGATTTCCGTCCTTCCTCACTCCACGTAGGAAACTGCCTTCTGTGGGACAGCATCTTTTCTATCCATTCTTCTCCATGGCCAAGGAAGACTCCATCACCCCGACTGTTCATTTGAGAGCCTCCTTAATGGGGGTGTCCCCCAAGGGTTGCTCTCCTTAATCAATCCTGAACATTGAATAACGTTTGGGCTGAGAGCAGTCGTGGCAGCTACCCTAGTTTAAATGTCCCAGCACACACTGTGTGGCTGCTTCTCAGCTGATGCTGGGTTCTGTATTGTGCACATTCACAGGCAGGGGTGCAGCTTTACCGTGGAGACAGCACAGCAACATGCCTGGTGCCTGCCCTCATGACAGCAAGAGGATGCCACTCGGCGAGGTGTCCTTGAAACTTCTCTTGGAAAATCTCAGCTTACAAAAAGACACCTTTTAAGACACTAATTATCAGGGACTCAAACCTATACCTGAACACCAATACTCACAGCAGCACAATTCACAGTCACCAGAAGGTGGAAATAACCCATGTGTTCATCAACACTTGGATGGATAAACAAAACATGATCAGTATGTACCATGGAATTCTATTCAGACATAGAAAGGAATGAAATTCTGATACCTGAATAAACCTTGAAAACATTATGCTAAGTGAAATAAACCAGACAAAATATGAACAAATACTGTACGGCTCCACTTTTATGAAGATATGGTTTGGCTGTGTCCCCACCCAAATCTCATCTTAAATTCCCACATGTTGTGGGAGGGACCCAGAGGGAGGTAATTGAATCATGGGGGCAGGTCTTTCCTGTGCTGTTCTCGTGATAATGAATAAGTCTCACAAGATGTGATGGTTTTATAAAGAGGAGTTTCCCTGCACAAGCTCTCTTCTCTTGTCTGCCGCCATGTAAGATGTGCCTTTCACCTTCCACCATGATTGTAAGGTCTCCTCAGCCATGTGGAACTGTAGGTCCATTAAAGCTGTTTCTTTTGTAAATTGTCCAGTCTTGTGTATGTCTTTATCAGCAGCACAAAAATGGACTAATACATATGAGATACCCAGAATAGACAAATTCATAGAGATAGAAAGAACAGAGGTCACCAGGGTGAAGGGCAGGAGGGGAGTGAGGGATTATTGTTTAATAGGTACGAGCTTCTGTCTGAGATGATGATGAAGTTCTTGAAATAGATAATGGTGATGGTTGCCCAACACTGTGATGTACTTAATGCCACCAAATTGGTGCTTTAAAAAGGTTAAAATGGTAACTTTTACGTTATGTGTACTTATCACAATAAAAATACTAATTACATCAAAAATTTTCAGTCATAAGCACCCCAAACAAAGATCTACATGTGACTCAACCTGGCTTACATTTTGGGCATCACTGTGCAATCTATGATTTATTGCACCTTCCATGTGAACAGCCCTATATATTCTCTTTCCTTTCCTTTTATGGCCAAGAAGCAAAGACAGGCGAGTACTGCCTTTAATCTGTAAAATACACATCCAGATGGACCCAGACTGTTTATAAATTTTGTGAGGGCAGCCTTTAAACAGTGACCAAAGCTTTAGCAAGTTTTTTTCTCCAAAGACCTTACTTTTTAAAAAAATGATGACACACATTTAAAATTTTTATATTATTACATCTCTAAAGGCAGTTTCTTCTCTCTGGACATTTCAAGGCAGTATATTTTAATCAACATGCATGGTTTCTTCATAAGAAGTCATCATTTCTCAATCCTTAATTTATTTGTGGAAAAATATTTCTAAAATGTACCAGAAAATACCAGAGGGAGAAATTTTGATTTTCTAACAGAGTTGTAAAATCTTAAAATTTGTTGGAAATAATGGAGGAGTGCCTTCTACAACAGCTTATCTTTGCTTTATGTAAATGCACACATACACACATGCAGACACACACACACGGTTTCTTACGGAAATATGGGAAGAAAAAAGAAAGAAAGGAGTAAAGAAAGTTGGAAATAATGGAGGTAAAGAAAAAAGGAATGAAGAAAAGGAAAACACTGCAAGCATTACTTTCTATTCCTGATATAGCTCTAGCTGACCCTCTGTATTGACTGAGAAGTCAAAATCCTAACATTTGCTTCCTAGCAGGTGAGTGGGGCCACCCTGCTGAGATGACAACACACCCCCTAAGGCACTGTCCTAGAGAACGTCAGGGGTGTTAGCAAACATGGCGCTTGCATCCGCGTCTAACAAGTTTAGACAGCCAACACTTTATATTCGAGATCCCGAATCCTAATACCACCAATATGAGGTGGGGACTCTTGTTCTCATTTCCTGTGTGAGGGAACAGGCTCAGAAGAAGTAACTTGCCCACCACACGGCCAGGATTTGAACCCGTTCTCCTTCCTCACAGCCTGAGACCCTCCATAGCCCGGCACTGCGTCTCGGAGAAGGGACTTACAAGGAGGCAGGTTGGACTCACTGAGGGACTGTCCACCTCCTGCTGACTGTTCTTGCGTTCCAGATGGACATGAGGTGAGCCCATGTTCCAGAAGAAGGTATGACAAGGAATGTGCTGTGGCTTTAGGATTTTGGTGACTCCCAAAGGGGGCAAATAGGGGTCTAAGCGCTTCTCATACAGCTGGAGTCGCTTCTAACCTACTTTAGAGCATAGCCCCGATGTGCTGTGGTGGAGCAGACCCACCCTCAGGACACCAAGGCCCCATGAGCATGAGCCCCTGGGGCCCCCTGGAGAAACCGGGAATCGCAAATCATGCCACCCTCCCTCTGCCAGGACGTGCACCTCTCACTGATGGGTGCCACCTCTATCCCGCTTCAAGCTCTGGGACCGCCCCCCCCCCAGACCCAGATCTGGCATTTTCTAGATTACTGGTAGAAACAGGAAATCTATTATAATAACACGTTGACATTTGTGGCCATCACACTTTTTTCTGGAAATTTATGCCAATTACATGCTTCTTTAAAAATCCTGGGCTTGGAAGGGCAACTCCCTTGTAATAACAGCCTCATTATAGCCTTCGGCTCTTTGAAAAGTTTTCTTCCCATAAGATTGTTTTTGGGTTGTGACAAATGAGAACCTCTCCAACTCTCCTGCTAGAAGGGTCTCAGAGTGCCCTTGGAAAAAAGCAGTCTCAAAATGATCTAAGCACAGCAGGAAAGGATTAAGGTTGTATATTCCTAGCTGTACAGAAGAAATCATAGTCAACTCTTCACCCTCAAAGAGTCAATGTTCCAGCAGTCTTTGAAATCAACAGGATTCTTTCCATATTCCTCCTGAACTCAGCTCAGATACCAGCTAGTGACCAAGAATGAATAAAGTATTGAGCCCCAGCAAAGATGCTGAAAATACTTCACAATGTTTTTCTGCTTTGAGAAGAACAAGCATTTACTTTCAGACCTAAGTCATACAGATGATCTCTGCAGAGGGCATGCTTGGTGGCCTGTTAAGACATCAATAAGTTTAGAAGCATTCAGCGTCATCGTGCATATGATCTGCTACTTAAGTCTTTCCACACGAAGACTTTGCTCATAGGCAATTTTCTTCAAAGTGTGATCGCAAATGCAGAATTACAAACAGTAACAACATCCCCGTTTTCCTCCAGGACGCTCTCCACACCCCCTGCTGTCCTTTTGTCCTTCTGCCCCTCTACTGTCACTATCTTGGACTGAAACTTCGGAGGAGGTGTTTCAACTGGATTTCCCTAACTCCAGTAAGTGGAGGGGGAAAGGGAGGAATTTTTTAGAGAAATCTGCGAGATAGGTATATTTGGTCCTCTCATCTCTATTTTGAATCTTGTCATCTGGTTTCCCTGGGTCAGCAGAATTTGCAACAATAGTTTTGTTTCCTTGTGCCACCCATTATTGTCTGATCGCAAACTCCTGATAACCAAGAATTTACAATTACTGAAGTCCCCGGGGCCCTTGGGAGATGAGAAAGCGCCCAAATATGGGATAAGCACAAACCTTTCTCAGGAAAACTTCAGCACAAAGGAACGCAGTCGCACAACTTATGCAAGACCAGGCTATGTTAGATTTATCAAGTTCCGGAGCCTACCTAGAATCCTAAAGCAGAAGCACTATGCTTATCACAGGTGAGATTAATCAACCTGAAAGAATGTATCCTTTGCCTTTAACTACCCCAAATCCTATGGATGAAGGAAACCCCAGGTGAAGGACACTGTTGAAATCCATAGAAGAAGAAAATGTGTGAAATTATTTCCACCTAGGAAACAAGGAGTGAGCCATGACTAGATGAGTGGAAAGATCTCCTGGTGGTAGGTCTGGCATAACTCCTGAGGGATTAGAAGAGTGGGTGTGGCCAGGCGTGGTGGCTCACGCCTGTAATCCCAGTATTTTGGGAGGCCGAGGCAGGCGGATCACCTAAGGTCAGGAGTTTTAAACCAGCCTGACCAACATGGAGAAACCCCGTCTCTACTAAAAATACAAAATTAGCCAGGCATGGTGGTGCATGCCTGTAATCCCAGCTACTCGGAGGCTGAGACAGGAAAATCGCTTGAACCCCGGGAGGTGGAGGTTGCTGTGAGCCGAGATCGCGCCATTGCACTCTCCAGCCCGGGCAACAAGAGTGAAACTCTGTCTCAAAAAAAAAAAAAAGAGTGGGTGCTACTCATCAACTTTGAGTCATTATTGAAAACACTTCACAAAGGAGCAGCTTGTGCTATGTCCTTTTATCTTTCTTGGATAAAAAAGCTGACAAGTCAGTCTTTAAAACCTTTTCCAGCCAAATCCAAGGTTCTAAAACCAAAGGAAGAAAAATTATGTCAAAAGAACCATACATTTTATTGACAGCAATAACAATAAAAGACAATGATAGCATTTAACACTCATAGTAAAAAACCTATTGCTTTCAAAAACTGTGAAACTTTTATCAGATCACCTTTATTAGATGACAATACTCCTGAAAAAAAATCTCAAAAATGCAAATGTGTCTCCAAACATGCCCTGGCATTTGCCATAGACGTGCTTCTGCAAGGGGACACGGCCCTTGCACACACGCCCCTTCCTGTTCTAGATCCCTGCTGGGGTCTCCTCACTGCTGACTGATTGTCAGTGACAGCAGATGCTCACACAATGACAGGTCTCCCGGCTCCCCAGCCTCTTCTATTTTTGTTTTTAACCTGTATTTTCTATAAAAACTTTATGGAAACTTTCTTGAAGGAAGAACCTTTTTGGAGGTGAATCACCTGTTACAAAGTCTGGGGGGTCTCCTTGGTTGCCGGGACACACATCTTTTATCCTACAGCGGCTACTCCTGATCTGGCAACCTCAGGAAAAGAGGTTTCCTATGTTTCCAGGGAACTGAAGCTTTCTCCTGCAGAAGCTAAAACTTAAAGCAATAATTAAATACACAGAGTCAAGCGTTATAGATGGCTGTGAAGTTCTAGACTCCTGGAAATTCTGAACGTGGGATGAAAACACCACAGCTGCCCATGGCATTCAGCAGTGGGAGAGCCAGTATTTCTCATTCCCAGGTACTCTTTCCGAAGAGGCACAGGCAGTCTCCTGCCTTCTTATATGAAAATGATAGAATGCAGGTCAACATCTTCCTTGTGTCTGGGGTCCTCTTACCAGTCTTTGGGGACCCTACCTTGTAGCTCTCTGGCTGACAGTTCCATGGTGCTAATGCTGCTCCCCTCACTCATTACTAGGGTGTCTGCAGTGCCCTTTGCTTTGCAAGTGTCAAATCCACTAGGGACTGGGGCCTTAGACAACGACAGCCACTAGGAGATAGAAATCCAGCTAACTTCACAGGGAAGGGCTCTAAGAGGAGACCTTGCCCACTAAATATATTCCTTGGGATTCACTGCAACTTCTTTGGGAATTCAGAGGCTTTTTGAAGCACCCTGCGGTTTGGCCACATCCCAGATGCTCAGAACTGACAAGGCCTGGATTCTGGACCTCACTGCATAAAGAGATAAAAACACTCCTATTTTTCCTTTCTTCTCACCTTTAAAGGCTCTAAATTTTTCTTTTCTCCAACAAGTTTGCCTCTCTCCTTCAGCATTCCTGAAACTCCACCTAAGTGAGAATTTGGATCTCTTGCCTTTGAGATATATATACACATATATATATATACACATATATATATACATATATATACATATATACATATATACACATATATATACATATATACACACATATATATACACATATATACACACATATATATACATATACACATATATACATATATACACATATATACATATATACACATATATACACACACATATATATACACACATATATATACACATACATACACACACACACACACACACACACACACACACACACACTTCTTTTTCATGGCTAGCTAAGGCTGAAATCTCACACTGTTCTGTAGTGGAAATGTGACATGGGTTAGAAGTCACCGCATGGTCTGACGACCTCCAGAAAGGCCCTGACCCTACAAGAGACACCCCAGTATGAACGTGTTAAATCGTGTGCATGGTTATTCTTTATTTTTTTAGAGAGGGTCTTGCTCTGTCTCCCAGGCTGGAGTGCAGTGGTGCGATCTTGGCTCACTGTAGCCTCAAACTCCTGCACTCAAGAAATCCTCCCACCTCAGCCTCCTGAGTAGCTGGGATTACAGGTGTGCACCACCACACCTAACTAATGTTTTTGTTTATAGAGACAAGGTTTTGCTATGGTGACCAGGCTGGTTTTGAACTCCTGGGCTCAAGTGATCTTCCTGCCTTGGCCTCCCAAAGTGCAGGGATTACAGGCATGAGCCACCATGCCTGGCTAATAATTCTTACTCTGAATACAGACCTAACAAAATAGATGAAAAGAATCACATCTGTGTCACGCTTCATAACTTACTGTATAACCTCCAAAACCACATCCTCCTCTGTGCCCCACTCCCTGTGAACAGACATTCTGTTGACTTGATTGGACTATATTCTCTGAAAGAGGATGATAGTCTGTCTTTTAAAGGTGGTTTAGACTCTAAAAATAGTCATGATCTGCCACAAAATAGGTCAGGTTCTCCTGGGGCCCCCCGAGAGATGTCCTGGAACTCAGAAGCTGCATGGCCTCAGGAAGGTTTTCTGGGACAGACCTGGTCCCAGGGAGAGTGAGGAGAAGCGTGTGAGATGTCCTTGAAGTGCTCCTGGAAGAAATGACAGCTGGCTTGGTTCATCAGCATTTCATAAAGAGTAACACTCACACACGCTGCAAGACTGGGGCCAAAGAACGACCTCGCCACCACCCAATCCCTTGTTAAACTCCAGCCTGTTGAGGAGAAAATCAAGGACTAAACACAGTGCTTTGTGCTGATGTGGTCATTTTCATTTCAAACCAATCCCGGTTAAAACAACAAAAGTAACAAATGACACCCCAAATAGCACCTGTGACCTTGGCAGGAGAAGGCCTAGGTCCTGCCCCTCGTCCTGTCACGCGTGTGACCTTGGGCAAGTCCTTTGGTGGCCCTGAGCCACAGTCATCCTATGCATTAAGAAGTTACCATTTAACTCAGAGTGGCAGCAAGAGCAGCCGTGGCACAGGGGCATTTGGAGCAACAGGCGGTGTTACTCAAATGTGCTGTGTCGCTAACGTAGCCACTTTCACAAAAAAGTGACCGAAGCACTCCCAGATATTATCAGTGATTCAAGATAACCCCTGCAGGACCAAACGCACCAGGCTGCTCACATCAGGGGCTCTCTGATGCCACCAGGTAAAAAGGACCAGGGAGTCAGGGCAGAGCTGGAGACTCTCAGGTGTACTCCACCTGCAAGCTATGTTCTTCCCATCAAAAAGCTTGAAGAGCTAAGCCCTCTTTCCACTAATACTTACTTCATACGTCAGAGAGACAGGGACCAAGAAATGGAGAACAAGAGAGAATATAAAACAGAATTGGGAAGAAAAAGGCAACATTAGATAGCAGGCATTTTGCAGGACTGCACGCATCTATACTAAAGCTACTAGGAACCTGGGTGGCTATGGCTGCAAAAATACAAATTTAAAACTGCATCTATCATAAGATTCTATCAAAATCTTACAAAACGACTTGGTTCCCTTTACTCTCTGACATTACTGGTATCTCATTACCAGGCACTTGATGGATTTACTTTGCTTGTTTCCTGTAATGCTGTCTCATCATTCTAACATGTTATAAAGCCAAGGGCAAGAACTGAACCCTTTACTTCTTCCATATTCCCAAAAGCTCCTGGTAGAGTATTACACACTTATACACATGGGGTTTATTTTATAGATGCTTGCTTAAAAATAAAGGAGATGCCAGGCGCGGTGGCTCACGCCTGTAATCCCAGCACTTTGGGAAGCCAAGGTGGGCGGATCGCTTGAGGCCAGGAGTTCGAGACCAGCCTGGGCAACACGGTGAAACCCCGTCTCTATTAAAATTACAAAAATTAGCCAGGCGTGGTGATGCACACCTGTGATCCCAGCTATGCAGGAGGCTGAGACACCAGAATTGCTTGAACTCAGGAGGTAAAGGTTGCAGTGAGCCAAGACAGTGCCACTGCACTCCAGCCTGGGCGAAAGAGTAAGACCGTGTCTCAAAATAAATAAATAAATAAATAGGAAGTAGGCGGAAAATTTCAACCAGTTGCTTGTCACGTAAGTCTGTATAAAAGCAATAAAATTTTCAGTTTGAAATAAGAATTAATACATATTTTAAATTTGAAGTATATCACCAAATGGTATGAAATGGTCCCATATTAACAGTCACAAATTGTAACAGTCCTCTCAGATTTTTACCTACAGTATCATTATTTTTATATATTTATGTCACTAGGAGACAGTCTTCATGGGCCTCTTACACTCCTACACAGCTTGCTGGGTGTGTTGTGAATGCAAGGCTGGAACCATACACTACCTGGACTATTTCCCAGGACCATGTTTGCAGTGAGAAACCTTGATGGCTGAGGTGATGTCTCCCTCTGCAACAAAGAGCAGGCTTGCTTACTATAAAATGGCTATAACATGGTGGGTTCTCCAGGCTCAGTGTTCCCCAGCTGTGACACCACAGCTCACATCAGGGGCTCTTTCATGTCACCAGGTAAAAAGGACCAGGGAGTCAGGGCAGAGCTGGACTGTCTTTTAAAGGCATCCATCTGGGCCCATTGGGTCATGCTTACTGGATGTGGGGACAAGGAAAACTGACTATGCTGATGCTGCCTGCTGTGCCCTGAGTAATGAAGTCCTTTGTCTCTGATCCAGGAGTCTCATGTCTTCTGCCAGCATCCACGGAATGGTAGGAGGCTAGCTTGTTAGCTTGTGAGTACAGTAAAATCAAATCCCAGATCTGTCAATACCTTTATTTCAAACAATAAGTGTCTCCCATTTTTTAAAAAATTGACATCATAGGTGATTCATAGGTAAACAACTGGATTAGAAGGCCATGCCTCTAACAGTGGAATGTAGCACTGGCTATTTTAAACAATGATTTTAGCATTTTATGAAAACGTTCTCACCCATGTTGGGCTTCCCTGGGTCCAGGTATGAATGTGCATGAAGACTTCTGTCTGTGCCAGAAGTTCGGGATTATTTGTTCTACTCTCATCATTTTCTGTGGGCTGCTGTGGCTCTGCTTGAGGCCACCTGGTCTTATAGCCTAGGGGTCTATAGTAAAAACCATCCTCTTTATACAGGAGCAGGTCAGGATGGCCATGTTCGATACGGCGACGTCTCCACACATTTTCCTGTTTGCCCACTGTATTTTCTGAGGTTGCTCATGCCTAGCTCTTTGTGGCACTGTACTCAGGCCTCATTATGGCTCACTGTGCACTGTCCAAAGCCCAGAGCCACCTTGTGTCACTCCTCTTGGAGGCAGGGGATATGTTGTTTGTAGAAATAGCCTACGCACCCAGCAATAGGGTGCCTGAACCCCAGGAGCAACTGGTAACATCTGATAAGTGGCTGAATTGATTCTTCATCATTTCTAGACTGTCTTTATGACAATATTTTTCAATATCATTCTATTGTGTTTAACAATTGGGATGGTAACAAGAAAGATTTTTAAATAGTTACCCCCCAAGAACCTTGGAAATACTCTGTGGGTCTGTAGCATACAAACTCAGCCCTCTAAGACAGCAGACATTTGCACTCTTTAACTTGCTATGCCACACGCATTCCTCTGGGACAAGTGCCAGGCCAGGCCTTCTTAAAACTTTCCTTCAAATCAAACATAAAAAAGAGAGGCACAGTTGCTAAAGAAAGCAATAAAACAAAAAAAATTCTATTTAAAAGTTATGTTAACAACTATCAGTTCCTATTCAACTAGTACATGGAAGTTTAAATAGTAAAAGAGAAAACTTTAACAAATTTTTCAAAACCACTGCTCAGTACTTTGGATAGGCAGATGACTTTTTATAAACAGTCACAATATTTACACATCTTACTCAAAATAAAACTTTTTAATGTTCTAACTTAAAACACTGGATTATATTTAGTTTTATCTCATACTCAGCAAGTCAATGCTGACCTGGTCCTCTTCTCCCCAAATCAGCCGTCTCTATCTCTGTCATCGGGATGTCCTAGAGTCAAAGCTCTGGGGTCCTTTCCATCCCGCTCCTTCTTTACCTTTCAGCCTTATAGATTTATCAACAACCTCCTTTCAAATATCCCTCTGGGGCCTTCTTTTGACAGAACACACACCAGCTATGTCCAAACATGCTAAAATTCTGAACAAACATTCAAGTGAAAGTGCAGTCTGCAGCAGCTTGGCCTTAAACATCTCTTTTCCGCGTCACCGCTGCCCTAAGTTAAGTCTTCAGCACCTCATGTGCAGGTCAATGAAACAACTTTCACAAGCGAATCCCACGGCTCCATCTGCCCCAACTCGGAGCACTTCTAACCTCGTCTAGTCTTCATAACAGCAAAAAAAGATTGTTTTTGTATTGTGATGTCCCCCTCTTCTGCAACAGCAGCCAACCTCACTTCAACTGTACCCCCCACATCTGCCTCACACCTACCCCGTCCTGCACTGGACCAGGTGACTCAGACCAATGAGAAAATTCACCTCAGATTTCCTTGACTATTGAAGGGAATGGAGCTAAAACCCTCAAAAACAAAAAGCGTTTGTTTTTAGAGTGTTGATGACATGAGTGTCAAAAATTGCAGCCCAGGGAGAAACTATAGCACAAAATGTCAGTTATCTTGTCCCAAAACAATACCATTCTATTCTGGAAGGATTTAGGTGGCCCACTTTTGAGCAGTAACAGTAGCGGCAACATCACTTACATCCTCAGAAGCACAGATCAAGCATCACGTTTCACTCCTGGGTGGTCACCAAAAGAGGCATGTTTAATGTCTACGCATGCAAAACTTAAAACAGACAACTGAGGGCCTGGTGAAATATCCTTCTGGAGCCTTCTTTTGACAGAACACACACAAGCTATGTCCAAACATGTCGAAAATTCTACATAAACATCCAAGTGAAAGTGCAAAGTCATCAGCAGCCTGAGCCTTACAGACCTTTTTTGCATAAATATTTTGTTCTCAACAGAATCCAGACACAGTCCATGTGCGGAAAAGATGTGTGCATGAGTCATGCACACATGCAGTCAGATGCCCACACCCACTGGTCCTTCTTGGGGCCCGCTGCCCAGGGCACTGTCCACCCCATCCACCTCCTCCTTGGAGCACGAGAGGGCCTGACCACGGTGCACACTGCATCTGTCCACCCCACCCAGCACTCAGGCCGGCTTGCCAGTAACTTTATCAACGCATCCAGAGAAGGCAACTGCGGGCCTCACTCCCAGCCATGCCAAAGGGGGACCAGCTTGGGACTCCTGGAAATAAATTCAGTTTTACCAGCAAGTCATTTCCCTGTAATGAAAATAAAGCACTCTTATAAGCCAAGACTCCCTTAAATCAGACACATAATCTGATTATAACTGCAATGCATTCAAAAAGCATGTTCATAATCTTGTTACAACTTTTCCCATGCCTAGAAAAATGTTCTCAAGACTGTTGCAGGGCACTGTCCTCTGGATATAGGCATTTGGGGTCCAGGTTTGTAACCCCAAGGAAGAACTAGTAGCATTCAACACCTCCTCCCTGCCCTCCATCTGATTAGAAGATAGAAACTTCCTTCCTTTGCACCTCCAGCCAGCCAGGAGACAAGCGCAGAATGCACTGGCCCGAGCTGCCCAGCCTTTTCTGCATGGTGCCCAGGGCATAGAGAGCAGCAGGTGGGGCCCCACCCTGGAGGAGGGGCACCCTCCAGGACTGGGCTCTCTCCAGGCGTATTTCGCTTAGGCAGTCACACCAGGGAAAGACATAAAATGACATTACTGGCCGGGCACAGAGGCTCACGTCTGTAATCCCAGCATTCTGGGAGGCTGAGGCAGGCAGATCACTTGAGGTCAGGAGTTCGAGACCAGCCTGGCCAACATGGTGAAACCCTATCTCTACTAAAAATACAAAAATTAGCCAGTGTGGTGGCATGAGCCTGTAATCCCAGCTCAGCCTCAGTGGGAGGCTGAGGTGGGAGGATCACTTGAACCCAGGAGGCAAAGGTTGCAGTGAGCTGAGATCACACCACTGCACTCCAGCCTGGGTGATGGAATGAGACTCTGTCTCAAAATAATACAAATAAAAATAAAAACAAATATAAAAAAATAAAATGACATTACCATCCAGCTAACAGCAACTTTAATATTCCCTATGGGTTAACAGAAACAAACTGAAAATACAGTTTTATGTTAGTCTTAGTAGTAAAGTTACTCTTAGAGCAAAGCTTCATTTTACTGAAACATCGAAACAAGTTTATAGCTGGGTCCCAACAACTCAGTTTTACAGTTGCAGACACTGAAGTTCAAGCCATTAAGCAACCTGCCCAAAGTCCCATAGTTGCCAAGGAAAGAATAGGCCCCCATGTCTGCACGATCCAGGATCATGCCCTAAGCCCTGTTCGCTGGGGTCCAGGGCCAGGGCCAGTGGGAGGCACTGTGCCCACAGGTATTTACAGGTGGCCAAACCCCATCCCTGTGCTCTTGTCACTCTCTCGGGCCCACCATTGGATCTGCCCAAGCTCAGGCTCTGCTTTCTTCTCACTTAGGCCACGGCCACAGCCTCTCCACTGGCTCTGTCTTCTCACTTCACTCTTCCTCCACTTACCTTCCAAAGATACAACTGCCCATATCATTCTCCCTTGAAAAACCTCCTGTGGTTTTTCAACCACAGCACCCACTGCCTTCAGAGTGCATCGAACACCCTGAGCCAGGACCCTAGATCCATGTGGTCCGTCCGCAGCCAGCCTGGCCTCTCCATACACCTTGCCTCCTGCTATGGTGACAGCATGGCTTGCAGCCCCAGGCTGGCCAACTCTTAACCTGTCCCTATTGTCCTCCCCACCCTGATATAGTGTCATTACTGGTAAGGCCTGAGGCAGCGGCAACTGCATTTGGGGGTGCCACAGCACACCTGTCATTCTCCAATTGCTCTCCCATGCCTTTATGAAATGAGCTTGCAGATGCTGCATAAGAAGGGATGTCCCAGGAATGGAAAATGCTGCTGGCTGATCGAAGGCTCCACCTTTTAATGCTGCCAAACAAATAAAATATCTCACAAGGTCATCTGAGGCAAGTCCAGGGTCTCCATTTATAACAGAACTAAAAGTAGAGATGATGTGTGCCATTTTGACGGCAGCATCATGTGCTAGCAGAGTGAACAGAGGACACCCCATCTGTCCTTGTGCACAAAAAACTGCTTTGAAGGAACTCAATCTCTTAGGTGACTGTGATGACCCCCAAGAAGGAGCTGTGATCACCTGAACATAAGATACAAAGGTCCCCTGTCAGTTTCATTTTACAAACCACATGGCTTCCTTCACTGAAGTCTTGCCTCAATCTAGTGACTTCATCCCGAAAGACAGAACTGGCTGATACCCTGAACTCATGTTAATATTACTATTAATGTTAATACAAAAATATATATGTATATATACACACACGTAGAGTCTTCAGAATTTATTTACATATATATAAACTGAATTTATTTCAGGAAGTCATGAATATATATATTCAGAATATATATATGTGTGTGTGTGTGTGTGTGTGCATATATATATATATATATTTGGAGACAGGGTCTTGCTTTGTCACCCACCCAGGTGAGAATGCAGTCGCACAATTATCATTTACTGTAGCCTTGATCTCCTGCGCTCAAACGATCCTCCCATCTCAGCCTCCCAAGTAGCTGGGACCACAGGTGCATGCCACCATGCCTGGCTAATTTTTAAATTTTGGTAGAGATGGTGTCTCACTATGTTGTCCAGGCTGGTCTCCAATTCCTGGGGGCTCAAGCGATCCTCCTGCCTTGGCACCTACTAATATATGAATACATTTAGTGTTGTGAGGCCTCTTCAAGAAGACCTACCTGGCAGCTTTGTGCAAAACTGACTGCAGGGGAGGGATGGGGGCAGGGGTCCGGCTTGGTGTGAGGTCTGGGCGCCTCGGTTCAGTGCAGGCAGAGAGACTAGAAAGCAACAGGGCAGAACCAGGAAACTATGTGAGGGAGAGAGCTGACAGGGGTGCAGGGCCCCAAGAGAGGCGGCCACAAGCAGTTCTGAGGGGTATGGTCTGGGGACAGAAGACCAGGGGTACCAACATGACCTGGAGGGAGGACACAGAGCTTAGGTGTGTGGGTGACAACCAGGCAGCTCTCCTCACAACCTGCCAGTGGGACTCCAGCATGGGGCACACAAGGAGGACACAATGAGGACAGGAGCCTGTGCAGGGCTGCTGAGGCTATCCATCTGGAGCCACTCAGGAAAAACACAATGCAGATAATTATTAACAAAAAACAGAAAATGCGAGCCCACTGATCCTGTCCTCGCAGGGCAGGGCAGTGTCAGATTCCTGCGAGACTTCCTTAGGGCTTACTCAGCTTCTGTGCTTTCCTGTGTGTTGTGAGCTGAACTATTTCCCCAAGAAGATATGTTCAAGTGCTACCCCCAGTGCTGGGGAATATGGCCTTATTTGGAAACAGAGTCTTTGCACGTTAAGAGGAGGACCTACTAGACTGCATGGGCTGGATCCAAGACGACTGGTGTCCTTATAAGCTGAGGACGAGACACACACACAGAGAAGGCAGCTGAGACTCAGACACACAGGGAAGAGGCTGTGTGATGACAAAGGCAGAGGCAGAGATTTGGGTGGCTCAGCCACAAGCCAGGGAGCAAAGCATAAGGCATGGAACAGACTCTCCCCTAGGGCCTTTCCAGACAGCATGCCCTGCAGGCACCTTGATCTTGGACTGCAGCCCCCACCACAGGCCAGGGAGCAAAGCACCAGGCATGGAACAGACTCTCCCCTAGGGCCTTTCCAGATAGCGTGCCCTGCAGGCACCCTGATCTTGGACTGCAGTCCCCACTGCTGTGAAAGAATAAGCTTCAGGTTCTGAAGCCGTTCAGTGGGTGGCCCCTTGGTTGCAGCCGTACTGGAAAAGACAGAGTCAGTACCTGTGTGGACCAGTGGTGTCCAGACCACAAGACGCATGGTGTGCGCTCTGGACCTGTCTCTCCAAAAAGCTGACCATCTCTGATTTCCACCTGGAAGAGCCAGGCCAACACAGGACACCGGAAGGGTTAGCATCGTCGTGATACCCAGGCCCCAGGTGATGATGCTCAGTGTGGGTGGAGAGACGGAACTGGCAGTCCAGGTTCTCCAGCTAAATCTTAAATGGGCTTCCCTGTCCCATTCCACTTTTGTCTCCTTTCTCTGAGAATAGAACTGCCTCCACTCCCACCACCCTTTTTGCATTTATTGTAGGTACACGCGGTCCTCAGGTATATATTCATGACTGTTGTTTGATATAATGAGATAATTATCTGTTTAATAATCCCACATCCATAACCCACATCCATCACTGCCCAGGCCCAGCTCTGGCACATTGTGGAGACCCCCTCTCTCCTGCACCAACATGGGCAGGAGATGGGGAGCAGTGCAGGGGCCCCTGTCAGCAGGGTTTGCAAACACCACAGTACAGCTCGAGAGAAGGCTTCCGTGCAAGAAGGAAAACCAAGGTATCCTCAATCTTATTTTTACTCCACATAGGACAAGAAAATGCCCACTTTAACATATCCAGGGTTTCTAGATTCAAATCCATGGGATTCCCCCTCTCCACACTTCAAAGAATGACAATGCTGATAAGAGTGACAGCCCCTGTTTAAGTAGCCTCAGCACTTTAGATATTTCACCTCAAGTCCTCACAACCAAACAAAAAATAACCAGAGTTGGCAAGGATGTGGAGAAATTGGAAGCCTTGTGCATTGCTGATGGCAGTGTAAAATGGTGCTGCCACATGGAAAACAGTGGGGCGGTTCCTTAAAAAATTCAAAGTAGAGGTATCATCTGATCCAGCAATCCCACTTCCGAGTACACACCCAAAAGAACTGAGAGTGAGACTTGAACAGACATTTGTATGCTCACGTTCATAGCAGCTCATTCACAACAGACATAGGTGAGGGCAACCTAAGTGTTTATTGATGGATAAACAGATCAACTCAATGTGGAGTACCATGGAATATTATTTAGCCTTAAAAGGGATGGAAATTCTGACACATGCTGCAACATGGACCAAGCATGGATTCAGGACATTATGCTAAGTGAAATAAGCCAAACACACAAAAAGACAAATACTGTATGATTCCAATTACATGAGGTACACAGAATAGCAGTTTCATAGAGGTAGAAAATAGAATGGTGGTTGCCAGGGGCTGGGAGGAGGGAAGAATGGAGACTTGCTGTTTAATGGGTACAGTTTCACTTCTGCAAGATGAAAGAAGTTCTGGAGATAGATGGCGGTAGCTCAACAATGTGAATGTACTTAACGCCACTGCACTGCAACTTAAAGATGGTTAAAGTGATAAATTTTATGTCATATATGTTTTACCACAATTAAAAATAAAAAGATAAAAGTTGAACATATGCACACCCTATGGCCCTGCACATCTACTCCTGGGAACACACGTTAGAGAACTTGCTGCACGTGGGCACCGGGAAACGAACGGTGACGCATGTTCACAGACACATGTTTTGTAATAACAAAAACCTGGAAGCTCCCGAACAACCCAAAACACAAGAGAAGAGACTAATAATGTGTGGTATATCCAGACAACGGAATGATACAGAACAGTAAAAATGAATGAACTCCAGCTGCCTGCATCAGCATGTAAGAATGTCACAAGCATACCGCCAAGTGACAGAAGTATGCCGCAGACGGATGGCTACAGTGCGACTCCGTCTCTTGGCTTATTCAAAAATAAGGAAAACTAAACAATATACATCCGAGGGATACACACATTGTTGGCAAACTGTAAAGGAGAGCAAGAAAAAAATTAACACCATTAATGGGGGACAGACATACTTGGATCTAGCAACCAATTGATAATGCTCTATTTCCTAAGATGGGTATTCTTTTTACTATTCTTTAAATTATTTAGTTTACATAAAATATACATTCTTTTTATATATAATGATTGATTTTTAATCATAAAAATAATGAGGTCATGAACTTTACTTATAATTGAAAATCTCCAATTCCCAAAGCCTCTCAAAATCAGGAGGTGGGAGGTGAACTCACTGCTCTGATCCTCCATTGGCAGCTGTAATGTCTTTGCAGATCATGGGATTTGTGGAGACCACAGAAGGCCACAGCTGGACAGCTCAGGGGGGCTGGCTGCCCTGCTCAGGGCCACCCCCTCCCAAACACTGCCTGCATAAGCCTCTAGTCGTCAGAGCCAGGGAACTTCCGGGGGGTGGGGGGCCGGATGGAGGACTCTTGTAGAGAAGTTTGGTGTAACCCACATCCTTGCAACAAGTAGAAGGGACAGAAGAAAACCACCAGGTGAGTGCCCCCGTCTTGAATAAAGGGGGCTGTGGTGGTTACTCAAAAAACCTAACGGATGCTACTTGAAAAACCTAACAGATGCTACTCAAAAAAAACCATACCATGCTTTAAATGGGACAGTTACAAATCAGGTTCATACACTCTAAAAAAAGTATCCAAACCTGTGAAAAGAAAAGAATTAAAACCAGAAAGAAGATAAAAATATAAAAAAAATGGGACGTAGTCACAAGAAGCAGCAGGAAGCAGGGTGAGAAATGAAAACTAGGAGAAGTTTTTATCTCAGAATTTCCACAAAAATCTGATGTGTTTGAACTGAGTAACTTACAATAAAATTAATGTTCCAAGGGGATGAAGAAAATACAGTGTCCATTAAAGAAGGAAGTCAGAAGCTACAAAAATTGAAAAGGTTTGATAACACCGATGATACTTCAATCTTTCAAAGAGGAAGTTCTGGAAAATGTATTATTACTCATGTCACTGGAGGAAAATGTGAGTGAGCAGAATGGGAGAACAGGAGAAGAATGCCAGCTGGGAAACCGGAGACCTGGCAGCTAACCGCATGCACCTAGCTAGCGGCGGAAAGGGTGCCAGTGGGCCCGTGCAGCTGCCAGTCACAGCTGTGAGACTCAGCTCTCTGTCACTTGCTAGCTATGGGACCTAGGGCAGGTTTGCTAGCTACTCCAAGCCTCAGTTTTCTTATCTTAAAGACATATAAAAATGAAATATAAAAATGCCCACTTCAAAGGGCTGTCCTAAGATTCGATGAAGATTTGGAAGCCTCCAGTTATGCACAATAAATGGTATGCCCTGGGCCTCAGTTTCTCAACTATGCAAATGTAAGACAGAATAAGTGAACTCCAACCTCACCAGCTCTGAAGTTTTGCTTTCCTACTATAGTAGCCAGAATAATGCCCCTCAAATATCCACGTCCTTGATCCACAGAATATGTGACTGTATCATGCTACAAGGCAAAGGGAGTGGAGGTTGCTAATCAGCTGACCTTGAAATAGGGAGATTATCCTGGATTATGTAGGTGGACCCAATGCCATCATAGGGTTTTTAAAAATGAAAGAGGGAGTCAGGAGAGAGCACCAGACAAATGGCAGGGAAAGCTCTCAGCCCGCCATTGCTGGCTTTGAAGATGAAGAAAGAGGGCATGAGCCAAGAAATGTAGATGGCCTCTGGAAGCTGGAATGAGTAAGAAAATGGATTCTTCCCTAGAGCCTCCAGAAGGAACACAGTCTTGCAGAAAACTTCATTTTAGTGCAGGCCCACTTCAGACATCTGAACGACAGTACTATGAGACAATAAATTTGTGTCGTTTGAAGCCACTACATTTGTGGTAATTTGTTACAGCATCAATAGTAAACTAATATATTTATCTGTAGTACTAAGACCTTCTGTGCTTAGGACTGGACCTATACTGTGCTGGGAAAGACAGAATCATGCAAGTAAAAGGAAAAGTAAAGCAAAGGAAAACATAAAATGCCAATATGTAACATGTGATTACATTTATCAATTCATTTACGTATGTTATATATTTGCATGTGGATATGTCATTTAAAAATTGTTCAGCCTTACTAGCCTGCTAGAACAATGTCCTGTACTAAGGAACAGGAAACTATCAATGAATCACAATTAGACTATCTTCTCTAGCTCCTCCACACGGGACTTCTCCATCTACAGCTCCACCAAAAGCAGTTTAAAGTAAATTACTCAATTTTCCCAAGTAGTTAAAGTAACTCATTCAAATTTTCTAAATAGTTTTAATAAGGTGATACAGTTTTAATTGTGATAAGTAGAAAAGTAACAGTAATAACTTCTACTGCCAACCTCAAAGTGAAAGTCAAAGGCATACAGGTCCATGAGTAGTGCATGTGTTTTCAAAGTCCACAGTATTATTGTAGCCATATTATTGGTGTCACACTTCCTCCCTAAAGGTGAGCTTTGTTAAGGGAAAACTGTATAAACCATGGACTCCTTCCACTTGTTATATGCTTTACATTTTCCATACAAAAATAAGAAATTCAGAAGTACTAAATAACATGTGTGTAGGTATCTGAGACTTGCTTTGAAATAGCATAAAGGAAACGACGGTGATGTGGTTTGGCTGTGTCCCCACCCAAACCTCACCTTGAATTGTAATGATCCCCATGTGTCAAGGGTGGGACCAGATGGAGGTAACAGAATCATGAGGGTGGTTTCCACCATACTATTCTTGTGATAGTGAGTGAGTTCTCAGGAGATCTGATGGTTTTATAAGGGGCTTCCCCCTTTGCTCGGCTCTCACGTCTCCTTCCTGCCACCAGGTGAAGAAGGACTTGCCTCCCCTTCTGCCATGATTGTAAGTTTCCTAAGGCCTCCCCAGCCATGTGGAACTGTGAGTCAGTTAAACTTCTTTCCTTTAAAAATTACCCAGTCTCAGGTGCGTCTTTATTAGCAGCATGAGAACGCACTAATACAGAGGGAGAGAGGGAGAGAGGGAGAGCAGGAGAGGGAACAGATAAAAGCAGTCTGTGGAAAGGTTGGAGACAGGTATCTCACGCATCCTTACATTATTCTCTGTATATGTTTGAAACTCTCCATAATAAATAAAAATTCTTAACCAGGTATGTGTCCCACCTGCCTACATACTCCCACCAAACTGGGATTTTTTTTGTCCTATCTAGAACTGGCTTCTGCCTGTCCGAAGATCATTAGGCTTGGCTCCATAGCACAGTGCTTTTTTTTTGCCCTGCATTAGAGCTCCTGAGGACACCAGGGCAGGTCTGAATAGGATCAAGGAAGCAGGCATTTTCTTGGAGATACAGGCAACTGTTTTCCAGCAGCTTCCCCTCAGACCCACTCTTCCTTGCGAAAAACAAGCTCTTCTGCCAGAGGATGCCCACCCTGCGGCGGAGCCACACTAAGCCAAGCAAACACAGGCCCTGGCTCCCAGCTGCTTCAAGCCAGCTTGTTTCAAGAGCCATTTAACTCTCCATTAAGTTGATTTGATGAGTTCCTGGATGGCCACCAAGTCCACTGAGAAATAAACTCCCGAACAGCAAGCACATCATCATTTACTGTACCCATTAACTGATTTGCGAGTCTGTGCTGCTTGGCACAAAAGTAAATCATTTTTGTTTCCTTATTTCCTTCCTGTCCTTCCCGGTTTGGGTGTGCATGAGTTGGTGCTCAGTCACAGTTTTCCATTTAGCTGTTATATCCTTTTTATGTTTCCCATCCCATAATCTTTTACTTAGTTGCACAGTTTGCTATTGCCATTCAGGTAATTTTTGCCCTGGAAAAGCAGCCAGTTCCTTCTATTAAGGAATCCAATTGAAACCCATCCTTTAAACATTCTCAAGTGTTAACAATAGAATAAAAGGTACTTGCTATTATAAGCAATTTATTTGCAGTTAGGAAAGCAGAAGCTGAACAAAGAACATTGATGAATGACTGAAACGAAAGTGTTCTCATTAATTCCACATGGACGGCAGGGAAAAGGACAGCCAGGCAGCCAGACATAATTATTCCTGAGTAATTAACACACTGTAATGAACCAGGGTCCTGCAGTCCAGACATCTAACTTCATGCAGACAATCTTCAAACTCCTTCCACCCATCCCACTTCAAAGTGTTCCCCATCCCCAAGTACCTGCATGCATGAAGCTGTACAGTAAGAACATTTGATGGGGACTCAAGAAAATCCTGGCCATGTCCCTTCACCATTCTGGGCTCTGGTACTGTCCTATGTAAAAGGGGACAATTTAGGGTTGCTTTGTGGAAAGAACACAGAGTCTGTGGTGAGAAGACCTAAGAGGCAAAAGATCTGAGCTGGTGTTCACTTTTCAACTTAACTCAACAAATGTAAGGGCAACTAGGACATCTCAGGTGCTGCCTTGGGCTATGGCTGTGGATTCCACAAGGAATACCACAGAGCCCCTGCCCTCAGGAAGCCTAGAGTCCCACAGCTTCATAAAATGAGTAATCTAAAATTGAGTTCTTTCAGCTGGGTGCGGTGGCTCACCCCTGTAATCCCAGCACTTTGGGAAGCCGAGGCAGGCAGATCACCTTAAGTCAGGAGTTAGAGACCAGTCTGGCCAACATGGTGAAATCCTGTCTCTACTAAAAATACAAAAATTAGCCAGGTGTGATGGTGGGCACCTGTAATTCCAGCTACTTGGGAGGCTGAGGCAGGAAAATCGCTTGAACCCAGGAGGTGGAGGTTGCAATGAGCTGGTATTGTGCCATTGCACTCCAGCCTGGGTGACAGAACGAGACTCTGCCTCAAAAAATTAGTTAATTAATTAGCTAAAATAAAAAATTGAGTTATTTCATTTCCTTGGGCCCCATGGTATCTGTCCCATGAGGGTGATAAAATAATCCACCTGCCTCACAGGGCTGTAACATACAAATAAAACTGATGTTTGGCCATTGTCTTGTTTCTCAAGGATTTCCGGATGCTTCAGAGGGTTCCTGCTTCTCTAAACACATAGGAGTAAGAGAGCTCTAAAGACTGGATTTTGATTAAAGGGAAAACAACCTGCTTTAAAAACAACTTACAGATAAGTGAGTAAAAAGAGCAATATATGACTATTTCTTGACTAACCAATTACTATGATGCCTGCCTCCAAATTCACTCAGCAGGATGGGCTGCAGGAGACATTAACATCTTTTACAAGGACAAAGCAATTGTTTCAATTACAGCCAGAAAAGAAATGTTACTCTCATTTCCTCTTTACAATCTCCTTGGCTGGGCGCGGTGGCTTACGCCTGTAATCCCAGCACTTTGGGAGGCCAAGGCGGGCAGATCACGAGGTCAAGAGATTGAGAACATCCTGGCCAACATGGTGAAACCCCACCTCTACTAAAAATACAAAAAACTAGCTGGGCGTGGTGGCGTGCGCCTTTAGTCCCAGCTACTCGGGAGGCTGAGGCAGGAGGATTGCTTGAACCTGGGAGGCAGAGGTTGCAGTGAGCCGAGATCAGGCCACTGCACTCCAGCCTGGTGACAGAGCAAGACTCCATCTAAAAAAAAAACAAACGAACAAACAAACAAACAAACAAAACAATCTCGTTAATGCAGATATTTGTGGCAGCCCTCTTGGTATCAGCACTAAAACCCACACACAGACCTCCCCTTTGAGCAGAAGGCTGTATGATCACACAGTGCTGTTTCACAGTGTTCTCCCTGAACTTGCCAGTTTCTCAATTACTCTGACCTCTCTGAATATGAAAGATGTTGTTGTTGATCTCTGAAAGATGCAGTCTTATTATTAACATGAAAACTAGAATCCTAGGCAGTGTAGGGTGTCTCATAAACACTGCAGATATGCACAGGAACTCTTAGGGGGAAGCGCATTCATATTCTAGCAGAAAACCTTTCTGTATTGCTTCTCTTCCACCACGCATGCACGCCCACCCCAAACGTGCTTGGAGGGTGTGCTTTCTGGTGAAATAGGCCCCTGCCTGCTCCTGACTAGTATCCTCACCCCTGAGCATCCCATATTTCAGGGTGTTTTTTAATTTTTAATTTTTTTAGAGACAGGGTCTCACTCTGTTGCCCAGGCTGGAGTGCAGTGGTATCATCAAAGCTCACCACAGCCTGGAACTCCTGGGCTCAAGAGATCCTTCCGCCTCAGGCTCCCAAGTAGCTGAGACTATAGGTACATGTCACCACACCTGGCTAATTTTTTTAATTTTAATTTTTGTAGAGGCAAGGTCTTGCTATGTTGCCCAAGCTTGTCTCGAACTTCTGGCCTCAAGCAACCCTCCCACTTTGGCCTCCCCAGTTGCCTGGGATTACAGGCGTGCTCCACCATGCCTGGCCAGGATGATTTTTTTTAGATGAACAAGTGACATGCACCAAAATATACTAAGTCCAGACTTCAGGAATGTCATCTATGAGTTAAGTGGACTCTCGCTTCAACATAGTACTGGCTGCCCAAGGTTTTAATTTGTGGTTTCTTACTCTGTTGAGCCTAGTTTTCAGATGTCATAGATGCTGCAGAGTGGAAGTTAGCCAAGAAGGACTCTGTGAGCCTCTCTATCCACTCTCAAAGCAGTGCGTCCTTATCAATGCACCAGGTAGGTCTAACCTGACTTTAAGAGGCAGTTATTGGGCAAAACTGTGTTGTGGGGAGGAAAAGGAAGAGAAACTCAAAAGAAGTGTCTCTATATTCTGAAAGCAAAAGAAATGCCACACCTTTGTTCTCCGCTAATCATATGAGGTCAACTGGACCTCCAAATCTCTCCCAAGGTCATTTTTAAATTATTGGTGTTCATTGGCCAACATCTCTGTCTCAAAATATGAAAGAGCACCACCTCAAAATCATGCTATAAACCCACAGGGCTTCACATTAAAAGTACCTACAAAAATGATTTTACAAAAGAATACAGAAATCACCTCCTTACTCATGAGTTTCCCACCACATGTAAATGGGAATTACTATATGTAAACATATGTGTAATACCCATAAATCCAAAGAATATTAGTATATAGAGTACCTTAACAAGAATAACAAATACTGCCTTCTAGCAGATGATTAATGCATACAATTATTTTTAAAAACTGCACCAATAACCTCAAATCCCAGGTGGGAATGGGCCCCTAAGCTTTGCGGTGAGAGGAGGCCCACCCCACTACGTAGCTACCCAACAGAAAGGAGAGGCCTCCTGGTTTGGAAATGTGAGACCAGGCAAAACTCTTTTGGAAGGAAATGATATTAGCTATGAAATTATTGACCAAACTGTTGCTTCTTAAATACTATTGAAGGAGAAATAAGAAAAATGAAAACATATGTTGATTCTTTGAGACCAACACACTCCGGCGAGACTGACATGATAGCTGCCTAAACCAAACTCACTTTTTCTCATCATGCTGACATGGCCCCATAAAGCAACAGACAGGAAAGCCAGCCCACCGGCCAACTGGAGTCATGGGTCAGATGGGCCAAGACCTTGGTTTAGTAGCAGATTCTGTCCTGCAGTTGGTTATGGAGCCCTGCACGACCCCAGTTCTTGAACAGTTCTGAAAGTAGTCAAGGGCTACTTCCCCCGATGGGTATGTCATGGGGCTCGAACCCAGTGCTCTATCCTTAGCCTGCATCGTTTATAAAGCATTCCCTCAGTCATCGTCTCAGTCCTGAGGAAACTGAGGGAGATCCCAGATGCCTGGCTGCCCTCGCATTGGTCACCTGCTTGGCATCTTCGATGGTTTCTGCTCATTTCACTTGCTATCAATCAGGTTCTGAGAAGAGTTTCAAGAACATGCACCCTGATGGCCAGCCCAGACCCCATGGCCGTGACATGCCCCTCACTGCCCGGCCCAGGGTTTGTTACAGATATAAGAAGCTGTTGGAACCAGCTGTGAATTTTAAATACAGGTACGAAGTGAGATTACCACAGGTAGCTTCTTAATGCTTTCTCTAAACCCATCCTTAAAACTCTTTAAACTTCCCTGTCTCTGTTTAAGCTATTTACTAAATGTCAAAACAGAGCCTAGTGCAAGAGCTCAAGAAAACTTTATCATGAACATCAGCGACTCTCTTAGTTTGGTTTGTTGCTTTGAAGATGAAAGTGAAGAGTGATGCCAGCGTCCTGTGTGTGAATGTCCCGTCCAGAACTTTGCTGCACAGTAGAAGGGAACATGCAGAGTTACAGGTAATATCCAGTGCAGCTCATAGGAATACTCCAAAAAGGTGTCTTCTGGAATCTTCTGGAGTCAGACATAGCAGCAAATAGCTCTTTAAATCCCCTCATGCCTCCTGAGGTTTCTACTCAGGTAGGAATATTTGCATAATAGGGCTTATCCAAGGGAACTTTAAAAATACATGGATAGGCCGGGTGCGGTGGCTCACGCCTGTAATCCCAGCACTTTCGGAGGCCGTGGCAGGCAGATCACGAGGTCAGGAGATCGAGACCATCCTGGCTAACACGGTGAAACCCCGTCTCTACTAAAAATACAAAAAAATTAGCCGGGCATGGTGGTGGGCGCCTGTAGTCCCAGCTACTCGGGAGACTGAGGCAGGAGAATGGCATGAACCCGGGAGGCAGAGCTTGCAGTAAGCCAAGATCCAGCCACTGCACTCCAGCCTGGGCAACAGAGCGAGACTCCATCTCAAAAAAAAAAAAAAAAAAAAAAAAAAAATACATGGATATAGAAGGCCCCCAATGTATGACGGTTCCAGGTATAACTTTTCAACATTACTGGTAGAAACCCGACTTCAAATACCTGTACAATCATTCTGTTTTTCACTTTCAGCACAGTATTGCAATAAATACATGAGACACTCAACACTTTATTATAAAACAGGCTTTGTGTTAGAAGATTTTGCCCAACTGTAGGCTAATGTAAGTATTCTGAGTATGTTTAAGGCAGGCAAGGCTGAGCTATGACATTCAGTAGGCTAAGTGTATTAAACGCATTTTTGACTTACTATAGTTTCAACTTACAAGGGGCTTATCGGATGTAACCCCATGATAAGTCAAGGAGCATCTACACATACCGTATTTCACTGATTTTAAGATGCATGATGTCACATTTTAACATCTCTGAAATCAGGCTGCATGTTATGATCTATGGCATGTCATCATGTAATTGGCAGCGTGTTTTACTTTCTCCTAATGGTGTACCTTTCAATCAATGGCAGAGCAGGTGAAATATGATTTGTCCATGGAAGCAGCTATACCCTGGCTGCTTATGTGACACAGGATTAAAAAGTGAGGAGAAGGACTTAATTATTTGTCTTCTTTATTTCCTACACACACAGCCTTAATATATGATAGTAGGCAAATTTATACATTTCACACAAATACTGCTGAATTTCCCCATTTCTTTTCAGAAAAGGAAAAGATATTTTGGTTAAAAATATACATATAAAGCATTTGTTCTGTCCCCTACAGTCAATGGCTCCTACTGGCACAAGGTCCTGTCTGCCATTCACAAGTTGTATGACCTGGGGCACGCCACTTACTCTCCCTGAGCTTTGAGTTTCTCAAGGGGAGGTGTGCCCTGACACTGAGTTGCTTTGAGCATCGGGAAACACTCAGCCCGTGGCTCTCAGCGGGCCTTCACTCATTCAGCTCACATGCTCTATCTCCTGCTTTCATTCAACTCCCACCCCTACCTCCATGCCCACCCCCCAACTAGAGGAATTTCCAGAAGTAATGCACAGAGTAAGCTTGCCCAGGCTGGCAAACTCCCCTGAACCTCCTCCTTTACAGAAAATGTGTTCTACCACCCCTAGAGCAGCAGGGATCAAATGAAAACCGGCCTTTGAAGGGGATGGCTTGAAAAAGGCAGCCAGGAAGGACAGGTCAGAGACCACCCACATTCCAGCAAGGGTTCCTGTCCTGTTAGATTCCATCTGCCAGTGACCCAGAGGACAGAGCCACACAGATTCAGTGCCATCTTTCACAACAGCCAGAACAGTGTGCTCTTTAGCTGAGCTAAAGGGGAAGAGGACAGAGGAGAAAAGAAACTGAAGGTGGCAGAGGAGTGGAGTAGAACTGATGAGTGGCAGGTTCAAATCCACCATAGACAAAGGCCACCTTCATGCATATGCTAGAATCTGACCTCGGATTTGCTTTAGGAAAACTGTAACAGGAAACCATACAGTTATTGTCCTTTACAACTTCTGTAGTCCTGGAAATATAAAACTCATGACTGTGAACTTATTAACTTATTAGAGTAATTATATATCCTAGCTAAACTGGGGCTTTGGCTTTGATGGAAAGAGGTCATTTGTCCAAACAAGTGACTCCGAAGCCTCATGTTCACAAAATGCCAGTTTGGGAAACTCCTACATTTACCCTTCATTAATCTGACCAACTCCCAGCCCCTCTCCTGGTGGAAAATTGTTAGTTTCTGTAAAGGAGATGCTGTAGGCACACTGCTGCTGACCTGAAACCACCAGGGAAGTTCTAAAAACCACAGATGCCTGGGTCACCACCCCCAAGGTCTGATGTAAGGGCCAGGGTGTAGCTTGGGCAGCAGGACTCTTAAAAGCTCTGCACGGATGCTACCGTGCAGCCAGGGCCTGGCATCACCAATAAATGGCTTGATCCCAGGCACGCACTGTACAATCTTTCACCACCTCAGTAAAAGTGACGGCACAAGAAACCACTTGTCAAAACCTGCTCCTGGCACTGCCGCCCTCTAATCTTCCCACAGAGAAGGGCCCAAACATCTATAGTCACTTAAAAGGGTGTTTTGCAAAAGGTTGAGAGCAAAGGTGAACATGGGTATCACCTTCTACCCATCTCATCAATCAGCTAGAAAATGCAGGGTACCCTTCAGAAAATACATAATGAGCCAAGCTGGAGACTTCACGGGGATGGCTCCGGAGCAGGGTGTGACCCGAGACAGTAAGAAGGGAGACAAGAGAGTTTTCCTAAGGTGCTAGAACAAACCTTGTGCAGCCAACCCACAATCTTGTCAAACAAATCCTTCAAGACAGTTGAAATCCTTCAACACAAAGTACTCAGGGTCAAGCGACGACTCTTCCCTCCAAAGCTTCAACGGAGTTGGAGGAGGAAAAGAGTTCTTGATTGCCACAAATTGGGGAGGGGGGGTGCTACCAGCATCTAGTGGGCAGAGGCTAGGAACACCGTTAAGCATCCTGCAGTCCACAGGATAGTCCCCACAACGAAGCAGGACCCAGTCTAAAACGACAGCAGAGAAACCCTGCTCCAAGCAGATTACTCAAGTGATTCCTCTAGCAACCCTCACCTGTGATGTTTCCACGAGGGTTAGATGACAACTGGGCCTTATTACTTAGGTGACCCTGTGAGTAACCTCGTTTACAAATAAGTTCAAAATAATGTTTATGGCTCTTTCTCAAGGGAAGATATAAACAACACATCCAAACCCAAACAAAGATTCCTACACATGAGAACCCTTGGAAACAAACAAGAAACTCTGAGTGTTACTTCAAGATTGAAAAGTAAAAACGGCCTGGCCAAGCCCCATCACTGACCCAGCCAGCTGGCCGGCCCACTCCCACCCGCGAGGACGCTCCTGTAGCCTCCTCGGTGCCAATGCTTGAGGTTCTCAATCATTAACAGGATACTAACGGCCAAGCACAGTGGCTCATGCCTGTAATCCCAGCACTTTGAGAGGCCGAGGTGGGTGGATCACTTGAAGTCAGGAGTTCAAGACCAGCCTGGCCAACATGGTGAAACCCCATCTCTACTAAAAATACAAAAATTAGCCAGGTGTGGTGGCAGGCATCTGTAATCTCAGCTACTGGGAAGGCCGAGGCAGGAGAATCGCTTGAACCCAGGAGGCAAAGGCTGCAGTGAGGCAAGATCATGCCACTTCACTTCAGCCTGAGTGACAGAGACTCCCTCTCAAAAACAAACAAACAAACAAAAAATGAGGCCAACACAGATACAGATAGGCACTTGTGAAAAACCATATCATCTTCAAATTTTAATGTTTCCTATAGTTTACAGAAACAATACATGGAGGATTTTTCAGCAGTGATTTTGTTTCTCTCATTTATGAAAAAAAGCTTTACTATTGCCCATGAATAAACACAGAGGATCAAACACTCCCCGGCCTCGTCTCACCTCAGCCCCCCAGGTGGTCTGACAGTCCCGAGGACTGCCCTGCGCCCTGGCTCCCAGGCACTGCGTCCTCAGCTCTCACCTTCCTCCCCCCTGCCAGGTCAGATGAGCCACGTGTGATGGGAAAACAACTGGCAACGGTCTACCCGCAACTGTTGAGCACTAAACAGTACACAGATAGATGTCTGATAAATGAACATGGCTTTGCCTGGGCAACCAGAGCACATCCGCACCCAAAGATGAACAGTGTCTACGTTCAAATGCCAACTGCCTGATGAATGCCCTCCCCATTTCCTGCTCCCCTTGTCCCAGGAACACTGCTGAAGGTCACACGAAAGCATATCTACGATGCAAGGAACAAACACACACCTAACTACCCCCACCCCCAACATTCTTTCAGGGGAGAATAACCACCCTGTACAAACAGCCATGGGGAGCGGCACCCTGCCAGCACCTGGGGTCCATCCTCTCACTGGGGCTTATTCTCAGGTCAGAATTCAAGTGCTGCCTGATTACCTGCCCAACAGGGAGACATTCAGTTGGGCTGTGTAACTATGTATGGGTAACTCGGCGTCTTTTCAATGCGAATGATTTTTTATTACTAGGGAGAAAAAAACAACAGAACTTGCTTATTTGGCTCATAATCATAACATTTCAATGTACGATGGCTCACTTGAGTCTGAGCAACACCAAGAAAGAGCACTCAGGCCATAGAGAATCCTATGGAGTATTTTCTAAGCATTTCTATTTCTCTGACTCTTGATTCTGCACTTGAAGATAAAAGTTACCTAAATTAGCCAAACACGGCAGCTCACCCCTGTAATCCCAAAACTTTGGGAAGCTGAGGTGGGAGGATCGTTTGAGCTCAGGAGTTTGAGACTAGCCTGGGCAACATGACGAGACCCAGTCTCTACTAAAAAATAAATAAATAAATAAATTTTAAAAATCAAAAAAATTAGCCGGGTGTGGTGGCACACGCCTGTAGTCTCAGCTACTCGGGAGGGTGAGGCAGGAAGATCCCTTGAGCCCAAGAGGTCAAGGCTGCAGTGAGCCATGATCCCTGGGCAACAGAGCGAGACCCTGTCTCAAAAAAAATGAAGATTAAAAAAATAAAGTTACCTAAATTATATTACATCAATAACATGACTTGTAGCATATAAATTCAACAGACCCCAAGAGAATCAAATATAAATTTTGAGGCAGGACACAGTGGCTCACGCCTGTAATCCCAGCACTTTGGGAGGCTGAGACAGGTGGATCACTTGAGGTTAGGAGTTCAAGACCAGCCTGGGCAACATAATGAAACCCCGTCTCTACTGAAAATACAAAAATTAGCCAGGTGTGGTGGTGTGCACCTGTAATCCCAGCTACTCAGGAGACTGAGGCAGGAGAATCGCTTGAACCTGGGAGGCAGAGGTTGCAGTGAGCTGAGACCACACCACTGCACTCCAGCCTGGGTGACAGGGTGGGACTCTGTCTCAAAAAAAAATTTTTTTTTTGAGAAGAGCAGTAGTTTCTATTTTTCCCATAGCACAGACAATGCTACAAATTTGATGCAGTTTACTGCCTAGTGAAAGTCTAAATTATTCAGAAATATGTGCTGTCTATATTTTAATTATTATTTTTTTTCTTGAGACGAAGTCTCGCTCTTGCCCCCCAGGCTGGAGTGCGATGATGCGATCTCGGCTCACTGCAACCTCTGCCTCCCAGGTTCAAGCGATTCTCTTGCCTCGGCCTCCTGAGTAGCTGGGATTACAGACGCCTGCCACCATGCCTGGCTAATTTTTGTATTTTTAGTAGAGGCGGGGTTTCACCATGTTGGCCAGGCTGGTCTTGAACTCCTGACCTCAGGTGATCTGCCCGCCTCGGCCTCCTAAAGTATTGGGATTAGAGGTGTGAACCATCGTGCCCAGCCTATTTTAATTATCATTATTATTATTTTTTATTTTTTTATTTTTTTTTGAGATGGAGTCTTGCTCTGTCGCCCAGGCTGGAGTGCAGTGGCACAATCTTGGCTCCCTGCAAGCTCTGCCTCCCGGGTTCATGCCATTCTCCTGCCTCAGCCTCCCGAGTAGCTATGACTACAGGCGCCCGCCACCACGGCCGGCTAATTTTTTGTATTTTTAGTAGAGACGGGATTTCACCGTGTTAGCCAGGATGGTCTTGATCTCCTGACCTCGTGATCTGCCCACCTCGGCCTCCCCAAAGTGCTGGGAAAACAGACGTGAGCCACCGCACCCAGCCAACTATTTTTAAGAAAAGCAGCAAGCACAGTGTCCGTTTCACTACAAGTCAGAGGTTCCATTCTAACGTGTAGGTAAAATGCTGAAACGCCCTGCACATTATCAGAGATTCCCATCTTCCAAGAAAGGCTGTCTTAGAGAAGGAGAGAAATAGATGGATCTTCAATCTCTCAGGAAGTCTGCAAAGTAATGTTCACACAGCATCGCTGCGTCCAAGGTAGCCATCCCAAGGGTGCCATAATCTGCCCTAAAAGGTCCCCCGGAGCCTGCAGTGCTGTGGGTGAGACTGCACAGGAAATAAAAATAAGGCAGCCGTACAGCGCACACGGGACAAGCCGGCGTTGTCCAAGCCCAGCGAGGAGCCTGGCTGACGTTCAGGAAGTTGATGAACAGAAGCGGCTTCGCTTATCACTAACCAAACAGGCCAATTTCATGACTCACAGTCATTGTCAAAAAACTTGACCTACAGTGGAATTACTGGCCTTTATTAACTATCCTGAGGTAATGATATAAAGAATCAGAAATTCCTCAGCAAGAGATTTTTAAATAATGTTTTGGCTCTTTCTCAAGGGAAAATAAAGATGATAAAACCTTCACCCATGGAACAAATATTTATCCAGCGTTTCATAAGGACGGGGCTGTGTAGAGAGACACAGACATACCAAAAGGCAAAGAGGTGAGTGGGCCAAAATGCCATTGAGGGTTCAAATGGGATTCGGAACTGCTGGCTGGCACGGACTCCGCACCAAGAAAGCACTTTCAGGACATATATAGCTAAGTGATCAAGGCTGGGTGGCTCTGGCAGAGATCAATGGAACAGAGCAGAGAACCCAGAAATAGACCCAAACACATGTGCCCAACTGATTTTTGACAACAATGCAAAAGTAATTCAATGGAGGAAAGGTGGTCTTTTCAACAGACGGTGCCAAAGTAACTGGGTGTTCACAGGCCAAAAAAATGAAGCTTGACCTAAGTTTCATACCATATACAAAAATTAACTCAAAATGGATCACAGACATACATGTGCAATGTAAAACAATAAAACTTTCCAAAAAATACATAGGAGAAAATATTCAGGATGTAGGGTTAGGCACAGAGCTTTTAAAATTGATACCACAAAAGGAATCATTCTTAAATTGGGCTTCATAAACTAAAAACTTTTGCCCTGAGAAAACCCTGTAAGAGGATGAGAAGACAAGCTATGGAGTAAGAGAAAATATTTGCAAACCATATATATATATATATATATATTTGTCTTCTTGGGAAGCCAAAGTGAGAGGATCACTTGAGTCCAGGAGTTTGAGACAGCCTGAACAACACTGCGAGACCCCATCTCTACAAAAGATTTTCTACAGTCAGCTGGGTGCGGTGGCGTGTAACTCTAGTCCTAGTTACTCAGAAGGCTGAGGCAGAGGATCCCTTGAGCCCCGGAGTTCAAGGTGGCAGTACATCACGATTATACCACTGTACTCCAATCTGGGTGACAGAGGGAGACCCTGTCTCTAAAAAAATTTTAATTAATTAACTTAATGTACAAAGAACTCTCAAAACTCAACAACGAAAAAAAATATGGCCGGGCGCGGTGGCTCACGCCTGTAATCCCAGCACTTTGGGAGGCCGAGGTGGGCGGATCACGAGGTCAGGAGATCGAGACCACGGTGAAACCCCATCTCTACTAAAAATACAAAAAATTAGCCGGGCGCAGTGGCGGGCGCCTGTAGTCCCAGCTACTAGGGAGGCTGAGGCAGGAGAATGGCGTGAACCCAGGAGGCGGAGCTTGCAGTGAGCCGAGATTGCACCACTGCACTCCAGCCTGGGCGACACAGCGAGACTCCGTCTCAAAAAAAAAAAAAAAAAAAATATATATATATATATAACAGGCAGGCCTTAAGCCTGTAATCCCAGCACTTTGGGAGGCTAAGGCAGGAGGATCCCTTGAGGCCAGGAGTTTGAGACCAGACTGAGCAAAATGGCAAAACCCTGTCTCTCCAAAAAATATGGAAATTAGCTGGGCATGGTGGCACTAGCCTAGCTACTCGGGGCTGGGGGTCGGGGTGGAAGGTGCTTAGGCGAGAGGACTGCTTGAGCCCAAGGAGGTCCAGGCTGCCTTGAGCTGTGATCACACCACTGGACTCCAGCCTGGGCGACAGCAAGACCTTGTCTCAAAAAACAGTACAATAAGCAAGCAATCCAGCTGGGCGTGGTAGCTCACATCTATAATCCCAGCACTTTGGGAGGCTGAGGTGGGTGGATCACCTGAGGTCAGGAGTTTGAGACCAGTCTGGCCAACATGGTGAAACCTTTGTTTCTGCTAAAACAAAAAGAAAAAGCTGGGCATGGTGGCGTGCACCTGTAATCCCAGCTACTCGGGGAGGCTGAGGCAGGAGAATTGCTTGAACTCGGGAGGCGGAGGTTGCAGCGAGCCAAGATCACGCCACTGCACTCCAGCCTGGGCGACAGAGCGAGACTCCGTCTCAAAAAAAAAAAAAAAAAAAAGAATGGACAACATAAGAAGGCCCCACATGGGACTAGCAGAAGTTTTAGAAAGAATACAGGTGTTGAAAGGAAATACAATTCAGAGAAAATTTCACTATCGAACACTATTCAGAGTGAGAATTCTCCAGATTTCATGACAGACTTAATCAGACTGACGGTGAATGTTGAGCAAAATAAGAATAAATCTAGATAAAGTGGACTGAAACTATAGAATACCAAACACAAAAAGAAAAGTATAAGAGTCATCAGGAAGACAGATTAGCTTCAAAAATAAAAATTATGCTGACAGCAGACCTCTCTACAGCAAAATGAGCCAAAAGATAATAAAATATTATCTTCAAAGTGTTGGAATTCCACATCCAACTAAATAGATTTAAAGACAATATGAAATGAAAGCATTTCAGGCAATACTGCTAACTGAAAAAAAACTGCTGAAGGATGTATTAAAAGATCAGCAATAAGGAAACTGAACTCAGAGAAGTAACACTCAAGAAGCAATGATAAGTAAACAAATAGGCAATTAAATTAACTGTAAATTAATCTAAACAAGCGTTAGCTATTAAATAAGTTTTTAAAAGGTCATTTTAAAAAGAGGAAACTAAAATGATACTAAAACATATGAAAGACAAGATTTGATTAAAGTTGAAGCTTTCTAAGATGGCTGTATTCTTCAGGAGGAGAATACGGCTAATGATTAGTTTTAAACTTCAATTCAAACATGCATGTTAAACATGTGAGTGATCATTAAAATAACAGAAATAGAATGTATAACTTCCCAACTAAGATACAGAATTAAAAACTCAAAGAGAAGTCAAAGAAAGAGAGAGAGAGAGGGAGGGAGGGAGGGATAGAGGGAGGGAGGAAAGCGGGGGGAGAGAGAGAGAGAGAGAAAGAAGGAACAAGCAGGGAAAATAAAGAACATAAAATGTAATGACAGAAATAAACTCAAACCATCAGTAGCCACAATGCTTATACATGGATTAAATTTATCAGTTTAAAAAAGAGAGAGTCTCAGATCCCATTTTTAAAAAATGTAGCTACATTCTGTTCAGAAGAAATACACTGAAAACATAATGACATAGAAAAATGAAACTAAAGAAACCATAGAAAAGCTATCCCAGGCCATGCAAAGGACATGAACAGACATTTCTCAATTGAAGACATGTAAGTGGTCAAGAAACATGAAGAAATGCTCCACATCACTAATCATCAGAGAAATGCAAATTAAAACCACAATGAGATATCATCAAACACCAGTCAGAATGGCTGTTATTAAAACATCAAAAAACAGCAGATGTTGGCATGGACATGGAGAAAAAGGAACTCTTATACACTGTTAGTAGGAATGTAAATTAGTACAACTCTATGGAAAACAGTATAGGGAATTCTCAAAGTAGTAAAAATAGAACTACCATTCAACCCAGCAATCTCATTAATGTGCATCTACTCAAAAGAAATTATATTAAAAAAAACCTACACTCATGTGTTTATCGAAGCAATATGCACAATAGCAAAATCATGGAATCAACCTAAGTATCCATCAATAGACGATTAGATAAAGAAAGTGTGGTATACATACACCATGGAATACTATGCAGCAATAAAAAAGAATGAAACCCTGTCTTTCGCAGCAACATGGATGGAGCTGGAGGCCATTATCCTAAGTCAAATAACTCAGACACAGAAAATCCAATACTGCATGTTCTCACTTACAAGTGAGAGCTAAACAATGGGTAAACATAGACACAAAGATGTAAATAATAGACACTGGGGAGTCCTTAAGCAGGGAGAATGGGCGGGATGGTGGTGAGGGTTTAAACAAATTATCTACTGAGTACAGTCACCATTCGGGTGGTGGGTGCACTAGAAGCCCAAACCTCACTATTATGCAAGATACTCATGCAGCAAACCTGCACACATGCCTCCGAATCTAAAATTTAAAGAAATTTTAAAAAGAATTACCAAAACCCTGGGGTTCAAACCACCACCATCTCTCTCAAGGATTTACTGGAGAAGCTTCCTAACTTGCCTCCTCCACTCTCCCCCTTATTATGGACTGAACGTTTATGCCCTCCCCCAAATTCATATGTGGAAGCCCTGACCCTCAGCGTGATGTTCTATGGAGGTGGGGCCTTGGCCCCATGATGGGGTTAATATCTTTATGAAAAGAGGAAGAAACACCAGAACATGTGCTTGTTGCGCGCGCGCATGCGCACTCGCTCTCTCTCGCTCGCTCTCGCGCGCTCTCTCTCTCTCTCGCTCTCGCGCGCTCTCTCTCTCTCCTCTTATTCTCACCCTCATGCTCTCTGCCATGTGAAAACACAGCAAGAAGGCAGCTATCTATAAGCAGGGAAGAGGGCTCTCACCAGGAACCAAATTGACTAGCATTTTGATTTTCGACTTCCCAGCCTCCAGAACTGTCAGAAATAAATGTCTGTTGTTTAAGAAAACAAACAAACAAAAAAAAAAACCAGAAAAAAAAGCTATCCCAAGCCAATACTACCCCAAAAAAATTTGGTATAGATGATGAAAGCAGATAAAAAATACTTTACAGCAAAAAGCAATACATTAGAATAAAGAGGTCATTACCAACTGATAAAGGGAATAACTCATCACAAGGAAGAGTCCTAAATCTGTTTTCACTTAAAAATATGGCATCAAGACCAGGCGCGGTGGCTCACGCCTGTAATCCCAGCACTTTGGGAGGCCGAGGCGGGCAGATCACGAGGTCTGGAGATTGAGACCATCCTGGCTAACATGGTGAAACCCTGTCTCTACTAAACATGCAAAAAAAAATTAGCCGGGCGTGGTGGCGGGTGCCTGTAGTCCCAGCTGCTCCGGAGGCTGAGGCAGGAGAATGGCGTGAACCCGGGAGGCAGAGCTTGCAGTGAGCCGAGATCACGCCACTGCACTCCAGCCTGGGCGACAGAGAGAGACCCCGTCTCAAAAAAAAAAAAAAAGAAAAAAGAAAATGGCACCAAAATACATAACACAAAGTTTGACAAATTACAAGAATAAAATTAAAATGTGCAATTATAATGGGACAAAAAGCTATAAAGGATATAGAAAATTTGAATACAGCGAACAAATGAGTCAATACATTTTTCCAAATTGCAACAACACACTAATGAACTATAAATCAATCTTATAACCACCATTAAAAAATTTTTTTAGCTGAATGGAAAATAACAGAGTGTACCCCAAATGACAAAGTTAAGTATTACTTTGTTAAACCTTTGTGTATTTGTAAAACCTTTGTATAGTTGTATATTGAGTGATGATGCCCTTTTTGCTCTGGGTTACAATTGAAGTCTTCAATCTAACAGATTTAAATCAAAGTCTGCACCCCAAAACACATTCGTCTCAAGCACACAGGAATCATTACAAAATCTGATGATTTACTATGCACAAAAGAAGTCTCAACCAAACCCAGGGAATCTATGTCATTTTCTGAGCTTGAGGAAAGGCAGCCGCAAGAAGTCGTCTCTTAGTTGGTTCCCTGGGACTCTTTTCAATAACCTGAGCTCACTGGAATGATCTAGAACATGTATATGGTCCCGTATAAGTGCTGGCTAACCTGGCTAGTTGTTATTTGTGTTTAGCACGTAATAGAACTCTAAAAATTGGGGGTAGAATGAAATACTGTTCAGCGAAAGAATTAGGGCAATCTTTAAGAAGTGGAAACTAAGCTAAGGTTAACCATTTTCTACTTTTTGAGAGATTCCACTATAGGTAGAGTTGAATACTAAAAGAAATATATCAGAAAAAAATAAGATGAAAATTGTTTGAGTTTTGTACAAGCAGAGGGCGTGTGGGTGCCTACGGTCACAGACTCCAAGAGTGAATAGGCACAGGATGCCAGCAAGCAAGCTGGCTAGTGGCAAGGGATAATGCTAGCCAGATCAGCCCTTTTTTATCAATAGAGAAAGTAACTTTTAAAAGATACACCTCTAGTAGTTCAAAAAGAATCAGAGCACACAGTCCTAGTCATCATTCTAAACTGCTCTCCCATTTCAGGCCAACGTTTACAGCCCTGGAGTGGGAAACCCAACAGGGAGCCAGGGATGGGTCAGGGGGTAATAGGCCGCTGTGTCAAGCAAAAGAGTTAAGACAAGCCAAGGCAAGTCTGTCTGTTTAAGCAGAGTGACATGTTCAGAATTTTAGCATGTAGAGAAAACAAAAGGAAAGGACTAGAAATCGTGTACACATTCAACGTGCATGGTCAGCCCACACTTTCAGCTCTCAAATACTCGTCTGAGGTGGAGGACTGGTAAAAGTATGGATAGAGTGGAGAAAGAACAATGTTTTTGTTTTGTTTTGTTTTTTTAAGATGGAGTTTTGCTCTTGTTGCCCAAGTTGGAATGCAATGGCGCGATCTCGGCTCACTGCAACCTCTGCCTCCTGGGTTCAAGCAATTCTCCTGCCTCAGCCTCCCGAGTAGCTGGGATTACAGGTGCTCGCCACCACGCCTGGCTAATTTTTTGTATTTTTAGTAGAAACAGGATTTCATCATGTTAGCCAGGCTGGTCTCGAACTCCTAACCTCAGGTTATCCACCCACCTCGGCCTCCCAAAGTGCTGAGGTTAAAATTCATGTAACAGAAAACAAACCATTTTCAAGTGCACAGCTCAGTGGCACTGAGTACATTCTCGTGTTGTGCAGCCACCACCTCTATCTCGTTCTAAAACATTTTCATCACCCCAAAAGGAAACCGCCTACCCATTAAGCAGTTGGTCCCGCTTCTCCCCTCTTCCCAGCCCCAGGAAACCATGAATCTGTTTTCCGTCTATATGAATTTATCTACTCTGGATATTTCTTATCAATGGAATCGAACAGTATGTCTGGCTTCTGTTACTTAGCAGATTTTCAAGGTTTATCCATGTCCTATCAGGTATCAGTGAGAAAGAAATGTCTAAAGCCTGCAAAAGCCGAACCTACAGCACTGAGCAAGCGGCTGAAGAAGGGAGAAGAGGGTTAAGGGTAACACCATCATCGGCCTTGGGGACTGAAAGGACTCAGAGACCGTTTCACAAATAGGAGACAGAGAAGGTGCAGGGTGGGGCAAGGGGTGATGAGTTTGTTCTGGACAGAGTCTAAAGTGCTAGGAAAAACTCATACTGGAGATGTCCACCAGGCAGCTGAAAACGGTCTAGGGCTTCAGAGAGAAGGGAGTGGTGGCTCCAGAGAGAAGGCATGGAGATGCTGTCTCACGGACCCCTGAGGCCGAAGGGACACACACACACCTTCGACAACTGCTGCTGCTCAGACACACACAACACATGAACTGTCCTTGCCTTTTTCAGGAGGTCACACATCCATTTACAAAACTCCAGAGGTGAACAACAAAAAGTGAGGCTCACAATAGAAAAAATATTATCCTCACCCCAGAGCAAAGCTCAGCCTGTTTGTACCGGCTTTTGCAAAAAGAACCCATTCACAAAGATAGCAGCTGGCATTTTCCAATAAATATTTCCTCCACCACCTTTGAACCTTGTATCATGAGATACCATCGTTCTCTGCTTCCAGTTTAATCTACCAGCATCTAACCCTCCTGGGACTCCTGTCGGTTCTATGATTCATTTAGAAGTTTGGTGTAAATATGCGGTCCCACCACCCTGACTGCAACTCTGGAAGTAAAATACTTACTTCATTCCAATGGAACAATTCCTCTCAGTAATTCTAACCCACAAAGGGAGGGCTGATCCCTCTCCGTTCTCTCCTCACATCCACCCTGAGCCAGCATCAGGTTCTCTGAAGATACTTGTCTCACTCTGGCCTTGCTTTTGAATGTCAAGAGTAACAATAATCATTTCTTCCTCCAAAGAGATGCCAAATCCTACACAAATCCATTTAAATGTATGCAACAGAATCTTCACCTACTTAAAATCTATATTTATGTTTAGTTATACACAAATGTATACACATATAAAATTTTATAAAATATACTTTGTAGTTGACTCTTGAACAACATACTTTTGAACTGTGAAAGTCCACTTATACTCAAATCTTCTTCCACCTATGCCACCCCTGAGACAGCAAGACCAAACCCTCCTCTTCCTCCTCCATCTGCTCAACGTGAAGACTATGAGCATGAAGACCTTTACGGTGATCCACCTCCACTTAATGAATAGTAGATATATTTTCTCTTCCTTATGATTTTAACAACATTTTATTTTCTCTAGCTTTATTATAAGAAAACAGTACATAATACATACAACATGCAAAATATGTGTTGATTGGCTGTTTTATCAGTAAGGCTTCCAGTCTACAGTAGGCTATTATTAGTTAAGTTTTGGGGGAGTCAAAAGCTATATACATTATTTTCTCTTTTTTTCTTTAAGAAACAGGGTCTTGCTGTGTTGCCCAAGCTGGCCTCAAAGTCCTGGGCACAAGCAATCCTCCCGCCTCAGCCTCCCTAGTATCTAGGACTACAAGACATGCACAGATTTTCAACTGCACAGGTGACCCCTGCACCCCTAATCCCCACGTTGTTCCAGAGTCAACTGTAAACTATTTTCTATACCCTCTAACTGTTGAGGTCAGGCTCAAACTGAGAAAGGAAATTATTCCAGCAAACTTAGAACAAAGGAACAGGAGGGAAGTAAAGTACCAGCAACTGGTACTTTAATTGAGGCGGAGATCCTTAATTAGAGGACAAATTCCTCGAGTCCTGGGAGCAGACACAAGTCTAAGTTAAGGGGTGAGGGTTACCTGTGATGAAAGCAAGCTCCCAGAAGCTAACCTCTTCCTCTGGGAGGCCACCTCATCTCCCAGGCATGCTCTGATTACACAGCTCTATGCTCCGCCCCCTTCGTTCACTCTTCCACCCAGCATGTGCCAGGCACTGTTCCACGCATGAGGGCCCCACAGTGAGCCAGACAAAGCCCCTGTCCCTGCCCCACAGAGCTTGTGATCCGAAGGGGCACCGGTAAAGGAGGGGAGGGATAAAAGACAGAGAAAGAAAACACACAGCATTGTCAGATGAGCGGTGACAATAGACAAATAATATCCCAGAACACGTATGTCAGATGGGAAGGTGAACAGGGCTGGCCAGGGTGGAGATGGGGACAACTTTCACGAGTGTTGAGGGGAGGGGCTGAGTGAATCTCAGCAAGGACCCGAAAGAGATAAGGGAATGAGCCACAGGTGAGTGCCTGGAGAAAGAACATTCCAGTGAGGGCATGCATGGGAAGAGCAGGGAGGCCGAGGCAGCTGTGAGCAGAGGGGTAGGGGCAGAAGCAGAGAGGGGCACGCCTGCTACTTTGCTGTGATTTGTTTGTTTTGTTATCTGTGGGCCTGATTGAACTGGAGGCGCCTTGAGAGCAGGGCCTGCACCGCACATGCACAACTCTACCCAGAGCCCACGCGGGCCGGAACCAGGTGCAGCGGATGGGAGGGGGCATGGATAGGGAAGAACTGTGTGAATCAGGAAACTGTTCCAAAGGAAAAATGAGCCGCTAAGCAAGGCTGCTGGCAGGTGCAGGTAACACACCAGAATTCACTGTGAGCTTAAAGCCTTCGCCAAAGGCTTTTAATTTCAACACATGCAGGACATTTTCCAAGAAAACACAGCTTTAATCTTATAATGGAAGTCAATAACAAAACAGGATTTGCATTGCTGTATGCAAATGAAAAAAATATATATTCATTTTCCAGACTACTTTGCTAGAAAAATCACTCCCTAAAATTTAAAAATGTCTATATTTAACTCATTTTAGCTACACAGGTGGTGGTACATACATTGTTTACACAGCTTTAACAGACAACCATAACATACTTTCCAGCTCACTGGAGAAGACTCTGGAGAAAAAAGCTACTTCTTAATTCTGTATTCTAGCAATAATAGGCTCCACTTGGACACATCAAAGGAATTAATGGTCAGCTCATCTGAGTGGTAATTACAAAAACTAGCTTTATACCAGGGCCCAATAAGCGTTTTCTGTAAAGGGCCAGATAGAAAATATTTTAGGCTTTGCAAGCATCACACAGTATTGAATCCATAGTCTTCTTTGCTTTTGGGGGCTTTCTTTCCTGTGAGTTTTGCTTGTTTGCTTGTTTGTTTACCACGCTAGGAAAAAAAAGTAAAAACAATCTAACTTATGAGCCAAACAAACAGGCCACAGTTTGCCAACCCCAGCTTTCGACCACAATGAAAAGGGGGCACTTGGAGTTCCAAGCTCCTCCTTATTAAATCCAAGGGGGCAGGACCCCCACAGTTTTGGATTACCTCTTTCAGTCTCTCCAGCTCATTCTGGAGGGCCTGTTTGGATATTTCCACTTCAATCATCTGCTGTCGGAGAGTTTCATTTTCATCCTCAGCTTTAGCGCGCTTTTCCTCCACCGTCTTAAGTTCATGGTGCAATCTGACAGATACATCTTTGGCTACCTGCATCGACCCACAGAGATCATTATCAGGATATGAGGCTTTTTGTGTGCTAAGGGTACTATCAGACAACATCAGAGGCAAAATCATTAAGTAATGTATTACACCACATAGCAAAGACCCTGGCAATACACAACTGACTTATTGTTAAAAGGAGGAGGAGATTCATTTAAAAATGAAATCAACATCTGGGCTAAAAGGCCACTCTGGCTGGTCTGATGGTGGTGCATTATCAGAACGTGCTAACCTTAGTGTCACTAAAGTTGGTATCCAACCCCCCCAACTGCTAAATTTAAATGGCTTTAAAATAAATAAATTGTTTTTAAAGCCCACTTTGGATAACCCTCCTCCCTCACAGATGATCACCAACCATGCCAATTCTGCCCAGGCTCACGTGCTTTAAGCGAGAAATTCAAATAATAATAAACAAATAAACATTTCTATTCACTAAAGTAATACTGAACCCATCTGCTAACAAAACAAGTAAGTTGCCTGTAATCCCAGCACTTTGGGAGGCAAAGAAAGGAGAATCACTTGAGGCCAGGAGTTTGAGACCAGCCTGGGAAACACAGTGAGACAGGCCTGTCTCTAAAAAAATTATAAAAATAAAAAATAATCCAGGCATGGTGGTACATGCCTATAGTCTCCGCTACTTGAGAGGTGAAGATGGGAGGGTTGCTTGAGCCCAGGAGTTCGAGGTAACAGTGAGCTATGATGGTGCCTTTGCACTCCAGCCTGGGTGACAGAGCAAGATTCTATCTCTAAAATAATAATAAAAAAAAATTCTCTATGCATAAGATGTTCAATGTAGTCAAGTTTTAAATATTGTACTGTGGCTCTGGTGTGGTAAACCATTTGAATGAGCAAAGCAGTTAAACACGTTTACTTTCTAAAAGCAAATGAGGCAAGAGGCCTTGTAAGAGAAATATAAATCACCCTTTATCACACTGAATGACATTTTGTCAGTGGTTTATAACTTTGGTAGAATTTCAAAGGTTCTTTTCCTGTTATCACACTGAACGGCTAGATGAGATTTCACAAGTACCCCGGCAATAAAGAGAACAGTACGCATAATTCATCTCCAGATAAATGATTTGATAATCAGGTCATGAGGGCCTCGCTGCCCACGGAGAGAAAATGGCTTAAAGTCTGGGATTTCTTCCCATTATTCCCACTTCTCCCAGTGGTTCTCAAAGACACCTCAGACAATTTGTGATTACTTCTCCTGGCATTAGATCCTCACTACATAAGTCTCGCTTGGGTAATGAGAATGTCAGGATTTCTACATCCTAGAAACCTAAATAACAATAAAAAAATGTTAAGTGATATGATCAACTTTTAAGAGTGGCCTTTGACTACACTGATAATCGATAGATTTTTTTAAAAAATACTTCAGATCTTTCAGAGCTTCTGCAGAATTTCTATCCAATTGTCGGACCCATTGGCAGGTATTAATTCTTCATTATCATTGGCAGGTATTAATTCTTCATTATCACAGATTATCATCATTTTTTTAAAGTTCATATTATGACAAATGTAAACCTTGGGCTGTCAAAGTCATAGAACTACACACACCCTATAAGCCATAAAGCAAACCAAGACTGTTTATGCTGCAATCTGTAGAGACAGACACAAGCAGGGAAAAAACACCAGGGCAACGTGCATGTGGCCAGCCGGTCCACAGCAGCCTTGCGGGGTGCACGCACCACCCCCTCACTCACCTTCAAGTCCTGCTCCAGGCTTCGAATAAGCTCTCCATCCACCTGACCCGTCTCAGCCACTTTCAGGCTTTTCTGCTCGGCTTTCCGAAGACGGTACTGCAGGATTCGGCAGTTTTTATTAGCGCGGTCCAGTTCTCGCCGAAGTTCCTGCAGCTGGTAAACGTCTTCCTCTAAATAACTGTCTCTCATCTCTTCCATCTCAGCACGGAGTTCATCTAACTCATCCTATGCAAATCAGACAGAGAAGATTTATGAGCCAAGTACATCAAAAAAGGATGGCATGTCTCTCCTTCATACCCGCTCCTCAATACTAAATATTGAATACCTACATGCTTACCCATCACCTCATGGCCACGCCTGGGTGACAGGCACCAGAACCTCTGGAAATTTGCATATGAGATAATATAATTGAGTATCTGTTCAAATCTTATGTAACCAGAAGCTAAAAAACTGGATTATTCATTGTGGCCTCTCAGAACTTATCCCACTCCCAACATCTCCCTACACGATCAAATAAAATCAACTCTGCAGATAATTGAACCTTTCAATTCAAACCAAACATTGACCTAAGCCTTTATCTCTAAGGCATAATCTAGCTACTAAGATGAATCATACAGACCCTGCCTTCAAAGAACATAAACTTCAGTAGGATAACAAGTGCTAATTGCCCTGGAACTAAAACATACCTGCAAATGTCTCAAAAATTCTGTTCCACAAGATGCATCTCAGCATTGACTAAGCGACGCTATCCACAAATGAGACATTTTCCATTATTTTAAATACACATTGGGTCTGTTTTTTCCCATTCACCTATTCTGATTTTCCCACACCTCCACTCTTTGCTGTCCACAGGAATGCACCCTGAATACAGGGGAACCCAAGGAGTCATTTCATTTCTGGCGCCCCCTCCCCTCCCATTCTGCAGCCAAGCCCTCAGCCAGAGCTGCGCCTCTTCCGGATGGATCACCCTGGTCCAGGCCTCCACCCCTGGGGGAGGGGAGCCACACACAGATGTAAGTGGAGACACACAGGTGCCCACTGCTCAGCTGGCCCTCTAATCCTCCTACAGTCTGTCCCCCACCCAGCAGAGTAATCCTTTTAATGTGCAAATCAGACCACCTCACTCCCTACTCAAACCCTCCAGGGGCTTCCTTCTTTCCAGGCCTCCTGGCCACACTCCCTCCCTGCCCACGACTAGCGCAGGGTCTGAGACTGCTCGCACCTTTGCTTCTTCAGGCCTCAAGACCTCGCCTGCTATTCCCACTTCTGAAAACACTCCCCGCTCCAGATCTCTGCAGAGCTCATTCCATCATATAATCTGAGGTCATGCAAAGCCTCCCCTGGCCACCCTCATCAGCCCGAGTCTCTAGTCTCTTGCTGGCTCTATTTTCTTCCCACCTCTGAGTGCCATCTAATAGTATTGGTATTTTTTCCTACTTACTGTCTGTCACCTCCACTAACAAGGTAAGCTTCGGAGGGGAGCAAGCTTGTCTGTCTTTCTCCTCTCTGCATCCCGAGCAGCATGGAGCACATGGTAGGTCCTCAATAAATATTGCTGAATGAATACACAGGTGCGCCAGTGAACACTTACAAACACCAAGTCAGAAAGGCAACTAACATCAGACACAACTGCACGCTCGCTTTGTTCCAGTCTTGCAGCCCAGTGATGAAAGCTTCTTCCCAAACCCACAGATGTAGCTGCAGGTATGAGATATTCACTCTACTGAAGTGTTACACAAGATTTAAAGGAGGAACAATTTGGAAGGAGGAAGATTAAGAAAACATTCTAGGGATTTTCTTGACTAGTTTCATAATTGATAGTTTCAGATGCCTCCAGAATAGCATGCACTCAGTTATTCCCATTTACTTTATTCAATTAATATCAAGGTTCAAGAAAAAAAAAATCTCTCCTATACTTAGACACCCTAATTGCCCATTCTCGTCCTGCTATTCACTTTGTTCCTGGATTCTTACCACTCATGCTAATCCTGTATTTATTCTTAAAAACAGGGATTGACTAACAATAAAGAACAAGGTGCCCAACATCCGAGCCTCAGACAAAAAAAAAAAAAAATGAACAAAAAGAAATCTCCTGAAGATGTGTTTATCCTAGGTAAGATTAAGTACAAGAAACACAACAAATAAAAATGTGAATCCTTATGGAAAAATAAGGGTTGGCACAAAATGGGGTGATGATGATGCTTCAGTCAACCTTACCTGCACACAATGGTCTAGAAAGGGGACAGATATGGCAACTCATCCCCCAATCCAGCATGTAGGTTCTCTCCACTCTGCCTACACTATCCCATCAAGAGAATGAGCTACTCATTTGACCAGGACTCATCTGGAGCCTGTTTCAATAGGCTACCAAGGAGAACAGATGTTAAAGAAGAAACCTTCACCAACTTCCCAGTAGTCAAATGCATAAAATGTTCTTCTTCTTGGCTCCTAAGTGCTCCTACAGAATTTCTATACCAATGATGAAAATATTAAAAGTATAAGATATCCTAATGTGTCTTAAGAAAGATCAATCTTAACACTGAAAATGTTGTGAACTCTAACCAAGTTTCATTTCTTTTTTCCTCCATGGAAATCTCTCCTGGTAAATCCTGGTCCTTGTGGGAAGATCTGCTGGAACTGGAAGTTATTGGACTGAGCATAGGAGCTGATCAGCTGAACACACATAAACAGAATGGGTGGTTTGGGCTCTTCAGGGGACCAGAGAACACAGCTCTTTCAGGACACTGCTTGACAACCTTCTGCAAACCTTCCACAAACAGGAGGTTGTTACTGATGCCTGATCACTGAGGCTTTGAAGACGCCCTATGGGAGCTGTGCCCCTGCACTACCCACTCCTAGAGGAGGTCAACTGCAGACTGAAGGCTTTAAAATGAGCCTTGTGGTTGTCACTCTTTCGATAGAGTGGGAAGTTAGTTCTGAATCTTCAAAAATCAACGTCAAGTTTGATTCACACCCCATCCATGAAACTAATGGATCAGACTTTGAGAAAGAACCTAACCGCAATGCTTGTTTCTGAGTAAAGAGGTAATTGTTTCACTGAGTCATTAATACAAATCAGTTCAATACAAGCAATAATCACTAAATGTTCAACACTAAGTCAATATATGTATATGTATATGTATATGTATATGTATATGTACATGTATATCCACACATACAAATATACAGTGACTCTGGCCATTCTGTTCATGGAAAGAATGGTTTGTCATTGCTTTTCTTTCCAGAAAGCCTGCCAAAGTCATTAATGCCTGGGATTATCTGCAACTAAGACAAAAGTTTTTAAAATGCAATATAGCCCTAAGATGCAAGATACAGCTTCCAGGTATAAAATGTCTCTAGCTTTCAGACTTTGCAACAGGAGAGCCCACATCCACCCTAATGTTAAATGCTGCATTTTCATACAGATGTTACAGGCTACGAAAACTGTTCAAGGGCTAGATGCACCCACACCTCCACATCACTGAGCAGACAGATGTAAACAGCAATATTTTTTGGCACAAATAATCACCAACATTAGTTGTACTGAAAATAAAATTAGGGGCCGGGTGCGGTGGCTCATGCCTGTAATCCCAGCACTTTGGGAGGCCGAGGCAGGCGGATCACAAGGTCAGGAGATCAAGACCATCCTGGCTAACACGGTGAAACCCTGTCTCTACTAAAAATAAAAAAAATTAGCCAGGCATGGTGGCAGGCACCTGTAGTCCCAGCTACTCGGGAGGCTAAGGCAGAAGAATGGCATGAACCCGGGAGGTGGAGCTTGCAGTGAGTGGAAATCGCGCCACTGCACTCCAGCCTAGGCGACAGAGTGAGACTCCATCTCAAAAAAAAAAAGAGAAAAGAAAATTAGGGAGAGACCATATGATATGGTTTGGCTGTGTCCCCACTCAAATCTCATCTTGAACTGTAGCTCCCATAATCCTCACGTGTCAAGGGAGGGACCCAGTGGGAGGTAACTGAATCACAGGGGCGGGTTTCTCCTCTGCTGCTCTTGTGACAGTGAATAAGTCTCAAGAGAGATCTAATGGTTTTATAAATGGCAGTTTCCCTGCACACGTTCTTACGTGCCTCCATGTAATATGTGTCTTTGCTCCTCCTTTGTCTTCCACCATGATTGTGAGGCCTCCCCAGCCATGTGGAACTGTGAGTCCATTAAACCCTTTTTTCTTTATAAATTACCCAGTCTAGTGTTTCACAGAAGTATAAAAATGGACCAATGCACCATAACTGCATGTATTTAAATCACTGCTCTTATAATTCATATTTTACCTAAATTTATAGAACAGGCGTCGTTTATTAAGCACCTCACCCTCATTACTAACCCTATAATAACCCTGTCAGGAACACATTATGCAGTTTATAGACAAAAAAAACAAAACTGAGGCTAGTTACCTGTGTCCAAAGCTTCACATCTAGTAAATTGAAGCCAGACTGCAAACCCAGGCCTGTCTGCTTTCAATCACACACTCTTTCGAGTAAATACCATAAATTATTTGCTTCAACCTGGACAAATGAAACAATAATAGACCTTAAATTGTACTTTTAAAAGTCCACCATCACTGTAAAACAAAAAAAGCAGCCTAACATTTACAGCTCGACAAGTGACAACACAAAGCATATCCATTAGGGCAACTGGTTCTTAGGAAGACACTGCAACGTGCAGCAAAGATATTCGTGTCCCTTCCCCGCTTTTTTTTTAAAGAGACAGAGTCTCACTCTGTGACCCAACCTGGAGCGCAGTGGTGCAGCCATGGCTCACTGCCACCTTGAGCTCCCGGGCTCAAGTGATCTTCCTGTCTCAGCCTCCTGAGTAGCTGGGATTACAAGCACATGCCACCATGCCTGGCTAATACTCCCATCTTTAAAACGAGGAAACTGAGATTCTAAAAGTATAAATGGCTTTCCACCATTATTGGTCTGTTGCAGCAATAGGACCAGGGCCAGTGTTTCAACTCTTCCCAGAGAGCCTAGAAAAAAGTAATTTTCAGGTTCAGTGAAAAGAAGTTAAAGACAAGCAAATTATAAACCATGTAAGCTGGCAGCAGCCATTTGAAAAGCAAAAACTATGATTATTGGAATTAGGGTCATGATGGATAGTGATTTTCAAACTAACATTACATTAATTTTCTGACGGCATGCTCCAATTTAGAAAACTGTATTGCAGAACCTTAACGACATCTGCCAACTAAAAATTTAAGTAAACCAAATCGAGCAGAGCATATGATGTTTCTGACAGGTGTAATTTAGAGATAGTACATAAAATTGGAAAATCGCTGTTGTCTTTTTATACACGGAAATAAGAAAAAGCTGTCCTTAATAGTTTTTTACTGAATTAACATCAAGTCTGGAGGATACTTAAGTATTAAATCATTATCTCATTGAAAAGCTAGTTTTAATTAAATATCTTTTTTAAGTTTTGTATATAAAACGAAATCTTGAAGTACTGTGAAGACTATTCCCCTTTGCCTGTGGCTGACAAATCAAGCCTTATCATGTATCTCAAATTAGAGGAATAATGAGGTACCAGTTGTGCACTAGAGTAAACCAAGATTAAAATTATATGTTTTAATGAAAACCTCTAAAAGGATAGTTTTATCCATGAATATATAATAAAAGCCAAATCCATGGCTTCTTAGTATAAGTGATGAAAACTCTTAATCATGTTAATAACTATATGAAAATCTTAATCTCTTTTAAATACCCAAAATCAGTAACTATCTCTATTTTAGCACCTCCTCTTTAAATAGACCCAGTTTGGATGGTAGAAGCAGTCCTCTGGCTACTGCTGCAATAATTCTATCTTCTGGGCAGACAGAAACTACTGTCTTTTGTAACATACGAATAATCCACCTCATTTTCCTCCAGACAAGGGCAATGTTCTCCAAGAGTCCCAGCTGTAACTAAGGAGGTGCAGGGCGACTCCCACTGTCTACCAGGTGATGGTCCAGCCAGCAGCTGGTGGCCGCAGCCCTTGTCTACATTAGCTGCCACTGAAAATGATCATAGCCACTCTTTCACTGGCTGAATACAGAGTGGGTACGGACAGCGAATGTCAGGAAAGAATGGGGAATACTGTCCGTTAACCCTTCTGAAAGAGAAAGGAGGAGGAGGCGGGGAGCAAGGAGGCGCTGAGACACCTCAGCTGCAGAGCACTGCTTGCACTCCTCTCCAAGTGCCCCTCCACCCCCAGGCCACACTGAGCACCCGGCATCTGGGCAGCCCAGCTGCCAAATGTCACAAACCAGGTCAGGGCCTGAAACTCAAAAGGCTAACTCCAATGAGAAGCAGGATGGTAAGCTTGGATCAGCAGTGAGACACTGCAACCTATAAAACCAAAGCTCAACCTCTCCCTTAGGAAATCATTCCTCTCCAAGAAGCCAATTTTCTCTGCCCTTGTATCTAGCACCAACTTGTTTTCTTTTAACAGAAAAATAATTCCTATGAAATAACTGAGAAAGCAAAGCAAAAAGAAACAGCTCTTCCCACCCTAATCCTCACCCACCCTGCAGGAGGTCAGCATGGCAAGAGGACACTATTTGGGGGTGGGGGAGGTGTGGGGTTATGGCTGCTAAAAGCATTTTCAAAATAGGCTCATAAATGCCAACTGATTAAATCCTCCTGAAAAGCCTGTGGAAACAGAGAACATAATTAATATGTTGACAACGAGCACTCCAGCTTGTCTGATTGTCTCCGAGCACTCGAGCAAAACACAGTCCTGGCAGCCTGGCAGGGAAGGAACACACCAGCGCTTTACCAAAGTCCTCAGCATTAAGAAAGTGCCTGGGTTTTATGAGAAGCCCAGGCCTTTGGATAACTGAAGTGCTCACCTGAATTTCTGAATACTTCCAAATGTATTTGAGTTTTATCAGAGGTCAAAGGACAACAAGAGTGCTTTTCTGTCTGTGTTTTCACACAAAAGCCAGCTACCTGGATTGATTTTGCATTTTTCACCTAGTCACCCAGGCACCATTTGATGAAGGTGGAGAAGGAACAGAAAGCAGAGTCAGGGACGACCAAATTTGCTCTGTTACAGCACAACACAAGGTGTCCGCTTCTCTGTTGACACTGACTATTTAAAAAAATACAGGCCAGGCCGGGCGCGGTGGCTCATGCCTGTAATCCCAGCACTTTGGGAAGCCGAGGCGGGCAGATCACCTGAAGTCAGGAGTTCAAGACCAGCCTGGCCAACATGGTGAAACCCTGTCTCTACTAAAAATTCAAAAACTAGCTGGGCATGGTGGCGGGCACTTGTAATCCCAGCTACTCCGGAGGCTGAGGCAGGAGAACTGCTTGAACCTGGGAGGCGGAGGGTGCAGTGAGCCGAGATCATGCCACTGCACTCCAGCCTGCACGACAACGCAAGACTCCGTCTCAAAAAAAATAAATAAAAATAAAATAAAATAAAATAAAAAATACAGCAGCCTGGCTAAAAGCCAAGATAATTCCACTTAAATGTCCTGATCCGAAGAATATCCTCCTAAGGTTTTGCTGGACTTATTTTTCTATTGAATTGGGCTTTGGTCATTCTAGTTCAGAAACTGTCACAGTCTTGTACAACAATGATGACAGCACTTACTTGGAATCCTCCAGAATATAGCAACGTAAAATTTGTGGGCCGAGCCTCTTATCAGATACACTGGAATAGATGAATGCTATACCTAATCCTGAGAGTTAGTTCTGTGCAGTGCTCCCTAACAAAGCAGCAGGTCAAGGACGTACTTTTATCTACCCTCTTTAAAAAGTACCCCACGAGGCACAGAGGCTCAAACTTGTAATCCTAGCACTTTGGGAGGGCAAGGAGGGAGGATCACTTGAAGCCAGGAATTCAAGACAAGCCTGGACAACATAGCCAGACCCTGTCTCTATAAAAAATTTAAAAATTAGCCCAGCTTGGTGGTGTGTTCCTGTGGTCCCAGCTACTTATCAGGATGAGGCAGGAAGATCACTTGAGCCCACGGGTTCAAGGTTGTAGTGAGCTATGATCATGCCACTGCACTCCAGCCTGGGCCACGGAGCAAGACCATCCCTTCCAAAAAAAAAAAAAAAACACAAAAAACGGAAAAAATACCCACGAAAATAACAAAAAGAGAAGTTTTGATTTATAAAGGGCACACGCTAACCACCACTGCAAAGGCATGACTACTGCCTCTGCCACAGGGGGTCCCTGAAGCTCTGGGCCCAATTTTGCACATGTGGGCAGGCTCCACGACCTGTAGAAAAGTCCATTAGGATCCCTGCGTTTCTTTCCCGAATTGAACTATTGTCATTTAAGCCTCTGAGTGGCCAAGTGAGTACCTCACATGCATACACGCAATCATCTGGTTTGCTAGCCTCCTTCAGAACCCTCTTCTCTCCCCTGCTGTCGGAGGAACAGTGGGGAGGTGGGCTCAGGCAGAGTAAACGGATGCAAGTGACACCTTCTCCACAGTAAATGGCAACTGAACAGTCCCCACAACTGAAACACTGGCAGTGGGATTTATGTGACCATTCGTACACAGGCTAGTGCAGAGACGGGCATGACGGCCCTCTCACCTGAAAAGAAAACAGAGGGCCCCTAGAAAAGCTCACCACAAGGAACATTTTGAGCTATGAAAACAACTTCAGAAGCAGTGTGCTCAGAGGAAAGCAGCCTCGCTGGAAATAGGGCTGCATCCCGGTGCAGTAAAATGGGCAGAGGCTCTGGGGAAACGCAGGTGCCACCACTTACTCACTCTATGACCTTGGCCAAGTCATTTCTGTTTTAGGTTCTCAGCATCTCCGTCTGTGAAATACTAGTTATGATCATGATACCACCACCACCACCCTATGTTGTTGGGAAGATCCAGTGAAATATCAAATACACTATATCAGACTCCAGGCTCAGACACATTTCATTCATTGGGAAAAAATAAACCAAATAACCAGTTGCACCAAGAATGAACTTCAAAATGATGGATAGCCTACCTTAAGATCAAAGATGTAATGAGAAACTTCTTTAAAGAAATACAATTTTCCCTTGCATAGCAGTCATTTGGATAAACACCATTCAATCAGAAAGTAAGTCAGGGGTTATGCTAAGAGCCAGGGATACAAAAACAACAAGATTATCTTGGTCACCCTCAGGGAGCTTACATTTGTTGAAGATTTACAAAAGGGCTGCTTTCATGATGGAGTCACCCGCAACATAGTTGCCTTTGAACTTCACTCCGTTGTCTATTACCTAAGAGTAAGTGACAAAAACAAACATACTATCTGAAATATCTTGCTTTAAGTCCCAATCTTTCTTTTATCACCTCTCTTTCTCTGCCTCACTGTTACTTCTTGCACAAAGTAAAATAACTACAAGGCTCAGTTGGTTGGAGCAGCTCCATAAGAAATTTAGGCTTGAGATCACCCAGCAGTTAATGTGCTCTGATTTCCGTGTGAACTGCAGACTTCACCACCATGCACCTTAAAGCCCAATCCTCAATCTCACTAGCCAAAAACTGGGCCCGTATTGGTTAGCTCATCATTTGCTGAGAAAACAGCTCAAATCACATAACCCACTGAAGAAGCAGGGCCACACCCCTGGGTTTGGTTGGCTGCTCATTAAGACTTAACAGATACACAGATTTATGCCACTGGAGTTGTTTACTAACCTGAAGATTACAATAAATAAAACAGTTGCTATCAATACAACTCCCCTTATTTTCTCTCAAGTCACCTGGATCGTCCTGACCCCGGGAACCCCGTCTGCAGCGCCAGGCCCCCTCCGTGGAGAAAAGATGGAGCCGGATTAAGCACCCGGTGCTAAGGCGACTAAGAGGCCACTGCCCGCAGGCCCTGCCGGAAAATACTCAGAGAGTGCAGCAGGCGCCGCGATTCCTTAGAAAGTGCTGGCGTGGCCTCTCCTGACACAGAAGGCCGGCTCCTGGATGCTTACAAAGGACTGGCCCGCGCAACACCGTTGCTCCTCAACCCGGGCCACACTCCAAGGACCTCTACTGAGCTTCAGCTTGCTCACCGAAAACGGCGCGGCCCCCTCTACCCGGGATGGCGGAACCCAGGAGACCCTGAGAGCCCCCAGCTCTTTCCGTAATTGCAGGAGAAGGGGCAAGCGGGTCCGTAGCCGGGGGCCCTCCAGTGGCATTATCCTGAACCGCCACGCCCGCACGTGGCCCGGCTAGAGCTCCCTGGCGAAGGATCACCTGTTCCTACAGGTGAGGTTGGCACGTTCTGAGCGGGGATGGGGGCGTCCGCTGATGTCCCCAAAACGATTACAGCCTCCTCTGCCCCAACAGGTCAACAAAAGTAAAAGTATCAGCGAAGAGACGCAAGAGTTCTAGACGCGAGAAAAGAGAAGTGGGTTGCGAACTGGCGGAGACCCACAGGTCTTGCTTCTCCTTCCAGAAGTTTGGGCTTAAGTTCCCAATGCCTGACAATGCGGGGGTAGGACCGTGGAGAGCAGGAGGGAGAAGGCGCTGGACAGGCCCGGGAAGGAGGGGTTGGCGGGTCCCCGCCGCAGCCAGGTCCTCCGGGGGCGCCCCGGGACACCTGCGGCCGAGGCGCGGCTCACCTTGAGATAGTCGTTCTCCGAGCGCAGCTCCTCCATCTCCCGCAGCAGCTCTTCTTCCTCCGACGCTGGCACGAGCCGAGACTGCTCGCCCAGGCTGGGCTCCTTGGGGGTCCCGGGGACTGGTCGCTCCGGTGGCGAGCGCCCCCGGACATCCTCCGCCACGCCGGGCCCCGCGAAACCCCCCGAAACCCCGCCCGGGATGCTCCGGCCCCCGGGACAGGCGCCCGCGGCGAGGGGCGCGGCGAGGAGCGCTGGGGGCTCGGGGCTGCCCGGCGGCGCTCCTCGGGCTGCGGGGCTCGGCGTCGGCGCTCCTCGTGGGGGTTCACGGTCGCTGGAGCCCGTGCCGGATTCGGCGTCGCTGCTGGCGGCAGGGAGCAGGCGCTGCTCGTCGGACAGGGGTTCGGAGGGGCAGTCAGAGAGGTCGGAGCTGCTGTCCGTGTGGCTGATGCGCGAGCAGCGGGCCGGGGACCCGGCCACCGAGGTCACCGCGAGGGTCACGGCAGGGATCCGGGCGGCCGGGGTCGGGGGGCCGATGGTGCGGGCGGGTGGCGCCCGGGAGCCGCGCTTGGCTTTGCGGCCCTTGGCAGCGGCAGACGGCGGCTCGGCTCCGGGAGGCTTCCCAGCCCGGGACAGCGGCTCCGCGGGCGCCACGCGCGTCGCCCTCCTGCTTCCCAGGGCAGCCTTGGCACCGCCCGCCGCTCTGGCCCCGGCGCCCGGCGGGGGCTTGTCCTTCGCGCCCGGGACGCCGCCACTGCGCCGAGAGAGGCGGCCAGGCGCGGCCAGGGACCCCGGCGAGGGCGGCGCTTTGCCCGCGAGGTTGGGCGAGCGCGGGGCGGCGGGCGCCGGGGCTCGGCCCGAGGAGGGGACGGCCGGGCCGGGGGCGGCGGGCCGGGCGTGCAGGTCCTTGAGGAAGGGTCTGGCGGGCGAGGGCGCACGGTGCAGCCGCCGCCTTTCGGCCACCGGGTGGAGGTGGTGGTGGCGGTGGTGCTGGCCGGGCGGCTGCAGCTTCGCGTCCGGGGCACCTCCGCCCGCGGGGCCGTTCAGTGTCTCCATGGCCGGGTCCGCGAGCAGCAGCTCAGGCAGCAGATGCTCCGGACGGCGGCGGCGGCGGCGGCGTGCAGCCTCCCCGCGCGCTCTCTCATCACTGTCCCAGCCCCGCCCGGGCTGCGCCCCGCGCTCCCGCCGTCCCCGCCCCCCGCACCCCGGCCCCGAGGATTCCCGCGGGGCTCGCCGCCGCCGCGCTCGCCCCTCGCTGAGGTCACCGCGGATCGAGTTCTCCCGGCTCAGCAGCGCGGCGGCTCCCGGCCGCTCGCATCCCCGGACCTCGCGCTCCGGGCTCGCGGTCACCGGTGCCGCGGCGGCGCTGGCGGCGCGCGCCCGGCTCCCGCGTCCGGCTCCCCGCCCACCGCCGGCCCGCTGCTGCCCGTGCCCGCCCCCGCCGCTCCCGGCTGAGAGAAGCCGCACGCGCGCGCCCCACCTCCCCGCCGCCCAGCGCCCTCGCCCAGGGCCCGTGCGCATGCCCCGCCTCCAGCCAGCCGGCGCCGTGCAGGGGAGGGGCGAGGGAAGGGGCGGGGGCTTGCGCTCCCCGGGGGGCGGGCGCCCGGCAGGGGCGGGGCGGGGTCTGCGCGCCCTTGGGAGCAGGCGCAGGCTGGATCCATGGGGCCTCGCTGCCCGAGGACCCTCCTTGCTTTTTGAGGCCCTAGAGACGCTGCCAGGAGCTAGGGAAGAAGGGAAGAGGCGGAGGTGAAGTGGTGGCAAGGGGCGGCGCCGGCCACTTGGGGAAGGCGTGTGCCGCGGATGACAACACCCCCCTCATGCCTCTCCATCCGCCGCCCGCCTCCCCGAGGCCAGTCACCTCCCTCGCTGTCCTCTCCAAGCTGTGCCCCTGGTCCCCGAGCTCCTTTAAGGATCGCTGGTACCCGACGCAGCTCTCGCGTCAAAACGGCACGGCGGGCGCTCCACAGTTGGCACCCCGTGGCCTCGGGAGCTCAGGAGGAGCTGCTGCCCAAACAGGAGGAGCCCTCGCCAAAGCTGGGGGTCAGAAAGGGAACTCACATTTATAGTTCCGGCTGCAAGCCAGGCCTGCTGGCCACTTACTGAGCAGTGTTTTATTTAAGCCTCACCACAGTCCCAGATTGGAATTGCTGTCTTCGGTGAAGACTAGGGCACCGGCGCTGGGAGGTGAAGTCACTTGCCTGCGATGCCTCACCCAGTCCCTAGCTGAGCGGGTTTAAACCCAGGTCCTCAGGATTCCGAGTCCTGCAGGCTTTCCGCTCAGAGAGCCCGGAGCCCGGCCACCGGTTCTACCACTTGAGTCTCCCATGCGCAAGGCACTAGACCTTTCTGAGTCCCAGTTCCCTTGCCTGTATCATTAAAACGTACTGCCACCTGAGCATGTGTGAAGATTTAGCAAATACCAGAACACACCGTGCAAATTGTACAGTTCACATACCATTGGGTGCAGTTTATGTCCCAGGCGTTGGATGTTGGCCAGTGCCCATAGGAATAAGGGCCAGCCTGTCCTCCAGCCCTGGCGTTGCAGGAGGCAGAGGGTCAGGTAATAATTACAAGGAGGAGGGCGGGAGCGTAACCCCGCCTGGTGAGGCTCGCATTTTCCTGGAAGGACGGGTTGGTCTCTCAGCTGAGGGCCCAGGACACAGTAGAACCTGCAGACAGCAGGGCCCCTAGGCGGGGAGGCAGGTAGGTTAGGGATTAGAGGGGAGACTGGAGGGTGTGTGGCACCAAATATCCTACCAAGGCCGTTGGGCATTATCCTAGAGGCGGTAGCCACGGGGTATTCTGAGCAAGATGGTCTGATGTGCTCAAAAAGACTCCGGGGGCAGCAACCTGGAGGAGAGGGAGGTGGGCCACGGGAGCTGCGAGCGGCTGTGGCAGTATGCGCGGTGAGGGGGCCGTGGGAGCAGGGACAGAGAAGAGGGGGCCGACTCGCAAAAATAGGAGGAAAAAATCGACTCCAAAGTCTGTGATCTTAACCACAGATTTACCCTACTTAGCCATCTCCTTCAAAAAATGCAGGATGAACCCTTTTGTTGTAATCGCGTAAGTCAGGAGAGCCCTGCCCCGAAGTCGTCCTCCCTCGCCCTGGCTGAGCTCCGGGGGCACTGAGACCTCGCCTGCTCTGCTGCTGTTGTGGTCTTTGTGAGTCGTTTTTCTGGGAATGCCTCTGAATGTGAGACAGCACGCACGAAATCCAATCTCTACGAAATCCAATTCCTTAATCTCCTTTGAGGCTAATGCCCTAGCCGTTTCTCCAGCGTTGGGAGGAGGACACTGTTGGCTCCACGGTGGGCGTGGATGACGGCACACCTCGAAAGGCTTGAGAGGTGTTGGCCACCGCGCGCGCCGGGCCTGCTGTCCCCAGAGGGCGCTCTAGCTCTCCCCTTCCGTGGGAGGGGGCCCGCGGTCGGGCCAGAGCACAACTGACCTCTGCCTAGAACTTCCTCCAGAGGCTCTGACGCCTCCCACACCCTCACATTTCCGAAGAATTATGGCCAGGACTCTCAGCACAAGCTTGCCAGCTTCTCATACCATATACACTCAAAGAAAGGGCCCCCCAAAAAAGTTTCAATACGCTAGTCTTCTAAAGACAGTAGCTTGATGACTATAGGATTTGCAGCCAGCTTCTCTTTCTTTCAGGTAATAAGTCAGATAAAATTCATCCTCCTTATTACTTATTATTAGCCTGGCAAATGGGACTACTAGCCCTTTGTAAGGAAGTATTCAATCAATGCTTTCTCTTTTTTTTTCTTTTTTCTTCCTTTTTCTTAAGAGATGGGATCTTGCTATGTTGCCCAGACTGAAGTCAAACTTCCTGGGCTTAAGCCATCTTCCCACCTCAGCCTCCCAAGTAGCTGGGACTACAGGCATGCACCACCCAGCCCAGCCAATAATGCCTTCTTTGTTTTCCAGTATTCAGTGAGTTACAGGTATAAAGAGATATCTGATTGCATAATCGATGTTTTTTAAAGTCACTCAAAAAAAAAAAAAAAAAAAAAACGAAAAGAAAAGAAAAAGAAAAAGTGGCCCAGGCGTGGTGGCTCACGCCTGTAATCCCAGCATTTTGGGAGGCCAAGGTGGGCAGATAGCTTGAGCTCAGGAGTTGGAGATCAGCCTGGGCAACATGGCAAAATCCTGTCTCTACCAAAAAAACACAAAAATACAAAAATAAGCTGGGCATGGTGGTGTACACCTGTAGTTCCAGCTACTTGGGAGGCTGAGGCAGGAGGCTCCCTCAAGCCCAGGAGGGGAGGTTGCAGTGAGCCATGATCATGCCACTGCACTCCAGCCTGGGTGATGGGAGTGAAACCCTGTCTCAAAAAAATGGGAAGGAAGGAAAGAAGGAAGGAAGGGAGGGAGGTAAGGAGGGAGGGAGGGAGGGAGGGAAGGAAGGGAAGGGAAGGGAGGAAGGGAAGGGGGGAGCAAAGAAAGGAAATACTTGATTTTAAATTCTTTTTCTGTTAAATCAAATTAATCTAAAGGTAATAGAGGATTTACTATTTAAGGGAACCATAGAGTGCTTATTCTGTGAAATAACAAAACCCAGCATGGGCGTGCCTGTTTTCATCTGTGTGCCTTCAGATCCAGTCTTGCCCTTCTGCTACTCTGATGTGAGTGGAAGTGTGGGTTTCCAGGCTGCTGGGTTTGCTGATTGGGTTTGGCCAGTGGAGGTGCCGTCAGGAGATGGGAGTGGACCCAGAAGGAAGAAACCAGTTTATTTCTTACTCTCTCTGCTGCAGGCGGCTTCTCTGGCAGTGGCTGGGTCTCTGTGAGGAGTGGATTTCTGAGGTTCCAGCCATCACTGGATGGACTACTCCTCCTGGTAGCTTTTCGTCCTCCACTGCCTCGTACTGCCTCGTATCAAGGGTGGTGGTGCCTTCCTGTGCTTGCAGATCTCCAGGTTGCTTCACTGTGGCTGATTCCCTGCATTGCAACCCTGGATTGTAAATGCTGGCACAAGGCCCAGGGCCCCATCGTCTCATTCCTCTGCAGAGGCCCAAGTACCGTCCTAGGGAGCTGCGTGCAGCAGTGGTGTGATGAGTAATGTTTGTGTGGCTGTGTTCACAACCTCTTTGTCCAAGAACGGTGTGGTATGGTGACAAGACCTGAGGCTTTGACACCAGGTAAATCTGGGTTCAAATCCTGCCCAAGTCATTTGCTGTCTGTGTGGTCTTGGGTAAGGTATTATTATCAATGTCATCATCATCATTTAACACCAGTGAAATAATCTTCAGAATCATCATCATTATTTAACACCAGTGAAATAATCTTCAAAACTCTTAAAATATGAGCAAACCAGATTTTTCACTCAGATTCCAAACTCTCACTCAGAGAGTTAGAAATCTATTCTGTGTCTATACAGTTATATAAAGAGAAATGAATTCTTTTTTTACTTGGTTTGACTCATAGACAAAAAAAATGTGACTTACTCAGGACTATACTTCACTCTATACTCCCAGGCAGAATTATATGCAGAATTTCTATACCTTTAATACATTGTCCAAACCCAGGCATATATGTATCTTCCAGTTTTTCCCCTTATTTTAACAGAAAGGCACATTTAAAATATGAAAGCATTCCTGGTTGAAGTCATGAGAAATCATGAAATCATCCTCTTTGAAAAGAATGGAAAGAAGAGGGAATTTTTCAGAGTGAGTGGCTTTTTGGGCACTGCAAGAAAGTTAACCTTAAAAAGAGACAACCTAATAATGCCTGATCACCCCGCCTCCCCACCACCCGCCAAGGTTGAAGCTGGAGTCTGCATCCAACACTGGGGTCTGTGGGGACCTCCCAGCTCTCTTTGCAGGGGTGATTGCCAAAATGCCACATGGGACCTGAAAAAGGCTTCATGTCCAGATTGGCAGCTGTGCATGGCATTGGTGGTGACAATGACAATAACTTAAGAGGCTCTTAAACCTTGAGGACATTAAAATCTCCTGGTGGGACTGTTAAAAATGCAAATTATCTGGCCACATCCCCAGGGATCTGATTTAAGAGACATGAGCCCAGAAAGCTGTATTTTTATTATTATTATTACTATTATTATTATTTTGAGGTGGAATCTTGTTCTGTTGCCCAGGCTAAAGTGCAGTGGAATCATCTTGGCTCACTGCAACCTCCGCCTCCTGGACTCAAGCGACTCTTCTGCCTCAGCCTCCTGAGTAGCTGAGATTACAGGTATCCGCCACCACGCCCAGCTAATTTTTTGTATTTTCAGTAGAGACAGGGTTTCGTCATGTTGGCCAGGCTGGTCTCAAACTCCTGACCTCAAATGATCCGCACGCCTCAGAGTCCCAAAGTGCTGGGATTACAGGTGTGAGCGATTACGCCCGGCCGGAAGGCTGTATTTTTAACAAATACTTTTGATGCAAGTAATTATCTTACTTCCCATTGAAAAACACTGTGTTAGTGTTTCTTTTTTCTCTCTTCCTTCTTTTTTTTTTTTTTTTTTTTTAAAAAAAAGACAAGGTTTTGCTTGGTCACCCAGGCTGGAGCAGAGTGTGCAATCATAGCTCACTGCAGACTCCAAATCCTGGGCTCCAGTGATCCTCCCACCTCAGCTTGCCAAGTAGCTGGGACCACAGGCACATGTGTTAGTGTTTCTACACAGGTCCAAGTGTCACATGGCTTGTCATTTGCGTTCTTCCTATTTCTGTTCAAAACTCCTTCCAATACTGTGCGGGATGACCCACCTCTATGCATGTGAGATGCTGGGTGATGGATATTTGCTCACTTAAACCTGAACTAGAGAGTCCCAACCTAAGGCGTGCTCTAGAGTCTGCTGGGAGAACAGGGGAGTCTCCCTGTGACATGAGAACCAGAGGAAGTAGAGAGGTGAAGGTGTAAGGAGGCCCTTTCCCTCCTGACCAGTGGTTCTTCGTGGGGGTGGAAGCACCCACAGGGAGCATTCTAGACGTATATTGGGGTGTTTTCTCTTGTCACAACAACTGGATTGGAGGGCACTACTGGCATTTAAGTGAGGGAAGGGGAGTAGTCAGGGGGGCTAGATATCTTGCAGTGTGCCCAGAGAAGGGTCGTCCTAGGCGGGATGAGGTGACTCACACTTGTAATCCTAGCACTTTGCGTGGCTGAGGTGGTGGATCACTTGAGTCCAGGAGTTTGAGACCAGCCTGGCCAACATGATGAAACCCTGTCTCTACTAAAAATACAAAAATTAGCCTGGCATGGTGGCATGTGCCCGTAATTCCAGCTACTCGGGAGGCTGAGGTGGGAGAATCGCTTGAACCGAGGAGGCAGAGGTTGCAGTGAGCTGAGATCTCGCCACTGTACTCCAGCCTGGGTGATGGAGTGAGACTCCATCTCAGAAAAAGAAAAAAAAAGTCATCTCTCCTGCTACAGGGCTTCCAAGTAAGTGTCCCCTGAAACATTCACGTGGGTAAAAAAATCTGTTTATCATTATCTAAGGCTAGAAGTACATGTTTTACACATAAACACAATACTTTTACATATAAAGCAGTATTTTTTAAGTTTTTAAAATATTTTTAAAAAGTTAATATAACTATTAATTGACAAATCATAATTATCATAATTACATTGACAGAGTGCACCGTGTTGTTTTGATATATGTATACTAAAGCAGTATGTTTTTAGGGTTGTTTTACTATCAACTGAATTTTTTTTTAGGAATGAAACCACAATAGAAATCAAGACTGGGCTGGGCACAGTGGCTCACGCCTATAATCCCAGCACTTTGGGAGGCCGAGGGCAGTGGATCATTTGAGGTCAGGAGTTTGAGACCAGCCTGCCTAACATAGCGAAACCCCATCTCTACTGAAAATACAACAAATTAGCCGGATGTGGTGGCACATGCCTGTAATTCCAGCTACTCGGGAGGGTGAGGCAGGAGAATCACTTGAACCCAGGAGGTGGAGGTTGCAGTGAGCCGAGATCGCACCACTGCACTGGGTGAGAAGGGGAGAGTCTGTCTCAAAACAAAACAAAGAAAATAAAAATAAAATAAAGACTGCATTTTATTTGGAGATTTTCAATGCATTTTTTATCTTTGATCATTGCATTGAGGGAGTGCCACTCAAGGGATTGGAGTCATGAATAGAACCCACCTGTATTTGTCCGTGTTTTAGCAGTTGCTTCTATGTAGAGCATCTGACTACTTTATTATATATTTTGTAGTATATATGTACCTCAGCTTTGTATATTGAAATAGATATTATTTTGTTATAAGTTGGTTTCTTATTATTTCTTTTTTGTATTACCATTAGAGAAGTTTATCAGTTTTTTAAAATATATGGTTAGGGGAGTGACAACCACAAGTAGTGATTCTCATTTCAAGAAATTAAATGGCTACAAAACTGGTGTCCAGAATATATAAAGAACCCTTGCAACTCAGCAATAAAAAGACAAGTAACACAATTTTAAAATGTTCAAAGGATTTGAATAGACATTTCTTCAAAGAAGATATATAAATCACCAATGAGCATATGAAAATGTACTCAACTTCACTGGTCATTGGAGAAATGCAAATAGAAGTCACACCCATTAGGATGGCTAAAATAAAAAAAAGATGAACAATAACAAATGTTGGCAAGTAAGTGGAAAAATTAGAACCCTCATACACTGTGGATGGGAATGTAAAATGGTGCAGACACTTTGGAAAGTTGGCTATTCCTCAGATATTTACCATATGACACAGCAATTCTACTCTTAGGTGTATACCCAAGACAATTAAAAAGATATATACAGGCCGGGCGCGGTGGCTCAGGCCTGTGGTCCCAGCACTTTGGGAGGCCGAGGCGGGTGGATCGCGGGGTCAGGAGATCGAGGCCGTCCTGGCTGATACGGTGGAACCCCATCTCTACTAAGAGTACGAAAAATTAGCCGGGCGTGGTGGGGGGCGCCTGTGGTCCCAGCTGCTTGGGAGGCTGAGGCAGGAGAATGGCGTGAACCCGGCGGGCGGAGCTTGCAGTGAGCCGGGATTGCGCCACTGCACTCCAGCCTGGGTGACGGAGCGAGACTCCGTCTCAAAAAAAAAAAAAAAGATATATACACAGAAAAACTTGTATATAGATGTTCATAGTAGTATTCCAATACACATGCCCATCAGTAGATGAATGGATAAGCAAAACGTGGTATATTAATAAATGAAATATTATCCAGCCACAAAAAGCAATGAAGTACTGATACATGATCCAATATGGATGGACCTTGAAAACTATACTAAATGAAAGAAACCAGCCACAAAAGGCCACATAGTACATGATTACATTTGTATAAAATGTCCAGAATTAGCAATTCCATAAAGACTGAAAGTAGATTAGTAGTTGCCAAGGGCTGAGGGAAGGAGGAATGGGAGTGACTGCTAATGGGTACAGGGTTTGTTTTTGGGGTGAGAAAAGTGTTCTGGAATTACATAATGATGATAGTTTTATAAATTTGTGAATATACTAAGACAAACTGAATTGTATCTTTTAAAAAGTTAAATTTTATGATACGTGAATGATACCTCATTAAAATAGTTACATGAGAAAAAAAGGCAAAATACATTTTTAAATATAAAGTATTTATAGCCAAATTTGATTTTCTTTTAAAATATGTCTTATTAAATAGTTTAATAAAGGCAAAACTGTTCTAGCAAAAAAAAAAAAAAAGAAATTAAATGGCATTTGTAAAAAAAAAAAAAAATGCAGGTAGGGCTCTGGGGCTGGCAGGGTTGAGAAAGAGACAGCTCCTGCCCAGAGAGAGCCGCGATGTCCTGGAGGGTGCCCCCTTGTGGTGGCTTTTGGGATGGCACCCTTCCCCACTGGGATAAAATAGAATCTATTATGGAATGGTCAGCCCCACGGTGATGGGTGTGTGTATAATTTAAAACAGCCTCCAGGTGGTTCTAAGAATCTTCTTTCATCAGAGGAGGCAGAATTCCCTTATACAACCTTTTGGCATGTTTGCTACATGTTTGCAACCTTTTGGCATATTGCCTTGAAATTGAACATTTGAACTCTTTTTCTCTTAAAACATAACTGCTAAACTTTCAAAAATTATCCTGGGATTCTAAGCTTGTTGCACAGGGAAAATACGTTGTTATGTAAGGAAAACTAATCAAAGTTCTCTACCTTTCCTGGTCAGCAGCATGTGTTTCCAAAAAATTTAAGATAAATTAATGGGTTAATTGAGAACATTCTACATCTCACCATGTTTGCTTTTATCATAATTCGCCATTGCTGATTTCTCTACCTACAGAGTTGCTGAACCTGGCTTGATTTTCCCATAGAACTGAAGCCTGAGGAACTTATATTTGTTTTGTCTGAGTTTCTTTCTTGGGAAACCAACCATCAGGGCTCCCAGATAGTATCAGGGAACTGAAACTTTTCAGATGATGGCATCCAGTCGTGAGATGCACCTGCTGCCTGTTGACCAATTCCTCTTCTTTACCTCTCCCTAACCCCCTGCTATATAAACCCCTAACTTTAGTTAGTTAGGGAGATAGATTTGAGACTGGTCTCCCATGTCCCAGCTGACGTCACCTGCATTAAAGCCTTTCTTCCCCAGCAATACTCATCATCTCAGTGATTGGCTTTCTCTACAGTGACAACTGGACCTGGCCCGAACCCCTGGCATCTGGCAACATTATTACCTGTCGAAACAGAAGTAGAGATTTGAAATAGAGGATGCCAGTTCCCATTTCCTCCTGCTGTCTGGAAGGAAGTCTGGCTTTCCAGCCCAACTCTAAGCTCATCTTTACATACAAAATAAGGGTATGTTTACATGGAAAGCAAAAATAGAACCATGGATTTACAGAAGGTTCCATAGCAGCAAATAACAGTGCTTATGAAATAAACATTTTGAATATTATTCCTGTGTCAAATTATTGTCAGGCATACTTTACCAATGAAGAGATAGAACAATGTGGGTTCTATGCCTGGACATAATGATTTGTTTAGTGTCCTTGCACAAAATAGGCTCAGTCTTCCTGGGCCTTAGAGGCCTTGTCTATAAAATTAAGGAGTTGAATTTAAATAAGCTTTAATATTATTCCCAGCTTTATGAATCTGAGAGTTAAGGTTGACTTAAAAGTGTTATTTTTATTACTTTTTACATTACTTTTTTTTTGAAATGGAGTTTCGCTCTTGTCACCCAGGCTGGAGTGCAGTGTCATGATATTGGCTCACTGCATCCTCCGCCCCCTAGGTTCAAGTGATTCTCCTGCCTCAGCCTCCTGAGTAGCTGGGATTACAGGTGCACGCCACCATGCCTGGCTAATTTTTTGTATTTTTAGTAGAGACAGGGTTTCTCCATGTTGGCCAGGCTGGTCTCAAACTCCTGACCTCAGGTGATCCACCCCCCTCAGCCTCCCAAAGTGCTGGGATTACAGGCGTGAGCCACTGTGCCCCACCCTTTTTACATTACTTTTAATGGCAAAAACCACAATTGCTTTTGCACCAACCTAATAATTATCAGTATGGAATTATTCACAATAAACTGTAGGTCGCCTGTGTTCAGGCATTTTTGTGTCATCATAAAGAAATAACCTGAGGCTGGGTAATTTATAAAGATAAGAGGTTTAATTGGCTTATGGTTCTGCAGGCTACACCAGCCTGGCTCCAGCATCTGTTTCTGGTGAGGGCCTCAGGAGCTTCCAATCATGCTTTAAGGTGACAGGGAGCAGGCGCCACGTGGTGAGCGTAGGAACAAGAGTTGGAGGAGGTGCCACACACTTCTAAATAACCAGATCTCATGTGAACTCAGAGCGAGAACTCACTCATCACCAAGGGGATGGTGCTAAGCCACTCATGAAGAATCCACCCCCATGATCCAAACACCTCCCACCAGGCCCACTTCCAACATTGGAGGTCACCATTTAATGTGACATTTGGAGGGGACGAAACATCCAAACCGTATCATCACCTCTGTTCATTCTCAGACAAAATATACTCAAATGATGTTAACTAATTTTAATAGAATAGCATAATTAGGAAGGTTAATATGATGAAATTAATATAACAAATGTTGGTGAGTCAAAAAAGCAAACTCAGTTGCCTCCCACTCTACCCTCACAACACAATTCTGATGCCAAATGTGCAGGGATTTTTCCCCAGCAAACAAGCAATTAATTCAGCAGTAGACATCAGCTGGGTGTCCTCTAGTTCAATTCAATTCTGACACTGTCTACCTAGAGATGGCCTCAGATTACACAGGTTGAGGCCCCAGCCCCATAAGGCCACCCACCATACTTCTGATGCTCATCAAAAGCCCCAGGCTGTGACCTGTGCTTCCAATCTGGCTATACATCAGAATTCCCATGACCCTGTTCTTGGCTTTGATTGATTTGCTGGAGCAGCTCACAGAACCCAGGGAAACATGTTTACTGTTATAAAGGATATTATAAAGGACACAGAAGAAAAGATGCGTAGGGTGAAGTTTGGGGAAAGCGACATGGAGCTTCCATGGGCATACCAGCCTCCAGGAACCTCCACGAGTTCAGTGATCCAGAAGCTTCCTGAACCCAGTCCTTTTGGGTTTTTATGGAGGCTTCATTAAGTAGGCATGAGTGATTAAACCATTGGCCATTGCTGATCAACTTAACCTTCAGCCCTTCCCCACTACCCAGAGATTGGGAGGTGGGGTTGAAAGTCCCAACTCTCTAATCCTGTCTTGGTTTTTCCAGTGACAGCCTCCATCCTGAAGCTACAGAAAGGCATTTATCACTTTGAAGAGTCCAAGGATTTTAGGAGCTATATACCAGGAGAGGGGGAGGAAGACCAAATACATGTTTCACAATATCCCAGTTAGTTCTACATATTCCTGATGACCTTATTGGGGTAGAATGTTGAGTGTTAGCCATGGTTTTGTGTTTTTCAATACTGTGGATTTGGAACAAGTAAATTTTGTATTTCCTTCTTTAAATATTGCCCACAGAGCAGTCAGAACACACGCAACATTGATCAATTAAGTCTGTCATCTCATATGAGTGCACCCCAAAACAATGACAATAGTAATATCAAAGATCACTGATCAAAGATCACCATGACAGATAATGGTCATAATAGTCAGGATAAATTGTGAAGTATTGTGAGAATTACCACAATGGGACACAGTGACACATGCTGTTGGAAAAGTAGTGCCAGTAGACGCACTCGATGCTGGGTTGCCACAAAGCCTCAATTTGTAAAAAACACAATATCTACAAAGTGCGATAAAACAAAGCACAATAAAATGAGGTATGCCTGTAAATAAAGAAAAAATTATATATAATAACATATAAAATATAATATATATGATATAATACATACGTGTGTATATAATATATCTCGCAGGATCTAAGAATCTGAGAGCAGAAAGAGCCCTTAGATCCTGGGTGTGGTGGCCCATGCCTGTAATCCCAGCACTTTGGGAGGCTGAGGCAGGAGAATTGCTTGAGCCCAGGAGTTCAAGACCACCCTGGGCAACATGGCAAGACCCCATCTTTCCCCCACCAACCAAAAAAAAAAAAAAATTAGCAGGTCATGGTGGCATGTGCCAGTAGTTCCGGCTACTAAGGAGGCTGAGGTGGGAGGATTGCTTGAGCCTGGGAGTTTGAGGCTGCAGTGAGCCATGATTGCACCACTGCATTCCAGCCTGGATAATAGAGCAAGATCCCATCTAGAGAAAAAGAAAGAGGGCTTAGAAAGCATTTGCTGTCCCCTCCTTCATCAACACCTATCTTTAGGAAGTCCCCTGACTGGTATCTTCTTGTTATTATTCTTGTTCTGAAGCCTTCCTACCTTCTGTAATTAGGGTGGTCATATAGTTTATCATCCAGATCATAGAACATTTGAGAGTGAAAGGAGATAGTCAGTAATTACAGGGGACAACAGGTGTGAACTGGCCCAGGCCGGGCAGCTCAGCCTGCATGGTCAGCCATGACTAACACACATTCCCACAGGTAAGAACATCTCCAAATTGAATCCAACTGGGATAGAAAATGAAGAATCCTGTTCATCTGCTCACTCATGTATACACTCATTCATTTGAAGATTCTTTATTGAACATCTTCAAAAATGCTAGGCCATGTATAGATATTGGGAACAGCAGGGATGAAAAAAAAAATGGTACCTGCCTTGATGGGGCACATAATCTCATACAGGAAATGTCACAAGAAAGAGAAAAGCTGTGGCTGACATCTGGAGCTGGCCCCCATGGTCACCCAGGTGTTTGTGTTCCTAGGACCTCACCTGGCCCTCTGAGCGAGGCCCTGTGTTCTCCTGCTCAGTATAAACCATTTCACAGAAGCTTAGCATTGCACAAGGGCACTCTAAGATCGTGATGGATCAAGACAAAAACAAGACCATAAATCTTTCTGTTGTGCAAAGCCACTTTTAAATTCAAAAAACATGAGCTTTTAGCTCACACTGGATCACAGATATTACACAAATTATATTTTGAATATCGTATACTTATGTTTTATTCTTACTAGAACTGTAGAAACACTGTCCCAAACTAACTCAACTATTTTTGTTTTGCTTCTTGATATTCATGTATTTTACAAACACTCTTCCTTCAGCTTACTAAAGAGTAATGAAGAATTAGAAGAAAAGGGAACAGTGGGTTGTCTAGTAGAGGGAAATTGCATGAGTAAGAAAGGATGTGATAGGGTTTCTTGGCCATCTGTGCATCTTTGAACACTACTGTCTGTCTCCTTTCTGCATTCAAAAGCCAGTTCTGGTCAGTTCCTGGTCCAAAGGAAAGCATAGCCTCTCAGAGCTCCAGTGCCTCTGCCTACTTGGTCATGGACACCACACCCTTACCTTACCTTGTATTTGCATTGAGCCTTGCCGAATTCCGTATGTCGTGGCCCACTGGAACGCTGTGCTCAGGGGCCACATGAATGCAGTGTGCAAATCAGATGGCAAGGAACAGCAGACATGTATCTTGCATGTGTCTGCTCTGTTCATCCATACACTCCATTGTCCCACTGGATTTCTTTTAAGAAACACAGGTTCAGAGATCAATGGGCTAAGAATTTCAAGTTTAGTGCAACAGCAGAGTATTAAACTAAGGATGAAACTCTTCCTTTTTTTTTTCTTCAAGACAGAGTTTCGCTCTTTCACCCAGGCTGGAGTGCAGTGGCATGATCTCGGCTCACTGCAATCTCCGCCTTCCAGTTTCAAGCAGATTCTCCTGCCTCAACCTCCCAAAAGCTGGGATTACAGGTGCCTTCCACCACACCCGGCTAATTTTTGTATTTTTAGTAGAGACGGTTTTTCACCATGTTGGCCAGGCTGGTCTTGAACTCCTGACCTCATGATCTGTCTGCCTCAGCCTCCCAAAGTGCTGGGATTACAGGCATGAGCCACGGCACCTGCCCCAGGATGAAACTCTTCTAAGCACAGATCCTGTGAGATCATGCAGGTCATATTCCCCGGGGAGTTAACCCCGCAGTACAGATGTGCGTGGTAAGAGGCGCAGAGGAAAGCAGTGTGGAGTCTGCGCTGCACTCTTCTCCCTGGAGAGACAGCACAGTGCCAAGAGCTTGGGCTCTGGGGCAGACCCCAGCATCGCCAGCTGTGTGTCCTTGGATAAGTGACTTACTCTCTCCATGCCTCAGTTTTCTTGTTTGTGAAAGGGAGCTTATAACAGTTCTTAACTCATAAGTTATAGTGAGGATTAAAATTTAATAAATAAACATTTAGAGTCCCGTCACCTGGCATCTAGCACCACCTGAATAAGGATGAGCTATTATTAGTGGAGACGAATGTGTGAGGCCATCATTGCTTCACAACACCAGCGCCTCTGAGCTGTGCGCAGCCAACATCCTGACAATAATTTAGCTTCCTGTATAAATCTGCTTACAGGCAAACGATGTGCTTGATAGTTCCATTTCTCATCGGAAAATAAATAGGTTTTCTGTTTTGCAAATTTCAAAGACAAGAACAAAAACCTACAAGGGAAGTAATTAGGTTTGGCAAGGCTTTATGGTGAAGGTAGCAAATGAGCCTTGTCAATGCGGTAATGGGTCCTAAGGTGGGGAAGGCAGATATTATTTTTCTCTCAGTGCTGCGGATGAAGAAACCAAGACACAAGGCAAATAAGCCACCCACCCCACACCATAACACTGTTAAGTGGCAGGGCCGGGCTTTGAACTCCGAAGTGCCTGGCGGTGCACACACTCCTGTCCCACGGGGTGCTGCCTCCTCTCATACATTCTCTACTCCCTGCGGGGACCAGGCCACCATCAGAGCTGGGGTCTTTCCCAAGAGGGAGATGGGCCGACTTTGCAGGATGCACAGAGGAAAGAGATGCCAGAGAAGTGGCTGGAAGGAAAGAGCTAAGGGTCCTCAGACAACAGTCAGACATGCCGAGATGTCTTGCTTCCTCATGGAAAGTTCCCACTAGATGTCTGCCCTGGGGTTCTCAGAGCCAGGAGCAGCTCTGGAATTTCCATTTGCAAGTGAGATGATGGTGGAAAGAAGGTTTTATGCTCATCAGGAATCGGAGGCCTTTGGGAGTGCATGGAGCCCATAGGAAGAATGAGTTCCACTCAAACGAGTTCTATACAAGTTAAAAATGGAAAAGATGAGGAAGAAATTTTTTAATTAAAACATTAAATAGGGCCGTGAGTGTGGAGGAGCACAACCCCCATACGCTGATCCAGGAAGAGGCTGGCTTTGAGCTCCTGATTAACTAGCTGATTTTTGATCCCTCCAGAAGTTTAAATTCGGTCCTGGGGGAGTGTTCTGAGAAGACTGAGGAAAAGGGGCAAGCGGTTCGATTCTTTGAGACTTTGGGAAAACAAAACCCATTAAGGCTCAAAGAAACCTGCTTGTGACATTTCAGCTGCCATTCAACAACACGACCGTGCGTGGCCCAGCGTCCCTTTGTGCTACGTGAGGAAACACGCAGTGGCCAAGCGTCAGCAGCCCAAGTACGTGCTTGGGTTGTGCTTATGTGCGGTGCGGTGAAGAAGAAGCACGGCCTGTGGCTGTCTCAGACGCTGATTTGAGTGCAGGCAGTGTGATTGGATCAATTGCTGATTTAACAAGGTGCTTTAGAAGGCCCTTAACAATAGTAACAGCATTGCAGATGCAAAAGTGATGTCATCGGGATTCATGATGTTTTTGATGGGGTGTGTGTGTGTGTGTGTGTGTGTGTGTGTGAAATTGACTTGGCTTATTAGGTCATAGATGGAAACATTTTCAGCTGCTTATCTCCCGTGGCAGTTTCTCCACATTACTGAGTGGGGAAAGAATTGCCACAATCCCCCTATTCCTGTTTGTCTGTCTTGAAGGCCAGTGGGGTCTCCCAGGAGCTATGTTCTGATCGAGACTCTGATCCAAGCAGGGAGAAGAGGGAAGGCCAGGAGCGTGAGCCTGAAATTCTAACAGGAAGTGTCTTCTAGAAGGCAGAGGAACAGGCAGATGCTTAGAGATGAGAAGCCTCCTTGTCTACACTGCTTTTCTGATCCTTTAAATTGATATTGGGCTCCAAAGGTTCATCTTTGAACTCCCTCTCCTTCCCCTTCCCCAAAGACTTCTGAGCCATCTGTCTAGAGACTCCACCTTTGTTGAGCATCTACTGCATGCCGGGTACAGCCAGCACCCATCCCTGTCATTGTGCCCCTTCCTTAGCCCCTCAGATCTACCCCACACACCCACCCAAGCTCTCCTAAGGCCTCAGTGATGACCAACTTCCAATTTGCTGTCCTTGCATGTGTGGCTGGCGTCACCGCACAGCTTGGGAGGGAGAAGCCCCAACCGGGGCCTTTGCCGTAGGAACCAGCACATTCCCACGTTTATCCTGCACGAACCACCACAGCGCGTGCAGATTTCAGGATAAGTCTCACAGCAGCACTTCCAGTTGCTGAGAAATTTCTTGAATAAACGAGAAATATATGTATTTATTTTTGCTGTGCAAAAGTATCAATGTTTCCCTCCAAATATTCAACCTGAGTGTTTACTTTTTTAATTTTTAAATTTAAGGACAGAATATACCACATCAGTTGCTGTTAGGTACGCTGCAAATCTCAAATGAGGGGGGAAATAGAAAAAAGACACATCCATGTTTTCGCTCCTGATTTCACAATGTTCACATGACCTTTGTTGCTGTCAGACAGCTCGTGAATTCAGTGAAATATAAACATCTTGATAATAGTTAATTTGGTCGGGAACTAACTAGAAGGCTAACTTGAATGTACAAAATGCCCATTTTTTTTTTTCCAATTTAAGAAATGCAGCCTTTTATGTACAGTAATAATAGGAACTAAGCAGCAGATGTTCATTGCTGATTTAGGAATTGAGACCCTGACGCCACAGTCTACAAAAGACGCTGGGCCAGAACAGTGCCGTCATAGCCAGAGTACGCAGGGCCCTTTTCATTGGGTACTGCATTTACTTAGGCCACAAGAGACGGAGTGACCCTAACTTCAAGAACAGGCTGTGAGAACAAAGAAAGAAACAGAAGCTTGCCAAGGAGAGAGCTGAGCTTTGCAAGCGACCTGACCTTAAAGTTGCTGAAGCTGTTCAGAAATCTTCTTTGAAGAAATACAACTCAGAGAAGAGTTACTAGCTCAAGGTGAGTGTGAGAAGGACATGGAGCATCTGACGACAGGGAGTGCTGGGTGTGGACAGTTACTGCAAGTGTCCAGTGGTCCAATGCTCCTGAGTAAACTCCCAACAATTATCAGAAAATTGTAAGCACTCAGAGCTTGGCTAAAGATGTGGAATGATTAACAAATGCCAACACAATAAAATCTCAGTTAAAAATATTAGTGAAATAGGCCAGGCACGGTGGCTCACACCTGTAATCCCAGCATTTTGGGAGGCCAAGGTGGGCAGATCACCTGAGGTCAGGAGTTTGAGACCAGCCTGGCCAACATGACGAAACCCTGTCTCTACTAAAAATACAAAAATTAGCCAGGTGTGGTGACCAATGCCTGTAATCCCAGCTACTCGGGAGGCTGAGGCAGGAGAATCACTTGAATCCAGGAGGTGGAGATTGCAGTGAGCCGAAATAACGTCACTGCACTTTAGCCTGGGCGACAGAGCAAGACTGTCTCAAAAATAATAATAATAATAATAATTATTGAAATACTCAGCTAAGAAGTTGAGCAGCTCTGGGGAAATAAGAGCAAATATGTTTGTTCCGGACTGTCCTGCACTGAAATCTATCAAAGGCAATGTTTAACTCATGTAGATCCATTTGTTTGTTTTATTTCTTTTTCCCAGTGAAAAGTATATTTTGATAGCAAGCTTTTCATTTTATAAGTACACTATGAGTTACCCAAAATATCATGGATTTCATTTCTTCCGAAAAACATGCAATTAAAATGCACATATAACATAATATCACTTAAGTTAAAAATACCCAGTGCTCAGTTTTGAAAAATAGGCAAAAAAGTGTAGGAGAAAGCTGAAGAATGCACATTTTTAAAGCTAGTACATTTTGCTATGAATCAGAAAATTGGATGGAAACTTGAATGTGTTTGTAAAAACTGAGCATTAAAATCTTTGAGTGATAAAAAAAAAATTGAGACAATCTTAGTTCTGTTCCTGGTAAGCCAAGAATGACCTTTGAATGTTCTTTTCTGGGACCAGATTGACCTCAGCCAAAATCTCAACAAACCTCATTTGACTCCTCCACACATTAGCAGAGTAAGTCTGGGCAAGTGGCAGCTCTGTGTGGCTTCCCTTACAGCATGGCAATAATAGTAATAAAATACTCACCAGAGAATTGCTGAGAGGATTAAAGGAGGTATTGCATGTAGTATTCTTCCCACATTGGAAACACACAGCAAATTTCCCATTGATTAGCTCTGAGACCTTTGGGCGTGTCATTTAACCTAACTGCGTTTCCATTCTCTCCAATTCTAAATTCTCTTTCCAAACAGCCTTCAAAGATTATAGAGAATTGTAATTAGCATATCAAGTACCAGCCTAATTCATGCCAGCTCCTGCTGTCCCTGCAATCATGAGGTTGATATGCAAATGTCCAAGTCCCTGAATGAAGCCACCTCGCTCAACTAAGAAAACAGTGTCTCTGGTCTTGTTGACACTCTACATTTCCTTAGCAAACCCCTGTGCACTGAGAACACAAAAGTACACTTCTCAGCAGCCCCGAAGGAACCAATAAGGTTGACACAATGCAGTTTGAATTTCCAGTGCTTTTCTTTGCATTCTGTGATGGGAACTGAAATGACCCTACACATGAGTAGTATCTCACCTTTCTGTAAGATGTGTGCGTTCTTTGGGAGTAAGGCAGTGGAAACTAATTCTTCTATTTGAATGGACCATTGCAACTAGCCACCATAGCCATTTAAAGCTTTTTTTTTTTTTTTTTTTTTTTTTTTTTTTTTTTTTGAGATGGAATTTTGCTCTTTTACCCAGGCTGGAGTGCAATGGCATGATCTCAGCTCACTGCAGCCTCCAACCTCCACCTCCCAGGTTCAAGTGATTCTCCTGCCTCAGCCTCCCGAGTAGCTGGGATTACAGGCAAGTGCCACCACACCCAGCTAATTTTGAATTTTTAGTAGAGACAGGGTTAAATCATGTTGGTCAGGCTGGTCTCGAACTCCTGACCCCAGGTGAGCCACCCACCTTGGCCTCCCAAAGTGCTGGGATTATAGGCGTGAGCCACCATGCCTGGCCCATTTAAAGGTTTTTTAAACTGAAAGGGAAATTTAAGTGTCCTGAAATCACCATTAAGATGTGTGTATGTGTGTGTGCGTGCGAGGCCAACGAGAATCTACAGTCAGGAAGGGCTCATTGCCTGGGTTTTAGGATCTGCTAGCCAACTCCCCTTGCCACCCAAACATCTGCACCAGCCGTAGTTAAAGCTCATTCATCCAGCAAATACATTTTGCCAAACACAGAAAACACAAAGATGACTAATCATTGCTTTGGCCCTCAAAGAGTCTCATTAAGGAGCCAGTCTAGAAGCAAGGATAACAGTATCGTGCTGGGTCGGGGGAGTTGGAGCTGTCCTGGGGCACAGAGGAAAGAGAAAGCAGTTTTCCCCAGGCACACAGGAAAGAGAAAGCAGTTTTCCCCTGAGGAAGACGGGAGGGGCTGGTGAGGAATGATCTAGTAAAGAGTGGCCATTTTTTTCCTTCTCAGAATGTGTGTTCCTCCAATTATGAGGGCTTCTTCCCTGCTTCTCATCCTAAAGAAAGATGCTAGCTCTTGCCATCTGTCAAGTTTTCAGGCCTCCTGTCTGGGGACAGGACATTGTCCCTGAGCTAAACGTGTCAGTAGGAGATCAGCTTGGCTAACAACTGCAAGCAAATCTGAGTCCTGCTGACTTGCTCGGGCACGTTCCCTGTGAGGAGTGCTCATGTTCACCTCCTCATTAAACTCCTTCTGGACGGGGAACCAGGCCAGCCAACAGTGTAGGGTTATCGCAGGGCCAGTGGAGCCACAGTTGGGCCTGTTGTCTGAACAAAGCTCCACAGTCCACAGTGGAAACAGTGGGAGGCTTTTCACTGGGTCACTGTCTAAGCCCCTCTCAAGGGGATCATTTATTTATTGAAGAGAGGCCACTTTGATCCAAGAAGCATATGGAAAACTGGCATGTGGATATGTCCCCACAGGATTAACAAAAATTGCGTGCTGGGTTCTGGACAGAAATATACTTATCAGCATCAGGCAGGCTGCACTCTGGCCCACTGCCTTATTGCTGAAAGTCATGAAGCCCTAGACCCTGACCATAGGTCTCCCTATTGTTTCTGAGATTTCTGACATAGGGTCAGAAGACTGTGTGAGAATTAATTTGCCTCCCCATTGTTCTTATAGACATGATCGCTGACATCAGGAGCATGAGGACTTTGTTTAACGATCACTTAAGATGTTTTTCAGACCCTGAATTCCAGTACCCAGTTTGAAGACCCCACAGAGGAAGGGATCAGCCTGAAAACACAGCTTCTTCCTCTCCCTGTCCGACGACTTCACCTGCACTATCCCACCAACGAGCTCCATGTCTTGGCCCACTCCAAACCCTTAAAAACCCTGGCCCCAAACTCCTTGGGGAGGTGGATTTGAGGTTCCCTCCCATCTCCTTGTTCAGTGACCCTATGATTCAACCTCTTTCTCTGCTGCAACCTGGTGGTCTTAGCGGATTGACGTGCTGTGTGCATTGTGCAAGGAGCCTGTTCTGGTTACACCCTTCACTCCTGTACAACCCAACCCAAGCTCAGTCTTTAGAGGAATCCAACAAGCACTATATGAGCTTCAGTGTCCCGAGTACAGAGGTTCTTAAATGTCATGCATGTCAGCATCACCTGGATCTCACACTGTGGGGTCCCACCTACAGAGTTTCCTATTGAGTAGTTCGATCGTGACCAGAGAATTTGTGTTTCTAGCAAGTTCCCAGGTAAGACCACTGCTGAGGAGAACATTGAGACATCTGCTGCCTCAGAGCTTGCCTCATTGTCCTTGCCTGAGCAAACTTTCAGACAATTTGTATATGAGATTAGTACAATCTTATATTCAAAGGAAAAGACTCCTGTTAGAATAATACAATTTGTGGCTGGGCGTGGTGGCTCATGCCTATAATCTCGGCACTTTGGGAGGCCGAGACAGGTGGATCACCTGAGGTCAGGAGTTCAAGACCAGCCTGGGCAACATGGTGAAACCCCATCTCTACTAAAAATACAAAAATTAGCCGGGAGTGATGGTGGGTACCTGTAATCCCAGCTACTTGGGAGGCTGAGGCAGGAGAATCACTTGAACCTGGGAGGCAGAGTTTGCAGTGAGGCGAGATCGTGCCATTGCACTCCAGCCTGGGTGACAGAGCAAGACTCCATCTCAAAAAAAAAGAAAAAAAAAAAAAGAATAATACAGTTTCCTCTTGGCAGGGACATTTTACAGGGAAAAAAAATGGTGGTTATCAGATGGTCATCAAGGGGCCAGATACAACCTGAAAAGGATGTTTGATTAAAGGTCACCTTTGTCTTGCTTGACTGGGTGAGTGAGAAACAGGTTTCCCAGAACAAGTCTTAACCCCACTAAAGTTTAACATTAAATTGCCTTCATTTTTCAAAATCAAAAATGTTGATTTCTTGTGATGAAGTCTTGCATGGTAAAAGAAAAATGAAAAAAAAAATTAAATAAAAAAAAGTCAGTTTCTTCCCAGAAGTTTGGGGATTACATCACATAAAATTAGGTTCTGTCCCTAGATTAGTTTTGGGACATACACTTTTCACTTTTTTACACCAATAACACAAGCCCACTTGAGTCAACATTAAGTAAAAGATGGTTTTACTAAGGATACAACAGTTACTCCCTCAGGCCTCTGAGAAATGAAACAGCGTGCAGCCACATCATGCTGGAAAATCAGAGACCTCTGTCTTCTCTGCACTGTGGAGTTCCTTGTGTCTGCTTGTCTCCCCAAGTGATGTAGCCTGGCCCACTCGTGGCTTCTCTCGCCTTCTGTAATTTCTCTGCACATGGCTTTGGTCTACTGCAATAATAGCTCAAGCTATGACCACATATGACACTGCAGCTCTGTTGCCTGTAGCACATCAGCTCCTTTTCTCAGGACCTATGTTCCAAAGCTCCTGAGAGAGAAAATCCAACTGACCCAGCCTGGGCCAGGTGTCTGCCCCCAGCCCAACTGGTGGAGGAGAGGGTGGGAGTGGATGGGAAGCAATGACAGCTGTGTGTCCGGCGGCCTTTGTCTTACTGTCTTATGTAGGACCATGTGTAAGACACCAGACACATTGTAAGACAGACAGTGGACACCAGGTGGAGGTTGCAGTGAGCCGAGATCACACCACTGCACTCCAACGTGGGCGACAGAGCGAGACTCTGTCTCAAAAAAAAAAAAAAAAAAATTAGTTTCTTCTTCACCTCTTTCTTCTCCCATCAGGAGTTTAGGAAATCAAGTCGCGGGTTCTGGTCCACCGTGTCTAGTGGGATAGCACAGTCTGCCAAGGATGCTCTTCTGAACGGAGAGGCTGCACAGCCAGCACAGTCTCTGCCCCACAGAGCAGGTGGGACCTCAGGGCTGCGAGCCCAGGACACCAGGGAGTAGTGACACACTTCTCCTTCTTCACACCCCTCACAAGTGTAACCATTTGGTCAAAGATTTTCTTTTTTTACAGAAAAAGTGACAGAAAAATTACAGATGCGTAAAATTGCACCTTGATCTCAAGGGTCTAAACCACGCCATTAACTGTAATCCAAATGCTTGAATATGTGGATTTATTCACGTCAGGGAGATTTCTTTCCTTTCCTCCTGTCCCCTCTACTTTCTTCCCCTCTTTACTTCTGGTTTTGTTTTGTTTTGTTGAGACACAGTCTCACTTTATCACCCAGACTGGAGTGCAGTGGCACAATCTCGGCTCACTGCAACCTCTGCCTCCCAAGTTCAAGCGATTATCGTGGCTCAGCCTCCCTAGAATTACAGGTGCCCCCCACCATGCCCAGCGAATTTTTGTATTTTTAGTACAGACAGGGTTTCGCCATTGTTGGTCAGGCTGGTCTCGAACTCCTGACCTCAAGTAATCTGCCTGCCTTGGCCTCCCAAAGTGCTGGGATTACATAAGTGGGCCACTGCGCTGCCCCCCACCCTTTTTTTTTTTTGAGACGGAGTTTCACTCTTGTTGCCCAGGCTGGAGTGCAGAGGCACAATCTCGGCTCACTGCAACCTCTGCCTCCCGGGTTCAAGCGATTCTCCTGCCTCAGCCTCCTGAATAACTAGGATTACAGGCCCCCGCCACCACGCCCAACTAATTTTTGTATTTTTAGTAGAGAGGGTTTCCCCATGTTGATCAGGCTTGTCTCGAACTCCTAACCTTAGGTGATCCACCCCGCCTCAGCCTCCCAAAATGCTGGGATTACAGGCATGAGCCACTGCGCCCCGATTTTTTTTTTAAGAGACTGGGGCTTACTCTGTAGTCCAGGCTGGAGTGCAGATCACAGCTCCCTGTAACTTCAAACTCCTGAATTCAGGCAATCCTCCTGCCTCAGTCGCCTTAGTAGCTGGGACTACAGGCGCACACCACCACACCCAGCTAAATTTTATATTTTTTGTAGAGATGCAATCTTGCTATGTGGCCTAGGCTGGTCTCAAACTCCTGGCCTTAAGCAATCCTCCCACTTCGGCCTCCCAAAGTGCTGGGTTTACAGGCCACTGTGCCTGGCCTATTTGTTTTTAAGTTTTAATTTTATCAACATTTCTAGGACTTTCTGTCAATAGAATTTGCATTTTTGTTGGCTGCATTTTTGACTCAACACAAAGTTATGCTGAAAGACAAGATAGGAACTGGGTACCACAATCAAAGGTCACCTTCTGCATGGACTTGTGGCCCCTCACTTTGAGTCTGCAATAAGACAGTGTCAACCAGGGTTTCAGAGCGCCTGCAAAGTTCACGAGCACCCTTGACTTCACTGTGGCAGGGGCCAGTCTCTATGGGGAGAAGCTACCGGTTTTACTTTCATTTCAAAGCACTTACATTTCTACCTAGAGTACACTAAGCCATACATTGGTTTAGCATTTGTTATTTCCCAAAGTTAACAAAAGAAAATACAGGCACAGTGGTTCACATCTCTAATCCCAGCACTTCGGGAGGCCGAGGCAGGAGGATTGTTTGAACCCAGGAGTTGGAGACCAGCCTGGGTAACATAGAGAGATCCCTGTCTTTACAAAAAAATTAAAAATTAGCTGAGTGTGGAAGCACATGCTTGTAGTCTCAGCTACGTGGGGGACTGAGGTGGGAAGATCACTTGAGCCCTGGAGGTTGAGCCTGCAGTGAGCTATGATCATGCCACTGCACTCTAGCCTGGGTAACAGAGTGAGACCCCATCTCAAAAGCAAGCAAACAAACAAACAAAAAACTTCTTCCTCAGTTTTTTGTTTTTTTGTTTTTTGGGGTTTTTGTTGAGATGGAGTCTTGCTCTGTTGCCCAGGCGGGAGTGCAGTGGCGTGATCTCGGCTCACAGCTACCTCCGCCTCCCAAGCTGAAACGATTCTCCTACCTCTGCCTCCCAAGTAGCTGGGATTAAAGGCACCCACCACCACGCCCAGCTAATTTTTGTATTTTTTGTAGAAACGGGGTTTCACCATGTTGGCCAGGCTGGTCTCGATCTCCCGACCTCAGGTGATCCACCTGCTTCAGCCTCCCAAAGTGCTGGGATTACAGGCATGAGCTACTGCCCCAGCCCTTCCTCAGTTTTTTTTAGCTATAAGTACACTACTATTATTTGCTATATATCAGGTCAGCCATTGATTAATTAGGTGCTGTAAGAAGGAACGTATTGAAACATCTCCTTTGGGAATTCTGACTACTGTTTTTAATCATGTTCATGTCAGGAAGAAAGAAAATCCTGAAGATAAATTTCACTGTGTTTATACTTCTTTGGTAGTTTCCTACATTTTCACCAGTGATTCCCAAAAGAATTTAGACAAGGAAACTTCAAAGAGAAAAGTTCTAACTGAAAAGTTCTAACTAATAAGTTGTACTTTCTCTTTCAGTTTTTCAAATTGTTTGACCATATTATGGAAAAGAATATTTTACCACTAGTTAGAGTTAAACATGTGTGCACTTCCTGTAACCTCCTCTCCTTATTTACCAATTCTCTTATATTTTGGGAAGAAAATAGTTTATCCAGCATTATTCTCTATTATATTTTGTTTTTCTGCTCTGAATTGTCATCTGAAGCTATTCATAGAGTCTTCTGAACTTAAAAATAATTTTGATGTTGGAAATATGGGGCAATGGTTCTCAGACTTTCATGTGCATCAGAATCACCCCGAGGGTTTGTCTAAACACAGATTGCAGGAGGCCATTGCCGGAGTTTCTGCTTTAGCAGGTCCAGGAAGAACTCGCATTTCTAACAAGATCTCAGATGCTGGTTCAGGAACTGTCCTTGAGAACCACTGGTTTAGATAGAGAGAAGGTAGCAGCTAAATTGGCCTTCGCTCCCCAACTCCTTCTTCACTCCCTGCCCCCTTCCTGAGTCCCTTTCACCCTTCTAAGATTTGGCTCTGTGAGTCTCTGGAGAGGGTGAGCAGAAGTCTCAAGTCAGATATCTTAATACATAACATGGCGGGATGTGATGGTTCTCACCTATAATCACAGCGCTTTGGGAAGTCAGGGTGGGAGGATCACGTGAGCTCAGGAGTTCAAGACCAGCCTGGGCAAAGACATAGCAAGACCTCATCACTACAAAAAATAAAAAAATTAGCCAGGCATGGTGGCATGCGTATGGTCCCAGCTACTCAGGAGGCTGAGGCAGGAGGATTGCTTGAGACCAGGGGTTGGAGGCTGCGGTAAGCCCTAATTGTGCCACTGCACTCCAGCCTGGGTAATAGAGTGAGACCCTGTCTCTAGGGAAAAAAGAGAGAGAGAGAGAGACAGAAACAAATCTCATGGGTAAACTCACCTTTCAATGATTTACAAACACTCTCATTCAATTATAGAAAAAAATATAAAAAGATTTTGTTCATCATTAAGTGCCCCTTCGATAGATTTAATATTTCAAAATCCTCATTGCAAGTTGCCTGGCCTCTGTGCAATTTTCTTGTCACTGCACCTTGCTATCTCTCATTTATTTACAAAAACAAGTTAAGTCTTACTTTAAGGTGTTCTCTCTTCTAAGCATTGGGAAATTCCTAAAGAAGAAGTAAAGCATTCACTGTCAAGCCCCACGGACTGTGCCACTTAAGGGCTGTAACTCCAGGTGAAAATTTCAAGGAGGGATGAAAACTAGAGGTGTGGCCTCCAGAATTGAGATACTTTTTGTAAATTTCTGCTTAAATTTTATAAAAAGAAAATGGCAGTTGTGCAAACGAAGGACTAAAAAATTTCATAAGTCAATTCTTTTCCTAACTAAATGAAGTTTGGTCAACCATCAATTTAAGGAAACATTTCACACTCTTATATTAGCTGGAGGACCTGGTAAGACATTTATCATTTATAAGGGGGAAAGTTTACTCTCTTAACCTTATTAAAGTTGAGAACTTTATCACTAACACCTGGATTAAAATGTAACCACCCAAAGATGAGACAGTTAATTAACAAGTGAAAATGTGCAGCATTACAAATTTCCTTAGCTCAGAAATGAAAGAACAGTGTGAGCAGGGTTATCTTTTCTACTACAGATTACAAACACATAGAAGAAAAGTCAGTTGAGGAATGCACCAGTAAAAATGCCTTTATTTAGTCTGAGTATATGAATAAAAGACAAAAATTCATAATTTATTTTATTTTATATTTATTTAGAGACAGAGTCTTGCTCTGTTGCCCAGGCTAGAGTGCAGTAGTGCAATCTCAGCTCACTGCAGCTTCCGCCTCCCAGGTTCAAGCGAACCTGGGACTAGCTGGGACTGCAGGCGCCCACCTCCACACCCAGCTAATTTTTTGTATTTTTAGTACAGACGGGGTTTCGCCATGTTGGCCAGGCTGGTCTCAAACTCCTGACCTCAAGTGATCCGCCAGCCTCGGCCTCTCAAAATCCTGGGATTACAGGCGTGAGCCACCATGCCCAGCTCATAATTTATTTTTAAATTAAAAAGAGACAGCAAAAATTATCCCTAGAGACTTGCTTGCACTCCAGGGTGACAATGACAATGTCTCTGGAGAGGAGAGTCACTAGGCCGCCAGCAGCCCCTTCTGAGACTGGTGGTCTCCTAGGCTCAGGGGTCCTCAGCTGTGCACTGATCCCCTGTCTGTGCAGCCTCCCCGACGCCTGCCTCCTCAGAGCCCCCGTGGGATTGGGAGGAAAAGGAACTAATTTGAAATAAGTTGTCTGCATCCGTATGGATCATGGTTGTCTTACAGGCCAAATCTATGGAAAGGTAGCAAGTCAGCCTGGCAGCTCCCACTGCTGCGGTTTGGGACCCGCTGGACTGCTCATCACTCTTGTGAAACCCCTTTTCGCTTATTTTGCCAGTTTTCTACATTTTATATCTGTGGCAATTCCTTATATATTGTGCATATAAGTCCTTCATTATTTAAATGTAATGCAGTATGCATGTGTTTGCAGATAATAAGCATAACATTTTTAAAGTGCATAATATTTAGAAATAAAAGTATATAAGCTGTAAGTGTACAACTTGATGAATTACCACAAAGGGCACACACCCAAGTATCACCAAGCAATAGAACATCACTAGCACCCCAGAAGCCTCCTTGTGCCCCTACTAGAGTGGCCACTCTCCTGACCTCCAGCGCCATAGGTTAGGTTTGCCTGTTTTGAGCGTTACAGAAATAAAATAGTTTAGAGTTTTTTTCTTTTGTGTCTTGTTTCTTTTGCTCAGTATTACGTTTATGAGTTTCATACACACATATTGTTTTATATAGCTCTATTTCATTCTTTTTCATTGCTGTATAGAGTTCCATTGCAACTGCCACAATTTATCCATTCCACTGTTCATTTGCTTACATTTGGGGGCTATTAATAATGCTGCACCAATAAATATAGACAACTATTACTTGTCAATTTAAAAATGCTACTGTGGGGCTGCGCATGGTGGCTCACGCCTCTAATCCCAGCACTTTGGGATGCCAAGGTGGTTGGATCACCTGAAGTCCGGAGTTCGAGACCAGCCTGACCAACATGGCAAAACCCTGTCTCTACTAAAAATACAAAAATTAGCTGGGCGCTGTGGTGCACGCCTGTAGTCCCAGCAACTTAGGAGGCTGAGACAGGAGAATCACTTGAACCCAGGAGGCAGAGGTTGCAGTGAGCCAAGATCACGCCATTGTACTCCAGCCTGGGTGACAGAGTGAGACTCCATCTCAAAAATAAAAATAAAAAAATGCTGATTCATGTGTGCATGCAGTTCTATTGGCTATAATTTTAGTAGATAATACAAAAGAAGTTTCCCAAAATGATGGCTGTACCACAATCTACTCCCATCAAATTATATGAGAGTTACTATCCTCCAACATATGGAATTATTCTCCTAGATATGTTGTAAAACCAGCCTCAGTTCCAATAAATACACACATACACACAAAATATACATACGTTTAGAATTTGCACTGAACATACTGATGATCTCTCCGCCTTTCTCTGTAATATTAACGCAGTATTTGTTTTCTAAAACATTTAAATTCCTACGTAGGTTTAGACGGAGAGATGTTCTTAAAATTTTCTGTTCTCATAGAGCAGTTATTTTTAATTATAAGGTTCATGGGCCCTTTTTAGAATAAAACATACAGACTTTCTCCTCTATAAAATGCACGTATGCACAAATGCCCATAGAACTCTACCCGAGCAACCATAGAGACTCAGAAGCTCAGACCCCAGATTAAGGACTCTGTCATGAGGCACAGACCTGAGCAGATTCCTCTCGAGGGGTCTTCCAGGGCTGTTTCCTGCTTTTTAATCTCCCCCTTATTTTCAATGGAGGAAAGCCCCAACTTCTGAATTTGAAAGAGTTAGCCTCATTTCAAGGAGCGGAGGGTCAGCTCCTGCATGCTGTTGTTCCAAGGGGTTGGAGGGCGTCTGAGCTGAGCTCACTCCCTGGCAGCATCTCACTGCCCCTCCGCCTTTGCCCAGGAGCCTCTGCTCTGCTCGCATAGCTGCTATTGCCTATGATGCCAACTCATACAAATCAGTCGTGGCTACCCACCCTCCAGCCACTGGCTCAGTCTCTCCCATCTCCACATTTCCAAGAAAGAACTATCATCCCCCAATTTCCACATTTCCAGGGGAAAAATAGAATTGGCTGGAACTCCTGAGCCAGTGGGAAGGTCAGGTGGTGCAGAGTCCCATGGGTCCCGCGCCTGGCTGCCCGTTAGAATCACCCAGAATACAGATGCCTGGCCCCCACTCCATCAGATTAAATCAGTGTCTTGGGACAGGGGCCAAATGTTGGCGTATTTTAAGTTTTCTCTGGTAACTCTTCTGATGCTCAGGGAATGTTGTATAGGCCAAGAGCTACAGACAGGCAAACAATGTAAAAACTGTTTTCTCCAAATGTATAGGAGTGCCATCTTTATGTGAAAAAGTATAAGGAGATGGAAGACATTTCTGCAAAACTTAGAAAAGATTGCTCTGCAGTGCCCTGCTAAGTTCAGAGTACTTGGATCAAGTAGGCCCTCTCCACATTCCATCTATACTCCCCGCTAGCCAGCAGCGAGAGACAAAAATGGGTCCTCACCCTTGCACTGGCTGATTTAATTTCTTCTCTTTAAAACATTAAATCCTTAGTGTTGCCCCAGGCGCGGTGGCTCATGCCTGTAATCCCAGCACTTTGGGAGCCTGAGGTGGTGGATCACTTGAGGTCAGGAGTTCAAGACCAGCCTGGCCAACATAGCAAAACCCTGTCTCTACTAAAAATACAAAAATTAGCCAGGCATGGTGGCAGGTGCCTGTAATCCCAGCTACTCGGAGGCTGAATCAGGAGAATCACTTGAACCTGGAGGCAGAGGTTGCAGTGAGCCGAAATTATGCCGCTGCACTCCAGCATGGGTAACAGAGCAAGACTTCTCAAAAAAACAAAACAAAACAAAACAAAAACAAAAAAACCTTAGTGTTTGTTTTCTTTGTCATTAAAATAATGCATACTCAACAAAAAGCAACTTTTAGAATATACATTACTCCATATAATTTTAAATAACTAAAGAAACTAAAAATCTGCCAAAAGAAACATGATTGTTGACCACAGTCACCTTCAATATTTCTCTATTCATTTGACTCGCTTTTTTCCCAAATTTGTAATTATCACATTATGTTAATTAAGTTTTCTGCTTTTCCCCTTAAATTCTAACATAAGTGATTTGACTGGCTACTATATAGCTTGAAAATATTGTTTTAAATTGTGCTTAAATTTTAAATACATATGCCCATGATACCATCACCACAAATAAGGTAATAGATATATCCATCCCCTCCAAAATTTCTTGTGTCTTCTTGCTTTTCTTTCTTTTCTCCTTTATTCTTTTCTTCTTTCTTCCTTCCTATTTCTTTTGGTGAGAATACTTAGCATGAGATCTACCTCTCTCAAGAAGTTTTTGAGTGCACAACACCATATTGTTAACTATAATAACTAGGTTCTTTCTTATTTTCTTTCTTTTCTTCCATTTTCTTAGCATAAGATTGCACTATGCTACTTGCTTCTGTCTCTTACTAGTGTGAACTTTTCGGCAACTTATTAACCCTCTCTGTGCCTCAGTGCCTGAGTTCTTCCATTGTAAAATGAGGATAATAATGGTATCTATCTGTTTCCATTTTATGTGTGTATTTGATTTGACCAACAATTATATAGCATTCAGGATCAGGACAAGAGGTAGACACAATGAATATCAGTGCATTTAATCCCAAAAGGGCTGTGAAAACTGTGAAAATTGTCAGAATCAATATGGAGTCACTTGTATTAAAAATCCTGGCAAATAGAGCCAGGGAAGGCCATGGAGGAAGGATTTTCATGCCTAAAGTCCTGATAACAAAAACTATCACAAAAGACTCTGCAAAACCCACAACCTTGCACAAAGGTCATCGCAACCTTACCAAAAAAAAATTATTCTGTGAGGACATCTGCCCAGGAACTGCCTGTTCAAACTTGGACTGGCACTACCCTGGTTATTGGTCCTTATAGCCAAGGAAAATCATCTCAAAACAATTATGTAATCCTCATTTTCCCTTTAAAAACATTTGTCTTTCTTCACCTCCCTGAATCCACACATAGTTTACCCAAGACATGCATATTCTCATCACAATGCCTATTCCCAAATAAACACCATTTTCTTTTAGACAGCCTCTCTCTCTGTTTGTTATTTATGTTGACATATTGGTGTCAGAAGTAGGACAGAAGTAAGCTCACCTGGGGTGAGTCAGCAGCCCTGGAATTGAATGTGGTACCAGCTGAGCCCTTTGTGCTCTCCATTTTCGTGAGTTGCTCTTTCTGTCCTGGTGAATCTCCTCTTGGATTCTTGGACTACTTCTGTTTGATGGGTTCCTTTTGACCTCATTCAGGATCCGATTTTATTATAAGGCCTCCTTTCTTAAAGAACCTTGGGTCCGTCTTGGGACTATAAAAGGTTGTTTTTGTTTTTGTTTGTTCGTTGGCGAGTCCTTTCTGGTATAAGGGCAACGTCTGTCTGGTTTAAGTACTCTGCTTTCTACAGAATTTACATTCTGTCTGTGAGGCGTGTCTTTCGGGGTGACTTCACTTCTGGTTCTGTGTACCTAGTTTAATACTTGGTTTCATCTGCATAGCTGGGCTAAAATTTGTGTGAGCACTCTGATTTTCGTTTCATTTTGGTTTTGTTGGTTTGGGTTACACATGTCCAGAAACGAATTGACTCTTTTTTTTCCCTTGCTTGTTTCTGAACATCTTATGAGAACAAAAATAAACATTCTTTCTTATGTATTTATTTATTTTTGAGACATGGTCTTGCTATATCACCCAGGCTGGACTTGAACTCCTGGGCTCAAGTGATCTTCCTGCCTCAGCCTTTCCAGTTGCTGGGGCTATAGTTGTGGCCTACCATGCTTGGCTCAGAAATAAACATTTTAAATGGTGGGCATGAGATGGTTAATTAAAAGCCACTAGGGTGGTTGCTGCCATCTAAGATACTGATCCAAACTCCTTGATAGGATTTTCTTTTCTCTCAAGAGATTAATAATAAATGAAATGGGTTCCTCAAACATTAAGGAATGCCAACTTTCTAGGACTCCAGCTGGCTACAAGGCTTCCCTTGTGCATGTTTTTAAGTCAGTGGCCATCGTGGGGCTCATTCAAGTTCCCCAAGCTTGTTTTTCCCTTAGAACTGAATTTTAAAACTGCAACCGACTATAGAGTCAACATGTAGAGCTTCTAAGTTCTCTATCTCTCTCTATTTTTTTCTGCCTACTTTGAATCTGCTGACTTTTTTGCTGGTGTTGAGATAATTTCACTGCTTATGGCATTCCAGGCAAAATTCTTTTTTAATGTCTTAAAGGGCTTTCAAATGAACGGCTTTACAAGTTACAACAGCTGTATGGTAACCAACAAACTAGATACCTTTTGGAAATGTTAATTTAGGTTTGCCTGACTCACAATTGCTTAGAGTGAATAGTTAATTGAAGGATTGATACTCTAAAATAAAATAACTAGATACATGTTTATAAAAGTTGGGCTGTCTTAGATCAAATGGGTCAAAATCTTGAGTTCAGAGCAATCACATAAGCTATCTTTGTCCGGCATACAAATTGCTTTGTCTGCCATATAGGGGCTACATGGCGAATGTTTCTCCACCTACATTGACTAGTCAAGCAAACCAGACTAGAAACAAAAGACAGCTTAATTCAAGGCCAGTTGGAGATTTTGTTTTTTGTATATAATTCAGCTAGTCATAGCTGAAATATAAACATTTAAATATTTAACCCTAAACTCACTTGGAACTGGAAAAAAAGGATAAAAGAGGTATTTTTAAATAAAAAATCCAAAATTTTGGTCCACAGCCTTTGTTAGACTACTTATCAGGAAAAATAAAATTTAGCCATGTGGACAGGTCCCACTTTGTCAGAAATATAATTTAGATCTGACTGTCTTTTATAAACTGATGTATTTGTATTATTAAGTTTTACTGTCTCATGACAAAAATTCTAAAATTAAAGCTAAAAGATCTTTACTTATGTGTGTGTGTGAGTGAGTGTGTTTACACATGTGTTTACTTGGCAAAATCTGGCATAGTCAGCCAGAAATCCCTTAAGGAATTCTACTCCAATTAGCTTAAATGAGCACTCATATAAAATATATAGTAATTAACCGAAATGACTTTTAGTTCACTTGACTTTGGTAAATCTTTGAGCTAGTTATAAATTTGTTGATAAGACGAAAATAGAATGTTTTCAGAATTGTCAGCATACGTTTTTGCCTGATTTTACTGGTCAGGCAGGACTATATTTGTCTCTGCTACATGTTTAAAGGTCACAAAACTATAAACCCAGCCTAAAAACAGGACGATTTTTGTGTAATTCTTTGATAAATAAGACCAATTAAATATTACTCATTTCATAAAAACAGCTGTATCTCCTGAGTTTTTGAAAAAATATCCATATATTTCACTTCCAGATTTTTTCTTAGGTGAACACCTGGTATTCACAGGCTATAAAGATGGTTAACAGAGAAATAGCTTGAAATGATGATTAGCTTTGTCTAATATCTCTGTTTTCATAAGTAATCTAGGTAGAATTGTTAAAAACAAATAACTTGGGTAAATGTAAATGGGATAAACATTTATAAATGAACTTTTCATGTCACTTAAAACCTTAAAAGTTATATTAAATTAAATGATACTCATTAAATATCTGAGTCATTTCCAAACAAGATAAAACACAGAAGCATAAGTTGCTGCCCATAAATGTTTCTTCTTGACTTTTAGAATTTCATAAAAAAGACTAAATATATTTCATTCTATTAATATACATAACAACTATATTTTGGGGAAACATGTTTCTAAAGTTACAAAATGGTTCATATCTATAAAATACGTGACAGTCTAACATTTCTTGCTTCCTTGGTTTTCACTGGAAATTAGTGTTACTACCAGTTAAAAATTCTAATTAATATACATGAGTCTGTATACAAAGTGTACAAAAATGTTTTTGATGATAAAAATGATAAGGAAAGCATAATATACGTTCTTTATTGAGAAAAAGGAATAATTTTGTCTAAATTAAGAAGTTATTAAAGGTTGTTTCAAAATATGCACTTAGGAAGAAAATACAATAGAAACAAGATAGAAAGTAGGAGAGAGATGTGAGGAAAGTTATAGGTATAAAGATAAATTATTGGTAAAGAATATTAGACAGAGAATAACTGTGTATGATAAAGAATATTATATGGTAAATTTTTGTCCTAAAGTAAAATGGTTAGTTATTTAAGAAGGAGGAAGTATAGGACAAAACTAAAATTCTAAGCATGTCGTGGAAGGTCTGTGAAATAAAAGAAGACCTGTTTATAAAAGGTCTGTGTAGGATGAATTTATGAGAGAAATTTTTGCATGTGATCAAGTTGGCTACAGTTAGAAGGAAATTGCTTATAAGCCTTTCTTTTTTCTTTTCTTTCTTTTTTTTTTTGAGACAGGCTCTCACTCTGTCACCTAGGCTGGAGTATAATGGCACAATCTCAGCTCGCTGCAACCCCCACCTCCCGGGCTCAAGTGATTCTCCCCCTTCAGCCTCCCGAATAGCTGGGACTACAGGCATGTGCCACCATGCCTAGCTAATTGTTGTATTTTTAGTAGAGAAGGGGCTTAGCCACGTTGGCCAGGCTGGTCTTGAACTCCTGACCTCAAGTGATCTGCCTGCCTTGGCCTCCCAAAGTTCTAGGATAACAGGCATGAGTCACGGTGCTTGGCCATTTATAAGCCTTTCTAAATATTGGCTTTGATATTAAGAATACGCTAACACAAACATAAAAATTTGGTTCCATATACTAGAACAATAAGGCTTTCTTGAACTATTGAACTGCTCTTAGTAAAATTTGCAAAAGGTTTTGATTTAATTCTGAAATCTGTTTTTTAAAATAAATTTTCAACTACCTTCCAAACTGTAGCTTTACAGTTTGGAGCACTGTCTTTCTCTAGGCTTTTTTTTTTTTTTTTTTTTTTTTTCTTGAGACAGAGTCTCGCTCTGTCGCTCATGCTGGAGTGCAGTGGCACGATCTTGGCTCACTGCAACCTCCACCTCCTGGGTTCAAGCAATTCTCCTGCCTCAGTCTCCTGAGTAGCTGAGACTACAGGCACCTGCCACCACGCCCGGCTAATTTTTGTGTTTTCAGTAGAGACGAGTTTCACCATGTTGGCCAAGCTGGTCTCGAACTCCTGACGTCAAATCATCCACCCATCTCATCTTCCCAAAGTTACAGGCATGAGCCACAATGCCCGGCCGAGTCTTACTCTTGGCTTTTCTTGATGTGTCAAAATTGTTCCATATAACCAGAAAATTTCCCATGCTTTTATTAAGAGCCCTGTATTCCCCTGTTCAAGCTGCTAGCTTTCTTGTTTACATTTGTCTATAATGTGGCATACACTCATAACCTTTGGACATATATTCTTCCTGTGTCTGACTAAATTCACATATCTTTGTAATCAGGTTTGACTTCTAGGTTATCCAAACAGGCGCCCCATAAGAAGAAGCAATCATACAGCAGGAGGTTTTTCTTTACCTACTTGGTAACTTTCCGAAGAAAAAAATATTTTCTGACTTATTAAGATGATTTCCTGTGTGGCCTGTATTAAATTTTTTGATCATTCAGGAAATCAAGCAGAACAGAAATAATTACATAAGATTAAACAACTGATGAAGAAAATGTTTTTATGACTCTGTTTAAGACGTTGGCTTGTTACTTAAATGTTTTGTTTTCCAGATTTAATAATTTTTTTCTCTTAAGCTATCCATAATTTATAGTAACTGGTAAAATATACTTTTGTGAACACAGACAGAAGCATTTACTTTTTTTCCTACTTGATCTCACCAGAATTTGGAAACTATTTATGAGTATTCTTATGGCAATATGGTTATTTGCATACATTCAGTAAGAATTTGCTCTCTTTTTATAATAGGATACAGTTGGAAATATTGGTTGTGGTACCAAGGCTTTGACTGGAATGTTATATTCGAGAATGTACGTAGCATACATACCTGGCTTCAAGGGTTCCCAGCATTGCAGCAAGTGAGTAAAAATTGTCACTTCCTCGTAGGCCCAGGAATCTTAAGACTGTGTAAAATCTGAAATCTACCTTGGTTCGGCTTTCTAGCCTCAAAAGCCTTTGAAATTTGAAGTCTGAGATCCTTTTGTGTTCAACATAGAAAGAAAAAATTGTTTCTAAATAAAAGCTTTGGTACACCTGTAATTAGATTGTAGCCCTGAACACTGTTTCTGAGTTCTCATTATTTACCTATAGACTAAACTAGATCCTGAATTCTTCTAGATTCCTCCAATCCAACTTTTTTCCATGGAATTACTAAAAACAGGAACTGTTCTGTTCCTGGAGCATTATAAACTGAAATTAGATGAATTTTAATGAATAAGTCTAGGGCCTGATGTATGGATCACACAGAAAGTTCACCAAACTGCCTGATGCCATAACCAGAAATATTCAAACTGCAAGCCAGGGCAAGAAGTTGATAGCTTCACACTGTAAACAGCTTTTCTCAAGATGCCTGAACTTAATGACTCCATATTATAATAAGACTGTTACCACTCTTAATGCCTACCTTGCTCACTTGGCAGGATAATGTTATCTTCTGCTGGTAACTTGACAGAACCTGGCCTAAGAGATCCTTTAGTCAGCCTAGTGGGTGACTTGGCAACATTCCTAATACAACTGGCTTACTCTGCTTTAATTCAATCCAGCCATAGGATACTAGATGCTAAAATTACTCTATAGGCCAGGTGCGGTGGCTCATACCTGTAATCCCAGAACTTTGGGAGGCCAAGCGGGGAGGATCACCTGAGGTCAGGAGTTTCAGACCAGCCTAGCCAACACGGTGAAACCCTGTCTCTACTGAAAATACAAAAATTAGTCAGGCGTGGGGGTACGTGCCTGTAATCCCAGCTACTCGGGAGGCTGAGGCAGGAGAATCACTTGAACCTGGGAGGCGGAGGTTGCAGTGAGCCAATATCACACCACTGCACTCTGACCTGGGCACCAAGAGCGAAACTGTCTAAAAAATAAATTAATTAATTAAATAAATAAAATTGCTCTACAGTATGTGTTGGTTAAGTAAGGAAACGCCTGCACTATTGCTAATGCTACATGCTGTACCAGGATAAATTCCTCTGGGAAAGTTGAGACCCACATACACAAAATAAGAAAATGGACTACATGTTTACTACAAAGCTCACTTAATTCCCTGTGGTCATTTGACTTCTTCAATTTGGTTGTCTTTAAGCCTAGGTTTATGGCTCAAAACTATTATACAAATTGAGATTATCATTTTACTTCATATTTTCTTTTTTAAGCTTTGTACTTGTTACTTGTTAAATTTCTGCATAAGTACAACAGAGTGATGCTGGCCCAACACTTTGAGATGAAGCTAACACCTACAGAACAGACAAAATTGAGCTTCACAGTGGACTCCGGGTCCACTGTGGGCCTAGCATGAGATCCACTCCCTCCAACCTCTTTTGTTGCTCAAATGTGGCTAGAAGGGTTTTGATGCTGACTCCTGGTTACTAAACACTTCCTTCCAGCGGGGGCCAGACCAGACCGAACTGGGACAGGTCTGTCCCAGCACCAAAGGACAATCGAAATCTAACCACAATCCAGGCACAGTGGCATGTGCCTGTAGTCTCAGCTCCTCAGGAGGCTGAGACAGGAGAATCACTTGAGCCCAGGAGTTTAAGGCCATCCTTAGTAACATAGCGAGACCCTCAACTCCAAACAACAACCTAACTACAGGACAATTGATCAGCAGTGCTTTTGGAGAAAGATTTTGATCAACAGGGGAAAGTGTGAAAGTTGTCAGACTCAAAGAGGAGTCGCTTGTGTTGGAAACCTTGACAAACAGATCTGGGGAAGGCCATGAAAGGAAGGTTCTCATGCATAAATGTCTGATAACAGGAACTATCACAAGAGGTTCTACAATACCCGACGTCTTACCCCAAAACTATTGCACCCAAAAAACAAAAACTACCTCTTCAAAGACATCTGCCCGGCCACTGCCTGTTCAACCTTGGATTAGCACCACCCTTGTTAATTGATCCTTAAAAGTCAGATAATTATCTGACTCAACAATGATATGATCCTCCTAATTTTCCCTTTAAAAATCTTAGTCTTCCTTTACCTCCCTGAATACACACATAGTTTACTATGACACACATACTACCATTACAGTGCCTATTCCCAATTAATCATTTTCTTTTAGAGCATCTCCCTGTCTGTTATTTAGGTTGACAAGACTAAACGAATACAGTTTACACACAGTGCATAGGGCAGAGTGAGTGTGCAAACAGTATCAGCTAGCATTACTATTCCCCATCTGCTCATCCACCTCCTTCATCCCCACCTCTGTGAAGTCCACTCACACCTGTGAGACCCTCCTTTTTGCCCACGGTGTGCACGCATGTCTGCAAAGGACTAAACACCCTTCTGATGACTTTTGCTTGAATGTGACATAGATCGTTCTCTCCATCTGCTTGTGTGTTATTTTAGAAGCAGAAGTGCTCAGGGAATAGAGAGAGACCAGTAGACTTCCTGGCTGACCAGGACCTTTGAAGGATGTGTGGGAATCTGCCACTCAAGGGAACATGAGAAATAAAGGTGTGGACATAGGAGATGGGATGGTAACATATTTGAGGAGTAGTGAGGACCCCAGTGTGACCAGAGCCTAGAGTGCAGGGCATGAAGTTTGAGATGAACACACTTTCAGAGATGGTCGGGGGACTTGCAGAGATGGGGGAGTTTCTGACCCGCCACATAAATGGAATCTCACAGTGTATGGTATTTTTTCACTGGCTTCTTTCACTTGGCATAAGTGAAACCACTGGAACCACTTCAAGGTTCATCCGTGATGTAGTGTTATAGCTGTGTAAAGTAATATTTCTTTTTTTTTCTTTTCTTTTTTTGAGACAGAGTCTCACTCTGTCACCCAGGCTGGAGTGCAGTGGTGCGATCTCGGCTCACTGCAACCTCCGCCTCCCAAGTTCAAGTGATTCTTCTGCCTCAGCCTCCTGAGTAGCTGGGATTACAGGCGTGCACCACCATGCCCAGCTGATTTTTGTATTTTTAGTAGAGACGGGGTTTCACCATGTTGGCCAGGCTGGTCTCAAACTCCTGACCTCAGGTGATCCTTCTGCCTCAGCCTCCCAAAGTGCTGGGATTACAGGCGTGAGCCATGGCACCCAGTCAAGTAATATTTCATTGTATGTATAGACCACATTTTGCTTCTCCGTTTATCTGTTGATGGACATTTGCATTGTTTCTGGGTTTTGGCTTTTATGAATAATGCTGCTGTGAACATCCAAGTACAAGTGTGTATGTGATATATGTCTTTGTTTCTATCGAATATATATCCAAGAGAGTAGAAGTGGCTGAGTCACATGGTGAGTCATATGCTGGGTCTTATGGTAATATGTTTAACTTTTTGAAGTGAGGGAGAATAGGATCTGGAGGCAGGAAACCTAAGGCTGATTCACCCTGACTTCCTAGAACTAAATCAAAAGAAAAATCCCAACTTTCCATGCCCAAGTACCAAAAGGACCAGAGGCTACTCTCTTTGCAAACCCCCACCTTTTCTGCAAGGCAGATGGAAAATTGAAAGTACCTCTAATTGGTTGCTTTCTGCAACCAGACGTTTGCATAGGAAGGTAGCTTTGTAACTTCAGCCTCTGATTGTAGGCCAAGTCTTCATTTGCATAGGAGTGCATCTTTGTAACTTCACTTTAGCTTCTGATTGGTTGCTTTCCGCAACTAATCAGACTGACTGCGGGCCACCACTTCATTTACATGGGGTGAACACCAAGTGGCCAATGGGAAACCTCTAGAGGGTATTTGGACCCAAGAAGATTCTGTATCTGGGGCCCTTGAGCTGCTGCTTGGGCCGCTCCCATGCTATGGAGTATACTTTCATTTTCAGTAAATCTCTGCTTTCGTTGCTTCATTCTTTCCTTGCTTTGCTGTGCATTTTGTCCAATTCTTTATTCGAAATGCCTAGAAACTGGACAACTTGCAGTCAAGACCCTCCACCAGTAACAGAAGAACTACTGATTTTTTTCCCAAAGTGGCTGCACCCTTCAATATTCCCACCATCAATGTAAGAGAGTTCCAATTTCACCACATCCTCACCAAGACTTGGTAGTATGTATGTTTCTGATAATAGCCATCCTCATGGGTATTAAGAAGGCTTTCATTCTGGTTTTGGTTTGCATTTCCCTAATGACTAGCGATGTTGAGCATCTTTCCATGTGCTTTGGCCATTGGTATACCTGCTTTGGATAAATGTCTATTCAAATTATTTGCCCATTTTTAAAATTAGGTTGTGTTTTCATTATTGAATTGTAAGAATTCTTTATATATTCTGGATATAAGTCCTTGTCAGAGACATGATTTGCAAAGATTTTGATACAGACAACATTTTTTGTTCATTGTTTTTCCACTTTCTTGATGATAGTTTGTAGCACAAAAGTTTTTAATTTTTAATTTTTTATAGAGACAGTGTCTTGCTATGTTGCCCAGGCTGGTTTCGAACTCCTGACGAAAGTTTATCATTTTGATGAAGTCTACTATATCTGTTTTTTCCTTTTGTTGTTTTGTGCAATTGATGCCATATTTAAGAAGACATTACCCAAAGTCATGAAGATTTATTCCTGAGTTTTATTCTAAGAGTTTTAGTTGGACCTATTTTGACCTAATTTATGTGTATTATGTGAGGTTGGGGAACTGACTTTATTCCATATATCCTATCTTTACCAAGACTTGAGTGTCTATTACTGAATGAAAATTGTTTTAGATTTTTGACAACTGTGCTTGAATTTCAGAGCAGGGACTTGGGCTCAGTATCTTTGAGGTAGGTAGCAAATGATTCCTTTTCACAGTAAAAACAAATAAAACCCTGATCTCTTTATTTGTTGAACAGTTTCTTCTTTTCTGTCTTTAGTTCTCTCTGTTTGTCAAAATACTGAACTTTCCAAATCCTTATCTTTTCTTTAGTCTCCTTTCTTTTTCACTTGTCATTATATTGTAATATTGCAAGCACATTCCTATATTAGAACACACACACACACACACACACACGGCCCCATTTCTCCCACTTCTTCGTCTATCCTGTGCTTTCGTTACCGTTCTCTAGGTCAGCCCAGGGTTCTGGTCAGCAAATGAGCCTGATGCCATCACTCTGTCATTCACCCCACATCTCTCTGGGGCAAAGCAGAACCCTCACCAGACTGACCTCCAGTTTAGGCTCTGCTGTGTACTGAACATGTAGATCTGAGGAAGCAGCATCCACGTCAGGCACCATGCATAAAAGGGAGGGTTGGATGGGATCGATCACAGATATTGGAAGGATATGATCCCTCTTCCGATCACTCACAGTGGGTCTTTGCTCACCTCAGGTGTGTATTGACCTTACAACAAACTGCACAATGGGTCCCTCCCAACCCGAGTCTACCTTCCTTTCTCTTGGGTGAAAAATTGCAGTTAGAATGAAGTGCAGATCCCTCTCCAAGGCCTGCGAGTCATGTGAGCCACTCACCTCCCTTGGCCACTGTCCTCTGCTTGCTGGGTGCATCTGGCCGGTTTCTGCTCCTGAGCCCTGCTGGGGGCCTGTCCCCAGGTCTGCTTGAGGCTGTCCTCCCCCTAATGTCTTTGCGGGCAGGCCTCAGCCTCGGGAGCGTTCTCTGAGCACCTAGGGAAGTCACAGCCCTCACCTCGCCTTCTTCACTCTTGATCCTGTGGCAACATGTGCGTCCCCTCAGGCCCTGCTGCTCCCTTGCGCCTCCTGTCTGTGTCCCCTGCGGGTCAGCAGGTCAGCCTGGAGGACCGGGACCCTGCCTACCTCACTGGCAGTGCATCTCCCCATTCCAAGCTGGGACTGGCACTCGGAAGGAGCTCAGATAATGCCTCTTAACAATCATTAACTAGGCGTTTTCCTAGGTACCCATGCAGCCTCTCTTTTCCTTTCCTTTGGCTTCCGCCTGTCCTACAGGGATCACTAAGGGAGCAGTCAAGGTCGGGGAGCGTGGGTGGAGGGGGAGGCGGATGGCCCTTCAGATTAGTTCCATAGCGCAGCCCGCAGATGACAGGGGACAGATGGGAGCTCACCGCGGGCTTGCCAGGCCAGACAGCGAGTGAGGACGCCAGGGACAAGTTAGCACGGCCAGTTGCAGCCTGGGTCCCGCACCTGCTCTCAAGGGCGTTGAGTGCCCTCTCCTGCTGAGCTGAACCCACCTGCATGTAGGGGCAAGTTGGGGGGCGGCCGGTGCCAAGGGTGTCAGGAGTCAGTTACTGGCCATGAGGCCTGCACAAATCACTTCCGCTGCCTGCATCTGGGATTGCCCCTTTCTCAAATCAGCATGAACAGTGCCCATCTCCTAGGTTATTGTGGTCAGGGTGAAGTCATTTTAGACACGGAAGTCCTGAGAATAACACCTACAACTAAAGGCGTGAGTTAGCTGTTATTATCACATGAAGGTGTGAGTTAGCCGTTATCACATGAAGGTGTGAGTTCGCCAATATTACATGAAGGTGTGAATTAGCTGTTATTCCATGAAGAGAAGAGAAAACGAGTAATACAGAAGTGATGCAGGCAGCCCCTCTCCCCAGGCACCCGCCCCAGGGCCTCTGCACTTTGCATACAGCTGGCGCCCAGCCCCTCTCAGAAGTCACCGAGCTGACAGCACAATGGGGCAAAGAAAGGAGCGGCTGTGAACAAAGACTGAGCTGGCGACCACGGCCTAGGGTTCCTATTGTCCAGGCACATTCTCCTCACACCTCCCCACTTCAATTTTTTATTTTAATTAACATGACTAAACTGGGCACCCAAGGTCTTTGTCCTCATCTCAGCCACCCTAACCTGCAGGCTCTTCAGGAACGTGGTTGGGAGAAGCGATGTTCTCTCAATTAGAAATACAGGGTTTTGCACAAAGTGACAATCCAAGACCATTTTCATTTTCATCATTTTCAAAGCAAAAGCATTTTCCAGCCTCCTTCTGAAGGAAAGCAATGGGCACGCGGGACCCTTAAACAGGCTCCTTACAGAGGCAGATGCCTGTCAGGTGGACCGGGTAGGACCGGGCACCCTTATTCAGCAGCAGGATTGGATTAGCTTTCTGTCCTCTTGCGAGGTCACCCGAAGCCCAGCTGCGAATGCAAATTTGCAGTGAGAAAGGGTGCGGTTTCCAATCTCCACCAGTCAGCAGGAGAGCCAGTTACCTAGGTGACAGACTGTGCTGTTTTCCTGGTTAAATTCACAGGAAGGAGAGGAAGGGGAAAATATCTAAACGAGCCTGAGCCTTGAGCTAACCCTCCTCCCTGGTGAAGCCTGATCTCCAGCCATCGCTGAGAATTGTGGACCACATTTTAACCTGTTCTCTCACTTCCTAATCCTTCTTCCAGTCAATGCCATCGACTGCAAGTTTGATTGTTCCTGGTGTATTTTTCAATTTATATCAATAGGCAAAAAAAGCAAAAGGCGGCAGGGCAATTTGTGTTTTCACAAGTGAGTTTTATTTGCTTCCTATGTAGCAATTAATGCTAAATTCTCAGGTTACAATACGACAAAGAAGCTTGTATGAGAGAGTAATGACTGCTCTTTCTCTGTCTCAGATTATAAAGAAGTAGCAATACTTGAATAACTGTAAGGTTGTGGTTTAAATGCATCTATGTATCCATTTATGTACCTACACAGACATTATGGCTATTATATACAATTTTCTTCCTTCCTTCCGTTCGTTCTTCCCTCCCTCCCTCCCTTTTTCTCTTCCTTCCTTCCTCTCTCCTGCTCTTTTTCTTGGCAGACACATTCAGACTGAAATGTCCCCTGTCCTCAAGCACTTCACAATCTAGTTGGGAGACAGACCAAGAAGTAGCTATGTCTCAAATGCCAAGCAGTCTTCGCCAGCCCACTGAGTCAGGAAAATCACATTAACATAGACAACCCACAGTTTCCATTCTCACCCCCTCCTCCTCCACAGGACCTCACTCCCAAGTCCCCTCCCCTCCGGGGTGGCTGATCAACAAGGCAGGCTGGACAAATCGAGGGACAAATAAATAAATGAACAAAAATTATATAGGATCCAATCAGGTATGCCTTGATATAGGTATGAATATATTCCTGAAAATTGGTTCAATTCATTTAGATCATCTATTTTAAAACACAGGAAGAGAGCTTACTATTTAAAGTAACTTAATAGTGAATCATTTTGTAAAGCACAGAAATTACTTTCGTTTTGTAATGATCATGATTAACTTTATTTGGCATGGATTATTGCATATGGATTTTTCGTTTTCTTTTTGTTAGAGACAGGGTCTTACTGTGTCAACCCAGACTGAGTGCAATAGTGTGATCACAGCTCACTGTAGCCTTGAACTCCTGGGCTCAAGCGATCCTCCTGCCTCAGCCTCCTGAGTAGCGGGGACTATAGGCCTGTGTCACCAAGCCTGACTAAATTGTTTTATTTTTTGTAGAGACAGGGTCTCACTATTTTGCCCAGGCTTGGAATTTTTGTATACAGGTCTCATAATATTCTAGAGACTCTATGTACCCATGAAAATTAAAAATATTTTAAAACATTCTAGAGACTCATCCAGGAAGCTATGACGAATCCCAGACTGTCAGAAGCCAAGGTCAGGGAAGCCGACCTGCATTTGCTACTACAGTTACCAATCAGGAATTTGGTAGGAAAGCTTTTTTTTAAATTTATTTTTTATGTTTTTAAATTAAGCCTTCTCTTTCCAGAAGTTAGTCCTGACTGGTACCTGCAGGAAGGTTAAGCTCTGTGAGTGAGTAGCTCACAGGCCACCGATACCAGAGCCGATAGGAACATAGCCAGTGAGTGTTTTGTAAAAGCCCAGCAATGGGATACCTCGTGAGTCCACCTGTATAATATTCAACAACTGCAAAACTGGCGTGTGGTGGTAGAAATCAGGAGGTATCTTTGGAAGAGAGGGAAGAGCTAGTCAAAATAAAACACGATTAACGCTTCAACAGAAGTGCTTGCTGCGTGCTGAAACCAAACCTCAGGCTGGGAAACACCAGATCGGATGAAGGCGTGAGGAAAGCGTGGCGAAGGTGCTTATCTGAGCTGGAACGGACGCGCCTGCAAGCTTCGGTGGCTGGAGCTGGGAAAGGAGTCTGAGCTGTCTGTCACTGGATGACCCTGGGCAAATCCACGGCCACTTCGGAGTTTCCCTCTCTGTGAGGTGGGGCTGGTGAGCTCTACCCATGGGCTCTCCAGGGCTTGTGCTCCCGGCGAACTCTCGGGAAGCGCAGGGCCGGGCGAGGCTCTCCCAGGAGCACCCATAGCCGGGCACGGGGCTCCAGCCCCAATCCAACAAAGCCGCTTGTCCTACCTCTGACACTTCAGTGAAGGACTTATGCATGGCTAAAGCTAAATCTTGAAAGCCAAGGGCCTGCTTGGATTTCTCTGGTCATCTGAGGAGGGTGGAGAGGGTGCTGAAATGGGCGGGGTCTGTGCAGGGAGGGGACATGCGGCCCTCTCACAGCCAGAGCACACCTGGCCCCTCTGCGAGCTTGGCCTGGAGCCCACCTGGCCTCCGGGGAACAGGCCCTTCTTCGCGGCAGCAAAGGAGTTAGAATCTCTCAGCCCTCGTGGCTGGGCACTTACAGGTCCGCCCTCCTCCCCACAATCTCATCTTACAGACGGAGGAACTGAGGTTTCAGAAAATCCAGCGCATTGTCCCAATTCACAGTCAGGAAGGGAGGCTTCCAACGAACATGGAAGTCTGCTGGAGTGCAGGCCTCTTCCCAGGCACGGGCGTTCTGCGCCGGGGGCTGCCTCTCAGGCCAGCCCGTCTTCAGCTGCCACTTCTGTCGTGGATGGCCTGGGAGGAAGCCGAGTTTCCATCTGAGCGTGGTTATTGATATCAGCACCACGAGTCGTGAAGATACATGAGGCAAAGAATAAGTCCTTTTAACTTCATCATCTGCAGGTCCCCAGACGACTGTCTCATCGGGTGGGGGGATTTTCTGGGGAGGTCAGGCTGGTGGCCACCCCTGGCTGAGTCATCCAGGACCCACGTGCTGCTGTGACGGCACCTCTCTTCCTACCGCTCCCTCTGCCCCCTCTCTGTGGCGCTTCTCTCCTGGCCACTCTGCCCGAGAGCCTTTGTTACAAAGTGGTTTATACATGATTGAGCCTGTGCATGATGTGTTCATGCTACTTTACGGAGAAGCTTTCGAGAGAGAAATTCCACAGTGGCGCCATAGAAACCCTTCCCTAGGACAACCAGCTACTCCTATAGTTTAAGAACTGCAAGATGTTGAAAACATAATAAAAACTACCCTTGCAAATGTCATAAAATCTGTGTGGGGCCTCCCTGCCCCAAATTTCTTAGAGCTTTTGTCTTCCCTGTCCCCAACTAGATTCCTTATGAAGACGCGAAGACCATCATTTCAGCTCAAAAGACATTCATTCATTTTTTTTTTTTTTTTTAAAGACAGGGTCTCACTTCTGTCACCCAGGCCAGAGAGCAATGGCACAATCATGGCTCACTGTAGCCTCAACATTTTGGGCTCAAGTGATCCTCCTGCCTTAGCCTCCCAAGCAGCTGGGATGACAGGCGTGCATCTCCATGCCTGGCTAATTAAAAAATTTTTTTTGTAGAGATGGGGTCTCACTATGTTGCCCAGGCTGGTTTCAGATTCCTGGGCTCAAGTTATCCTCCCACCTCAGCCTCTCAAATTACTGGGATTATAGGCATAAGCCACCACACCCAATCTCATTCTTGACATTCCAATAAACCTACTCTGAGGACAGAGTGATGACAGATTTCTCTGCAGAGAAAATACAGAAAACTTTCTGCTGCTCTTCACCTGGGGTGATCTTCGCCCCCACGTGTAACTGAGTCAGGATGGGTGGGAACCGAGAGCTGGCAGGATCCTTCTAGGACGATGAAGGTGCTACCGAAGGGGGTCATTTCATACAGTGCTAAGGGAGGTCGGCTGCTGGACCAATGCCCAAGGCCAGGCAAGCACACCCTGAGCTTGCTGACTTGGCAGGTTGCTAGTTGCCATGGCAACACAGCAACCTCCAGAGATGGGCAGGACTGGGCCAGAAAGCAGGAAGGCCTGGCAGGCAGCCAAGCTATTGCATGGGGGTGTGGTGGGCTCGGGGGTTCCGGAAGGAGCTTCAAGTGTATGTAGGACCTTACAGCATTTTTTTTCTAGTGAAGGAAAAAACCATAAATGGTGATGATGAAGAGTTGTATGATAATGGAGAAAGGAAAAGATCACCATAAATGCTAGAAAACAACCAGATGAAGGCAAGGGACAGTGAGAAAACAATATCTTGGTGGAATTTAAAATCTTGCCAAGGAGGAAAGGTAAAGGAAGAAAGCAAGCAGCAACCTGATCTTTGGAGCTGAGAGAGAAAAGAAATGAAAGCATCTACAAAGGCCCCCTGTGCCTGCAGCCTGGGGCAGTGCATGACCAGGGAGGGCCAGGGAGTGACCTTGGCGATGACAAAACCAGACTTGTGTCAGAAATGGAAAAGCAGCAGCTGCCCTCCGCAGCCAGGAGCACACCAACAGTTTTATATTCAGTGCTGATGGTGGCTAGAGATTTTGCTCTGTCTTGAATTTAAAGCATTTCTTCCTATGAAATCAGACCTTTCCTGTAATGGGAAAATGGATTTAAGTGGCAGTTTCAAGTAGTAGTCACAAGTGATGCCAGGCACAAAATGCAAAAAAGCGTCAGGCCGGTTCTGAGCAGGCAGAGTTTACTGCTAGATTAGGCCAGTCGGCAGGTGCTCCTGGCTCTCAGGAAATCTGCTCCTAAGTGCCTGCTGTCGCCCACCTCGTCAGAGATGAGACCTTCAGAGGGCCAGTGGGGGTGAGTCATCACCTTGCCCTGGGCCCTCACTGTGAAGTGATTAGGAGGATGTGTGGACAGCCTGCCAGGAGTGTGAACACACATTATAACTTGAGTCAGAGGGGCCACGACCAAGACAGTCTCTAGCCTTCCTGACGATCTCACAGGGGCTAACTGAAAAGCCCTAACTTCTGAGTGACCACGGCCAGTGTTAACTTTCTCTGTGAATTCATCCGAGCAGAAAGTGAGCAGAACCAATGTTATTATTTCCAAAACAGTGAAAACAAGGCCGAGGTTCTGTGTAGTGCCTGTCTGGGCTCATTTGGTATCAAATCATTAGCCATATATGAATCGTTCTTTTTTTTTTTTTTTTTCTTTTGCGAGAGACTCTCTGTCACCCAGGCTGGAGTGCAGTGGCACGATCTCAGCTCACTGCCACCTCTGCCACCCGGGTCCAAGCGATCCTTCTGCCTCAGCCTCCAGAGTAGCTGGGATTACAGGCACATGACACCATGTCTAGTTAATTTTTTTGTATTTTTAGTAAAGACGGGGCTTCACCATGTTGGCCAAGCTAGTTTCTGATCCAAGTGATCTGCCCACATTGGCCTCCCAAAGGAATCATTCTTATTATGCCAATCAATCATTTAGACCACGATCTGAAGGAACTCTCTATCGGAAGATGCTGCAAACAGTTGTCCAGTAAAACACAAAGTCACATATTCATTGGATTGAGTTTAACTTGAGCCTTTGATTCTTGGAATGGCTCCTAGCAATGGTGTTGGCATCTGCTACTCTCTTCCAATGACTGTCTAGGGAAGCCCAGCTGCCAAGGAAGGAGGCTTAGCATACTACAGCTTCCTGCAACAACGCGGGTGACTCCCACAAACATCGTGCTGAGCAAAAGAAGCCGGCCTGAAAGAGCGCTCCATGTATGGTTCATTTCTGTCAAGTTCACAACCCAGCAACCTAATCCAGGGGGTTAGAAGGGCGTGCAAGGGCACTCTCGAGGTTTTGATCCTTTTCTTGTCCTGGGCGTGAATACAGTCATCGTGAGGAAAATTTATCAGTTGAACAACTCATGATTTGTGTTCTTTTCTTTATGTGTGTTATACTGCAACGACAGCTTACCAATACAAAACAGAAGCAAACCAAACCCCCCCAGAGGAACTCGGCCTTGAGAAGCCCTGGTTCCCCCAGCCCAGAGGACCCTGGGCCCCTGGGAGCCACAGCTGGCTTCCCTGATTGTTCCCCACTAAGAGGCCAGGAGAGAACTGTCTTTTTCTCAACTCTTATTTCTTACCACCTGCTCCTGCTCACCCCACAGAGGCCTCTCCAAGCATACCCTCTGCCTAATCTCCATTGCCCAGGAGAGAACTGGAGCAAAGTTAGTATCCTTTCCTGACTCCCTAAACCTAATCATTACTTGCCTATCATCAGATAGCAAGAGAAATCATGCTCTCTTCTAGCTGGTGTTAGTTAGATCCCAACTCTATGGAATCCTTGCCCAGGCTACCTACATACAGAGTTCATTAGAGCATCTACTCGATTCTCCCTCTTTTTCCTTTGCAGAGACTTTTTGATACTCCCTGCTTCTTTGCTGCTGACACTGCACTTGAGAGTGCTGAATCTTCTTCTTCTTTTTTTTTTTTTTTGAGATGGAGTCTCACTCTGTTGCCCAGGTTGGAGTGCAGTGGTGCGATCTTGGCTCACTGCAACTCCACCTCGCGGGTTCAAGTGATTCTCCTGCCTCAGCCTCCCAAGTAGCTGGGACTACAGGTGCCCACCACCCCACCCAGCTAATTTTTGTATTTTTCGTAGAGACACGGTTTCACTGTGTTGGCCAAGCTGGTCTCGAACCCCTGACCTCAGGTGATCCGCCCTCCTTGGCTTCCCAAAGAGCTGGGATTACAGGCATGAGCCACCATGCCTGGCTGAGTCTTCTTTAAACACTTTCCCAATCTTGTGAGGACAGTGCCACTTTGTGGAAAGTGGCCCTTGGCTACCCCTGTCTTTTGTGGATTCCTTATCTACGACCCTCCCTGCTGTGTCACTGACAGACCCCCCACTCCTGTCCTCAGCAGATCCTGTGATATATGCCAAGGTCACGAGTCACAATCTTTGAGTGTAGTCCATGACTAAAGTTTAAAAAGCAAATGCCAAGTAGATTTAGTGAATAAAATACAGTTTTGTCTTCCTTAAATGGCACCTAGAAAAAAAAAGCAAACAATAAATGTTACCAAAAGAGTTACCTTTAAAAATTATTGTACACTGTCTACATTTAACATTTCTTTGTGCTTAAAATTCTTCAGCCTTCTAATTAGGGAAATTCCCCTGAGTTCCAATTGAATTCATTATGTCTGTTCAAATTGCAGCTAAAATGTAGGGCATAATTTTTAAAATTTACATTCCTCTTCTAAATTACACCACATCCACATATTCAAATGATCTATTTTAATTATGTATGTTTTTTAAAATAATAAAGATTCTAATTTAGAAATAATTGTACAACGTATAAATGATAGTCTAACCTGAATTTTTATCATTCGTGCTCTGCCTCCTCCTAGTGGAAATTATGTATAATTGCACCAACTCTTCAGCGATTATTATAACACCAGGATTATTTAGAGTCCATATAGTATCCGAAGAGATTTGAGGTGGCTTAATGAACATACACACTATAAAAAAGTAAACTAAATAAGTTGAAATGCAGGTTTACAGTGTATTCACTAAAGGTAATAATGGATTCCATGAGAGGTTTCCTAAAGTTGTTTCATTTTAGATGGAGGCATGACACCAAGTCAGAAGACAATTCCTGGAGTCAAGACCATGGGTTTCCTGAGCTGTCTTGACCTGGGAAATAATGCTAAAAGAAAAGAACAGAGAGTATGACTTTCAAACTATGCTCCACGGGATTTTTGATAAAGTTGAGCAGCAGGTATTTGAAGCTGGTATTCAATTTCAACAGCTTGGAGTGTGGGCAATTTGTGTAGCTGATTAAGAGCAATCCGTATGTTTTAAAAGCACCAAACAGATGGTAGGACTGCTGTCATTTCTGGTGGAAAATTAAGAACCTAATGAAAATGCTAGATTCACGAGATGACCAGCCGGGTCTTAGTATTCAATTTATTCACAATCACTTGATACTTCCATTGGCTTTTGTCAAATAGGCTGTGGTAAGTTATTTTGGGATCAGTCATGGGGGGAAAGAGAAGGAAACTGACAAAGCAACAGATATTTAAAAGAGCAGGGACTATGTTAGTAACCTTCATTTTGCTATCTCACTTATTGTCACAATGATTCTATCAACCTACCTCACAAAGCCAAGTGGGGTTAGGACTTTGCTGAAAGAAAGATTTCTCCCTGTTTTCTTCTAGAGGATTTTTAGCTTTAGGTGTCATGCTTAGGTCTATGATCCTTTTTGTAGAGAGTGCAAGGCGTAGATTGAGGTACATTTTTTTTTTACATATGAATATCTAATTGTTCCAGCACTATTCACTGAAAAATCTATCCTTTCTCCATTGAATTGCCTCTTTCCAAACTTGTTGAAAGTCAATTCACCATATATGTATGACTCTATTCTGTTCCAGTTATCTGTATGTCTATCCTTTCTTCTCCACTACTTTTTTTTTTCTTTTCTTTCTTTCTTTCTTTCTTTCTTTTTTTTTTTTTTGAGACAGGGTCTCACTGTGTTGCTCAGACTGGTCTTGAACTCCAGGCCATCCTTCTGCCTCAACCTCCTGAGTAGCTGAGACTACATGCACGCACCACCATCCCTGGCTTATCCCTTATGCCTTGATTACTGTCGATTTATAGTTAAGTCTTGAAATTAGATAGTGTGGATCTTCCAACTTTGTTGTTCTTCAAAATTGCTTTAGCCTTTCTAGTTTATTTGTTTTTATATATAAAGTTTAGAATTAGCTTGTTGATTTCTACAAAAAATCCTGTAGGGATTTTGATTGGATTGGTGTATATCTCTCCACTTATTTAGGTCTTTGATTTTTTTAATCAGAATTTTGTAGTCTTCAGCGTGTAGATCTTACATATATAATTTGTTGTGTGTGTAGGTGTGTGCGTGCTGTTTAAATAGTACTTTGAAAAAATCCAACCTTCAAGTGTTTATTGATAGTAAATAAAAATACAATTAATTTTTGTATATTGACCTTGTATCCTGTGACCTAGCTAAACGCACTTATTAGTTCTAACAGCTTTGCTGTAAATTCTTTGTGAATTTCTATGCAGACAATCGTGCAAATAGTTTTATTTGTTTTATTTATTTGTTTCTGTTAATTTCTTGTTCTTGCCTTATTGCAGGCTATAACCTTTAGTATGATGTTTAATTCTTTTTAAAAAAATCCTTGTATTGTTCCTATTCTTAGAGTTAAGACAAGTCTTCCACCATCAAGGATGAGGCTAGCTGTTGTTTTGTAGGTAACATTTACCAGGTTGAGAAAGTTCCCTGTTTTGTTTTTTTTTTTAAATAGCTTTGGCAGTTTGTGTTCTTTAGGACATTTGTCCATTTAATCTAAGTTGTTAAATTTATAGGCTTAGGATAGTTTGTGCTGTTTCCTTATTATTATTTATTATTATTATTTTTTGAGACAGAGTCTTACTCTGTTGCCAGGCTGGGGTGCAGTGGTGCAATCTCAGCTCACTGCAACCTCTGACTCCCTGGTTCAAGCTATTCTCCTGTCTCAGCCTCCCGAGTAGCTGGGATTACAGGCATGCGGCACCACGCCCAGCTAATTTTTGAGAGATGGGGGTTCACCATGTTGGTCAGGATGGTCTGGATCTCCTGACCTCATGATCTGCCCGCCTCAGCCTCCCAAAGTGCTGGGATTACAGGCATGAGCCACTGCAACTGGCCTCCTTATTATTCTTCAGTGCCTGTAATGATTTCTCCTCTTCCATTTCAGTTATGGATAATCGTCTTCTGTCTGTATTTCTTGGTGAGTGTGGCTAGAGGCTTATCGGTTGTGTTAATTTCGCTGGGCGTGATGGTTCACACCTGTAACAAGCATTTTGGGAGGCCGAGGTGGGAGGATCACTTAAGGCCAGGAGTTCAAGACCAGCCTGGGCAACCCACTGAGACTCCTTCTCAATAAATAAATAAATAAATAAATAAATAAAAATAATTTTTTTGAAGTTCAATTTTTATTTAATAAATTAAAATACTTTATTTAATTTTAATTAATTTAAAATTTTTTTATTATACTTTAAGTTCTGGGGTACATGTGTAGAATGTGCAGATTTGTTACACAGGCATACACATGCCATGGCGGTTTGCTGCACCCATCAACCCCTCATCTACATTAGGTATGTCTCCTAATGCTACCCCTCCCCTAGCTTGCCACCCTGTGGCAGGCCCTGGTGTTTGACGTTCCCACCCCTGTGTTTATGTGTTCTCATTGTTCAACTCCCACTTATGAATGAGAACATGCGGTGTTTGGTTTTCTGTTCCTGTGTTAGTTTGCTGAGAATAATGGTTTCCAGCTTCATCCATGTCCCTGCAAAGGACATGAACTCATCCTTTTTTATGGCTGCATAGTATTCTATGGTGTATATGTGCCACATTTTCTTTAGCCAGTCCATCATTGATAGGCATTTGGGTGGGTTCCAAGTCTTTGCTATTGTGAATAGTGCTGCAATAAACATATATGTGCATGTGTCTTTATAGTAGAATGATTTATTATCCTTTGGGTATATACCCAATAATGGGATTGCTGGGTAAAACGGTATTTCTTGTTCTAGATCCTTGAGGAATCGCCACACTGTCTTCCACAATGGTTGAACTAATTTACACTCCTACAAACAGTGTAAAAGCATTTCTATTCCTTCACATCCTCTCCAGCATGTTGTTTCCTGACTTTTTAATGATCGCCATTCTAACTGGCATGAGATGATAGTTCATTGTGGTTTTGATTTGCATTTCTCTAATGACCAGTGATGATGAGCTTTTTTTCATGTGTTTGTTGACCACATAAATTGTCTTCTTTTGAGAAGTGTCTGTTCATATCCTTCACCTACTTTTTGATGGGGTTGTTTTTTTCTTGTAAATTTGTTTAAGTTCCTTACAGATTCTGGATAATAGCCCTTTGTCAGATGGGTAGATTGCAAAAATTTTCTTCCATCCTGTAGGTTGCCTGTTCACTCTGATGATAGTTTCTTTTGCTGTGCAGAAGCTCTTTAATTTAATTAGATCTCATTTGTCAATTTTGGTTCCTGTTGACATTGCTTTTGGTGGTTTAGTCATGAAGTCTTTGCCCATGCCTATGTCCTGAATGGTATTGCCTAGGTTTTCTTCTAGGGTTTTTATGGCTTTAGGTCTTATGTTTAAGTCTTTAATCCATCCAATTTTTGTATAAGGTGCAAGGAAGGTGTCCAGTTTCAGTTTTCTGCATTTGGCTAGCCAGTTTTCCCAACACCATTTATTAAATAGGGAATCCTTTCCCCGTTGCTTGTTTTCGTCAGGTTTGTCAAAGATCAGATGGTTGTAGATATGTGGTGTTATTTCTGAGACCTCTGTTCTGTTCCATCAATCTATATATCTGTTTTGGTACCCATACCATGCTGTTTTGGTTACTGTAGCCTTGCAGTATAGTTTGAAGTCAGGTAATGTGATGCCTCCAGATTTGTTCTTTTTGCTTAGGATTGTCTTGCCCATACGGGCTCTTTTTTGGTTCATATGAAATTTAAAGTAGTTTTTTCTAATTCTGTGAAGAAAGTCAATGGTAGCTTGATGGGGATAGCATTGAATCTATAAATTACTTTGGGCAGTATGGTCATTTTCACGATATTGATTCTTCCAATCCATGAGCATGGAACGTTTTTCCATTTGTTTGTGTCCTCTTTTATTTCCTTGAGCAGTGGTTTGTAGTTCTCCTTGAAGAGGTCCTTCACATCCATTGTAAGTTGGATTCCTAGGTATTTTATTCTCTTTGTAGCAATTGTAAATGGGAGTTCACTCACGATTTGGCTCTGTTGGTCTATTATTGGTGTATAGGAATGCTTGTGGTTTTTGCACATTGATTTTGTTTCCTGAGACTTTGCTGAAGTTGCTTATCAGCTTAAGGAGATTTTGGGCTGAGGTGATGGGGTTTTCTAAATATACAACAGAGACCATTTGACTTCCTCTTTTCTTAATTGAATACCCTTTATTTATTTATCTTGCCTGACTGCCCTGGCCAGAACTTCCAATGCTATGTTGAATACGAGTGGTGAGAGAGGGCATCCGTGTCTTGTGCCGGTTTTCAAAGGGAATGCTTCCAGCTTTTGCCCATTCAGTATGATATTGGCTGTGAGTGTGTCATAAATAGCTCTTATTATTTTGAGATATGTTCCATCAATACCTAGTTTATTGAGAGTTTTTAGCATGAAGTGGTGTTGAATTTTATCAAAGGCCTTTTCTGCATCTATTGAGATAATCATGTGGTTTTTGTCATTGGTTCTTGTTAATTTTCTGCCTTGTTGATCTGTCTCATATTGACAGTGGGGTGTTAAAGTCTCCCATTTTATTGTGTGGGAGTCTAAGTCTCTTTGTAGGTCTCTGAGAACTTGCTTTATGAATCTAGGTAATCCTGTATTGGGTGCATATATATTTAGGATAGGTAGCTTTTCTTGTTGCATTGATCCCTTTACCATTATGTAATGTCCTTCTTTATCTTTTTGATCTTTGTTGGTTTAAAGTCTGTTTTATCAGACTAGGATCGCAACCCCTGCTTTTTTTTTTGCTTTCCATTTGCTTAGTAAATATTCCTCCATCCCTTTATTTTGAGCCTATGTGTGTCTTTGCACATGAGATGGGTCTCCTGAATACAGCACACTGATGAGTCTTGAATCTTTATCCAATTTGCCAGTGTGTGTCTTTTTTTTTTTTTTTTTTTTGAGACGGAGTTTCACTCTTGTCTCCCAGCCCATAGCCCTCACTTCCTCTCACCTATTGTTGGGGTCTCTGCCTATGGGCAGAGACCACTGCTTCCTTGCTTCCCCACTGCTTGCTTGCTTGTTTGCGTTTTTTTTTTTTTTTTTTGAGATGGAGTCTTGCTCTGTCACCAGGCTGGAGTACAGTGGTGTGATCTTGGCTCACTGCAACCTCTGCCTCCCAGGTTCAGGTGATTCTCCTGCCTCAGCCTCCTGAGTAGCTGGGATTACAGGTGCATGCCACCACGCCCAGCTAATTTTTTGTATTTTTAGTAGAGACAGGGTTTCGCCATATTGCTCAGGGTGGTCTCGAACTCCTGACCTCAGGTGATTCACCCACCTCAGCCTCCCAAAGTGCTGGGATTACAGGCATGAGCCACTGCACCTGGTCTACTCTGTGTCTTTTAATTGGGGCATTTAGCCCATTTACATTTACGTTAATATTGTTATGTGTGAATTTGATCCTATCATTATGATGCTAGCTGGTTATTTTGCCCATTAATTGATGCAGTTTCTTCATAGTGTTGATGGTCTTTACAATTTGGAATGTTTTTGCAGTGGTTGGTACCAGTTTTTCCTTTCCATATTTAGTGCTTCCTTCAGGAGCTCTTGTAAGGCAGGCCTGCTGGTGACAAAATCTCTCAGCATTTCCTTGTCTGTAAAGGATTTTATTTCTCCTTCGCTTATGAAGCTTAGTTTGGCTGGATATGAAATTCTGGGTTGAAAATTCTTTAAGAATGTTGAATATTGGGCCCCACTTTCTTCTGGCTTGTATGGTTTCTGCAGAGAGATCTTTTGTTAGTCTGATGGGCTTCCCTTTGTGGGTAACCCAACCTTTCTCTCTGGCTGCCCCTAATATTTTTTCCTTCATTTCAACCTTGCTGAATCTGATGATTATGTGTCTTGGGGTTGCTCTTCTCGAGGAGTATCTTTGTGGCGTTCTCCGTATTTCCTGAATTTGAATGTTGGCCTCTCTTGCTAGGTTGGGGAAGTTTTCCTAGATATCCTGAAGAGTGTTTTGTAACTTGGTTCCATTCTCCCTGTCACTTTCAGCTACACCAATCAAACGCAGATTTGGTCTTTTCACATAGTCCCATATTTCTTGGAGGCTTTGTTCCTTTTCATTCTTTTTTCTCTAATCTTGTCTTCATGCTTTATTTCATTAAGTTGATCTTCAATCTCTGATATCCTTTCTTCCGCTTGATTGATTCGGCTATTGATACTTATGTATGCTTCACTAAGTTCTCGTGCTGTGTTTTTCAGCTCCATCAGGTCATTTATGTTCTTTTCTAAATTGGTTATTCTGGTTAGCAATTCTTCTAACCTTTTTTCAAGGTTCTTAGCTTCCTTGCATTGGGTTAGAACATGCTCCTTTAGCTCGGAGGATTTTGTTATTACCCACCTTCTGAAGTCTACTTCTGTCAATTCATCAAACTCATTCTCCATCCAGTTTTGTTCCCTTGCTGGTGAGGAGTTGTGATCCTTTGGAGGAGAAGAGGTGTTCTTGTGTTTGAAATTTTCGGCCTTTTTGCACTGGTTTTTCCTCATCTTCGTGGATTTATCTACCTTTGGTCTTTGATGCTGGTGACCTTTGGATGGGTTTTTTTTTTGTGGATGTCCTTTTTGTTGCTGTTGATGCTATTCCTTTCTGTTTGTTGGTTTTCCTTCTAACAGTCAGGCCCCTCTGCTACAGGTCTGCTGGAGTTTGCTAGAGGTCAACTCCAGACCCTGTTTGCCTGAGTATCACCAGCAGAGGCCGCAGAACAGCAAAGATTGCTGCACATTCCTTCTCCTGGAAGCTTCCTCCCAGAGGGGCACCTGCCAGATGCTAGCTGGAGCTCTCTTGTATAAGGTGTCTGTCGACTCCTGCTGGGAGGTGTCTCCCAGTCAGGAGTCATGGGGGTCACGGACTCACTTGAGGAGGTAGTCTGTCCCTTAGCAAATCTTGAGCACTGTGCTGGGAGATCTGCTGCTCTCTTCAGAGCCAGCAGGCAGGAACGTTTAAGTCTGCTGAAGCTGCGCCCACAGCCGCCCCTTCCCCCAGGTGCTCTGTCCCAGGGAGATGAGAGTTTTATCTATAAGCCCCTGACTGGGGCTGCTGCCTTTCTTTCAGAGATGCCCTGCCCATTGAGGAGGAATCTAGAGAGGCAGTCTGGCTACAGTGGCTTCTCGGTGCTGCGGTGGGCTCCGCCCAGTCCAAAGTTCTCAGCGGCTTTGTTTACACTGTGAAGGGAATACTGCCTACTCAAGCCTCAGTAATGGTGAACACCCCTCCCCCCACCAAGCTCTAATGCCCCAGGTCGACTTCAGACTGCTGTGCTGGCAGCAAGAATTTCAAGCCAGTGGATCTTAGCTTGCTGGGCTCCGTGGGGGTGGGATCTGCTGAGCTAGACCACTTGGCTCCCTGGCTTCAGCCCCCTTTCCACAGGAGTGAATGGTTGTGTCTCACTGGCATTCCAGGCTCCACTGGAGTATGAAAAAAACTACAGCTAGCTCGGTGTCTGCCCAAACAGCCACTCAGTTTTGTGCTTGAAACCCAGGGCCCTGGTGGTGTAGGCACCCAAGGGAATCTCCTGGTCTGCAGGTTGCAAAGACCATGGGAAAAGCATAGTATCTGGGCCGGAATGCACTGTTCCTCATGGCAGAGTCCCTCATGGCTTCCCTTGGCTAGGGGAGGGAGTTCCCTGACCCATTGTGCTTCCCAAGTGAGGCGACACCCCACCCTGCTTCTGCTTGCCCTCCAGGGGCTGCACCCACTATCTAACCAGTCCCAGTGAGATGAGCCAGGTTCCTCAGATGGAAATGCAGGTATCACCTGCCTCCTGCATTGATCTCATTCATAGCTGCAGACTGGAGCTGTTCCTATTCAGCCATCTCGTGAGCCACCCAATAAATAAAATTAAAAAAAAAAAAAGAAAGAAAAGTTTCTTCTTTTTAAGGCTGAATAATTAATATTCCATTAATTATTGTACATGGCAGATTTTGTTTACCCATTCATCCACCAATCGACACTTTCTTTGTTTCCACCTTTTGGCTATTTTGAACAATGCTGCTATGAACATGAATATATAAATATCTGTTTGAGTACCTGTTTTCAGTTCTTTTGGGTGTATACCCAGAAGTGGCATTGCTGGGTCATATGGTAATTCTATACCTGATTTTTTGAGGAATCACCATACAATTTCCACAGTGGCTACACTATTTTATATCCCGCTTAGCAATACATAAGAGTTCCAAATTCTCTGCATCTTCACCAACACTTGTTATTTTTTCACATATAATAGCCATCCTAATGGGTGTGAAGTGGAATCTTGTGGTTTCAATCTGCATTTTCCTAATGATGAGTGACATTGAGCAACTTTCCACGTGCTGTTGCTATTTGCATATTTTCTTCGGAGATATGTCTATCAAGTCCTTGCACATTTGTTAATTGGGGTTTTTGTTGCTGTTGAGTTCTTTGGATAGTTTTGGTTTTTCTCTATTATTATGTTCTTAATTTTATTGAGTTATGCTTCATCTTTATTATTTCTTTCCTTCTGCTTGCATTGGGTTTAATTACTGCTTCTTTTCCTAGTTTCTTAAAGTGAAAATTTAGATAAGTTATCCAAGACTTTTTTCTTTTCTAATATAAGCACTTAATGTTGTAAACTTCCTCTGTGCACGACTTCAGCTACATCATACAATTTTTTTTTTTTTTTTTTTGAGACAGAGTTTCACTCTCGTCGCCCAGCTGGAGTGCAGTGGCACAGTCTCGGCTCACTAAAACCTCTGCCTCCTGGGTTCAAGTGATTCTCCTGCCTTAGCCTCCCGAGTAGCTGGAATTACAGGTGCCTGCCACCATGCCCAACTAATTTTTGTATTTTTAGTAGAGACTGGGTTTCACCTTGTTGGCCAGGCTGGTCATCATACAAATTTTGATAAATTGAATTTGGGTTTTTGTTCCATTAGAAGTACTTTAAAATTTCCCTTTTGACTTCTTTTTTACATATGGATTATTTGAAAGTGTATTGTTTATCTTCCATATATTTGGAGATTTTCCAAATATTTTGTTATTATTATTCCAGTTTAATTCAGCTGTGGCATAATACATACTTTATATTATTTTTTAAAAAATTTATGGCACAGAATGTAATCTATCTTGGTGAATGTTTCATGTATATTTGAAAATACAAATTTTTCTTTTGATAGTGTTCAATTAGGTTGAGTTTAATTAGGCCACATACATCAAATAGGTCTTCTATAGCCTCACTGATTTGCTGTTGACTTGTTCTGTTGACTGACAAAGGAGCATTGAAATCTCCAACTGTAATTCTGAATCTGTCAATTACTTGTAGTTTTATCAATTTTTGCTTTATGTCTTTTGAAGCTCTGTTGTTAGGTGCATGCACATTTAAGATTACTGTCATGTCAGTGAATTGACTCCTTTATTATTATATAATGCTCCACTTTTTCCTGGAAATATTTCTTGTTCTAAAGTCTACTTTGTCTGATAGCAATAGAACCACTTCAGCTTTCTTTTGATTCGTGTTTTCATGATACCTCTTTTTCCAACCTTTTAACTCATCCTTAAAGTGGGTTTATTGTAGACAGCAAATAATTAGGTCTTTAAAAAAAAAAAATACAGCCAGGCGTAGTGGCTCACATCTGTAATCCCAGCACTTTGGGAGGCTGAGGCTGGTGGATCATGAGGTCAGGAGTTCGAGACCAGCCTGGCCAATACGGTGAACCCCGTCTCTACTAAAAATACAAAAATTAGCTGGGCATGGTGGTGTGCGCCTGTAATCCCAGCTACTGGGGCAGCTGAGCCAGGAGAATGGCTTGAACCCAGGAGGCGGAGGTTGCAGTGAGCTGAGATCATGCCACTGCACTCCAGCCTGGGTGACAGAGCAAGACTCTGTCTCAAAAAAACAAAAACAAAACAAAACCAACAAAACAGTATGACACATTTCTTCTTTCAATTTGTAAGTTTAAACTGTTTATAGTTAATGTAATTGTTAATATAGTTGGATTAAATTCACCATCTTGGCCGGGTGTGGCAGCTCTTGCCTATAATCCCAGCACTTGGGAGGCCGAGGTGGGCAGATCACTTGAGCCCATTTCAAGACCAGCCTAGGCAACATGGTGAAACCCCATTTCTACAGAAAAAAAAAAAAAAAAGCTAGGCATGGTGGCACATGCTTGTAGTCCTAGCTACTCGAGAGGCTGAGGTGGGAGAATCACCAGAGACCAGGGAGGTCAAGGTTGCAGTGAGCTGTGATCATGCCACTGCACTCCAGCCTCAGCAACAGAGTGAGACCCTGTCTTAAAAAAGGAAAAAAAAAAAAAAAAAAAAAAATCAGCATCTTGCTAGTTGTTTTCTATAGACATTTAAAGTCAGTGCTCCTCTTATAACGATTTGTGCGTATAGTGATTTCTAGCAAATTAAAATGACACTAAGAACATAAGCCATTTGGGCCATCTTCTAGTTGGTGGGAAGTCAAAATCCTGCTTGGATGGTTATTACAAATAAATAAGGAACATGCTACTATATACTTAAGCCGAAACGTTAGTAAATCTGTTCAGACTGTGAGAAGACAGCAAGGAGTCTAAAGACCTGGGGCTCTGACCCAGCTCTACTCCTTGCTAGCTATAGAGATCTGGGCAAGTTGCCTAATCTTCCTGACACTCAGTTAAATAGACAAAACAATACCGTCTACAAGCAATTAGAGGAACTATCTCTAAATCTTGGGTACAGGTGAGGAAAAAAAATCTCTCCATTTGGGGAAAGTCCAGAGAAAATGGAATTTCTGAATCTGGATGACAAATGGAATTTCTGAATCTGTTTGATGACTTGTCACAGTAAGCTTGCGAGTATTTTTGTGTACAGGGAGAATAATTAGAATGTATGTATAGACCAGTGACTGCTGCAAGGATGCAAATGAGAAACTAGGGACTTCAACTAATGCAGAAGGTTGGAGAAGAGGATTTAATTCAATGGGGCTTGAAGACCAATCGGATGTAGAGAATAGAAAAGAAGTCAAGGACTCCCAAGTTTCAGATTTGGGAAGCTAGGTAAATAGTGGTTACTTTCACTGAGGTATGAAATATAAGAGGACAAGTTGGAGGGGGCTGGTTTATAAATAGAAGGTAATATCAGTTTTAATGTCAGTTGATTTAGAGGTGTCCATAAAACCAAGGTGGAGATGCCAGTAGGTAGTTTGATGGGTGTATTTGGAGTTCAGGAGTAGTCTTCACTAGTCTTGGAAGTCATCAGTGTACAGGTAGAGGCTGGGCCACTGTACACTGACAGTTGGGCCCTGACCTCTCTCTACTCTGAGCTTCCCCAGGACTTGGTGCATCTTCCGTGGATTCACAGAGGCTGCTCTGCCGCGTGTTCTAGTTATGGATCCGCCATCCCTTGCACCTGAAACTCAAGGGTCGTTGTATTGATCTAGGCCTTGCACAAAGCAACCACACAGCAAATTTCAACTGTTACTACAGTGTCACAACAGAAATAATGGGTTCCTTCTATCACGTCCTGACCTACTCATCACTCTTATGCAGCTTGTAAGCCGAGTTACAAATTCTAGGCAATGCGTAATCTATACACAAGGACTTTCCCTCTCCCTGGTAACATAAGTCACTCATGGAAAAAGACCTAATTTGAGGAAGCTTGTTTGAGAGCTGGAGACATGCGAGGCAAATCTCCTGTTCTGTTGTCATCAACTAATATTCACCCCTCACATTTCATTTTAAAGACTTTAAGCAATTAGTTAAATTAAACCAGCTGCCCACTAGTGACTCCAGTTTGAAGCCCTAGGAGATAGAAAGAGAACCAGCTGGAGATGAGTGTACAGAGAATGAACCTGTTGTTTCCCCACTGCTTTACAAGAAATCCACTGTAATTCTCCACAAAGCTGCTCAACTCCAGGATGTTTAGCATCCAGTTCACAGACCAGAAATACAACTTTGTGGCCACAACAAAATCTGCAGATCTTGTGGTCTTGGGTGGTTTTTATTTGTTCTTAGATTATGCTCCTCTCCATCTACATGGATGACTGAAAATTCCTTTTATATCTGGCTCTATTTACTTCAGAGTCTCTGTGAGAACCAAATAAGACACTAACCTAGGACAATGAGCTATAAACGTATAAAATATTACTCGCGACTGTTCTTCAAAAAGACAGTTCCTAGCTGGGCATGGTGGCTCATACCTGTAATCCCAGCACTTTGGGAGGTGGAGGCAGGCAGATCGCTTGAGCCTGAGTTTGAGACCAGCTTGGGCTACATAGTAAGACCCCCATCTCTACAAAAAATAGACAAGGTGCGTGCACCTGTAGTCCCAGCTACTCAGGAGGCTGAGACGGGAGGCTCACCTGAGCCTGGAAAGGTCGAGGCTACAATGAGCCATGATCGCACGAGTGCACTCCAGCCTGGGTGACAGATAGAGACCCTCTCTCAAAAGCAAAACAACAACAACAACAACAAAAACACAATAGGACAGTTCCCTTAAAAAATCTAGAGGAATGGCCGGGCACAGTAGCTCACACCTGTAATCCCAACACTTTGGGAGGCAAGGCAGACAGATCACTTGAGGTCAGGAGTTCAAGACCAGCCTGGCCAACATGGTGAAACCCGTCTCCACTAAAAATACAAAAATTAGCTGGTCATGGTGGAAGGCACCTACAATCCCAGCTACGTGAGTGGCTTGAGTGTGGAGCATTGCTTGAACCTGGGAGGAAGAGGTTGCAGTCAGCCGAGATCGCGCCACTGCACCAACCTGGATGAGTGTGTCTCAAAAAACAAAACAGAAATCTAGAGGGATCAAACTGCGTTTCAGCTGATCAGACAATGGACTGCTGGGCTGTCCAAAGGTGAGACAGGCCACTGACAGCATGAGAACCACTGGCCAAACAGATACTGAATAACCAGCCCCTATGACAATGTGGGAATTAACAGTCTAGAAAATTTAGCTCTAGTCCCATGCTCACAAATCGTATTCATTAGAAGAAAAACCCAAAAGTATACTTACTGGAAAACCTAAGAATAAAAATTTAATCAGTCTGGGCCAGTGGTTCACACCTGTAATCCCAGTAAATTTGGGAGGCCAAGGTGGGTGGATCACCTGAGGTCAGGAGTTTGAGATCAGCCTGGTCAACATGGTGAAACCCCATCTCTACTAAAAATACAAAATTAGCTGGGTGTGGTGGCATGCACCTGTAATCCCAGCTACTTGGGAGGCTGAGGCAGGAGAATTGCTTGAACCTGGGAGGTGGAGGTTGCAGTGAGCTGAGATCACACCATTGCACTCCAGTCTGGGCAACAAGAGCAAAACTCAACAACAACAACAACAACAAAAATTAAACTCAAGAGCTATAAACCACACTGTCTTCTTGCAAAGTCCAACTTTAACCCCCAAACTATCCTACTAAACAAGGATAGCACTTTTGTTTATACTACAGTTGACAGACTGAAAATGCAGAAACTAAGATCGAGTTGTAAACATAAAATAGACCACAGATTGCTGAATGAGCTACAAATGCCCATGCCAAACACCACCTTTTTTTTTTGTTGAACTCATCTTTGAGGATCTGTTTCTTGAGATCACTCCTGGTTCCAGGTCCTCTATCAGTCAGGAAGACAGACACCAATGTGGGATATCTAAACAGAAGGATTTAATACAGGGGACTACATGGTTGTTCAAATGCTAAACCAATTAAGTGAAGGAAGCAGCTACCAACCCTAGGGCCCTGGAGGCAAAAAGGGGAGGGCACTGCCACAACTCAGGAGCTCAGAGGAAGGACCCCTGCAAGACTGGGTCCAAGCTTCTGAGGAGGGGAGTGCAGACTCGGAGGAGCAAGACCCTGGGGGGCAGAGGGACTGCTGACGGTACAGTCCAGCAGGGGCTGGAATGACCCGGCTGGCAGGACACTGAGAAGCCCAGATGCCACTGGTACCTCTGACAGGGCACAGTGAGGTTGGAGCCAGGGGTCCCGCAGGAAGCTGGAGGCTAGAGCTGGTGGTCTGTTGTTGCTCCAGGGAGGCTGATGGGAACGGAAAAATGGCAAGCAAGCCCCTTCTTCCCTCCTGCCAACTTCTAGCTCTCCAGCAGCAGATTTTAACAGAAGAGCAAGAGGGTTTGGCAAATACAGTTGGGAGTCCCAACTCCAGCATCACAGAGCAGAACACAGAAGGGCAGGGTGGGAGGTGAGGGCAGGTAAATCACCAGCAGTCGTAATCAACTGTGGCTGATAAAGGCATATACACGAACTAAAAATCTTTTCTGGAGGACACGACAATCCAGTTTGCTACAGCTCAGTGGCACTAAAGAAGTCCCTGGACACTGCTGTGCTGCCATCACCACCGTCCATCTTCCCCAGCTGAAACTGCACCCAGAAACAATGCCTCATCCCCTCTCCCGCCCTCCTGGGAACCACCATTCTAGGTCGTCTCTATGAATCTGGGTGCTCCATATACCTCATGTAAGTGGAATCAGGCAGTATCAGTCCTTCTGGGCCTGCTTATTTCACTCAGCATAATGTCTTCAAGGTTCATCCGCGCTGCACATGTGACAGCATTTCCTTTCTTTTTAAGGATGAATATCCCATTGTTTGTAGAACACACATTTTGTTTATCCATTATTTTGCTGATGGACATTGGGGCGGTTTCCACCTTTCGACTCTCGTGAACAATGCTGCTGTGGGCACTGGTGTACAAGTACCTGTTTGAGTCTCTGCTTTCGATCTTTTAGATATAAACCTAGAAGTCAAATTGCTGGATCATATCGTAGCTCTATGTTCAGCCCTTTGAGAAACCATCAGACTCTTTTCCCCAGTGGAGGACTATGCTTTTCCTGTCTAAACACTCAAAAGGATTAAGCTGTGGAGCTCATGGAGAATACTGTCATATATACAATTTATAATTGGATAAATAAATATGGCAACTCAACTTCATTCATAAATACAAAATTTTATTTGCACTTCATTAGTGTAGAAAGACCACAATGCTTTTCATACCACAACACTCAAGACACACCAAGTTATTCAAATACATAATTACTTAATTACCTTGACTAAACAAAACAGTGCAGTTTAATAAAAGATATACCAAAGATAGAGTTCACAAATTCATCATCAGACCAAAAAAAAAAAAAAAAAAAAAAAAAAAAGAACACAGTCTAGGCTTAATCAGAATAAGCTTCACCGTAAAGGGGGAAGTTTTATCATTACAAAGGTACAGAGTGTTTAGGCAAATACACGTATGTTCTTTGATATAGTAAAATGCATCTCTTTAAAATTCCTTTAAACAGGATTTGTTTAGGACAGCAGCGTGTTTTAAAATCTTTTTCTATAGTTTCAAAAACATTTCTTTCTTTACTGAATCTTTGTAGTTCTTAAAAGCATAAAGGTACATCCCTTAGGAAGCCATGAGAGAGATTCTGTGGCCTTAGGACCAAGTCAAATCCAACCCTCTAACTAGTAATATTCTACCATTATGTAACATTAATAAATAACCTTCAATGACGGCCATGAATGGAGCTTTGCTTTGTGGCAGAAACACTCCAATACTTCAGATGCTACCACTGGGGGAAATGTCTTGTAAATAAAGAAAAAGCACTTAAGATAGCTTTTTTTCAAAAAGTCTTTAGTTTTACAAATTTTCTTTAAAACGGTAAGCAAAGCACCACGTTCTCTCTTATCAGAATATCTTCTGTCCTCATAATATAATTAATAAGGACAATGATATTATTTATTTCAAGAAACATTATACCTTTCATTTCTCCCATTCTTCATATTAGAAGTACTAGGTTTCCCAGTGTATGTACACTAGACACTGGGGTAATGAATGAAATGTAATAATTTGGAGGGAAATAGGTAACTTATAACCAACACTTACCCAGGATTGCATATATGCATATTTACAAGTTAGTGTATAGCTCTGACTTGGATTACAAAGTGCGAAAGGAAATTGTCAAAATGATTGTAGTGCAGAATAGAACGTTTTTTCCCCTTTCCAGGAATCATTTCCACTTTGTCTCCAAAGTAGGAAATCAACAGCATCGGACATGTGGTCTTGGTGGAGGCAGTTCTGGCGGTATCTCAGGCTCTGGTTGTAACGACAGGATACTATTGGACAACTCATTCCTTAAAATATCCAGAGGCATCTAACGTATAAACAAAAAAAAAAATCCATTTTAACTTTACAAGGTACACATACAGCTGACCCTTGAACATGGGTTTCAACTGCACAGGTCCACTTATACATAGCTGCTTTTCAATACAAGTTTCACCTGCCTCTCCTGCCTCCCCACTCACCTTCTCCTCCGCCTCTGCCACCCGGAAGAGACAGGAAGACCAATCCCTCCTCCTCCTCCTCCTCCTCCTCAGCCTACTCAATGTGAAGATGACGAGGATGAAGACCTTTATGATGAACCACTTCCACTTAGTGAATAGTAAATGTATTTTCTCTTCCTTATGATTTTCTTAATAACATTTTCTTTTCTCTAGCTTACTTTAAGAACATGGTATAAAATACATATAACATACAACCTATGTGTTAAGTGACTGTTTATGTTATCAGTAAGGCTTCCAGTCAGTGATAGGCTTTTAGTCGTTAAGTTTTTAGGGAGTCAAGTTATACTCAGATTTCTGACTGTTTAGGGGGTCAGCACCTCTAGCCCCCTTGTTGTTCAAGGGTCAACTGTAAATGCTTTCCAAATTATACAATTATATAAAAAAAAGTATTATTATTGAAAGTCCTCCGATCATTAAAGATCAATTAGACATTAAAATATTAAGCCAAAAAAAGCCATGTTCGAGACACTTCATATCACAACATGAACAATGCCCAGCCTACTTAATACCCTATGGTAGAAGAGAACAGATCAACCTCATAAACATATATTTTCACAGAACCAGGTAAAATAAAAATACATTAATAAATTTTAAAAATGGTCTGCATTCCAAGGAGTTGCATACTTACTAAAGACAGACATAACCTACCTTGGCAATTATATAAACTTTTTTTTTTTTTTTTTTAAATAGAGACAGTGTCTCATTCTGTCACCCAGGCTGGAGTGTAGATACGATCATAGCTCACTGTATCAAATTCCTCAAATTCCTGGGCTCAAGCAATCCTCCTGCATCAGCCTGGGTAGCTGGGATTACTACAACCAGGTACATGCCACTACGCCTTGCTAATTTTTAAATTTTTTTTGTAGAGATGGGGCTTCACTGTGTTGCCCAGTCTGGTCTTGAACTCCTGGCCTCAAGTGATCCTCCCACCTTGACCTTCCAAAGTGCTGGGATTATAGGTGTGAGCTACCACACCCAGCCTAAACAATTACTTTATTAGAAGCTTCTGAATTATGTATGAACTGAGCAAATTTCACTTAATAACATAAACTTCAGTTCTTATTAACAATTTTTGAATGTAAGCCTAAAGATGCCTGAAGAAACTGCTGCTGCTCAATGAAGCTGTCTAGCAATTTTCTTGCAACTCAGCATCATGGAAAGGTCTCTGTAAGGAAGTGGCTCCCACCAGGAAGGAGAACAGGAAGGGATGCAAGCGCAGCACCATGGGGCTCTCTTTTCCGCTAAGACACCTGCAGACTTGGCTAGGTCTCCAACTGAGTTCTCACAGAAAAACGGGGGTGGGAAAAAAAGCAAATGTCAAATAAACACAGCATATTGCTATACCCTGTTAAGTCTACCCTGCTGTATCTTAAGGCGAAGCAAGTATGCCATATACCAACCCCAAGGACACCAGAAGCCCCTGGGTGGGAAACGGCTACAGCAGGCCGCGTGCCTGTGGCTGAGTTAACAACCATACCTGGTTCTTGCGCCTGAGCACAACTACTGTATTTTGGTTTCTAAATACAAAATTCTCAGTAAAAAAGCAATAAAGGAAACAACAGGTTTCAAATGATATACTTTTATAATGTAGATTCTTTTTTTTACCTTTTTCAGAATGTCATCGACAAGTTTCAGAAATATCTCGTCCACATTGAAGTTATCCTTGGCACTTGCTTCACAGAACCGCATCCCAGTGATTTGCTGTGCAAACTGAGAAGAAACACACACCTATTTCCTCTGTGTGCGGCCTCACAGACCAGCGTGCGAGCATGAGGCCTCTGGGCTCAGCTTCAAGGGAAGGGCTGGGATTAAGGGGTAGAAAGTCCCACTGATGCTCAAAGATAAAGTTCACAAGTGTAGCAAATTCTTACATTATAACCAACTAGCAAAACAAAAGACAATAAAAATCCTGAGGGTGATGCCAGGACCTTCCAGTCAAATCAGTTGCCTAAGTTTCTAAAAGTGTAACATATCTGACATTTAAATGTGAATAGCATCGTTTCTCCATGATTCAATCCTTAGCAAAAACCAAGGAAGTTTAAAGTACGTTAAAGTAAATTATAAAAGCAACTTTATGGCTTAAAATATGTTTCTCTGTATAAAATGTCAGGTTAGATAACAATGTTGTATACACTGATGTGTTTTTTTCTCCCTCCATTTCAGAATGAATTTAAAGGAGCAGGAAGTCAAAAAAGTGCAAACAAATTAGGAGGATGTGACTGAGTTATCACTGTATTGATAATTTCTTTGTAATTTTTAAAATAAGTAATTTATTAAAAGAAACAGTACCTCAAGCGCTAAGCACAGTGTGTGGCAACCGTGCCTCCCACACCCTCTCACCTTTTCCCCCTGCTGCCTGGTGATTTCTCTGTCCGTTTCACAGTCCAACTTATTTCCAACTAAGAGAAGCTCTGCATCTTCTGAAGCATACTGTGGAATTTTAAAAGAAGCCACATTTCAAAGATGGGCATCGCCATATACTGACAGCAGAAACATAAACCGATACAGTATTTTTCGCTAATTTACATTTGTCCATTCACTTCCACTGTCTTTGAGGTTCTACCAGTTCCCAGGCAGGACTGGGCAGCGGTGCAAGGCAGGGCTCACTGTGTCTTAGAAAGAACTAGGGCACAGGCATTAAGAACCACAATGCTCTTGGCTGTTGACCCAACAATTCCCAAGACCTCTTCCTAAGGAAATGATTCAATATACAGGCAAAGCTCTACACTCAAAATGGTTATCAACTGAAAAACCTACAAGTCAAACAAAATGGCACAAGAATCAAGTTATTTTAAAAACACAGGCATTTAAAAAAACACACGCTTCAGAAGAACAGAGAATGACACAGGAAGGACTCCGTGACAGAATATTCACAAAATAAGCAAGACGTAAAGCTAAATACAGTGAAGCCAATTTGGTTTTTCAGGATGCCAGAGGTACAGATTTCTTCTTTACTTTTGTGCTTTTCTTCATTTTCCAAATTTCTATAATGAAGGTATCATTAATTTTATAACCAGGAAAAAAGTTAAGCTACATTTCTAAGTTTAAAAATACATATAGGTACAATAAGATTTCTGTCTTTAAAAATGAGGTTAAAATCTCTTGAGCAACTAACTTATTGTTCTAAAAAGTTATTTGAAACAGATTGCAACAAAAGGAACCTGAATGGTGTGGCCGTGGGCCAGTTATGCAGCCAGGTGAGGAGTGCCGGCCCCCTTATCAGGGAGGTGTGGGTAACAGTGACAGCACCCACCGCAGGGCTGGGGCAATGGGCCCCGCACTCAGGAAATGATGCTCTCACTCAAGTAAGGTGAAAAGCAGCAGTTGATGACAAAAGGAAGACAGCATCAGACCTCAAGACCTGGGTGGGCACAGACTCACAAACTCAAGTACCAAATGGGGTAGGATTTAGGCCATTTCTTTTGGTTTTGTATTCATCCTATTAGTTCTAAAAGTTTTAGACTATGAGGACTGTCCACTTCTAATTTCCACAGGATTGCACTCTGTGACTTCCATATCAGGGAACATCAGTATCCACTGATGTGCCAATGGAGGGCCTGGTATGACTGATGCTCAGTGCAGAGCAGGCTGGGGCAGGAGCCCCGCCTCAGGTCTGATCCAACCTTGCAACCCTGATCCTAACAACTTTTTTTTTAATTAAAAAAAAAAAAAAAAAAAAGAGAGAGAGAGAGAGAGATGGAGTCCCACTATGTTGCCCAGGCTGGTCTCGACCTCCTGGGTTCAAGTGATCCTCTTGCTTTGGCCTCCCAAAGTGCTGGGATTACAGGTGTGAGTCACCATGCCAGGCCACCAATCCTAACACATTTTAAAGAGGCATACATCATCAATGACATGCTTGGTAAAGCTGGCAAACATTCTCCAATGTTATCTAGCAGACAGGTTTAAATGCAATGTGTAGATAAAATCCAATTTATATTGCATATGCTTGTTATGCAAAGGAACTAAACATGAAATTACTGCACGAGGGGAAGAAAACTCAAAATGTGGTCAATGGTATATCATCACATCCCACTCCCAACTGCTCTGCCTTCTAAATGTGTATTTGGGAACATGTTTCTTAGAGGAGAACCCACGGTTTACATTAACCACAGGGACACAGCCTATCTGTATGATTCAATCACGAGCCAAAGGAGAACCCGAGCTCCTCTTGTTCAAAATGAGGAGCTAAAGGGCATCTATAATTGCGAGGACAGATGTCCAGTGGGTGACGGAGGCGCGTGGGACATCTGCAGGCACCATGGAGAAGGCCATCTCCTCAAGGTTGTCACTCAGTGGACGTGCATGAGATGAGTGTCCAAGTGACCTTTCTGCAGAAATGAAATGTCTTATATCTATTCCATGAAAGCAGCTGGATGTAGTGGAATGAGCATGTTTGGCCTCTGTAGTCGAGACAGTCCAGGCTACCAGACGAAAAATCCTGATTCTGGATAAATTTAATTCTTCTTTGCCTCATCCACAATACAGGACTACGTCCCTATCCCGAAGGCTATATATGGGCTAAATGATGTTTAGTCTGTATGAAAACATGCTCAATACATGTGTTTCCCCTCCTTCTTTTAATAATGATTAAGACTCACAAGCAGAGAGTTCACATTGGACAGAAAAATGCAACATTTACCTTATCAATCATCTTCATCCATTTCGGCAAATCATCAAACGTCTCCTTCTTAGTGATATCATATACTAATATGATCCCCTTGGCACTTCTGTAATAAGCTGAGGTAATGCTGTTGAATCTCTCCTGACCTGCTGTGTCCCTAAGAAAAAGCAGCCAAAGTCAGTTCCCAAATAATGCCCAAAGTGAGCACCACCACATTCCAATGCAAACATAGATTATACGCTGCAGTTTTTCTGCGAAAAAAGAACGAGAGTAACCCCTATTTCTCTTTGACCTGATGACCACACTTAAAGAAAGTAGGAAAAATTTAAGTTGACTAAAACTATGACATAGTAAATACCTTTATATTTAACAACTAAATTAGATTAATGGAGATGGATTATGAACCAAGATCAACATACTCTCCTGAATAACTTTTTCCCTCAAGACAGAAAATCAGCAACAGGAATGCTAATATAACATCAAAATATATGATGTTTTTCTAAAATAAAATGGGGGAAAAGTCTTTAAAATACAGAATTTCCAAACAATCAATCCCTAAGAATTCACATTGTAGGTGATTTACAAAACCATTTGTCATACCCAAGAGCAACAATGCCACACAAGAAACACACACTTGATACACATGCATGACCCACTCCCCGCTCACACACACAATAAATGGTGGGCATCCTAGGATTGTGAAAATGAATGCCCTCCAAGCCACAAAGAATTCATTTCTCAGAGCTCACTAACCACCACCTAGAGTGCTGGGGGCAGGTGCGGGGCACATGTGGCAGCTTACGATGACCACTTCAGATAAGAAAAGAAGATCCACAGTTACAACCCTAGCAGGCACAGTCAGGCCAGCAGCACTGAGTCTGTGGAGACAAGCAGGGCCAGCTTTTGAGAATGCCTCTGTCTGGGTCCGGCCACTGGGAGCTCCTCAAGTCTGCACTGACATCTGTGCACAGCCACCACTGTCAGCCACAGTAGCTTTTCTGAACAAGTTACACTCAAACAAAAACATCAATAAGTCCCAATCACTTTTTTTTGTTGTTGTTGTTGGAGACGGAGTCTAGCTCTGTCACCTAGGCTGGAGTGCAATCAATGACACGATCTTGGTTCACTGCAACCTCCACCTCCCGAGTTCAAGCGATTCTCCTGCCTCAGCCTCCCGACAAGCTGGGATTACAGGCATGTGCCACCATGCCTGGCTAATATCGTATTTTTAGTAGAGACGGGGTTTCACCATGTCGGCCAGGCTGGTCTCAAACTCCTGACCTCATGTGATCCACTTGCCTTGGCCTCCCAAAGTGCTGGAATTACAGGTGTAAGCTACCAGCCCAGCCTCCAATTACTTTCAAACCAAGATTTTGAAAATTAGAAAACAAGAATTTTCATAGCAGAAAAGATCTGAAAATCCTGTACAGAGTAAAACTTTTAATTTTTCAAATGAAATATCTTTCCAGAGTGACATTTTGTGCAGAAATGAAGCATGAAAGTAATTTTTTATTTCTTACCTCATACCTGAAGGATTAATGTTAGCCAACATTAGCTTTGTAATCAATGTGCTGACCTTCTAGAATAAATCATAAGGGTACAAGGAAATTTAATACTCTAAATTATAGATGTGCACTTGACCATATTTCTTCCCCTTACAAAACCATAACTTCTGTTCTAGAAGGTTCTGAGTCCCCAATCTACTACACTCAGAGGGAAACGGACATGGAGGGAGCCCGAGGAACAGTGAAGATGTGCTGGGAACCGGGCAGTGGGCTTTTTCCCAATTTTCTCAGCAGCACTGGCTCAAAGGCTCCCTGGCTTGGACGACAGCTGTATCTGAGTCGCTCTGCGGCCAGCAGGGCAGTAGTAGGCAGAGTCTCATGGCACCCGGGCACTATTCTTGGCCCCATGACTTGGCTTCTTGGAAAACTCAACCTCTCTGAGCTGAGCTCTGTTTCCTCCTGTGTAAAATGGTGGAAGCTGTAACACCTCTATGGTAGGCTGTTATCAACAACATGAAAACATGTTATCAACATGAAACATGATAACATGTTTCATGTTCAATAACATGAAACAACATGATAACAACATGTTAACAACATGAAAATGTAGAACAACTGACACTATTTAAGTCTACAACTCTCCTTTAACTGACATGGATTGTTAATATCTGGTTTTGTTGAAAAGATGACCAATAGTCCCACACTGATGAAAAACGCTGTAGAATTAGCCTTGTTAGGCCGGGCGCGGTGGCTCATGCCTGTAACCCCAGCAATTTATGAGGCTGAGGTGGGCAAGTTACCTGAGGCCACGAGTTCAAGACCAGCCTGGCCAACATGGTGAAACCCCCGTCTCTACTAAAAATATAAAACTTAGCTAGGCACGATGGCAGATGCCTGTAATCCCAGCTACTTAGAAGGCTGAGGCAGGAGAATTGCTTGAGCCCGGGAGGCAGAGGTTGCAGTTAACTGCAATCGCGCCACTGCACTCCAGCCTAGGGGACAGAGAGCAAGACTCCACCTCAAAAAACAAAAACAAAAACAAACCAGAATTGGCTTTGTTATTTTCTTAACCCTAGACAGAATAGGTGGTCAAAGGAAAAGGGAGGAGAGATACCAGATAGGTTTGCAAATACGGTAAAGTTCATTATTACCCAACTGCTCATTTGAAATCTAAAAGCGTTCTTTTTTCTCCAGGCTGACACTGGCCACATCCACATGAAGAATGTAAGCACATCAATCAGTACGGATGCCAGCTGAGCCCTGTTTCTCCTTTTTAAACCAAATATAAAATTTGAAGTCCTCCCACAACCATCTGAATGGACCTCCCCTTCGGCCAGGGCACTCTAAAATTTAACCTGAAAGGATGATGCTGGCCATGATGGGCAGTGGGGGTCAGACATTCCTCACTCTACCCTCCAGCATGAACATGAACACATACTTTAAGTCTGGTAAGAAACATTTAGTCTCTTCTCTCTGAAGCCAGCTACTTAGAGGCTCATCTACATGATAAAACCTAGGTCTCCACAACCCCTTATAGTAACCCAGACATTGCTTTCTATAGATAATAACTCTTTCAACCAACTGCTAATCAGAATATGTTTAAATCTACCTATGACCTGGAAGCCCCGGCCCCTTTGAGCTGTCTCACCTGTCCAGATCAAACCAGTGTAAATCTTACATGTATTGATTGATGTACTATGTCTCCTTAAAATGTACAAAAGCAAAGTGTACTCTTGACCACTTTGGGCACAGGTTGTCAGGACCACCTCATGCTGTGTCATAGGTATGTCCTTAGCCCTGGCAAAATAAACTCTCTAAATTGATTGAGACCTGTCTCAGATACTTTTTGGTTTATATCTTGTATTATGATAAGCCTAGAAACTGTTTGAGAACCACTGCAAATTTCTAATTCCAATAAGGCTCAATGGAGAAGGCTTCCAATCAGGAAGGACTAACACTTGCAAAGCGATTTCTTTAAAGACCATCTATGATTTAGCTCTACCCAAAGAACCCCAACCAAGTGCGCCACAGTGGAGTAAGCTGGGGGGCAACAGGCTCTTCCATGCAAGGCCACCAGAGCCTCTCACCACACAGCAGGGAGTTCCTGAAAGGCGAGGAGAACACTTCCCTTAGGCACCCGTGGGACTGGGTCCCTAAAAACACCCCTTGGCCATGCTGTTATAATTTATGGCTTCCTTCAGAGGAGACCTGCCACCAAATTAGTTCACATCAGTGATGCCTTATTGTCAAACAAGCACAAAAGCTCACTGGCAAATTCATTTCCACATAAAGTGAAGCCATTTGCTTTGCCTCAGAGGATATGAGGATCCCCTGCTGCCCTGACTGGAAGGTGAGGAGGGCAGAGGTGGGTATGTTTCTGTCTACCCAGGTCCTGCAGTACACGATCAGTAGACATGCGCTGGTAACATGTTTAAAAATTAGAAAGTTGATGCCACGTCAGGCAAGGCAAAGAAACTTCATTTTTTGGCCTCAGAACTGCAAAAACAAAAAAGGAAATCTGAAGAATATGATAGACGGAGACTGAATTCTTCAGGATTTCTAAAAGCAACTTAAAGACCACACTAATAGTCACCTTCAAGGTGGCTGAGAAGGAACAGAGTTAGATACCATTTGGTTTCCACAGAATCAATGAATAAAATTATTTCTCTAATCCTAGGCATTTAGGGGTATACTTTACTACTTCCAAACCAATAAAGAGTTAAATCTTTCAGAGGAGGGTTTACCATCCTCACAAGTTATGGCTTGTGATTCAATCAAATGTTTTTAATGTTGAAAAATATTCTGTGCTATTTGAGTACTGTTACAAAACATTCCCCATTTCTTTAAAAAGTTAAAAATAATAAGCATTTTTTCTACTCTGAAATCAGTGGTTAACACAATATCGCTGAACCACGAATTTAAATAACAATCAGATTTAAGGTCTTCAATAAGCATTTTAGGAATTACATACTTTAATAAACTTTTATTCTAGGTAATTTTAATCTGGTTTTCAGTATAAGTCAACTCACATGCACTTCCATACACATTCAATGACTTAAGAATCCAGAAACTGGAGGCACAAAACCAGAGAAATTACAGATAATAGGAGTTTTAATAAAAACAATCAAAGAACAGGGGTAGTAAAAGGCAATTTTGATGTAGCTTAAAATGTTTTTGCATGAATAGCATACTCAGGAATCTTAGAAACATTAAGAAGCTCACCATTAAGAAGTCAGCTGCCTCTACTGACTTTAAGTCCAATGTAAAGAAAGGATAGAAACCTCAAAATTCAAAACCTGAGGCAATCGTCCTAACGCAAATGAGCAAACTGATTTAGTTGACAAAAATCCCAATGAGGAAACATGAACTAGCTCAGCACTCCCCATTTAAGCCCATTCCTTAAATGCCACTGTTTGGGCCTGGCTCTGAAGGCTGGGGGCAGAAAAGCATGTTTCTTTGAGAGACGATTCCACACTCCCAAAATATTTGGGTTGAGAAAGCTTTTATTTTCTATTCCTCTCAAAAGTGCCTTTGCTTGATTTATTTCCCTTACATACTAAATTATCTACTATCATGTATGGCCAAAGAATAATAAATGAAATGTTGATTCCATTCAGCAAGTATTTCTTAAATATCTACTATGTGCCAGCACCATAAAAATCCCACACAAATCTCTCCTTTTCAGAAAATTAGATTACATCAATGCACTGATCATGCTTTCACCTTTCTATGAAAAGGGAGAATCCTAATATTTCCCTCTTTTTCCCCATAAACTTCAGTTTTCACTGTAATGATAAGGTGCGGATTTCTAGAGGTTTGCAAGTTATGAATGTCAGCTCAATCATCGTTTACTACAGTTAGCATGCCACCTTATTCTGATTTTTCTATCTGCTTTTTGTGCAATTGAAAAATTCCTGCAATTCTGTTTTCCCAGTTTGGTAATACAACAACGCTTGGAGAATTCAAAGCCTCTTATTTGCTATATTTAATATAGCCACTTAAATTATTTAATTACTAATTTTCAGGGCATACGCCAATATAGGGTATGAAATATTCCCCCTCTTCCAAGCAGAGAACAAAAGGAATGATGCTGACCTAAGAACGCTGGTTAAAACAAAGTCCCCCAACAGTGGACTGGTCTGACAGGCAGAACAAAGGGCTCTTATATGAAGCATTTCAATTCTGTGTTTGCCTAAAGGTAAGAGGCAAATTTCATGGCTTCAAGTCCATTTCAACACAACTACAAGTTCACTGTAAATAATTTCCAGGATACCATTTGGATATAAATTCATCAAACTACATCCTAGTCAACACGTTTTATTTTAGCTACTTACATAAAGTTCTAACATTCATGTAGAAATACTTTAAAGTACAGAGAAGAGAAAAATGGTATTTTTTCTGACCACAGGTAATCAACAAACTGAAATATGTGGCAATGACATAAAACGTGACGTAAAAATGTAACGGACACCTGCAGCTTTTGGTGCTTTTAGCTTTTAGGAATCTATAGTAAATAATGCACTTCTTCCAACAAGATCCTCCTATGAAAATCGAATGGCAATGCTTTCGTGCCAGTCTAGAAAATCGGAGCAGAGCTATCTATTATTAGCATAACACAATCCACTGCACCTCCTTGAGGGACCGTTTCCAGCTACACAGGCGCCTTCTAAGCCCTCAATGGATGAGAGTGAAACGACGACAACACGCCCACAACAAAGCAGATTACACCAGCAGCAGCACAAGGGCTGCGCCTCACTCCTAAAGAAGCCACGCATTACTTTAAAACAGTAATACAAATTACAATCATGATTCTAACACTTCCTTTTTACCTGCTGCACAGCAATAATGAAGGAAAAGGTTTTCATCTTTAAAATATTTCAGAAGATAAAAATCTTATTTTGAGTATTATGTGATCAACAAAATGGCTGGCCTGTAGTAGATATATGAGTCACTGTTCAAAACCTTCCTGCAGGAAAAGAGTCACTGGAATATTCCATGTAGAAAACTTGCAATCAACCATTCCATAAGTCCAATCCATTTCATTCTTCCTCCCTTAGTTACGCTCTTTGCCCGTGCTGTACAGCTGCACAGATTTAGAGAATGAAAAAGTAGTAAAGAGTCAAGGGAGAATCAGGAGAGGGAGAGGGGTCATTTGGAGAATGCTTTTATATACAAGAGAAAAATGGTTTCTGAGTGCCCGCTGCCCTTCGTGGAGCCACAGTATCTCACTTTCTCCCCGGGGGGGATTCCATCAGGTAGGGACCTCTTAGCTCAGAGTCAAGGACATTGTAGTCAGATTCCAGGAGTGTCCAATGTCACCAGCACAGACTTAGTGGGCAGAGCTCCAGGGAGGCACCAGGACATTTGGACATACTTTATAAATCAGAATACTGCCGCCAAAGATGAAGATGGAAGTATTAATGCATTAATTAAGACATGTGCCACAGTCATCAGGCATGGCTGTCACCCACTAAGGCAGGCGTCACACATTCTAATAATGTTTACATCACTTTTGTGGGGCAATATTCTCATCAGAAAGTACCTCACACAGGTACTAGGAACAGAGAGAGGCATATCCCAAATCCTTTTGAAGATGGTCTTTACCTTATAGAGCTTATAATTAGAAACAGCAGCTTGTGTGCCAAACACTTTGTTGCTATTTCCAGCGTTTAAAAGCTGGGCAGCAATGCACAAAAAGTCTGCAGGACTAGCACAGGAAGAACTATCTATTTGTTGTTTATTCAAGTATTTAGACAAGACTTAATGTTTCATAATCAAGCCAAAAATGAAAATATGCAGACCAAATGCACAACAGAAAAGAAAACGAACAAAAACCCAAATCAAAAAATCTTTGAAGTGTGTTATACAGTGAAGGGTGACCAAATGAAGATATTACCTCAGACACCTCCAGAAGGCAGGCACTGCGGCTTGGCTGCAGCTGCGGCCCAGACAGGGACACGGATGAAGAATGAAGACATGGCACTAACATTCAAGCATTAGGTGACCGATGATGCCACAGATGAAGCAGCAATTAACGCAGATGAAAGCAAACACACACATGGTGGACAAACAATCAGAGCTGAGGGTGACCTGCCAAGAGGAGTTAGTAAGCTGAGTACACCGCAGCTGTAGCATTCAAAACAAAACGGCATTCTCAGAGCACCTCAATGGGGCTACTTTTAAGCCACCGCCAGACCACCAGACCAGATCTTATCCCTTCTTCCACAGATAGGTCGCTAGCACCTGCGGGCTGTTAACAGGTTAATAGCTAACAGAAAGCTCTTAGTGCTGAGTGCAGTTATAACACAGCTGGTTGAGTCTCTCATTCCAATTGTGATTTGAGAAAGGGGCCTGGATTCACTTCTAGTAGGCATTAGTGGGGGCTCACATCCCGTGGAATCAGCAGTACAGCCGGAAGGAGTATGCCCACTCGCAGTAATAGTCACACTGTGCCACCAAGAAGCTCTGGAACTGTCTGCAGGGGACCTGCCTTCAGATTGTGCAAATCTGGTTATGAACATATTGGGCTTTCTTTGAATACTATCATACAAAATAAAGACATGAAGACAAACATTTGAGCAATCATTTTAGTGGAGACAGTTTTGATATCACGTAAATAACTTGAAAATAGAGGCAAAAAGGTTCCAAACTAGCTACCATTAAAGTAACATTCTTCTGTCCACAACTGCTCCCCATGTGCAAGTGGCATATAACATAACAGCCTTATCCAAATTCTCTCTCTTGATGGAAACACTGTCCATTTAATTTTAAAATGAGCAAAAGAGGAGAAAAGTAGGAGAGGCAAATCAGCTCAAACAGTTCATTTTATTAGACAAGTACATGGACTGTTAAACACACACAGCACATTACTGGGTGCACACTCTCCCACTTACCAGATCTGTAATCTAATTTTCTTTCCTCTTAGCTCTACAGTTTTGATTTTGAAGTCAACACCTGTAAATAAAACAAATAAATGTGAAGCAAAAACAACAAAGATGCAATTTGTCATACAAAATAATCCTATTTGTGTATTTTGTTATCATTATCAGAAAAAAAGAAAACCCCACGAAACCTGACATCACTTAATTTCAAGGAAAAGCAGTATCTGCACCAGTATCTATAACCTCCCATCTCTCACGCTTCAGTCCACACTGGGAAGGTCAGCCCATGTTATGTCTTATCCTGAGTGATCGGTCTAGTATTTGTTGTTCATAACACAACTTATAACTACCACAGTTCAGCATAGAAACCAGTTTAAAATTACATTTAATAACTACATCAACAAGTAAGTGGCTTTAAAAGGATGTTTTCTCAGGGAAAATTCTTATATGGAACACTGGAAACTTAATCAAACTTAATCAACTTCAGTCAAATAGCCTTAGTCTGAATTTAGAAATTATTGTACTAAAAATTTCAGTACTCATGAAAATTTTAGGTAAATATAAACATAACGTTATATGATCAACAGTGAGAAGATTTTAAAATTTACTCTTACACAAATTAACATACCCAACTTTAATTTTTATTCATTTTAATATTACTAAGCAAACCATCACGTATATTTCCTTTTCAATTTAGCCTGTAAAGCTTCAGATTTATTTTTAAAACCAAGATTTCATTTGTGTATGCTACCTTATATGCCTTCCAGTTATACAAAATGTAAATATTTCACAACAATATTTTATTACACAATTTTCATAACTAAGGGAAACAAAAGGGATGCTGGCTGAATTTAGAAGTAGAGGCACCTTCCCTACAGGAACGACTTCCTGACAGCTTCCTTGGGACCCAGGGTGTAGATGATCCCAGCTCCCAGGCCAGCAGGTGCCCATGTTTGTGAGTGGTATGGTGGCCGCAGAGGACAAGGCCCTGGCCATGCCCCTGACTGCCCATCTCTGGGCACCGATGAGGTGCTGCAGTCAGATGAGGCTCTTGAGGGGAAGTGGAAGACATGTGACCGATTTTTATAATTAGTAACACTGTGGACACCAATGCCACACAAAAGGCATGTTTACAGCCCTGGGGCAGGGTGTGGCCAGGGAGGCAGCCCTCCTGCCCTAGGAGAGAAGTTGCATGAAGATAAAATGTCACAAGAAAACAAAGCTAGAGAGCACTACTCCATGTCAATTCTTAACCTCTCACATAACACATAATCTCAGATGTCCCTGAAGGAAAGCTACTTAATTCAATTTCACTTTCAGTCCTGGAAATGATTTGCTTTCCAAAGTCAAAGGAAGCTCAGACACTGCCTTGACCCAGGAAGCAGGTTCTGCATGATGGAGAACTCGAAGACAGTGGCTTAACACTCAGCTGCAAGGAAACTGCAATTTCAAGTGACACTACACAAGACGCACAAAATAGCGCAGACATTTGCTATCTGGTTTAAAGCAGCACAGTTTAATGACAAAACACTGTCTTCATATTAATGTAGAGTTAGGATTTCACTGCTGCCATGCTACTCTGTGATGGAATTTACTAATCAAATGCATAATCTGTGATGACTACTATTCTATTGTTGCGGGAAGTCAGGGACCCCAAACAGAGGGACCGGCTGAAGCCATGGCAGAAGAACGTGGATTGTGAAGATTTCATGGACATTTATTAGTTCCCCAAATTAATACTTTTATAATTTCTTATGCCTGTCTTTACTGCAATCTCTAAACATAAATTGTGACGATTCCATGGACATTTATCACTTCCCCAAACAATACCCTTGTGATTTTCTATGCCTGTCTTTACTTTAATCTCTTAATCCTGTCATCTCATAAGCCGAGGAGGATGTATGTCGCCTCAGGACCATGTGATAATTGTGTTAACTGCACAAATTGTAGAGCATGTGTGTTTAAACAATATGAAATCTGGGCACCTTGAAAAAGAACAGGATAACAGCAATGTTCAGGTAACAAGCGAGATCACCTTAAACTCTGACCACTGGTGAGCCGGGCGGAACAGAGCCATATTTCTCCTCTTTCAAAAGCAAATGGGAGAAATATCGCTGAATTCTTTTTCTCAGCAAGGAACATCCCTGGGAAAGAGAATACTTGCCTGGGGGTAGGTCTACAGATGGGGGGGGGCCCCCTGGGCGTGGCCGTCTTCTATGGTCAAGGCTGTAGGGGTGGAATAGACCCCAGTCTCCCGTAGTGCTCCCAGGCTTATTAGGAAGAGGAAATTCTTGCCTAATAAATTTTGGTCAGACCGGTTGCTCTCAAAACCCTGTCTCCTGATAAGATGTTATCAATGACAATGGTGCCTGAAACTTCATTAGCAATATTAATTTCACCCTGGTCCTGTGGTCCTGTGATCTCGCCCTGCCTCCACTTGCCTTGTGATATTCTATTACCTTGTGAAGTATGTGATCTCTGTGACCCACACCTGTTTACACACTCCCTCCCCTTTTGAAAATCCCTAATAAAAACTTGCTGGTTTTGTGGCTTGTGGGGCATCACGGAACCTACCGACATGTGACGTCTCCCCCGGACGCCCAGCTTTAAAATTTCTCTCTTTTGTACTCTGTCCCTTTATTTCTCAAACCGGCCGACGCTTAGGGAAAATAGAAAAGAACCTACATGACTAACGGGGCAGGTTCCCCAATATTCTATTTTACTTTTGTTTCCAATTTCTTCAAGTAAGTTTGTTTTTAAAATGTAATTAAAGGAGCTGTAACTTTTGTAAACCTTGTGGCAGTGGCTGTGACTTTATTGAAAAGAACTGGCAGATGATATTTCTTTTGAGCTCTGCTTCAAATTGACTAAGAGTCCCTGAAACAGCTAGAGCAGATAATCTTTGCTTTGACTACAGTTTTCTCTGCTAACAATGGAGTCTGAATATGTCAGACTGCCTTTCCCAACCAACTTGAACAACTTACCGAACTCCAGCAGTCCTACACTAGGACTATTTTGTAATCACAACATTTAATGAATAAAAATAAAAGCCTAGGACATTAATATTCAAAATCAGGAAATAAGTGGTAACATTATCACTATGTAATTATAAACACATTATTAGTTCTAACAGGAAAACAAAGCAAAGATTACCCGACAGTAAATAGGGCTAAGAACCTGTTTTAGCATTGAGTACTCATAGACAAAAAGAAGGGAACAGACACTGGGGCCTACCTGAGGGTGACGGGTGGGAGGAAGGAGAGGACTGAAAAACTACCTATCGGGTCCTATGCTCACTGCCTGGGTGACAAAATCATCTGTACACCAAACCCCCATGACATGCAATTCACCCATGTAACAAACGTGCACATGCACCCCCTGAACCTAAAATAAAAGCTGGAAAGGAAAAAAACAAAAGAAAAAAACAATCTGTTTAGCCAAAATGAAGACTATCTTATAGTGAGTAGTTGAATGACAATTAACAACACAACAGAAAAATACCCAGTGGCCAGATCTACGGTTCCATGAATAAAACCAGTTCCTTAAAACAGTCCTCGCTCTTAAACAAAATATCCTATACCTATACCATATCTAACAGCCATTAAGTAGCCTGCAATGACTGGAAACTTAATCCAATTTTTGGCTTAGAAACATATACCTGTATCAAAGTACACGACTAAACATTTCTAAAAACTTTCTTATATTAAAAGTCAAAAATATCCCGTAATGTTGTCTATTTTTAATACTGGGATGTCATAGAAGTGATACTGATCCTCAATAAAAGGAAAAAAGTCATGAATAACCTCAAATATCTGGCAGATTATTTAGGAAAAGTCAACAGAGTTCCTGTTACAGAAGAGGAAATGTTTACAAACAACCAAGGGACAAAGAGGGTGGCGACTTCACTACTGTCTACAACCCTGTTGAAAACCGGTTTCCTACAGGTTATCTTGACTAAGGGAGGAAGCAACGAACCCTCACCACTGTTGATGGGGACAGTCCCTGCCTTTGAAAACCAGAGTCATACTGACCTAAATTAACACACCATGCACTTGGCAAAGCGTCTGTCTTTGCTGTTCTCTCTTCTTAGAGAACCTCCTTGTCTGCCCAGAACCCTCTGAAGCCCTAGATTTCCCATCTGACCTCTTCTGACTGCACCCACCTTTACCCTTGTCTTTATCTATGTTCCAGTTCTTGGCCCTGAACTCTCTTCTAGCCCATATCATATCGTTCCTTCTTTGCTGGCCTCCTCGACAGGCTACGTGCCTGTCCTCTGAGGATGTAGTCATCTTCAGCCCCCTAAAGCCTAGGACACTGCCTGGCACACAACAGCAACTCAATAAATTTGATGGCTGGAAACTGCTCCCTCTTCTCCATCAAATGCTGTATATGTAAGAAGAAATGCGAATTATTTTTGGAAAAAAATAGGGAAATTCAGGACTGATTAGTTAAAAAAAAAAAAGGCATCTGAATAGCAGGTGTGGAATGGAAGCAGTGAACGCAGGGGTGCCCAGCACACAGGAGAAACATGAGTGTGTGCAGCAACACAACCTCTCATTTCTCCTACAGTTCCTCACAGGATGGGGCAGACATCCTTGCTCACAGCCTCTCCCTACACACACTAATCTCAGAGGATTACGGTAACAGTTTCTCCATTCAGTCCCTTAGATACAGAACTGGTCTACCAGGTGAATTATTCTGGTGAGAGGAGCTTGCTTTTCTTTAGGCTTACCAGTTTTGTGGAAGTCTTTCTAAAAGTATTTTAACAATGCTTTCTAAAAGCACGCAGGCTACAGAGATACAGTATTATCAAAGGTCTTAGACTGCTCTGTTTAAGTCAGTCTTTCTTTTTTTTGAAGCAGAAAAAAAAGAAAAAAAAAAAAGAAAAAAAAAGAAGGCTTTGTCACCCAGGCTGGAGTGCAGTGGCAGGATCATAGCTCACTGCAGCCTTCAACTCCTGGGTGATCCTCCCACCTCAGCCTCCCGAGTACCTGGGTCTACAGAAGCGTACCACTGTCACTAACCGATTTTGGTTTTTGTAGAGATAGCATCTCACTATGTTGCCCAGGCTGGTCTCAAACTCAAGTGATCCTCCTACCTCAGCCTCTCCAAGTGCTGGGTTTATAGGCATGAGCAACTGTGCCAGTGTCTTATTCTTGACCTTAATTTCCTTTAGTACTAATGACAGTGGACATCTGTCAAATACTCCATGTCTAATACCCAACACATCCAAGCCTCACAGCAGCCCAGTGACGGGGAAACTATTACCCCCATTTTATTTATAAAGGAAGACATCATGATGAGCAGAGAGAGGACAGGGTAATTTGCCTACAGTCATACGACAGGACAGAGAAGCAGCAGAACCAAGACTCAAATTCACACCACTGCCCACAATGAAAGGTTATTATAATAAAAGTCAGATGGGTGAAAAGAGAGAAAAGCGTGAGATGTTCTGAAGTGGCTCATAGCTCCCACAGCCAAGCTGTTAAGACAAGGCCTGACTCTGCGCTCTGCCTTCTTGCTGGCTGTCTTTCACATGTCTTAGCAACAGCGGGAGGAATCCCTGGACTTAGTGCTTGTAAGATTTCTATGTTCCCCTTAAAGTGAAACATTTGCACATTACTGTTTCTTTTTGCTGGGCCATAAGAAGTTACAAAAGTGAAAATGGCAAAAACACACGGAAACTTCTTTCTTTACACTCCTTTCCAGTAAAAAGCCTAACCACCACTGTGGTCCACATCTAGGACTATGGCTGAGCGGACCGTGCCCTCTTCTTCCATGCCCAGGTCACTTCTCCTCGTTCCACCAAAGATCTGGAGTTTGGACCAGACCATAGATTTTACTTAATACTTTCAAGAAGTTGAAAAATTTCCATAGACTTGGAAGTAAGTCTCAATACAAACAGTAGTTGTGATGTCACTGCCAATTTATAATAATGACCTTAAGTTTTATATAGTGGCTTTTCTTCCAAGGATGTATCTTACATAATATTATTTAAATTGGATATAATATTCTACTAAGGGATTAGATTGTAAGCATTTTCAGTGAGTTGTGAGAAAATAAATTAAGGAACATGTTAAGGTTACAGAGAGAGGCAAATCTAGCATTAAAATCAAGTCATGTGGGCATAAGGCCAGTCTTCTGCCCAAACTCTACCACCTACCAGGGAAGAGTTCAAAATGAATTCTCGTCCCATATAAGGAAAAGAGAATGTGGCTGGGCATGGTGGCTCACGCCTGTAATCCCAGCACTTTGGGAGGCCAAGGCGGGTGGATCAGGAGGAGATCAAGACCATTCTGGCTAACACGGTGAAACCGCGTCTCTACCAAAAATACAAAAAATTAGCCGGGTGTGGTGGTGGTGGGTGCCTGTGGTCCCAGCTGCTCGGGAGGCTGAGGCAGGAGAACAGCGTGAACCCGGGAGGCAGAGCTTGCAGTGAGCCGATATCGCGCCACTGTACTCCAGCCTGGGGGACAGAGCAAGGCTCTGTCTCAAAAAAAAAAAAAAAAAAAAAAGAGGAAAAGGGGATGCAAACTCACTGCTAGTAGACCTGTCTTGTGACATCCTACTATTTAACATTATCTGGCTTTTCCTATCTAACCTGTGTGGTAAGGATTTAAATAGAAACTAATTACTATAAAATATTTTGATCAACTCAGAAGCAGGTACTATTAAAATCCTAATGTTACTATACGTCATTAAAAAAATGCTTATCCAGGCCTGAGGATGTCAAATTGCATCCAGATACAAGAAGACCTGTCCTCGCTTGCACTCCACGGTTGGCACGCTCCCACTCAGCAAATAAAGCCCATCCTGTACACAGAAGCACAAGGAGACAGCCTTGCACTTGACTGGAACAAACAATGACACCACGGACTGCATCAGGGAGGGGAGGACAGAGGGACAGTTGGAGGTCCTGGGCCTCCAAGGAGAGGCGTGGCTGGAGCCCAGCAGAGTGAGTGGACAGTTCCTCTCATGGAAGTATACACGTATTAGAATTCCACAGAAAGGTGTATGTTCTATTCACAAATGAAAAGATTAAGAACTTTTGTGGTGTTTGCTGTATTTCAGATAATATTCTAAGGGCCTTATCTACATTAACTTGTTGCAGTGTATATTCATTAACAATATTATGAGGTAGATATTACTGTCTATATTTTATAGATGAAAAAACAGAAGTCAGGGAAGCTGGTAGACTGCCTAAGGTAACCAAGCTGGTGAGCATGAGGGCACAGGTTTGAACCTGGGCTGCCTGGCTCCCGGCTGTGCTCCTCCCTGTACACTGTGCAGCCCCACCTGATGAACAAAAGGCAGAGGCTGGAAGGGAGCTAAGAACATATATTTAAGGCTGAAAAAGAACTCTGCATTGCTAGGCAAGTATATAAAATTAACAGTAAGACAGGGCGGATGGCTGGTTGGCTGGGACAGACTCCATCCCTGCACCAGGAGGCCTTCTCTACTCCTTGGCTTCAGACAAACCCCCATCTGAAATGCTACCATGTTATTTTGAGTTCCTGGTCAAAAGAGGAGGAGAATACTTAAAGGGAAGAGAGAAAAAAAAACCCATGATCAAACAGTGGATTATTAACATTTTCTTCATATGCAAAAAAATTGAACTTCACTACTACTCAGAATGGATCCATGAAAACACAGGGACTGTCAAACAGATTATGTTTTACCCAGGACATGTTATTAGATTTTGAAATTTATATCATCTGTATATATCAGTGTGTATCATTAAAGGGTAAGGACTTTTTTATGGAGTGTTTCAGAGTTTTCGGATCTACAGGATACATTAGGAAAAGAGAATTATAAATTGTCTTTTCTATGCCAGACATGTAAGATATTTTAACTTCATTTATGCCTATACTGTGAGATGTGAAGAAAGTGTAAATCCCACTGTTTTTCTTCTTATGAGTGAAGACACTGAGGTAAGCTGCTTGCCTAAGGACAGCTGGCAGCCTGTCGTGGAGCTGAAACTTACATGCAGGACTGTATGCCTGCCTCCAAAATCTCTTTCCACAAGCGCCATGGCTTGGGAAGACAGTGGTGGCCAAGGAGAAGGTGGAGTGTTTTTTCTTTTTTGAGACAAGGTCTCACTCTGTCACCCAGGCTGGGAATACAGTGGCACCATCACTGCTCACTGCAGCCTAGATCTCCCTGGCTCAAGTGATCCTCCCGCCTCAGCCTCCCAAGTAGCTGGGACCACAGGTGTGCACCACCACACCAGGCTAATTTTTCTATTTTTTTGTGTGTGGAGATGGGGTTTCGCCATGTAGCCCAGGCTGCTGTTTTTTCTTTTTAAGTAAAAAATTAAAAGTGAAAATTTGACTGCAGGTGTGTGATTCTTTAGCCAATCGACAAGTGTGTTGAGGTCCTACCACACACATGGCTTGAAGAGGCGAGAGGAGGCAAGCGAAAAACACAAAGCTCCTCATTTATAGGGGCCTATTCCTTCGCCCAAGTGCTGACGTGGAGTTGGAATTGCAGGTTGTTCTGTTAACTAGGCACCAGAAACCAAAGGGTGGAGTTTGTCAGAGTTGGAGGGAAAACATTTTCTATGGAATCCAGTGCTCTGTTCAGCTTGTGCTGTGCTTCCCAGTTTCAAAAGTTTTTTTTTTTTTTTAAACAATCACACTAAATTAAGGGCACAATTTTTGGTCTGTAGTTTTGGCTTTCCAAATACTTTCCAAATGTCAAAGATGTGAATTAAAGGACAAAAGGAGGATGATAAATGTCTTCCTCAGCTGAAGCAGGAGGCACTCTTTTCTAACACTTATTATGGCTACCTCCGTGACTCATCTCCTCTCTGAAAAGGGTAAACCAGGTGTGAGCTTTGTGCCCAGGGGAAGGTCGAGCAGGATGGTGTCTTATATAAATAGAAAATGCGGCTTAAAACTATTTGTAGAATGACTACTGTACAAAGCTGTTTTCTTTACAAATTCAAACTAATGCTTATTTGGAACAATGTATCTGGCACCCAAGGATAGAGAATAACTTGGACCTATCAGTTCTCAAAGGAACCTACTCTGCCTTCTACAGCCAGTTCCAAGATCCATTAAACAGATGGCTTCTGGCAGATTCCACAGACCAGAGGGAAAGAGGCAATCTCTAAGAATCTGGATCTCTGTCATGCATAATAAAATCTTTCTTCTTTATTGTAAGTGCAGACAGTGAGAGAAAGGCTGAATGCACTTCAGCCAGGTCTTTAAATAGATTTTTATTCAACATAAACAATCTAACACCAACTGAATCTGCATGCTTTCTCTGAAAGATGGCTACTTTAGTCCACAAAAGGGGACGTTTTGTCAAGCCTCTCAGCTTGCATTAAGTTCATTAAATAAACCTAATCACACAACACACAGCATATGTGGGTATAAGAACTAAATGTTGGTTCCTCTCACGCTCACATCCCTGAGTCATCATGTTACATCATTTTGGCAGGGGAGTCTGTGTGAGGTTCTCTCCAGATGGAGCAAAACCACACTGCAGGGCTGCAGAGCTTGGGCTTTTGGAGTGGGAATTCTGGATGATTTTCCTTAATTCTCTCTTAAGTGAAACACGGGCAGATCGGTCATGGCTTAGAAGACTGTGTACAAATACAGTATAGCAAAATAAAATACACAGTTAAGCATTTAAATCCAGTATGAGATGCTCATTCTGGGTTTTCTAACAAAAATCTCTGCCCTAAGTTTCCAGAATAAAGTACAAGTAGTCAATTTCCAGGTGAAGACCCTGGTGGACTGCATTTGACTTGTCATGCCGCCTAACATTCAAGGGCAGACCCCCAGAGAGGATTTCTGCAAGGGATTCACACTCACCCGTTTCTCGGACCCCTCCATTCTGCTGCCAGCTCAACCGCAGGTCCAAAGAAACGGAGTCACTCGCACTACCCTACTTCCCCAGCGTAAGCAGTCTCTGGCCGAGGCCCCACTAGTGGGCATCCTGAGTGCACCCCCATGTCAACACAGGCTAGAGGGGAGTCAGGCAGAGAGCACACAGGACTGTGGCCTGCAGCGGAGTTAAAGGGCTTCACCGAAGGGCTGCCATCCTTTAAGGGGGCCAGGCTGTGAAGTTTAGAGCACTGCCGCACAATGAGAAAAATGAAGATAAATTTAAAGAACTTTTGGCAGTGGGTGATGGCTCACACCTGTAATCCTAGCTCTTTGGGAGGCTGAGGAGGGTGGATCACAAGGTCAGGATTTCAAGACCAGCCTGGCCAACATGGTGAAACCCTGTCTCTACTAAAAATACAAAAATTAGCCAGGCGTGGTGGTGAGTGCCTGTAACCCCAGTTACTTGGGAGGCTGAGGCAGGAGAACTGCTTGAACCTGGGAGGCGGAGGTTTGCAGTGAGCAGAGATCGCACCACTGCACTCCAGCCTAGGTGACAGGGTGAGACTTCGTCTCAAAAATAAAAATAAAAAATAAAATAAAAAACTTTTAAACTGTGGTATCTTATCTTTCCTAATTTTTTTAAGTCTTTTTCTTTCTTTCTTTTTTTTTTTAATATTCTTACTTGGCAAAATAAAGAACTGGCAATCTTATGCTGGCCTCCAGCATTTTGAAGGAAACTTTATTACCCAGAAAAATCAGAATTCTGGTCCAGATTGCCTTTCTTTGACTTCTCCTGTATTCAAATATACCTATTTTGGTATGTAAAAGGCTTAAGATATTTGAATTTGAATGATGGAATATATAGATTAAAAAGCAGTTCTTGTAGCATTATTTTAATTCAAAAGGCAAGTGACAAGTAATGACAGGGACACACTTAAAGAAAATCAGTTTCACTAATACCATAGGATAATTATGTCACTATCTTCACAGGGCTGTAACAAGGACCAAATTCTAAAACAAGGAAAGGGCTCCATCATGTCTGACCTTTATGTGTGTGAGCCATTAGTATTTTCAACAAAGCAAAGTCAATCTAAACCCGAAAGTAAGCTAAGGAACAGACAGAAAGATAGTTAAAAAGAATTCACTTGCAGCCCTTGGCCCTGACCACTTGCTGAGCAGCTGTGCCGCAGCAGGTAAATTTCTACCTCTCTGAGACTTCACGTCCTCATCTGTAAAACAGGGATAACTTTCAGGGCTGTGATGAGGCCTTCTGCTGGTATAGTAAGTGCTCACCACATAGCAGTGACTACTACTACTACTACTACTACTACTACTACTACTACTGCTACTACTACTTCTATTTATAGGCATAGACAACTACATTACTTATCCAAAGTCACAAACTAGTTAGTGGCAGAGCCCGGAGCAAGAACCCACATTTCTTATTCTTACTGTAGTGTTTTTTCCAGCATGCAATGCTGTTGGAGCAAGGGCGGGGGTAGGTTTTTATTTTTATTTTTTATTTTTATTTTTATTTTATTATTATTTTTTTTTGAGACGGAGTCTTGCTTTGTTGCCCAGGCTGGAGTGCAGTGGCGCGATCTTGGCTCACTGCAAGCTCCACCTCCTGGGTTCACGCCATTCTCCTGCCTCAGCCTCCCGAGTAGCTGGGACTACAGGCGCCCACTACCACGCCCGGCTAATTTTTTGTATTTTTAGTAGAGACGGGGTTTCACCGTGTTAGCCAGGATGGTCTCGATCTCCCGACCTCGTGATCCGCCCGCCTCGGCCTCCCAAAGTGCTGGGATTACAGGCGTGAGCCACCGCGCCCGGCCGGGGGGGGTAGGTTTTTAAAAGGTAAAACCATTTCAACCTAAACAAAATTAACAGCTAGCTTCCAACAGTAACATAGAAATAAAACAAAGGTTGACAGATATGTAATTTTATGGAGTTCTTTTTTGAAATATACTTTTAAAAAAGCACATTTACCTGTTTATGCTAAAACTAATGAGAGTCAAACAGAAGGAACCAAGATCAAGAATTCGGCATTGCTAGATAGAAATGGTTTCTACAGCTTCACTCAGGAAGCAATAATGTCAACTTGCAAAAGCACACACAGATTCATGGTGGATAAGTATGCTTGTGATACAGGCACTGCTATGAGAAAAATAGTGGACCAGGCATGTTAGTTGTAAATTTCTTTAGTCAATTACTTTTTTCTGTTTCTCAAACTTTAAAAAGCTGCTCCTGTACTTTTTAAAAGAACTTGTAAATTATAATCAGACTAATTAAAGTCCATGAAAACAAAATCCCATTTGAAAATATGAGACAATTCCATTAGACAACTTCCATTAAACAGACCAATTAGTAAACACAACCTCTCAGTTTTTCATACCCTTGTGAATTTTGTGTATCTTTTAAACCAGTTTCTGATTTGATTAACAATACAAAAAACAACATTTTGCTCATTTATAATTTTACATAATAGTTCATCATCTCAAATCCCTAAGGACTTCCACTACGGATCTTTTATAGAAAGTTCAAGTGAATCCCATTTACTTTAAAAGGCACTTACTGGTCAGGAGCAGTGGCTTACGCCTGTAATCTGAGCACTTTGGGAGGCCAAGTGCTTGAGACTAGGAGTTTGAGACCAGCCTGGACAACATAGCAAGACTTCATCTCTACTAAAAATCAAAAAAGGGCTTGGTGGTGTGCACCTGCAGTCCCAGCTACTCAGGAGGCTGCGGCAGGAAGATTGTGTGAGCCTGGCAGGTCGAGGCTGCAGTCAGCCATGATCGTACCACTGCACTCCAGCCTGGGTGACAGAGCAAGACTCTGTCTCAAAAATAAATGAATAAATAAAAATAAAAAGGCTCTTAATGGAAACACTCCTAGCCTCGGAATTACACAATACTACCACTCTAGTGACCCATCTTGGTCCAGGCACACTCAGGGACTCTTCCCTGGGCCATGCTGTGAGGCTCACGATCTTTCCCAGACGGCTGTCATGAGCAGCACACATCCATAAGCCCTGACAGGGTAGGGAAAAACGCCTACTGTGGAAGAGACTCTTGCTCTATATGGAATTCACTGCACTACATGAAGATGAAACTAGAAAAACCAGCCTGGGAAGAACCCCGTGAGCTAACTGCTCAAATGGTAACCGTTCAGGTAAGGCAACCACGATTCTACACCACACCCAGTACCATATTTAATTTGCATTTTTCTAAAGGAACTAGAGGAACAAACTTATCTTCAAACATTCCAATGACGAGGAAGCCTTCTCTGACCAGGCCTCATCACTAGCCTCGACTGGAGGCGCTTTCACTGTGCTCCCAAATACCCATACACATCTGTCACTGCCCTGACAAGCGGTCATGCAGCTCCCAGAAGCTCCGATCCACTTCTGGACAGAGCCGATGTCCTGTTTACCACTGAATCCCCACTGGGTAGCATAACACCCAACACACAGTAGGTGCTCAACAAACGATCTGATGAGTGGAGGGGAAAAGCAACTCTGAAGCAGAAACTGAAGTGGAGCTGGCTGGCGTTCTCACAGTGTCTTCGCGCTCTGCAGCAGGCCAGGGGCCATGATCATTCTCTGAACATCCCACAGTTAGAAGCACGCACTCAGTACTAAAGTACTCCAGTACTCTAAGTATTATAGGCTACATGTGAAGCAAACAAAAATGAGCAAGACAGAAATTCAACCACACTCAGAGTAGGGAGTATGTGCTCGGGTAAGTGCGTGTTTGTTAAGGGACACAGAAACAAACTGCTTGGTCTCCTTGCCTCCTGGTTTCTTCCTTATTCCCAAACATCCTCCGCAGCTCTTCCTTATTCCCAAACATCCAATGCAACTCTGCCAAACTAGTTTCACTGTTTTCGTGCCAATGCCTTACTAAGGAGTCTTTTGGTTCCAGGTGCCCATAGGATCGGGTCCATTCTCCTTAGCATGGCGGTCAAGGTCTCGCAGCATCCATTCCCAAGTCCCCTAAGGAACCCTCCCCAGAGGTGGGGGGCTGCTCCACTGCTGCCAGGCTTAGAAAACCCTTCTTCCTCTCTCCTCTTCTGCATTCTAAAGCACACCTTTGCTCATCCATCTCACCCTCCATCCACTCAAGCCCTCAGTTACCCACCTATGGGTACCTGATTTCTCTTCATCACACAGTGCAACTCTATTCTCCCTCATTTTTATATACTGAAGTACGGAGCCATAAAATATTGACAATTCTAAATTGAATTTAACCCTACTTTATTTATGTCAGGTACTAAAATAACAGCCTAACCCTCATTTGATGGTTTAACAACTCCCTGTACTCTGTATGATCCAAGACTGGATATTTGAAACAGGTATAGTTACGCTACTCATTTTAATATAATGTCTCCAACCACAACATTTTAAAAACATATGGTACAGACATCACAAATATTTCCAAAATGATCTATTCCAAAAAAGCATTAAGGGAAGTAAGTTCTTGAAAACAAACCAAGAAAGACAATACAAAAATTGGACGTTTCATTTTCCAATAAGACACTTTAAATGTAGTACTGTTTTGTTACATGACAATTTCAAACCAAGTCATCTCAAAATCGTACTGACAGCCTTGGAACTACCACTGGTTATAACACTATTAATAAATAGAATTACATGAAATTATGCTTTTAATTCTATCAAATCTCCTGACTACTCAGTTTCTTGGACCGCCCCTGGGGAAATCTCTCACTTCCTATCACGGAAGTGACTGCCCTTTATTTTAAAGAACGGGGTTCTCCTAGTTTGGGCATCTTTTAAGGGGTTTTCCATAGAAACAACTGCTACCCACATCCAACTGAGAAATCTCAATGTCAAGTCCTCTAAGCATGACTTAATTAAAAAAATTTCCCCTGCAGTTTCCATTTCAGATCCGCGGCTGTTTTCCTCCTTGACCCTGGAGCGTTCCTGTACTTACTTCACTCCTGTCCCTCACCGAAAACAGCGGTACTGGAGGAATCAACCCCATGCCCGCCAGTCACCGGGTTGTTTGAGGTCATGGATAAATACAGCTGAAGCTCCTCTGCCCCGTACGTACGGCTAGCACGAGAAACTTACTGTAGTTTTAGTTTTAACATTCTCCATAGGTGACTTTAAACTTCATTTCTTGAAAATGGGTTCAAAATAAGAAAACTGCCCTGGTTGCGCAGGGATCACACCCGCAGCAGACGGCGCGCGCTGGCCTTGGCGGGCCGGGGCGGCCCGGGCGAGAGCGGCCTTAGGCGTTCACTCCCCTGCCTGCCTGCGCTCCACTCGAACCCAGCTTTTTCTTCGGCGAGTATGCTAAGGGCCGAAGTTTCCGTGGAGAGCCGCCCCCACAGGCCCCGGGGGCTGCCAGGACCTCTGAGGCAGGGCCGGCGGCCAAGGGCAGGTCTGCCCGGAGGCGGCACGAAAACCTCTGCCAGGCTTTGGGATTGGGATGCAGGGCGCTCCACGGAGACCCCCGCCCCTAGTTTCACCGAGAGGCCCATCCCCGAAAGACTCCCAGGCTCGATGAGACTCGAAGCCCACGGGGCGAAGGGCACCGGCCCGGGCGCCAGGAGGCCCGGCCCAGGGTCGCCGTGGCGCCCTTACCCACGGTGGACTTGCAGGCCTCGCAGAAGGTGTCGTCGGTGAAGCGCTCCATCAGGCTGGTCTTGCCCACGCCGCGGGAGCCGATAATGATGACCTGCAACTTGAAGTCGGCCGGCCTGGGGGGCTGCTTCCTCCGGCGGCCCTGGCCGCCCGACAGCGCCGGGGAGCCCGCGCCCAGACCGCCGCCGCCCCCGGCCCGCCTCTGCAGCGCGGCGCCCGGATCCATGCACGCATGCGGCTCCCGCTCGGCCCGCCGCCCGCCGCCGCCCGCCCCCCGGCTGCGCGCCCCGGGCCCCGGCGCCCCCTCGGCCTCCGCCGCGCGCGGGGGGTCGGCCCCGGGCTCGGCTTCCGCCCGCTGGGGCGGCCCCGGCGGCCCGTGGGCTCCGCGCTGCAACTGCGCCGCCGGCCGGCTCTCTGCGCCCGGGTCCCCTCCTCCTCCTCCTCCGCCTCCGCCGCTGCCGCCGCCACCGCCGGGAGAGGAGGAAGGGAAGCAGCTACTCCGCAGTAGCGGCAGCAGCATCCCGGACGAGGAGGGGCAGGAAGCGCAGGCGCGGGCGGGGCGGCTGGCCGCGAGGGGCCGGAGGCGGGCCGGTGGGCGCCCCCTGCCGGCGGGAGGACCGCGCGCCCGGTCCTCGGTTGGGTGCTGCGCGCGGAGCTTTCCCGCAACCCGCGCCGCTCTTTCCCTGCCTCTGCTCGCCTGCCCGCCCCCGCTTCCCTCCCTCTTCCGCCGGCTCTTTCATCTTTTCTTCCTCTTATCTCTTCCCTTTTCCCCCTTTTCACTCCTCCCTACTCGGCTTTCACTCTGACCCGCATTTATAGTTAACACAAGAAACTTAGTGTGGTTTTAGTCTTAAAATTCTCCGTAGGCAATTTTAAACTTCAGCATTCCAGTGCATCATGAAAACGGGTTCAAAATAAGAAAAAGAACCCTGGTTGACAGTGAAAACACTCCCATGCGCACAGTCCCCAAACACCATGCACATGTTTTCGCCCCCGCGCGCTCGGTGTAGCTGGAACGCTGGAAAGGCCCCGACCTCAGGCCGCGCCGCCCGGCCGCCTGCGCTGCGTTCGCGTCTACACCAGCGCTCTCTCACAAACACCAGCGGGTGCAAGCCCCCGCACCCTCTATCGGGCCGTGGCACTGCTCGGTCTCTCTCCGTCACGTCTGTCTCCCATTTTCCACGGAAACGCGCGAAATCAGTTATTTTTAACTCTGATCGCTGTCTCACTCAGAGTTCAGAAGTTTTTATGCTGTTTAATTTTTAAATTAAGTAAATGGCATACTCCTTTGGGGGAATAAGCGAGTTAAAACTCAAACAGTGCGAGAAGATTGAAACTTTAGGAATTATGGACTCGGGTCGTATGTTTTGCCATTTCTGTTTGGAAGGATTTAAGGATACAGAAAATCACTGCTGATTCCTTGCCAGAGATTTGTTTAGCAAATTCCTCAGCTTGAACTTGAGCATCTCAGAACACAGGGTTCTGAATATGATAGGGGCTGGCAACATTTGCCGAATGATCACGTTACCCACCAAATTTCAGCTGTACTGTATTTAGAACTAGGTTTAGTAATGCACAGTACACGCGTATGTTACACAGCAAACCTGATTTGTAAAAATCTAGCGTTGCTCACAGTGTAGATTGGAAGTTTACATCTATGAGAGCATTCTTAACTGTGCAATCACTGTAGGGATCTTTATAATATGAATTCTGAGAATATGTAAAATATGATCCCTCTATATTATTTGAAACACAGATCCATCACTTACCATCACGGAATTTACTTTCTTTCTTTCCTTCTTTCTTTCTTTTTCTTTCATTTTGTTTTGTTTTGCTTTTGAGACAGCCTTGCTCTGTTGCCCAGGCTGGAGTGCAGTGGTGCGATCACAGCTCACGGCAGCCTGGAACTCCTGGGCCCAAGTGATTTTCCTTCCTTAGCCTCCTGAGCCGCTGAGACCACAGGCACGTGCCACCACGCCTGGCTAATTTAAAAATTTTTTGTACAGTTGGGGTTTTGGTTTGTTAACCAGGCTAGTCAACAGTGTGAGACCCTGAACTGGCCTCAAGTGATCCTCCCACCTCAGCCTTCCAAAGTGCTGTGATTACAGGCATGAGCCACTGTGCTCCGCCGCAGAACATTTCTTAGCTGTGGGTTTCTCTTCTGTTCTATGAGAATGAGAGTAGTGGTCCCTCCTTTCCTCTAGCATTGTTAGGAAAAAACAACTAACAATCTCTGCAGTCTGCTGCAACCATAAGGCACTATATAAATGTAAGGGATTAAAGAAACTGATTTATGCATGGCTTTTCAGGAATACTGTGATTTTACAAAGCAAGACGCATCTGCAAAGGTAATCTCAAGATTTTTAATTTGGTCCATTCTGGTTAATAGCACCGCCTGTCTTAATAGGCAGATGCATGCGGTATGGCTTGTGGGGCTGAAGACCTTCTTGCCCAAAATAAAATATCTTCCCCATAAGGTAGATCTGTAGTTTCTGCCACTAGAATAATTAATGAACTAAATGACAGAGGTTGGGCAGTGTTTCTGGAGGACAGGTAAGTGCATATTCACTATTTTAAATCAATTATTATAGTGCCCCTAATCCCCTGGGAATATGTCCCAAGACCCACAGTGGAGGCCTGAAACCTCAGAGAGTATAGAGCCCTCTATATACTATGTTTTTTTCTATACATACATACCTATGACAAAGTTTAATTTAAAAATTTGGCACAGTAAGAGATTAACAATAACTAATAATAAAATTCAGTTGACCCTAGAACAACATGGGTTTGAACTGTATGGGTTTGTTTATATGCAGATTTTCATCCGCCTCTGCCACCCCTGAGACAGTAAGACCAACCCCTCCTCTTCCTCCTCCTCCTCCTCAGCTACTCAATGTGAAGATGACGAGGATGAAGAGCTTTATGATGAACCACTTCCACTTAGTGAATAGTAAATGTATTTTCTCTTCCTTATGATTTTCTTAATAACAAGTTCTTTTCTCTAACTTACGTATTTTGTAACTTACAATATAATATTCTTATTAGACTACAGTAATGTATATAGCATACAAAATATGTCTTAATCGACTGTTTATGTTATCAGTAAGGCTTCTGGTCAACAGTAGGCTATTCGTAGTTAACATTTGGGGGAGTCAAAATTATACACAAGTTTTTGACTGCATGTTGTCGGCACTCCTACCAATCACATTGTTCAAGAGCCAACTGTACAATTACTATGAAGATATATATTGTAATAACAGTGATGTGAATTTGCTCTCTTTCTCTTGCAAAGTATTGAATTGTACTGCACACGGTATCAGTCCACAGTGCTCCAGCACCTGGAACTGTGCCTGACACATGGTACAAGTTAGTAAATATTGGCGAAGTGAATGAATTAATGAAATTTTTATAGCTATCTATATCCATAGATATCCATTTTCGTAGATATCCCTATAGAACATTTCATAGTTTATCCATAAACTTCATTGGCTCTTTGGGCTCTGTCTTAAACCTAGACACCCCATATCCTGCTTTTTCCTAAAAAAAAACCTCCCTCCTATCATTTGGTAAAGTCTCCCTTTTTCACTGTCTTCACTTTAACAACATCATCACCACCTGAGGTGGATGATGTGGTTTGGCTGTATCCCCACCCAATTCTCATCTTGTATTGTAGCTCCCATAATTCCCACGTGTTGCGGGAGGGACCCAGTGGGAGATAATTGAATCATGTGGGTGGTTCCCCCACACTGTTCTCATGGTAGTGCATAAGTCTTACAAGATCTGATGGTTTTATAATGGGTTTCCCCTTTCACTTGGCTCTCATTTTTCCCTTTTGCCCGGTGCCATGTAAGACGTGCCTTTTGCCTTCCGCCATGATTGTGAGGCCTCCCCAGCCACGTCGAACTGTCAGTCCACTAAACCTCTTTTTCTTTATAAATTACCCAGTCTCAATTATGTCTTTATCAGCAGCATGAAAACGGGCTAATACAGGGGAGAAGTTTCAAGTATAACAAAGGCCAGAACCAGAAGAGTATGTAGAGTAAGAAACAAAAGGTCAAGAACAGAGCTCCAGGATCACCAACATCCAAAAGATAAGCAAGAGAAGAGAAGCTGGAGAGAAACCTGGGATGGGAGGGAGGGGATACTGGAGCTAGTGGGGTCATGGAAAAACAGGGCACAATTGTGTTTCACAAAGGCAGGAATGATCAAAAGAGCCCCGTGTCACAGAATGGTCACGTAAAATAAGTACAGGCAGTCACAGATTTGCAAGGTAGTCAGACACCATAAAAATCGTTGTTTAAGCTTGAATAGTACAAAGTGATCTTAATAATCAATGGGAAAATTATTATTATTATTTCATGGCCTTTAAAATTTTTGTCAAAACATTGAGAACACTCCAACTATTGCTATACGTGTATAAAGACATGAAGAAAAAATTGTAAAGTTAGTATTTATTTAGGACACTATACTTTAAAATGCTGGAAACATTGAGAAGTGTTTTTTTTTTTTTTAAATACTTATCAGGAATAGTTTGGGCCATGCATGGTGGCTCATACCTGTAATCCTAGTACTTTGGGAGGCTGAGGTGGGAGGAGCACTTGAGCTCAGGAGTTCAAGACCAACCTAGGCAAAAAAGTGAGGCTTCGTCTCTGTTATAATAAAAAAACTATAAATAATTGTTTGAACAGTGCTTGTCTTCTTCTTGCCATATAACTTAATTCTTTCTTTCTTTATTTTTTTTGAGACAGGGTCTCACTCTGTTTCCCAGGCTGGAGTGCAGTGGTGTGATCTCAGCTCCCCGAAGCCTTGACCTCCCAGGCTCAAGCAATCCTTCCACCTCAGTCCCCCAAGTAGCTGGGACTACAGGAATGCACCACCACACCTAGCTAATTTTTGTGTTTTTAGTAGAGACAGGGTTTTATCATGTTGCCCAGGCTGGTCTCGAACTCCTGAGCTCAAGCCATCCACCTGCCTCTGCCTCTCAAAGTGTTGGGATTACAGGCACGAGCCATCGCGTCCAGCCCATATAACTTACTATAAGGAGTTAACATCTTTTTTATGCCTTGCTGAATTGTCATACTCCATTCTGTTTGGATCAGCTTCTAATTTTTCTTTCTTTTTTTCTTTTTTTAGGATGGAGTTTCGCTCTGTCGCCCAGGCTGAAGTGCAGTGGCACGATCTCGGCTCCCTGCAACCTCTGCCTCTCGGGTTCAAGCGATTCTCCCACCTCAGCCTCCTGAGTAGCTGGGATTACAGGGATGTGCCACCACGCCCAGGTAATTTTTGTATTTTTAGTAGAGACGGGGTTTCACCATGTTGGCCAGGCTGGTCTCAAGCTCCTGACCTCAAGTGATCTGCCTCCCAAAGTGCTGAGATTACAGGCAGGAACCACTGTGCCCGGCCTCTAACTTTTCATCCTTTGAGCTTTCAATGTCATGAAATAGCTCTGAGAGTTTCTTTAATGTTAGGTTTTTTGCCCGTGTCACTTCCTCAGGGCCACCTTTGTCCTTTTGATCACAGCCACTTTCCTCCTTGTGACAGTGACGAGCTCGCTGTTACAGAATTCCTGATCACGCATCTACAGCCTCCCAAGTGGCAGCAAAATCACCTTTCCCACAGTCAGCTATTTCCTTTATTACTCCACTTACAGTAGATTCAGGTTTCACTTCCAGCATTATCACTTTTTGTTTCTTTTTTTATTGTTATGAAAATAATTTTGAACTCACAGACCCCCTGAAAGGATCTTAGGGACTGTGGGTCATCCTAGGCCACACATGGAGACCTGCTGCTCTAGGGATTACAGTCTGCATCCTGAACTCTTGAGTCTTTCCGAGTTTATATTGCAGCACTGCCGGTAACATGCAGGACACTTGTAACTGTATGAGTCTACCCCCTCATCCTTCATGCTGTAGCTTTCGTATATGTTACATCTACATGTGTTACCAACCCCACAATGCAACCGTTTTTGCCTTAAACAGTTTGATGTATTTTAAAGACATTAAAAAGAAAAATACATTTTGTATTTACCTACAAATTTACCATTCTCTTTATTCCAGCCCGTAGCTCTGTTCTTCCATCTGGTTTCATTTCCCTTTTCTCTGAAGAACTTTTTTTTAGCACTTCTTATAGTGTAGGTCTGCTGATAACGAAATCTGTTTTCTTTTATCTGAAAATAGCTTTACTTCATTTTCATTCTGGAAGAATGCTTTCACTGGAAAAGCATTTCTATTTATTTGTTTGTTTATTTATTTATTTATTTATTTTCAGGACAGGGTCTTGCTCTGTCACCCAGGCTGGAGTGCAGTGCATGATCTTGGCTCACTGCAATCTCCGCCTCCCAGGCTCAAGTGATCTTCCCACCTCAGTCTCCCAAGTAGCTGGGATTACAGGCACACACCACCATGCCTGATTAATTTTTGTATTTTTTGTAGAGATGGGGTCTCACTGTGTTGCTCAGGGTGGACTCAAACTCCTGAGCTCAAGCAATCTGCCCACCTCAGCCTTCGAAAGTGCTGGGATTACAGGCGTGAGCCACCGTGCCCAGCCAGGAAAAGCATTTCTGAGTTGACTTTTTCTTTCAGCATTTTAAAGATGTTATACTGTCTTCTGGCCTATATTGTTTTTCATGAGAAAACAGTGACACTGAAAATGTTGTTCGGTGTATGCAGTGTGTTCTTTTTCTCTGGCTGCTTTCAAAATTTTCTCTTTCTCTTTGCTTTTTAGCAGTTTGACTATGATGTGCCAAGGGATACCATTTTTGTTTTTTTATTTCCAATTCTGCTGTGAGTTTTACTGTGCTTCTTGAATATGAAAATATGTCTTTCACCAAAGTTGGGAAATGTTCAGCCATTAGTTCTTCAACTGTTTTTTCTGCCTCATTCTCTCTTTCCTCTCCTTCTGCCCTGGAGCTTCCTTTAAAGAACTTTCTCCTCCCTTCAGCAAAACTCCAAAAAAGTCTTCTAGGATGGGCTAGCCTGGGTTCTCCAGTTTCTGTCCTTCTTAGGAATGGAGTACAATCCTGTCCACCATGGGCTAGTGCACAGACCCCAGTGCACAGCCCCCCACCAGCATCTCCATCCATGGCTGCCATGTGGCACATTTTGTTTCTTTGCTGCTGCACTTTGATCTTTGTTGGCCAGTTTCTTCTTTTGATTGCCTATTTTTGTGAAATGTCACATGGGCTTGCCACTGAAAACCAAGGAGGCATCACTGCTACATGCTTTGCTGTCTGTGTATGAACTGAATGACTTACGCAGAAATCAGTCACCAAGAGATTTTGATACAAGTGGTGTTGTAGTAAAGAATCTAACTCCATTTTTTTTTTTTTTGAGATGGAGTCTCCCACTGTCTCCCAGGCTGGAGTGTGGTGGCGTGATCTCCACTCACTACAACCTCCACCTCCTGGGTTCAAGCGATTCTCCTGCCTCAGCCTCCCAAGTAGCCAGAATTACAGGTGACCACCACCACACTCAGCTAATTTTTTGTATTTTTAGTAGAGACAGGGTTTCACTATGTTAGCCAGGCTGGTCTTGAGCTCTTGACCTTGTGATCTGCCTGCTTCGGCCTCCCAAAGTGCTGGGATTACAGGCATGAGCCACCATGCCCGGCCTAACTCCATTTTTTGATGTCTAACTGCTGAAGTCTCACCTCGCCCTCTTCACCTTCTGCCCCACATCTGGGCAAGCTGATAAGAAAGCCTGTGTGCTCCCTCCTTTGGTGACAGATTCAAACCATGCAAGTCCCTGCTTATGTGTAGAACCCTCATCCTAGTCCACTCCCCAGAGCACAATAAATACCCCCAGCCAGTTTCCCTTCCTCTGTTCAAGCCATTTTCAAACCAGCTTGGGAGGGCTGCCCTATTCTTCCCAGAAATAACAAACCAATGTAAAGAACACATACACCTTCTTGGTGTGTGTGTGTGTGGTGTCATCAGTCTTGACATCCAAACCAAAAATTTTGATGGGAGTTCATTCTATTCTTCAAAGTGTCCACAACAGACATCATTGATCACTGATTATGATGTATGTGTTGTTTATTTATGTAGTGATCTGTGAACTAAAGAGCTAGCTGTGAATTTTGTACTTCCTGCAATTACTCATAGTTAATATACCATGGTAACTGAAATCTGAAATGCTGGGGAACTGGTGTTATTTAACTAAGCTGTGGTAACTGAAATTTCTACCATGCAAAGAGGACTGTCCATATTTAAAGCATTCATTGCAATGAGGGTGGGAGTGAGATTGCACTAGACTGAGTAACACACGCAAAGTGAAGACCAGAGATACAGAGAAGCAAGCAGGTCTTAATCTGGTTCCAGCCGAGATGCATTTTAGCCATTTTCATCACACATTCCCATAGAGACATACCGCATTATGTGCTATTCCTATTGCTCTAATTATACCTTACTCCCTTTGCTCTTCCTCAAGAAAGCACATCAGAATGCCAGTGAGCAACTACAGCAATCACTGTTGGTTATCCACCCAACAACCACTTCCTCATTCTTTTCAGTGCTAACGGAACCATGACTTTTGTTCAGATACCCACACTGCTCTGTGAAATCAAGTGTTTCGGCCAGAGCTTGCTCAAGCATCAGAACTGGAAGTTGAATGTTGATTTTCTAAGTCAATCATTCTGATTCTATTCTCCAGAGTGTGGCTTAGGAAATGGCATATGACCACACTCTGGTCAGTGAGACATGAAGGGAATTTTTAGGAGACTAGAGACTTCTGATAAAATGTTGTTAGCTCTTTAAAAATGACCATTTTGTAAGGCCAAGACAGGAGGCTCACTTGAACACAAGCACTTGAGACCACCGTGGCAACGTAGTGAGACTCGGTCTCTACAAAAAATTAAAAAAAAATTGGCTGAGTGTGATCCTACACCTGTACTCCCAGCTACATACACCTGTACTCCCAGCTCTGGAGACTGAAGCAGGAGAATCACCTGAGCCTGGGAGCTTGAGGCCGCAGTGAGCCATGTTTACACTACTGCACTACAGCCTGGATAACAGGTAAGACCCCATCTCAAAGTAATAATAATAATAATTTTAAAACTACCATGCTGGGCACAGGGGCTCACGTCTGTAATCCCAGCACTTTGGGAGGCTGAGGCAGGAGGATTCCTTGAGCCCAAGAGTTTGAGACCAGCCTGGGCAACATAGTGAGACCTTGTCTCTACAAATAATTAAAAAATTAGCCAGGCATGGTGGCGTGCATCTGTGGTCCCAGCTACTTGGGAGACTGAGGTGGAAGGATCACTTGAGCCCAGGTGGATGAGGCTGCAGTGAGCCGTGATTGTACCAGTGCACTCCAGCCTGGGCAATAGAGTGAGACCCTGTTTCAAAAAAACCAAAAAACAAAAACAAAGAAAAATGACCGAAGGGAGAAAGAGCCACCACTCCCCACCTTTTTTTTTTTTTTTTTTGCCTCAGAATCTTTGTGTGGAAGGGTGTAACCATTACAGTTGCTGTTGTCATTTGCAATCTTGAGGAGATCTAGTTGATAGATTGTAGACAGCAGAGTAAAAAGATAAAAAGCCCTCAAATTTTGTTGTAGTTGTGAAGTCACTGAATTAATCAACCATGAAGACTCCCATCTAGGGACATTCTTACCAAGCAAGATAATAAATTCTCTTCCTAGATAAGCATTTGAGTTAGGCTTTTTCATTATTTGGAGCTAAAAGTGTTCTAACAAATATATGAATGCATCCTTACAAGTATAATGACATTATAGAAGTAAGCTTGAATCACCCCAATCTATTAAAAAGAAGATAATTGACAAATGTTGTTACTTTAGTGATCAGTAACAAATCACTTGTGCCGTGCCTTATGTCTGATCAAGTGTTTGAAGGTACTGTAGTTGAGAACTGTACTACATACTAGTTATGGGGAAAGGCAACAGATAGGAGCAGCTAGAGAATGTTGAGTTCAATATATCTCCCAATATTGGAAGTCAAAGTAAATCTAGTGAATATGGCAACTGATATCAAAAAGCATCATCTGTAAACTTAGAGTGGATCAAGGTTTGTGGGGCTTGAAGCCTTTACAATTTGGGGGTTCCTCTTCAAGGAAAGGAATTTCAAAATACAAATGCAAAACTGCCAAGAACTGTGAAGGATCTGAGATTTTGCTCTACTCACAAGCTAAATAGCCTCTCAAAGTTTCATAGATGCTGGTGGAAGACATGAGACCCCTGGGTTAGAGATAGAGACATAGGGAAGCAAGCAGCTCTCAATCTGTTTTTACCAGGATGCAGTCTATTACTTTAGCTGGTTACCTTATTACAGTACAGCAAACCACATGAGCTTCATATTCGCCTCAGTTCCTTTTGTCCCCAAGTCCCATGCAGTGACATAGGGCTGCACCCAGGTGAATGTTGCACACACAGTAGGTTTGTATCACAGCAGAGGAACCTCAAGCTTAGGAAACCCCAGTTTTTAAAGGGACTGCAGCTAACTTGCCCAAACTGCCCAAGAGGGAGACATTATTATACTGGTCAGCAGGCAACTCCTCCCTCCATCCTGGACGGAGACACAATCTCTATCTTCCGAAGTTGTTTACCATGCAAACATTCCTAAAAATATACTCTGGAACAAAAGCGGTCAGTGCCCTGCTCACAAGATGTGCAGAAACATGAGAGATCCATGGAGGATTGTCTCCCAACAAAAATTAGGTATACAGCAAATATTTATTTCAAATGATAAAATAAATAACAATTTGTACATTTAGAAGAGCTGATAAAAGCTCTAAACATATATATGTATATATATATATATATATATTTTTTTTTTTTTTTGAGACGGAGTCTCACTCTGTTGCCCAGGCTGGAGTGCAGTGGTGCGATCTCAGCTCACTGCAAGTTCTGCCTCCCAGGTTCACACCATTCTCCTGCCTCAGCCTCCCAAGTAGCTGGGACTACAGGCACCTGCCACCACGCCCAGCTAATTTTTGTATTTTTAGTAGAGACGAGGTTTCACCATGTTAGCCAGGATGGTCTCGATCTCCTGACCTCATGATCTGCCTACCTCGGCCTCCCAAAGTGTTGGGTTTACAGGTGTGAGCCACCGTAAACATAATTTTTAAACTTGGTAGTTGTATTAATTGCCTGGATCATTTCTATAATTTATTTATTTTTTTTGAGACGGAGTTTTGCTCTTGTTGCCTAGGCTGGAGTGCAATGGTGTGATCTCGACTAATTGCAACCTCTGCCTCTTGGGTTCAAGCAATTCTCTTGCCTCAGCCTCCTGAGTAGCTGGGATTATAGGCATCAGCCACCATCCTCATTTATTTTTGTATTTTTAGCAGAGATGGGGTTTTGCCATGTTGGCCAGACTGATCCGAACTCCTGACCTCAGGTGATCCATCCGCCTCAGCCTCCCAAAGTGCTGTGATTACAGGTGCCTGCCACCATACCTGGCTAATTTTTGTATTTTTAGTAGAGATGGGGTTTCATCATGTTGGCCAGGCTGGTCTCAAACTCCTGACCTCAGGTGGTCCGCCTGCCTTGGCTTCGCAAAGTGCTAGGATTACAGGTGTGAGCCATCGCGCCCAGCCCATTTCTACAATTTTTTTACTACATTTATTGGCTGTATACATTTAATCATATGACAATGATTTTGTAATATAATCTTTTATAGAGATAACTGAAATGCAGTCTTTGTTTTAGAATTGACTGGGTTTTGTGTGTGTGATTGAGTGTTGAAATGTGTAAATTATGTGACTTCCTATTCAGACATACTCCCTGTTTATTACCTCTGCCTTAGGCTTGTGTCTACAAATATGGGAATTATGATGGATTTTTTTTCACACCATTTTCATCCCAAAAGAAAACAAAATGTACCATTGCCTGTGTTTTATCATGAAAAGCATCCCTTACAAGGAAGAACCCCACTTTGCTTAGACATTGATGAAGACTGGTTCTCCACTTGAACTTTTATTTTCCTGTCTGGTGATTGGAAGAATTTTTTACAGATGAGTTTCCAGGTCCATATGCTGCTCCCCCATTGCCTGCACACCTGTAGGACATGTTCCAATCGCAGTGCAGCTTCTGACCATGACCCTTTGTGTCACAGTCTTGGGTTAGTTGGCACCGTGAACAGAAAGCTCATTCTTACCTGGAATTGTTAGCAGTAATTTGGCTATCCATAGAAGTGACCGTGAACCACATAAATAGATCCCATTAAGCCTGAACTAAAAGTACCCGCAGTTTAATTTCCGCCTAGGTCTGGCCACTCAAATACCGCCTGACACAAGGGGAAGTGTGATGGACAGAGAAGGCACGAGACGAGACAGTGGCCTGAACAAATCACAGTCAAGGTACTTTCCTGCAATTCCTTCCTTCCTTCCTTCCTTCCTTCCTTCCTTCCTTCCTTCCTTCCTTCCTTTTCTTTCTTTCTCTTTCTTTCTTTCTTTCTCTTTCTTTCTTTCTTTCTTTCTTTCTTTCTTTCTTTCTTTCTTTCTTTCTCTCTTTTCTTTTCTCTCTCTCTTTCTTTTTCTTTCTTGCTCTTTCTTTTTTTTGACAGAGTCTCGCTCTGTCACCCAGGCTGGAGTGCAGTGGTGCAATCTAGGCTCACTGCAACCTCAGCCTCCCGGGTTCAAGCAATTATCCTGCCTCAGCCTCCTGAGTAGCTGGGATTACAGGTGCCTGCCCGCTAATTTTTTTGTATTTTTAGTAGAGACGGGGTTTCACCATGTTGGCCAGGCTGGTCTCAAACTCCCGTTCTCAAGTGATGCACCTGCCTTGGCCTCCGAAAGTACTGGGATTACAGGCGTGAGCCACCACACTTGGTCCAAATGTTACAAAAACACTTGACCACAGGGACACAGTGCTAGGACCTTTCCCAGGCCTTGGAGGGGCTTCTGCAAATGAAGGGCTCTGACACTTATGCTTCATGGCTTGTGATAAATCTGCATAGAGCCAAACTCAGTTGTATATTATTCCAAATCAAAGTAACCTTTTTCTCCTCATGACAATTAAGGTGAACAAATATTTCAAATATGAGTGTATAAAATGTATTTATACTTAAGAAAAATGTGTTTTGTATTTGGGGAATCTATATAAGAATTCATGTTTGTTGGAAACTTGATGGGCAGGTAAAAAAGAAAAGAGGCCGGGCACTGTGGCTCACGCCTGTAATCCCAGCACTTTGGGAGGCCAAGATGGGCAGATCACCTGAGGTCAGGAGTTTGAGACCAGCCTGACCAACATGGTGAAACCCAAAATATAAAATTAGCCAGGCGTGGTAGTGCATACCTGTAATCTCAGCTACTCAGGAGGCTGAGGCAGGAGAATCGCTTGAACCCGGGAGGTGGAGGTTGCAGTGAGCTGAGATTGCACCATTGCACTCCTGCCTGGGAACAAGAGCAAAACGCCATCTCAAAAAAAAAAAAAAAAAAAGAAAGAAAGAAAAAAATAAAGAAGAAGAATTTATGTTTGGGAGGCCGAGGTGGGAGGATCATTTGAGCCCAGGAGTTTGAGATCAGCCTGGGCAAAATGGGAAAACCCCATCTCTACTAAAAATAGAAAAATTAGCTGGGCATGGTGGCATGCCCGTGTAGTCCCAGCTACTTAGGAGGCTGAGGTGGGAAACCCACCTGAGCCTGGGTGGTCGAGGTTGTAGTGAGCTGAGACCACACCGCTGCACTCCAGCCTAGGTGACTGAGTGAGATCCTGTCTCAAAAAGAAAAAAAGTGGACGAGAAAAAGAGTTTGAAACCTACTGAGGGAAGAACTGAGAGCAAAACCCTGGAAGACATGGGAGGGCTCTGAGCAAATAGACAGCTGCCCCTTTTCTCAGAGGAAAGAGGGTGGTGGGTGGTGGTCAGTAAGTTTGCAAGGAACGAAGGGGGACAAGGTGTGTCCCTTGGTCCCTTGAGTAACCTTGAGTATGTCAAGGTTACTCAAAGCACCCCAACAGTCATTATGTTATCCTGTCTGTGAAGTCCCAGGGTGACCCACGACCTCAAGAAGCCCTAAGTCATGAAGAGACATGATGTCCTCCACTGCTACCCCCCCTATGTGTCATTCCAAAGAAGAGACAGCAGAATTCAATATAACTGTGAGAAGGGTTCAACCCCTAATAGGGTTGAATTGTGTCTTTCAAAAAGATATGTTAAAGTCCTAACCCCTGGCTCTTCAGAATGCAACCTCATTTGAAGGTAGGATTGCCGCAGATATAATTAAATTAGGACGAGGTCATGCTACAGCAGGGTGGGCCCCTAATCCAGTGTGAGTGGCATCCTTGTAAGAAGGAGGAGACCTAGAGACACGGGAGAGAACATCACGTGATGATGACAGAGGCAGAGGAGAGACTGAAGTGCTGCAGCCGAAAGCCAAGGAAATGCCAAAGGTTGCCAGCAAAACACCAGAAGCTGGGGGAGGAAAGGAAGGATTCTTCCCTGCAGATTTCAGAGCCGGCATGGCCCTGCTGGCCCCCTGATTACAGACTTCTCAGCATCTTCTCTGCGGTACTTTGCTGTTAGCGGTTGTAGGAAACCAACAAAGGGCCAAAGAATTCTGATGTTTGTCTTGATAATTATCCCTTTATGAAGTTCTTTCTTTAAATCTCTCTCTGCCGCTCTTTTCTGGTGCCTCTCTTTTCCTGGTGCTCCAGGTATAGGCTTGGTCAGTTGGTTGTGTTTTTCAGAACGGAAGTTCTTTTCTCTCTGTCCCTGTAATGTCTTTGGTGATCGTTACAAAGACCTATTCAATGTTCTGCTTTTAGGATCCAGCTCTAATGAAACCAGAGTCAGCACCTTGGAATCCCAGAAACCAACCTGGCTGAACCCCCACCTGCCACTAGGCCATAGCAGTGCCCTCAAAAGCAGGAAGCTTCTGCCGAGGGACACAGTAGGTTCTGGGAAGGAGACCCACAGTGATGCAGTCGGGCTAAGGGAGTGCTACAGACAGCAGAAGACTTGTGTTGGTCATAGTGTTGTCTCCTTCTCCCTGCACCCACAATCTTTGTCAGTAGCCCACCATCTCCCTACACTTTTTTTTTTATTTTTTTTTTTGAGACAGAGTTTCACTCTTGTTGCCCAGGGTGGAGTGCAATGGTGCAGTCTTGGCTCACTGCAACCTCCACCTCCTGGGTTCAAGCGATTCTCCTGCCTTGGCCTCTCAAGTAGCTGAGATTACAGGCATATGCCACCACACCTGGCAAATTTTTGTATTTTTAGTAGAGACGGTTTCACCATGTTGGCCAGGCTGATCTCGAACTCCTGACTTCAGTTGATCTGCCTGCCTTGGCCTCCCAAAGTATTGGGATTACAGGCGCGAGCCACCATGCCCTGCCCCTACACTTAGTTTTTTAAAATAGGCTTATTCCTGGAACCAAGCCAAGTCTGGCTGCGTTTTCTCGAGGCCCAATAACGAGAAGCAGACAAACTACGAAAGAAGAGAATGTTTTGCTGTAACTGGATACAGGGAGAAGGCCGGAGATAATTCCACCAGACCAACTCAAAGCATTACAGTTTTCTTAGTTGTTATATTGGTTGGGGTTAAGTGCCTGCATGAAGTATAGTATTTGCCTAAGTCTATTAGTAACCAATTTTGTTTCAACTGGAAGGTCGCAGGCAAAAAAATACTTGCCAAGTCCACTTAAAAGTGTCTCAGTACCTTCCAGGCCCGTCTACTGCGGTACCGGAGTGATTATTTCCATCTTATCTCCTTTACAGCTTGGGCTGGAGAGCCGCCTTAGGCTCTCCAATGTATCTATTCAAACAGCTGCCTCTGTTACCTCTGTTACCTTGACTCGGATTCTGACAACCCGAGACCGGTCCTGGCACTGGGAATGTAAGACTGTCTCTATTATTTTGACTTGCTCCAGGTTAGAGAGAAGCCCATGCAAGGTGCCTACTGACCATGTTTCATTTCTAGCTTTGATGTCTGGGCACTGATTTCTCTAGGTTTAACTATTTGCTCAATGTTAAGGCGATTCTGTGGAAATCTGTCTGTGTAACTGAAATGCTATGCAGGCCTGTCTGCGTTGACTGTCATGCAGGCCCGTCTGTGTGATTGTCAGGGAGGACTGGCCTGCCACAGGCTTTATATTTTAGAGCAGTCTTAGGTTCACAGCAAAACCGAGCAGAAGGCACACACCCTCACACATGGGCAAGCTCCCCCATTAGCAGCATCCCCCATCAGAGTGCAACATTTCTTGAAACTGATGAACCTGCCTTAACACATCATTATCACATTGGGATTTGCTCTTGCCGTTGTACTTTCTATGGGTTTGGACAAACGTATAATGACATGTATCTATCAGTATAGTATCATGGATACCGCAGAGTAGTTTCACTGCCCTAAAAATCCTTGGTTACATACCTTTTAAAGGCGTGTTAAATATTACCTAAGAGTGAACCAATTCATATTCTACCAGTGTATATGAAATGTTCTGTATTCCTCAATTCTCATAACACTAAGAATTATAAGAAAAAATCTGGCTGGGTGCAGTGGCTCACGCCTGTAATCCCAGCACTTTGGGAGGCCGAGGTGGGCGGATCACCTGAGTTTAGGAGTTCAAGACCAGCCAAGACAACATAGTAAAACCCAGTCTCTACAAAAAATACAAAAATTAGCCAGGCATGGTGGCAGGCGCCTATAATCCCAGCTACTTGGGAGGCTGAGGCAGGAGAATCACTTGAACCTGGGAGGCAGAGGTTGCAGTGAGCCAAGATCGCACCACTGCACTCAACAGACCGAGACTCCATCTCAACAAAAGAAAAAATTCTTGCCAATTTGATAGCTGAAGGATGACATTGCACTTCGATTTTTAAGTGAGTTTTAGTGAGCCATATGGTTATTGGTTATTTGAATTCTGTAAGATGTCACAGAGCAGGAATTTTTAATTTTAATGAAGTCCAGTTATCAATTCGTTCTTTAATCTTCATGGATTGTGCCTTTGGTGTTGGATCTAAAAAGCCAAATCTAAGGCCATCCAGACTTTTCTCCTATACTGTCTTCTAAGGTTTTTATAGTTTTGCATTTTACCTTTAGGTCTGTGATTCATTATGAATTAATTTTTGTGAAGTGTGTAAGGCCTGTGTCTATATTTATTTTTTTGCATGTAGATGTCCAGTTGTTTTAGCAGCATTTGTTTAAAAGACTATCTTTTCCTATGGTATTGCCTTTACTCCTTTATTAAAGATCAGTTGACTATATTTATGTGGGTCTACTTCTGGGCTCTTTGTTTTGTTCATTTATCTATTTGCCTATTCATTTGCTGATACCACACTCCTTGATTACTGCAGCATTATAATAAGTCTTGAAATTGGGTAGCTTCAGTCCTCCAACCTTGTTCTCCTTTAATACTGTGTGGCTATTCTGGATCATTTGCCTCTCTCTATAAACTTTATAATCAGTTTGTCAATATCCACAAAATAACTTGCTGTGATTTTGATTGGGAGTGCATTGAACTGATAGATCAAGTTGGGAAGAACTGATGTCTTGACAATATCGAGGCTTCCTACCCAGGAACATGAAATATGTGTCCATTTTAAAATTTCATATTTGATTTCATTCATCAGAGTTTTACGGTTTTCCTCATATAGATCTTATCCATATTTTGTTAGACTTATATCTAAGTATTTCATTTTTTGGAGGGAATGCTAATGTAAATGGTACTATGTTTTTAATTTTAAATTCGACTTGTTCTTTGCTGGTATATAGGAAAGCAATTCATTAAACTTATATCCTGCAATGTTGCTATCATTGCTGATTAGTGTCAGTAGTTTTTATTTTTTGTTGGTTCTTTCAGATATTTTGTAGAGATGATTATGTCATCTGTGAACATGAGCAGTTTTATTTCTTCCTTCCCAATCAAGCATGGCTTTTGTTTCCCTTTCTTGTCTTATTGTGTTAGCTGGGACCTCTAGTACAAAGTTGAAAAGCAGTGGTGAGAGAGGGTCATCCTTGCCTTGTTCCTGATCTCAGTGGGAAAACTTTGAGCTTCTCACCATGATGTTAGCTGTAAGGTTTTTGCAGATATGCTTTATCAGGTTGAAGAAGGTTCCCTTCTATTCCTAATTTACTGAGATTGAGTTATTTATTTATATATTTATTATGTATGCATTCATGTATTTAAATTGACCAATAAAAACTACATATATTTATCATGTACAATCATGTACAACATGTTGTAAAATATGTATAATTGTGGAATGGCTGAATCTAACTGATTAACATTACCTCATATACTTATTTTTTTTGTGGTGAGAACATTTAAAATCTCTTGGTACTTTTCAAGAATATAATACATTGTTATGAACTATAGGCACCATGTCATATCTAGTTTACTGACAGTTTTTATCAAGAATGGGTGTTGGATTTTGTCAGTGCTTTCTCTGCATCTTTTGATATGGTCATGTGATTTTTCTTCTTTAGCTTGTTGATGTGATACATTACATTTATTTGATTTTTTAATGTTGCCATGCATGTATGGAGTAAATTCCACTTTGTTGTGGTATATAATTCTTTTTAGACATTGTTGGACTTGAATTGCTAATATTTTGTTGAGCATTTTTTTTTTTTTGAGACAAAGTCTCACTCTGTTACCCAGGCTGGAGTTCAGTGGTGCTATCTTGGGTTCAAGTGATTCTCCTGCCTCAGCCTCCTGAGTAGCTGAGATTACAAGCATGCGCCACCACGCCGGGCTAATTGTTGTATTTTTAGTAGAGATGGGGTTTCACCATGTTGGTTAGGCCAGTCTCGCACTCCTGACTTCAAGTTTTTTGCCCATCTCGGCCCCCCAAAGTGCTCGGATTACAGGCATGAGCCACCGCACCCGGCCGTTGAGCATTTTTATATCTGTGTTCATGAGACATATTGGCCTGTAGTTTTCCATTCTTGTTATGTCTTTATCTGGTTTTGGTATTAGTGTAATGCTGGACTCAGGGAATGAGGTAGGAAGTATTCTCTTTGGTTCTCTCTTCTGAAAAAGATTGTAGAGAATTGGTATAATTTCTTTCTTCAGTGTTTAGAATTCACAAGCCATCTAGGCCTGGTGCTTTCTGTTTTGGAAGGTTATTACTTATTGATTCAATTTTTAAAATAAATATAGTCCTATTCAGATTCTTCTTGTGTGAGTTTTGGCAGATTGTGACTTTCAAGGAATTGCTCTATTTCATTTAGGTTATCAAATTTGTGGACACAGAGTTGTTCATAGTATTCCTTGGTTATCCTTTTAATATCTAGGGGATTTATAGTGATTTCCCCTCTTACATTTCTTATAATAGTAATTTGTATTGTCTCTTATTTTCTTAGTTAGCCTGCTTATTATTTTTATTGATCTTTTCAAAGAACCAGCTTTTGGTTTCATTGACTTTTGCCATTGATTTTCTGTTTCAATATCATTGATTTCTGCTCTAATTTTTAGTATTTATTTTCTTCTATTTACTTTGGATTTTGTTTGCTCTTCTTTTCTTACTTTCCTAAGGTGGAAGCTTAGAGAATTGATTTTAGATCTTTCCTCTTTTCTAATCTATGTATTCAATGCTATAAATTTCCCTCTAAACACTGCTTTTGCTGCATCCCGCAGATTTTGGTAGGTTGTGCTTTCATCTTCATTTAATTCAAACTATTTTAAAATTTCTCTTGAAATTTCTTCGTTGACCCATGTATTATTTAGAAGTGTGCTGTTTAACTTCCAAGTATTTTAAGAT